>NC_136059.1:1973494654-1974086793 GCF_964261635.1 Lissotriton helveticus
AGGAAGCTGCAGTCACCATTGACCCTTTTACGTCAGTCACAACCAGCGGGTCTCTTGAGAATGGGCTGTCCGACTTTCTTTGTTGTTTCTGTCGCACTACCACCAGGTCTCCTTCAGTCAGCTGGTGTTCAGTTGCATTTCTCCTTTTGTCAGCATATTCTTTCATTCTCTTTTTCGCTTGGTGATCTTTGTCTGCAATGTCACTTCTGGTCGTGCTTTCCGTTGCGTCTAGCTGAGGTAGCCTTGTTTTGCTCGATCTCCCTAGCACCAGCTCCGCTGGGCACCTGCCGGTGGAGCTGTGAGGGGTATTCCTGTAGTCTCTGAGCACTTGACAAAGCGCTTGACCAATTGATATCTGCGTTAGTTTCGCCCGCATTATGGCTTTCCTTGATAGTCCCCATAAATCGTTCTGCCATTCCATTGGCCTGTGGCCACAAAGGAGTTATTTTCCGATGCTTTATCCCCAGATATTCCAGGAATCTACGGAATTCTTCTCCCGAGAAAGGAGGACCATTGTCTGTTTTCAGTGTCTGCGGGGAACCCCAGGCGGCAAATATGTTGTCTAACACTGGTAGTGTGGCACTTGCCGACGTCGACGATACTTCTCTCACTATTGGGAACCTTGAGAATTCGTCAATGACCACTAGTAGGTACTTTCCATTCTCCAGTGGCCCATAGAAGTCTGTTGCAAGCTCTGTCAATACTGCAGGTGGCAGTTCCGACATTTTCAGGGGTGTCGGTTTGGCAGGAGGTCCTGTTACTTGACAGGTGTGACAGTGCGATATCTCTACCTCCACCATGTTGTCCAATCCCGGGAACCACACTTTGTCTCTCAACATCTTCTTTGTCGCTACAATGCCTCGATGCGACTCGTGTGCTAGTTCCACTGTTCTCTTTCTTAGTCGACGTGGTATTACTATTCTTGAGCCCCTCATCAGGATTCCCTTTTCCGTTTCAGACAGTTCTTCGCTTATCTTTTTGAATGCCAGTAGTTCCTCTTTATTGACTCCTTCTTCTGTGATGGTGTTGCTGTTGATGTGTCTCCACCTCTGCTGCCGTACCACCACTCCGATGGCCCTCATTGTCGGGTCTCCTTTTGTTTCTCGCTCTAGCTCTTCATTTGTTATTGACGCCGGAGTGTTCTGTCTCACAATGAAGTTTAGATATTCTTCTGCCATTGTGGGGTCACCTTTTTTGTAGGGGAGCGGATGCCGTGACATGTAGTCCGCTGGATTTTGATCTTTTCCTGGTTTGTGGACAATCGTGAAGTTGTAGTCCATCAACCTGATCCCCCACCGTTCAATTCTTGGTGGTATCTTTGCTTTTGGATTTCCATATATTGTCACTAGGGCTTGGTGATCTGTTATTATCGTGAACGGTTTTCCGTATATGAACATGTGGTAGTGTTCACATGCCCACACTACCGCCAAGCTCTCTTTTTCTGGTTGAGAGTATGCCCTCTCAATGTCCGATAAGCTCTTACTTCCGTAGGCCACTATCTGTCGAGGTGAGTCTTTTCCTGGCTTGTGTTGTGCCAATATCGCGCCCAGACCTACCGGGCTGGCATCCACTGTTAGTTCGGTGCATAGTCTAGGGTCGAAGTAGGCCAGGTGGTCAACTGCCGTTACAGATGCCCTTATCTCTTCGAACGCCCGTTGACACTCTGTGGTCCACTCGAAGGTTTGGCCCTGCTTCGTCAATTCTCTCAACGGCGTGCTCACTGTCGCGAAGTCCTTTATGTATCTTGCACAGTAGCTGGCAAGGCCGAGGAATGAGCGCATGTCAGCAACATCTTTTGGCTCTTTTGTTTTTTCAAGGGTATCTATTTTGCCACTATCTGGTCTCATTCCTTTCTTCGAGAAGATGTGTCCGAAGAATACTAGTTCTTCTCTGCCCAGCTCGCATTTCTTCTCATTCACTGTTAGGCCCACCTCTACTAGCTGTGAACACACGTCTCTCAGAGCCTTGTCATGTTCGTCATCACATTTGCCAAACACTAGGATATCGTCACTATAGTTCAGACTGTTTTTGATCGGTCTGATGATCTGCCTAATTGTTTCCTGGAAGATCTCTGCTGCTGACGATATCCCGAAGCTTAACCTCTTGTAGCGAAATAATCCGAGGTGTGTTGAGAAGGTCGTGATGTATCTGGACTGCTGGTCCAGCTCCAGTTGGTGGTATCCTTTGCATAGGTCGAGCTTGGAAAATTTCCTCATGCCGGTCAGGCAACTTATCATGTCATCTAGATGCGGCCCTGGGTGTCGTTCTCGTTCGATGGCCGTGTTTGGTATTCTCATGTCCACACATATTCTTATTTGGGCGGCGTCCTTTTTTGGTACCGCTACTATTGGGGACACCCATGGCGTTGGCCCCTCTGCTGGCTCGATGATGTCCTGTTCCAGTAGTGCCTTTATTTCTTCTTCTACCTGAGGTTGTAGATGAATGGGCACCCTTCGGTGATGCTGGGCCACCGGCCTGACCGACTCATTTATGTGTAGTGTTATTTGTCTTCCTTTCAGCTTTCCAAGTCCGTGTGTCAGTGCTGGGTATTCTTGTAGGATGTTCTCTCTCTCCGACATGTGATACATCATCTTTAGTAGGCCCATGATCTTTGCTGTTACGTTGCTCAGTAGACATGGCGCGGGAATGTCTCCTCGTAGCACATGTATTTCTTCTGTGATAGTCTTGCCCTTGTGCGTCATGGTGTCCGTGAATTTTCCCATGTTCGTCACTGGATTCTGTGCACCCCAGGTGAATACTTTGACATGTGACGGTCTAAGTTGTGGTTTCTTCTTCATCTTATCATATTCCATGGCACACATGATGTTACACGTGGCCCCGCTGTCCAGCACAAATTCTGTTTGACGGGGTCCCACGTCGATGGTCACCCAATCTGTCTTTTTTATTGACTTCCTATCCACTAGTCTAATGTGCTCCTCTTCGTGCCCTTCTTCCGTGGACATGAGGTAGAGGCGTTCTACCTTTCCCGCTGCTCTCTCCTCTTCTTCCTCATCTCCCGACTCTGCTGACGAGCTTCTTGCGGTCGCTTCCATGTGCCGTACATGCCTGTTTGTTGTCGCTCTTTGTTTTCCTCGTTCATTTTTGAAGTGTGCCCCTTGGCGGCAAAATGGCCGCTTTTGTTGCATTTTCTGCATGTCTGACCGAATGCCGGGCATGCTCCTCGGTGTGGAAAATCCAGACCGCACCGGTAGCATTGAGAACCTTCTTTCCTTGTTCCTTGCTCCTTGGATCCTTTCTTCCAGGTGCCCGTCTTGCGGGCATCTGTCATTCTGTGTATCTGTTCTCCTTTTCGATCCATCTGCCTGGCTTGCACCATTGCCCTAGCTTCCGCTCTTGCTAAGTCTAGAATTTTTGTACGCTCGTCGGTTCTTTGAGTAGTCTTGTGCGAAACTCTGTGTCGCGACAGCCTTCTATTAATCATAGGCGAAGGGCCTGTTCGTTGTCGAATTTGTCAAATTCACAATGAGCCACTAGCTTTCTTAGTCTTGTCGCGAAGACATCCATTGACTCATCCAGCTGTTGAAATGCCATGTTGAAGTTATATCTTTCAAAATCGACGTTCCTTTGGGGGTCAAACTTGGTCGTGAGACATTTTATCAATTTGTCATATGTCTTTATTTCGCTCGGGGGCAGTGTTATGAGGCGGTCTTCCACGTCATCCCCCACTAGGTTTAGGAATAGTCCTAGTTTCTTTCCGTCTACTACGTCGGTTGCGTCCACGTAGCGCTCGAATTTCACGATCCACTTCTCTCATCGTATTCCCACTTGTGGTTCTGATACACTTAACGGTAGTGGTGTGCGATACTGCGCACTCTGCTTTGTTTCTGGCATTTTTTTTAATTTTTTTTTTGCCTTTGTACTTCTATTTGTATTCTTGCCTTCCACCAGGCTGCTTTTTTCTTCTTGTGCTGTCCTTTGTCCTTTTATTTGAACTTGCCCCGTTCGTTTTCTTTCTTTTTCTTTCTTTGTGGACCACTTCGTCCCTTATTTCGGCACTTTTCTTCTTCTTTGTGCCTTTACTCGATTTTATGCCTGGTTCTAAGATGGCCGCCCGTTTTTTGGCTCTTCCTATTGGTCCGGCCGCCTGACTTTAAGATGGCCGCCAAGTCTCGCGATCTTTCGCGCCCAAAACCTCGTTTGCCTGTCTCCAAAATGGCCGCTCCGCTTTGCTGCTTTCCTATTGGCCCAGACCGCCTGACCCCAAGATGGCCGCCGAGACTCTCGCGAGAGCTCGTGCCAATTTCCTTCGTTCGCGCGCTTCTCATTCAGCGCTTACCCGATCAGGCGGGGGGGGCTCAGATGTCGGTCTTTCCGTCGGTCCGCCGCCAGTCGGGGTGGGCTCCCGCTTCAACGAGATGCTTCTCTTCCCTCTGTGTCGGCGATGCAGGGTGGGCTCCTGTTTTCAGTCGTTCATCGGTCGAGGAATGCACACGCTTGGGATTATCCCGCTTCGTCGCCAGTTGTCGTATTCTCTCGCCTCAGCTAGGTAATGAAAGACGCAGGAGACCAGGTATGAATCTACAGGTCTTTATTATCATGCATGATCAGGGGCACCTTACGTCTGTCCTCTTCGTCGTCCTGGTTCTTAATGCCCCCTTCCTGTCTGTCCACAGGAAGTCGTGTCCAGTGCCCTGGACGCTGCCCTGTGACCCACAGGGTCCTAGTGCCCCGTGTCGGTGGTCAGGTCACCACAGCAGGGATATCCTGCAGACTAGCTACCTCCCATTTACAGACTGGCCTTGGGACGAGAGCAGAGTCCTGCCCCGCCTGGCTGGGGCCCTCTCCTGGCCGAAGACCCTTTGACGACGATCCTACACAGGACTTGCAGGGGGGCTGTGCGAGGGCTGAGAGAGAACCAGTGCAGGCTAGGTACTACCACCTCTCTATCCACCCCCCAGCACCGCTGTGGGCAGCCACGTGGCCCATCCCGGAGGCCCTGCCTGGACACAAAGCCTGACATGCTGGGAGTAAGTGACTGGGCTTGCGTTGCCTAGAGGCCTACGGGGAAGTCTACCCTACGGCTCCTCTCTGTGGTGCTCCCACGGGACTCAGCCAGAGCCTCTGTGTTATAATGGGGCGACATTACACCATCGCCCCACCCTCCTTTCTGTGCCGGCAGCCCCACCCATTTGCAGTGGCTGAGGTTGGAACACTGAGAGGACCTCGCGCTTCAAGCAGATTTCAGGGACACGACTGGGAACTGGAGTCCACTAGATAGAAATCAAAACTCCTGAAGTGAAGTTGGAGGCAGGATATGCTCACCTCTCACTTTTTGGGCTGAACTTTACAAGCCTGTTGATTCCTCAAGGAGGAAAGGCAGACAGAGGGACAGCTGGTGCGGCTGGTGTTGCTTCGGGGAGAGGTGCACTAGGTGTGGGAACAATGCAGCTCTGCTCGTTGAGTGCAGGTCCTACCAGCACATAGATGTAACTTTTGACTTGGTAGGTGCTCTCTTGGGGCAACAGGCTGTATTGAAGTTAACCTACAGAGAGCGGACCTCCGCAAAGTAGTGGATAATGTTGAGAATGCAGAAACCAACATCACTAACCTGCATACCGAGGTGCAACAACTTGAAAAGCAGGTTGTTTAACTGTAAACGTTATCCAATACCGTAGAGCACAGAGTCGAAGTTGCGGGGTGGCATTCGAGAAGAAACACCATGCGCCTGCTGAACTTACCTGAGTGAGTGGAGAGCCAATCTGCTGAACCATTCCTGAACTATTGGGTGAGACATCTATTGAGCCTCAAAGACTTGTCTTTTAAAAAAATAAAAATAAAATTAGAATTTTATATCGCACGAACTAGACCCACGGATATCAGGTATCAGAGCAAATTATACGAGCACCAGTTGCGTTACAGATGGACACATACATTTTTGTTAAGCACAGGGAGCTTAAGTAATTTGCCCAGAATCATAGGATGTTGAGCATTGTTGCCGTGACTCAAACCCGGTTCCCAAGCTTCAGGTCAACTGCTCTAGCCGTAAGGATACATGCTCTCCCCTTATTTTTTTGCTTGTTGAAAGTGTGCATAGAGATGAAGCCTGTGACGAGCAATGCACGTTTTAAGCTTCTACACGTTCACTTCCTTCATCGTACATAGATCACACCAGTATTTCTACATAAAATGGACCATGGTAAGTCGGCCTCTTGCCATAAGTGGCCCACCCAAGCAGTGCAACAGTTCGTCAACAGCGAGTCTCTGAGCCACTGTGCAACGTTGGCCACATCCAAATTCATCCCCTATCACAAACTTGGACGTAGAAAAGTACAACTAAGGAACGACGCCAACAAATTCATCTTATGGACTTTCCACTAAATTTGCTAGCGATTTACATAAGCACGACATTCACCTAAGACTTTTCACAGTCACTCAGTGAACTAGCATCTGTGAGATCAGTAGTGCCACTGTTCACTCGGTTATTAAAACACACTTAAGCATGTGGGCACGCACATAACGTTTGATATACAATGTTTATACCTCCATAAAAGAAATATAATACCCCAAATCCATTACATCACATCGGATTCACATGTGTGCACTGAAAGCTAATAAATCACAAAACCGATACGGTGAACCTTCTACAATTTGCATTTATCAGAGATAAATGCTCTCCCACTTTTAATAACCTGCTAGTACATCTGAGCAACTTGTGATTTATGACTGACATATTTAAAAAAAAAATAAGAAATACGTCATAGCATGACAGCTAGAATAAAGTCCGCACACAGCCTTGCTCCAAACATTAAATTATGAAACGAAATAGCCCGACACTGTACAATGGGCTTGTTTTACTTAACCCCACATCACCACTACCACGACCTTTCCATTACATACTTCTGAGTTTGTTATTCTTTGGGGAAAGTATTCCTTAAGAAATTTTACAGGAAGCAACAAAAGTACTTCTTCAAGCACTCGGCGTGAGCAGACAGAGATCAATAAAATAATCAGGGAAGAGTTAATAATAATAATGGTTGAGACCATAAAGCAGTACTATACAATATTTGTATGTCAAAGAGTAGACAGAAGCATCCCTAGTCCCACCAGAGATTATATACGTGCTTGATGTTACGTTGCTTTTTTACACCAGTGCTCTAGCTTTTAAAAAGAAATATGAATCATTATTTATATATTGGTTGGATTAAAATTTGGGAACATCCTCACAACAGCAATCATTCTTATGACCAACAAAAATCATAGATATAACACGTGAAACACGGACAATTATTTGATCTTAAGAAAATGATAAATTGTTTAGTTTAACAACAAGGCTTTTCATGAGCAATGAAAAGTCTAAAATCTTGCTAGTAGGACCAGTAGACCATCATTTCTTCCCTTCTGCTGGCTAAACTACAGTGGTCGGTCTCCAACATCAATTCAGAAAGTCGACAACTTGTGTGCCATCATTGACAGCAACCCTCTCTTTATACCGGACGTGAACTGTATCACTAAAAGCTCACTACCACCTATGCTTGCTTCAAGCGTTTCTCACTTTCCTCCCACTCCCCTAAAAGATGGTGCTAGTCCTTGCCATTGTATTACATTAATTAGATTACCACAGCAGCATTCGTATTGGTCTCCCATGGAATATGTTAAATAATTTGCAAAGAGGTAAACATTAACTAACTCCGACACCTCATCACAGATCTTGCTCATCCTGGTGGCACTCCCGACAGGCGGCAGATGCTCCAGCGACTGTGGGAGGGTCCTCAACCTCATGGACATCGCGCAGATTCTCCTAAGTGACACTGTAACGTTTTTACACTAGGTGGAGTTTTCCTCAAATTGACACATGTACAATGCTTTAGGTGGCCGTGCATCATTACGAGCAAGAGTACTTGCCCCCTCCTTTTTTTAGGTCAAGCCTAGCGTTACAGCGCATGCGCTGCTCGCTTTGCGAGGCATGGTGTAGTAGGGTATGTTTTAGAAGTGGGGCGGAAGCCCCGCCCATATTTTTCATTGGCTGGTGGCATTGTCTTTGGTAAACGCTGGCTTCCAATTGATAAGGAGGCTTTCTTAGTCCCTCCTTGTTACCGCCCTGTCTCCTTTTGTGATCGACCCTCAGGACTGGATCTTTTACTTGCGGCGTTACACTGTCTCCTTCATTAGTCGGTAAGCACTCGTGTTCATTGGGCTTTGGCAAGAGAGCTCGCGCTTCACTGGCCGCCATGTACATAACTTAAGTATGCACGGGCACGCGCTATAGCACAGTGTTCACTTTTTAAATTGTCTACTGCTTTTCTTTCTATTTATTTACTTTTTTTTCTAATTTGTGGGCACACATGCTTTACCATTAGCCACGTTAAGCTAAAGTACGGGTGCCGCGATTGTTGAAAAAGTAAAGAAATGGATTTTTTTCTTCTATTTCTTTACTTTTGCAGCAATCGCGGCACCCGCGCTTTACTTTAACATGGTTAAAGGTAAAGCGCGGGAGCTACGAATGTTGAAAAAGTAAAGAAATAGATTGTTTTCTTCTATTTCTTTACTTTTGCAGCAATCTATTTCTTTACTTTTTCAACATTCGTAGCTCCCGCGCTTTACCTTTAACCATGTTAAAGTAAAGCGCGGGTGCCGCGATTGCTGCAAAAGTAAACAAATATAAAAAGGAGTGGCCCGCCATTTTTTTTCTATTTCTGAACTCTTGTTTACAATGCCATAGGTTACAAACTGGCAATTGCGACACCTATAGCACTGTAAATGCTTGTGATTTGTTTCCCAAAGGCCCACCGCACCTCGCAATCGCAGGATGCGCCCTTAAGACCCAGTGCGGTGTCTAACTTCACCACCTCACCCACCCCAGGCTCACTGAACGTGCAGCAGGAGCGGGGGGGGCTGCACGCACCGGGTCACGTCTCCCCTTCACCGTCCAGATGGACTGATCGTGACCAGGGGTCTAGGGCACCCCTTTGCTTATCCATTTATATTCTGCTTGCTGGTGGCTATAGGGCGGTTCAAGAAGATCATGGCTTTAATCCCAGTGCCTGCACTTACCTACAAAGTGTTCTTCTGAACTGGTTGTTTGACCTCTGAATGCCAGTAATATCCACGAGATGGGTGGAGAGGGCATTTACATTTCGGCCTCTCGGACCGTGTACACAGTATCCCAATGCAAGCTATCAACAGGACACTTGTCCTGTGAGAGCAGCGTCCCCTCGGATGGTGTCCATGGGGTACAGTACATCTCCTCTCTTCAGTATTGCCAATTAAACCCCTGTGTGTCACAGCAGCCGTGGGGCCACTTGTGTGCTCCTCTGCACACACACCTCAGCTTGGATGTGATTATCATCCGGCAGGTGCGATAAACGTCATGTGCGGATTCTGTGCCAATGGAGACCCAACCCCTGCAGGTACCTCCAGCCTTGGACCCCTTCAGACCCTGCAAACCTATGGCCCTCGTCTCCTCCATGTTTTGAGGGCGACAAAGACAAAAATGGATACAATTTTGCACATGTTTTTAGTACGGTTTGCAACAAAGCAGCGTTTTAGTGCCGGTTTGCCATTTCTAAACACTGTGAATAACTTTTTACTATTACCTGATTTAACGGTACTCTGCTTTTCGTCCTCGGAAGGATGATGGGCTGAGATGGCCCTGCAGAATGGCAAACACAATTTTTCGACCTTGACTCAGTTTGAGGGAAACAAGCCTGTGCCACGTGCAGAATGTCAGCTGTGAGTCCGTAATGTTTGCTTTAGGGTAAAAAGAAAACACTAAGTTGTTCTCCAAGATATTAGGTATATTTCTCAGGTAGGAAATATTGAATGCAGTGAGGTGGTATGACGAAGAAGCGTCCGCCGTGAGAAGTGTTTGGAAAAGTAGCGTAATGAGTGCGTTGCACTTTAAGACGCGCTTAGCCTGTAGGCACTAGGTATACCATATATCTCCCAGGGCACCAGCCTCAATACAACAAGGTGCAGCTGATCGCTTTAGGAGATATTGTCCCTTTGAGGAGCTGTTAATAGCATAGTTACCTGCCCGGGATCACACATTGTGGTCAAACGTGAAAGCTCGGATTGGAACCTAGACACTATAAATCAAAACACAACTTGACCCTACACTGTGGCCTCCCAGACTTGCCTCGAGCCGAAAAACAGAGACTTTAAAAAAGGTTATAATTCCCTCGCTGGGCAGTGGGGCAACATCTAAGACGTAATAAGCTGCAAGCTGGTGGTTAGAGGAGGGTAACATTTTCCTTCCAAAATGTTGGCATCTTTTATAGATTCGCATGACTCTCCTTACTCAGCAAAATGCAATTACTTTCCCTTGGTGCCTTCTCATAGGACTGTGGATTTCGACCTTTCCACTTCGTTGGCTCTGTGCAGAACCTAGCAATGAAGCAGATGTTTTCCAGATACATAGTTTTAATAATATATAGTTTAATACTATTGTGCACAACACGTTTAGAGCAATTTCCACCTTAATGACATTTAATTCCCTAAAGTATTCAAAAAGTAATGGATGCTAACCTTGAATTAATCTCAAACACTGGGCATTAATCTGGGCCGCATCCCAGGCCATCGTTATTTTGATCAGCATGACACCTCACTTTGAACACAGCCATATGCAAATCAGTCTTGAAAGATGTACCCGACTGATTGCCGTAAAACCAGGCCTCGGTTGCTTGTGTTCCCGTTCACAAATAAATAGCCTAAACTCTCGCAAATGTGAGACCTCTTGCATTGCCAATGCTTGTTCTAGATTGTTAACGTTGGATGTGGGAATCCATTGGGACAGGTCAGGGCAGAGCCCCCCTGTGGCAGCGTTAACCCCCTGTCCCTCTTACTGTTCACTCTCGTATTGGACCCACTGACAGTGTGTGGGTGAGGATGGGTGCACAGGTGCCGCTTTGAATGGGAGAATGGATTGTC
Organism: Lissotriton helveticus; assembly: GCF_964261635.1. Taxonomy (NCBI): domain Eukaryota; kingdom Metazoa; phylum Chordata; class Amphibia; order Caudata; family Salamandridae; genus Lissotriton; species Lissotriton helveticus. The sequence goes on from NC_136059.1 coordinate 1,973,505,542, forward strand.
AAATAGAGTTGTCCTGTATGCGGATGACATGCTCTTCTTCCTTACGTCACTAGCCACAACAGGTCCCAGACTCCTGCAGATCCTACATATATTTGGTGAAACTTCCGGCCTATATATCAACACATCAAAATCTACAGTCTATGCAGAGGGCCATGGGCCACACAACCGGAGATGGGCATCGGAACTACGGCATGTTACTAATGTGTTCAAACATTTGGGTGTTTATCTGTCCCCGGATGAGTCAGTAGCATGGAGTGCCAATGATGAGCCAGTACTCACTCGCCTTAAAGATGTTATGAGGATTCGGTCTGTATTCCCACTGTCCATACTGGGACGGTTGGCAATCTTCAAAATGGTCCCCTGCCCAAATTCCTCTATCAATATCAGAATTTTCCTTAGGACATCCCACGACAATGTAATTGAAAGCTGAATTCCATCCTCACTGCCTTCCTATGGGACAGAGGAACACCCCGGGTTGCCCTAAACAAAGGTTTCCAATCCACCTATTGTGGGGGCATTGCAGCCACGGACGTCAAATCCTATTATTTAGTCAACAATCTCCTTATTATAAATGACTGGTGGTTTGATACACAGGGTGACCTGGCATATGCGCTAGACAAATGAGCAATGGGTACAACCCCACTGATGACTTACCTATACAGCACAGGCCGACACACTAACATTCCTCCGGCTACGATAATTTCCTTAAATAATGGCGGTCAATGCTTTAATGGATGTAATGGTGAGGCAGGTTAACAGAAAATACATCGCTATGGTATGAGAACCTGCTTCCGCAGATGATTAAGTTATTGAAATTCCAAAAATGGGATTTCATTGGGATCTCCGCCCTAGGGAACGTAATGCAGGGCCCAGTTCTTAAATCTTTGTAGCCAATTTTATAGGTATCGCCAGCTACGCCAAGCCCAGTCCCCCTACATAAATATACTATTGGACCTCCCTGAATTTAATTCCTTAGAGGGAAAAAATCAGAAGAACAAAAAGTCACAAAAATTTACCAGATGCTGATATATAACCAAACAGACAGGTTTAGCACCCTACTCGCAGTATGGGACGCTGATATTGATGAGTTGAAAAACGAAGACTGGACAGAGATTTTGTGCTCCACACAAGCAGCGGCCATAGCGGCCAGACTTTGTCTGATTCAATTCAAGTACATACACAGGTTTTACCTTACACATCGACTCTTGCGTATGGGAGTGATTACCTCCCCAGCCTGTTTCCACTGTGCTGCTGCGGAGGGTACTTTCCTCCATACAGTATGGAATTGTCCAGCAATAGAAAATTTGAGAGGACGTCACTTGTCTGGGTGGTCTTCTCCTGGCTTATCCCACGGAATCCACAACTAGCTCTTCTCCACCTTACAGAATAAGTGGGTGGCAACAGACATAAATTGGCCTTACTTACTTTGGGACTGACACTGACCAGACACAATATAGCCAGAGACTGAAGACGGTGGCCACACCGGGGTGCTGGCAGTAAGGAAACAGGGGATGGACTACTGCATGGGGCGAGAAATCACTATTTATAAAGGCAAGGGGCGGCCCTCAAAAAACACCCTAAAATATAGAGGAGGTTGGCGGAGTATAGGGAAATAGACCTGGTTCCGATACGTCAATTTATGGATGAAGAAGTCAGGACATTTCAGGGAGGAAGAGGGATCACGTAGGGATGGGCACGCTAACTCCATTCTATGCTACAGCAGGCCTAGTTTTGCTTTTCTTAGTGTCACTGATGAGGGAGCAGGAGGGAGAGCAGATTGGGCAGGACAGTCTTTTCTTTTGTGTTTTACCTTTTATTTAAAAACTTTTTTCTTATTTGATCACTGTATATTTTCATGTACGAATTTTTGGTTATTTGAGCCAATTTGGCAATATTGGAATTAAAAGTAATAAAAATGTATTACCAAAAAAAAAATGTACTTGCATGGTATACACATGCAGGGTGAGATGCTACATTGACTATACACAACAAAAGGTACAAAGTTCCCCGGGGGATAGACAAGGTAGTGTGTGTGTGTGTGTGTGGAGGAGGAGAGCAAAGGCAGGGAACAGGGTGTTCCCTTGTTGGAACTAGAAGACCTCACACACACAGTGAGCTAGATGTCATGCTTCATCATTGGCCTCCTGCTCCTCGTCAGACTGGCGCTGCAATGTCTGACGGGCGCCTAATAGGCGCTCTTTGTTGGGATTCTTTTGTTCCATCTTCATAACAAGAGAGAGAGAGGGAAAAATAATTACAGGCACTATGTGAGGTGGGTACTCCTGGTCCCCCAACTAATATGTAAAAAACAATAGAGGAGTAACCCCTCGTGGGTAGAGAGAAATATCTCTCTAACAATGAGCCCAAATGCTCTGGTCAGCACATTTTGCCCCAACCTGTTGCTGCATAATGCATATCCTTATAGAAGACCCCTCACTCACCAACCTAGTTGGTGACATGCTTCATCATCGGGGTCCCACCCCATAGGCCGAGTGCCTATAGGGTGTGCTGCGACACCTGATTACAGTGGAGCTGGTTTGGTTTTTTATGTGTTCAAGACTATCAAAACTGTGTTTAAAAAGGGCCAACACTACTCACTTCACTTGGTTCTTGCTCGGCGTGCCCCGTAGACTCTACGGGGCACGCCGAGCAAGAACCAAGTAGGTTTTTCGGTCTGACGATCAGAAGCGACAAGAGACGGAATCCTGTCATCTTGGTAACGCTGGTGCCCATGAAGCGATAGTTCCGCTTCTAAGCGTTTTTTCAAAAAAGAAAAACGCACCTTTTTTCACGAGACCACTATTTATGGTCTCTTTCTTGAACTAGGGCAGGACGCTCCTTAGCGTGGGCGGACCACCCAGTTCAAATCACCACTGTCCTGACGAAAACCCTTGAATCCATGTATGGGTTGAAACATGTAGACCTTCTTAAACAATAGTTTTGTATATTCACATTCACATAGCACACTTTGGCTATTTTTATATATTTTAAATACTACTTTTGACACCAAAGCCTACCTAATTAGGCAAAGGTGCCACACTTTAATTTTAACAAGGGTTCAAGCACTCAAGAATAAAATACTTGAAGTGAGTAGTGTTGGCCCTTTTTAAACACAGTTTTGATAGTCTTGAACACATAAAAAACCAAACCAGCTCCACTGTAATCAGGTGTCGCAGCACACCCTATTCTTTTGTTCCAGCCAATGGTTGAGTGCGTGTGAGGGGTTAAGTGAAAAGTGTAGTCGTGAGGGAGTGGTGGTTGAAAAAGGTGGGTCAGTTCACAAGGACCTTTATTCACGTGGCCGACTCCCTTGATTAAAAGAGTGGGAGGGGAGATAGGGACTGTAAGGGGCACTGCGGACTACCTCAAACCCTATGATTAGGTCGACATGTTTCTTGCCCAACTGGCAATTCTTCAGGACCTCAGGTGCTCAGTACTACACAGTGATGAAAAACAACAAGGAGAAGGAAAGATAAAAAATACAACCTCGCTCGGTCAGTAAGGGTGCAGGCCAGGAGGTCCTGCTCTAGTGTGGTGACCCTAGGGGAGTATCTAATGGGCCCCGCAGTCTGTTCCCGTGGGGCAGCACGATAAGGTACGGTACCTCTAGTGCGTGCAGCCAGAGCTCGCAAACCTACCCACACGCGTGGCGCTCCGAAGGTAGCACGTAACAGCTCGGATTCCGCGCTACCTTCGGAGCACACTTTAAACACACTATCCAGGTCCAAATTTCTGTGTAGAAAAATAAATAACTCCAGTTTCTAAAGGACAGGAGAATATTTTAAAATCTGCAACAGAACTTGACTTTTATCATCAAAGGGGAATTTTTAAGCATTTTCTTTTTAGTGCGAAAAGTTACATGCCGTGGTAGATCTACAAATTGCACTTTAAAAAAATGAGACTATAGTACACTTGAAGAATTTTCGTTTTCCATGGAACTGAAAGATTAAACTGGGTCTGAAAAATGCCTAACTCAAGGTGTCAATCCATCACAATCACAAAAATGATCAGTTTCAAAGGGAGGGTCTAAAATACTAATTCGCTTCTGTGCCTTTTTGTCTCTCCAAGCTCTATGGTCTTTCCCAAAACTAACAAGCTCAGGGATTTTGAATAAGTGTATTCTTGGATGGCATGTTATTGATAGAAGTAAAACATATTTTCAAAGACTAAGATTCCCTCCTAAAGGACGTAGCATTGATGATAAATCATAGGAAATCAGATCTCCACCTCTATAGGAAAATACTGGTTTCCTTTATTATACCCTCAGAAAATTCTATCCCTTGATTTCCAGATTGCAAAGTGCACTTGATAAAATCAGAAATTCACGGATGGCTATTTCCCGGTCTTATATCACGCACCAAACTTGAGGTATTACCAGTAGATATCATGAAGCCTCATCAGTAGCACCCAGATCTCATTTGAGTCAGATGCAAGTAAAACAGACTGGGGCGCAAAATGTGGCCAACTCTCAACTGGTGGAATATGGTCTCGGTAAGAGTCCTTACTGCACTTCAACTCTTAAGAACTGCTTGCAGATATTTGCTGTTAGGAGTTTTTGGGAAAATCGGGGATATTTTTCTACTCTGCTCAAACTAAATAATGGTCAGAAGCTATATAGATAAACCCATGTCGGCAGGAGAGGTTGGTGGGGCTAGTGGCAGAGGGATCGGCATCAGTGGGTAACAAAGGCTAAACCTTTGGTAATGCTAGCACACACATTCGGGAATTCCGAATCTAGTCTCAGTAAAAGCAAACTATCGCCTAGGGATTCAAAATATTGTGACTTCTAGACATTACCTAAGTTACAGTGAATGGCATCTTCATTTATCCAGATAATAGCAAGCATTTTCAAAACAATAGGTCTTACATTTGCGAGAGTTTAAGCTATTGGTATTGTAAACCACAATGCCTTTTATTTATGCGTTTTTAAAACCAACACACAAATAAAAGGCATTGCTATTATATTGGCAGTACCTCAAACTCTTGCAAATGCAAGGCTACTTTAATGGTGGCCTCGCCCCTTCCTTAAAACGCTGCTCGCCGTGTTCAGGTTACAGTGAGCAGTGTCTAAATAAAGGGGCGCTGCAAACATTAAAATGAAAATGTGGTATGGGGAGCTTTCACCAAAAAATAAAAAAATAAACAAAGGTTCTGTACCGCAGTCACTAAAGTTACAGCTGACTGCGCTGGAAAATTAAATAAAGAAGCGCGTCCACTACAGTTAAAGCTGACTGTGCTGCAAATTAAATATATAAATACGCGCAGCCGCTATAGTTAAAGCGGACCCGCAGCCATTACTAATAAAAATATAAAAGCAGGTGGCGTGCTGCCTTGTAGGAAAGCATGTCATGGGTGGAATAGTGGAAGATCATTAAAGAAAACAGTGCTCACCGACTAGATAAAGCAGACCGTGTAAAAACACAAGTAAAAAGTCCAGCCCTTATGGGAGGTTAAAAATGCAGACAAGGTGGTAACAAGGAGGGACTACTAAGCCTATTTATCAATTAAAAGGAACGATTTTGAAAGGAAAGTAAAGGAGCCAATTAAAAAAAGATGGGTGGGAAATGTGCAGAGCTTCTATTGCATTCCTCAATACATCCTGCGCTGCCCATGCTTGACTTAAAAAAGGAATATGATATAGGGTCATTGTGTAGCAGTTTTTGCGCCTTAGGACTAAACTACTAGCTATATCGCTTCATTGGTTGGATACAATTGACAGAGATCTAGCTTTGCATTATTTCCATTAAGGATGTCTCAAAATGCAAAATAAGTTATTTCTCCTTTTGTGATTATTTCCGGATGTCAAGCTCCAAGGAAATCCAATCTGAATGTTTTAGGCAATGTCAGTTGCCAACAAATCCAGATGTTTTCCTTGCCATAACAATCCTCCTTCCACCATTTCTTCCAGGCCACTGCATCAGAAAGCTTCAAAACCTGATACTGTCCCAGATACTGTTTCTAAGGGTCGTTGTGGGTAATTTCAGGTCTTTGGCAGCAGGCTTTGCAATTCATTCAGGGATTCTGGGCAGAGGTGACTACTGAGACATATAATACTATTTGGAAGTTCTAGTCTGGTTGGTGTTTGGATAGGAACATAATAGTTCAGTGGCGGTCACCTCCGTTATCTATATGACTGGGTATCTTTGGGGGAAAATTAACAATCACAAACGAATCATCTTAGTCAACCGACTAACAGTAGATGGCAAACTAATGGGGGAATGTGCGATGGCTTCTAGACTAATGCAGGGATTCACATTTATAAACCTTCATCTAAATAGAACCTTGTTTGGTAATTCTTGCTTCGGGTTGCATGTCTTAAGTAAAGACAAATTCTAGTCCAGTATTTTAGAACATTGTTCTCAAGAAAAGGTAAAAGTTCTGTGTTGCTGCATACCACACAAAATATGAATTTTGTACTGCCTTGTTAAGCGAGACCTTTTGCAATTTAAAAACCTGTACAATACAATGTGCTACACCAATCTAGCAAGCTAGGTAATATGGTTTAAAGTTAGTGGATGTAAACACACATCCCTTTTAGGGTTCACTTCCATAGACGTACATTGCTCTTTAAAGCCTTTTGGAGATGAGCTAGAATAGAGGATTTTTTTAGGTTTGCTGATAGCTCTATATATTCGACTTTTCACACTTTTTATTGCATCTATTTCTGTATGGCACATGCATTAAGAAACCTTGTCAAAGCCAATAGGTCTCGTAAATGCAAGAGCTATTGCTTTGGCAATATGTTTTAGTCATGTTGAACACCAGATTGGCTGCTGTTCAGCATGAGTCAGTGTAAGATGCAGTGTCGTAAAAGTGGAGAAGAGTGGAGTGTAATGGAGTGGCGTAGTGTTGAGTGGCATACAGTAGACTGGAGTGGCGTATAGTGGAGTGGCATCAAGTAGAGTGGTGCAGAGAAGAATGGAGCAGAGTGAAGTAGAATACAGTGGAGTAAAGTGTCATGAAGTGGCAGAGGGAGTTGCATGGAGTATTGAAGAGTGGAGTAATGTTGTACAGTGGCATGTAATAGAGTGTTGTTTAGTGGATTGGCATAGAGTGGAGAAGAGTTTAAGTGGAGTCGCCTAGAGTGATGCAGAGTAGATTGACACAGAGTGCATTGGTCATGTGGGAAGTGGTGTAGAGTGCAGTGATGTAGAGTGCATTGGTCATGTGGGAAGTGGTGTAGAGTGCAGTGATGTAGAGTGCATTGGTCATGTGGGAAGTGGTGTAGAGTGCAGTGATGTAGAGTGCATTGGTCGTGTGGGAAGTGGTGTAGAGTGCAGTGATGTAGAGTGCATTGGTCGTGTGGGAAGTGGTGTAGAGTGCAGTGATGTAGAGTGCATTGGTCATGTGGGAAGTGGTGTAGAGTGCAGTGATGTAGAGTGCATTGGTCATGTGGGAAGTGGTGTAGAGTGCAGTGATGTAGAGTGCATTGGTCATGTGGGAAGTGGTGTAGAGTGCAGTGATGTAGAGTGCATTGGTCATGTGGGAAGTGGTGTAGAGTGCAGTGATGTAGAGTGCATTGGTCATGTGGGAAGTGGTGTAGAGTGCAGTGATGTAGAGTGCATTGGTCATGTGGGAAGTGGTGTAGAGTGCAGTGGTGTAGAGTGCAGTGGTGTAGAGTGCAGTGATGTAGAGTGCAGTGATGTAGAGTGCAGTGATGTAGAGTGCAGTGATGTAGAGTGCAGTGATGTAGAGTGCAGTGATGTAGAGTGCAGTGATGTAGAGTGCAGTGATGTAGAGTGCAGTGATGTAGAGTGCAGTGATGTAGAGTGCAGTGATGTAGAGTGCAGTGATGTAGAGTGCAGTGATGTAGAGTGCAGTGATGTAGAGTGCAGTGATGTAGAGTGCAGTGATGTAGAGTGCAGTGATGTAGAGTGCAGTGATGTAGAGTGCAGTGATGTAGAGTGCAGTGATGTGCAGTGGCGCAGAGTGCAGTGCTTCTGAATAGTTTGCATAGAGTTCATTAGTTTAGAGTACAGTGCTTCAGAGTAGTTGGCATAGAGTACATTGGTGTAGAGCGGCAAAGAATAGAGTGGGGCAGAGGTGCAGAGTGGAGTGATGCAGAGTGGAGCGGCATACAGTAGTGGCGCAGAGTGCAGTGGAGTAGAGTTCAGTGTTGCAGAGTGCAGTGGTGTAGATTGGCGTGGTGCGGCATGGCATGGAGTGGCATACAGTAGACTGGTACAGAGTAGAGAGGCGTAGAATGCAGTGTCAGAATGCAGTGCAGAGGTGCACAGTATATTAGAGTGGCACAGAGTTTAGTGGCATAGAAAGTATTGGCTTAGAGTGGTGAGGAGTACAGTGTAGTGGTTTAGAGTGCAGTGTTGTAGAGTGCTGTATGGTGCAGTGGTGTAGAGTGGCATAGAGGGCGTTGGTGTAAAGTGGCATGGCATACAATAGAGGGTTGCAGAGTAGTGTTTAGTGGAGTACAGTGCAGTGATGCAGAGTAGATTAGAGTGGAGTGGAGTGGCGTACAATGAACTGATTTAGAGTAAAGTGGTGTAGAGTGCATTGGTATAGAATGCAGTTCTGTCAGTGACAGAATAGAGTAGCGTAGAGTGGCACAGGGTAGGTTGCAGGTGGTGCAGTGTGGAACGAAGAGGCATAGAGCGCAACGGCAGGGCATAGAGCACAACGGCAGGGCATAGAGCGCAACGGCAGGGCATAGAGCGCAACGGCAGGGCATAGAGCGCAACGGCAGGGCATAGAGCGCAACGGCAGGGCATAGAGCGCAACGGCAGGGCATAGAGCGCAACGGCAGGGCATAGAGCGCAACGGCAGGGCATAGAGCGCAACGGCAGGGCATAGAGCGCAACGGCAGGGCATAGAGCGCAATGGCGTGGCATAGAGCGCCACGGCATAGAGTGGAATGGCATGGCATAGAGTGCATTGAAGAGTGGCGGACAGATCAGCAGTGGTGGAGAGTGCAGTGTTACGGAGTACAGTGGAACAGAGTGAAGTGGTGCAGGGTAGAACAGAGTGGAGTGAAATATGGCATAGAGTGGCATAGAGTGCAGAGAAGAGTGGCGGAGAGCTCCGTAGTGGAGAGTGCAGTGGAGTTGAGCAGAGTGGAGTCAGCGAAACAGAGTGTCGCGAAACAGAGTGTCGCGAAACAGAGTGTCGCGAAACAGAGTGTCGCGAAACAGAGTGTCGCGAAACAGAGTGTCGCGAAACAGAGTGCATTGGCCTAGAGAGGGATAGAGTAGAGTGGTACAGAGTAGAGTGCAATGGCACAGAATAGAGTGCAGTGGCACAGGATAGAGTGCAGTGGCACAGGATAGAGTGCAGTGGCACAGGATAGAGTGCAGTGGCACAGGATAGAGTGCAGTGGCACAGGGTAGAGTGCAGTGGCACAGGGTAGAGTGCAGTGGCACAGGGGAGAATGTCATACAGTGCAGTGGCATAGAGTAGAGTGGCAAAGAGTGCATTGGCGTGGAGTGCAGTAAGAGTGGTGCAGAGTAGAGTGGCAGAGAGAGCAGTAGCGTAGAGTACTGTGATGCAGAGTGGAACAGAGTGGTGTAGAGTGCAGTGACAGTACAATGGGGTAGATTGCAGTGGTACAGCATGTTGTAGAATAGAGTATAGTGGCAGAGTGCAGTGGTGCAGAATAGATTGGCATAGAGTGCACTGGTTTTGAGTTAAGTGGTGCAGAGTGCATTTGCATAGCGTGTAGTGGTGCAGAGCAGAGTGCACTGGCGCAGAGCAGAGTGCAGCGGAGCAGAGAAGATTGTTTCAGAGTAGGGTGGAGTGGTTCATGGTAGAGTACAGTGGTGTAGAGTGGCGTAGAGGGCAGAGTAGAGTGGGGTACAGTGGATTGGCAACGTGCAGTTGTACTGAGTGGAGCGTTACAGAGTAGTGTGTAGTGGCACATTGTAGAGTAGTATGGGGTAGAGGGCAATGGCATAGAATAGGGTTGTGTTGACTAGAGTAGTGTAGAGTATAGAGGCACAGAGTGAGGAGGCATAGAGTGGAGCAGTGCAGAGTAGAGTGCAGTGATGTGGAGAGGCGTAGTGTGGAGTGGTGCAGAGTAGAGTGAAGTGGGATAAAGTGACGTGTGCAGGGGGGCTAAGACTCCCAGCCAGGGCTTGCTCAATCGCTGGTGGCAGCCGTTAACTATAGTCATTTTTGGCTCTCTCCTCCCCCACAACCTCCTTCTCCACCATGAAATCCCTCACAAGCACTCTTCAACAGTGCACCTCATCTCTCCATATCCTCTCTCTGACGTACATTTCATTTTTATATAGTGCTACTCAAAGTTCACTCACTTCGGTTCTGTGGTCTGCATGGTACACGTTCTTTGCAGCAGGTATCTTAACCCTCTGTGCTACTTCACAATGAGCCAAAACTGCCACTAGACAAAATTCCAAACTCTCCCCAGTAGGAACATAAATCACCAGAGCTACCTTGACATTTTTATTGTCGCCTGAAAACTGTCTGATGCACATGGAAATTAATGTGCTTTTGAACCAAAAATTATTTTTAAACAGCGCCCCCACCAAAGTCAACGCCAGGTGAGGCTGCACTGATCGCACCACAATAAAGCCAGACCTGCTCCCAGCAAATGGGTCAGGACGAGCATTTCCAGAAATGGTCCAAGGCTAACCTTATAGCCATTATATGAGTTAACATATCTATGTAAGTGGTGGGGTATGATGCGTCTCCAAATTCCAGCATCCAAACAAGTTCACAGATTTCCTGTAGATGATTTAAAGGAGGGTAGACTTCTCCCTTGAAAATGTTTTCATACTTTTGGGATCAAATTTGCTAAAACACTGCAGACCATTATAGGACATTCATGAAATATTCCAATACTTTCATAGTGCACCAGGGAAGCATGACCTTTCTTAGGAGTAGATCTGATCTTTTTCAAATGTCCCAAGTCAGAAATGTCTTCCACTATACCACGTCTATCATTTATTCATGGGTGAGCCCCTTACTGAATGTACTCCTTGTCAAAGGACAGTGCCAGAAATTTACCATGGATACTTCAGCCACAGTCTCGGGATGGGGGGGATTGAGGCACCTCTAAAAATTCCCTCCGGTATACAAGGGTCAGCATTTTGACATTGACACTCCCTATAAAATCAGTACAGGAAATCTTATGACAAGAGTTACCTCAAATATCAGTTCCAATATTTTGCTATGGATCCACCCCATATGCTAAGAACTAAGTGCATCATGTCAGGGCCTTCGACCAGGTGTGGTCTGCGCGTTCTTTGTCCCTAGCTCTGGGTAGGACTGGGCTAGCATCTTCTCAGTTAGACAGTTCGAGTACCCACTGCCAATGATGGTGTCTTAATAGAAGCATGTCAGGGCCTGCAGTTTGCCATAGGTAACACCTCCCATCCATATGCTATTAGTGCCTTTGTCCATAAGGTAAGATTAATCTCCAGTATGCAAGACCAGCAGCACACAACAATCAAACTCACACATTCTCTCACACACGCATTCTCTCTATATCTCTTGCACTCATTCGTACATTTGTACTCTGTCACACAGACACTTCCATCAATCTGCTTTTATTGTGTTAAAAACCCTTGCCCTGCTGCTTTTGCTATACCTGCCTTGCCTTTAAGTGAAGCTTAATCAAAACATGCTCTATACGCAATTCAAAAATATTAATATCTTGCCTTGTCAATGTTTGAAACAAGTATGATGTGAATGAAAAGTGCACTTTTTTAAACTAGCTATGCAGGGCTTATATTTGGTTGCACATTTGGATTAAGTGGTTACTTAATCCATGTGTTAACTAATCCACGTTCTAACATGTATTATCACAGCATCCAACTGATATTATGAAATGCTAGACTTTGGCAACCATGGATTTTATCCAGTAACTTCGCATTTTGGGGTTTTTGAGACCCAACTTACAATGTTTAAAAAAAAAGGACAAGTCTCAGAATGAAGCATTGTGGTGAACAGAAGGGCAGGAATGGCTTAAGGTATCACACATTCCTCAATCCAGCACCAGACCCCAAAGCGTCAGACCAAGTTTCCCTCTTTGTGCCATCCCACATTCTCAGTCCACTCTCCTCTCTTGCACCAACCCTGTTGTTGCGAATGTAATTAAAGTAGGCATCTGGTACTACAGAAAGAGCAGGTATTCTGTGGCTGCCTTTGTAGAAATATATATATATATTCATGAGAGTTGTGAAATTTTTATATGTGCAGAGTAAGAGGTGTGCTCATGTAAGTGCTGGGTGATAGTGAATTGTGTGAGTGAGTGCAGCGAGTGTAGGGTGGGTGAAAAATGTGCAGATATGAGATTCAGGTGAGCTGCATGAATGCTATGTGAGAAGAGGGCCCATGTGAGTGTCAAGTAAGAGGAGTGTCTGCAGAGTGAGAGGTATGTGTGCAGAGTGAGCGGAGTTAGGGAAGGGTAGTGTGAGCTGTGCAAAAACAGGGTGCGTGGTGTGCCTGTGTGTGTGGTGCAGTGTGAGCAGCGAGAGTGAAGGGTGATCTGTGAGAGACTGGTGAGTGCACGGTGAGAGGATAGAGGGGTGTGTCCCTAGGAGTTCCAGCAAATTATTATCTCTGTGTTCAAGCAGGCTGAACATAATCCCTATATGAAAGCAGGTTGCGAGGTTTGTCACTGAGTCTAGGGTGAATGGTGTGAATCCAGGGTGAGTGCTGTGCTTGTTTGCGTGGTGTGAGTGCTGTGCTCTTGTGATTAAAGGGTCAGCTGTTTGAGTGACAGGAGCACCTATGCAAGTGCACAGTGAGTGCTGTGACACTGAGAATAGGGTTAGAGTGCAGGGTGAGCAGTGTGCTTATGTGACCAAAGGGAAAGTAGAGGGAGAGCAACAGGAGTTCATGGCGAGGTGCATGAGTGCAGTGTGGTCGCTGTGAGCGCAGGGTAAGAGGAGGATGAACAGTTTGAGTGCAGGGTAACAGCGTGAATGCAGTGTGAACACTGTGAGGGGTTATTGTGACTACTGAGTGGACTGTCATGTGCGTGCACGATGAGCAGTGTGCTTGTGTGAGTGCAGGGTAGGAGATGGGTGATTGGCGTGTGTGCACAGTGAGCAGCGTGACTGCAGTGTAATCTCTGTGAGTGCAGGGTGATAGTGAGAAAGTGTGACAACAACGGTGAGCTGTGAGAATGAGAAGTGAGTTGTCTGAATGCAGGATATATTCCCAGATACCTGGATTAACGGAGTATTGTATGAATGGCTGGGGTAGGGTTTTAAATATGAGCTTCACTATTGCTATTATGGCATCAATCAGGTGAAGGAAAAAAATAATGTGCTGATCCTGCAACAAACTTTCAGTTTCCTGCTTAGGGTTGCCAGCTGATCAAATGTCAACCAGCACCACTGGCATTTTGGATTCCCAGCCAGTCCAAAAATAAGCAAAAGGGGGGGGGGGGTGACTAAAGCCCTTTTAGCACTATGGGCTTAGTGCGCCCGATTGTCACATAGGCCCTCTCACTTTAAAGTCAGAGAAAGGAGAGTAAACACCCAGTTCCCTGGAAGACGGAGCCAGATATTTGACTTCTCTCATTGAATGCACAGCAAATGTGACAAGACCAGAACAAAATGTAAAGGTCTGTTTACAAAACATCCAGTACTCGTGGAAGAATACAGTAAATAAGGTTTGGGCAACGGAAGGGTCGAACTCAAGCTGGACAGCCTAAAACAAAAAGAGCCATCCAATAGAAAGCAAGCAAATGTGAGTGACAATTTGAGTGACCAGGTGTCCCGGATTTGCTGGGGCAGTCCCGTTTTTAGGTTTCGCCTGCGTAGGCTGCGCATGCGGAAAAAATAAAATGTAATGTTATAGGACTGTGGCCAGGCCCTACAGGACAGAGAATTACAACCGTTCCAACTGTTTAAATTAATGAAGGTTTTTTTTTTCTTTATGTCACTACTTTGACTACTCTTCTTCACTACTTCATACCTGAGCACCTTCCTTTTTACGCACGTTCCCTCTGGAGCAACCTCCCCTATAAGAATAACATACGTATAATCAAAAACTGTTTCACCAATTGACATAAGAATAAAATGCATGGGGGCGTGGCTTAGCGCCCGGCGAGGACGGCGGCTCTTATGTGAGCGCTCCGGGTCCGCAGGGGTTTTCGCCTTGCCTTCCGACTTCTTTTCACCTGCTAAGCGGCTCAGCCTGCATCGGAGCCTTCAGACACCAGCGGGATTCTGAAGACGGCTTTCCCGACCGCCGCAATGCTTCCTTTCGCTACTTTGTAGCGGACGCGGCTGACTGGAAGTCGCGTCCGCCATCTTGTCTCCGGATATCGCGCACTGCGGCGCCTGTGTCCCTGGCCTGACGAAAGCACCATGGAGCTCCTCAGTTACAGTGCCCCACCTGGTGAGATGATTTTCGTATCCCAGCACTAGGATACCGAATTTTTTTTTTCTCTTTTCATCATTTCTTTGTGGCCTCAGCTCCTACCAAGCTTCCCTCACATCTCTTCAACCCAGACGGCCATCTTAGAGAACTGGTGCTTCTTTCCTTCATTTGACCTGCAAGCACATATCTGCGCAGCCTCCTCTATGTCAAGAGCGTTTTTCTTTTCATGGATGGGTGCTACTCTGAGCTTTTAGGCTCATTTTCTCTGCACCTTTTTCCACCGTGCTCTTTGTCCTATATGAAGCTCCTCTCCTGAAGGACTTTTTCAAATCTACAATGTGCCGCACTTCATTACTTACAGGCTGAGGTGATTTTCTTCCTCCTTCATTGCTGTGCTACTTTTTACCAGTAACTTGCTTCTGGTCCCATTTTGTTGCTTCATTCCTGGTCATTCCTGGTTTACGCATGAACAGCTTTTTTCCCTTCTGAACCTACCTTCCATCTTTTGGTCAGCAGCTCCAACGTGCTTTTCCGCCCGTATATTGGCGCACAGTGACTGTTCTTGCCCTTACTTTCTCCTTCCCAATACCTCCTTTTTATGGAAGGAAAGGCAAGTACTCGCACTCCCAAAACTACGCGACACGTCTTCATCAAAAACTCCAAAGTTTTCTCAGCCCTGGCGCGCCTCGAAACTTCTCAGGTGCTCGACGAGATGTCGCAGTCTAGCATGGAGCGACCCGCTCAATCTTCAGGGAAAGCTGCGGTGAAGCGCCTCAAAAACACGCCTCCGTCACCACCTGGATCAGCCTCTTCTGTCTCCATGGAACTCCTGTTGGAGGAAATCCGTGCCCTTAAACCCTTTATGGAAGACACTAACTCAAAATTGCAGGTTCTTACCGATAGTTGGTCTCAGATGGATGCCAGGATGACCACGGTGGAACATTCTCTGACTTCTCTCCAGGAATCTTCTTCCAAAGTCTCTCATATGCAGTCTCAAATTTCTTCTCTTCAGAAGCAAGTTGAAGAGTTGGAGAACCGAAACAGACGCAACAATCTCCGTCTCTACGGCCTAGCAGAAAATTGCGAAGGGACCGATCCCATCGCTTTCTTCAAGTCATTTTTGCCCAAACTTCTTCACCTGCCTGAGGGTACCATGCTCAACATCCAGCGAGCACATCGCCTAGGCCGTCTCCCCTCCAACCCTTCTCCTTCTTCCCGGCCGAGGGGCGTCATCATGTACTTCCTCGAATACACTGATCTTCTTAAAGTCATCTCAGCGGCCCGTGCTCTACCTCGACTCCAATGGTCAGGATCCAACCTCTTCTTTGCACAGGATTATGCCAAAGCCACAGCCGGTCGTCGCAAAGCCTTTTTAGATATGCGTCCAGAGCTGCGTGCGATTGGTGCCAGATACGGCCTTTTTCATCCTTGCCTGTTCAGAGTCACCCACAACAACAAGACCACGACCTATGAGGATCCTGTTAGTCTTAGAAGTTTTTTGAATGCTGCACAGTCGTTTGACATGGATCTCTCTGGCACCTCATCTGCTTTTCCTCCGTGAACCCTGTTAATATGACTTCATTGTCTTACTCACTCCGCATGTTTTATGGTTGATGTTTGCTGTTTCGTAGTTTGCCTTTTCTAGGCACTTTGCTGTCTTCCATCTCCGTGTTTCCCTCTAACTCTTTTTTTCCCTCTCATGCATCCTTATTAGATGGTACGGTACCCTTCCCTACTGTTTTGCTATGATGTCTTATTTTGCACCGCTGTTTTATCTCATTTCTCTCTTCTTCCCGTTCTTCCTTTACTCCTTTTTACCTTCTAACGCTGTGCTGTTTTCTTCTTTCTCCAGTAGTTTCCCTCATTTACGTTTTTCCTTCCTCTTTCTCGCAGGTTTATCATATATATGGCGTCTTCCCCTCGACTTGTTGGTTCGCTTGCATTGGATGCTTGCTTCCTCTGCCTGGCGCTCCCCTCCCACTCCTTCTCGTCTCCTTTCCCCGGTGATCATTCCTTCCCGTCTCTACCCTCCGTAAGTATGTTTTCCCCTTTCTCCCGAATGTTCACTTTCCTTATTTTGACTTTTTCTCCTTCCAGTTCAATAATTTCCTTTCTTCCACAGGTGTCTCTCTCTCTTCTTTCTCGACAACTCTTCTTTTATTATCTCCTCATTGTCATTCTCGCTACTTTATGGTCTACCTTCCCATGTTTCTCTTTTCAACTGCTTTTTTCTCTCCTTTTTCTGCTCTCTTGTATTCTCCATCACCCTTTTTTCTATCCTCCCACTGTTTTGCCTTTCAATGACTCTCTCCTTTTTTCTGGTTTTTTTCTATTTCGGGGTTCTTATTGCATCTTCTTTCCTTCTCATGACTTTTCTTTCCTTCCTTATTTGCTATGTCTCTGAAAGTTATTACATGGAATGTAAGGGGCGTTAATTCCCCCATCAAACGGCAGAGAATTTTATCTCACCTTGCTCGTCTGAATGTGGATATCGCTTTTTTGCAAGAAACGCACTTATCTGCTGAAGAATCTGTTAAATTGAAAAGAAGTTGGGTGGGCGATGTTTATTATTCTCCTGGGGATGGCAAACGTAATGGTGTTGCTATTTTATGTCACAAGGCTCTTTCTCACTCCTTGCTTGCTCAGGAGTCAGATGCTGAAGGCAGATGGATTTATACTAAACTCTCTGTCAAGAATGTTCCAATTTCTCTCCTTAATGTTTATGCCCCTACCACAGGTGATCCCACTTTTTGGCAATCGTTCTCCCAGTACATCACCAGATTCATTGATGATAACTTCATATTAGCGGGAGATTGTAATCAGCCCATAGACCCATTTCTAGATAGGAACTCCAAAACGCATTTCATCCCTAACAAATCTCATAAATCCTTTTCTCAAGCTATTTCCCAACACAAACTCACGGATGCTTGGCGCCTTTGCAATCCTGACCTTCAGGAATTTACTTTCTATTCTCCGTGCCACCATTCACAATCCCGAATTGATTATGTTTTTGTTACCCACAACATTGCCCAAACTCTCACTCAAGCGGAAATTGGTCCGATTTTACTCTCTGACCATGCCCCCACATTAGTTCACTTGGACATTTTACCTAAATCAACAGGTCCCAAACGCTGGCGTTTCAACAACTCCCTCCTCTTGGACCCTAAGTTCACTTCCTCCTTCACCTCCTTTTCCAACGAGTTTTTCTCCATTAATGACACCTCCCCTGTCCCCAAACATACCATTTGGGATGCCTATAAAGCGGCAGCAAGAGATTTTATTATCCGCTTTGTTTCTAAGAAGCGTAGGGCTGCTCGCGATTTTACCAAGGCTATCCTTTTGGATATTAAGAAATTGGAACATTCTTATTTTACTTCCCGTTCACAGCAAACTTTAACCGCCCTGGTTAATGCTAAGATGAAATTTAACAAATAATCTACGGAAGATGCATCTTTGTACTTACTAAAATCTAGTGCCAAGTTCTATGGCGGCAAAAATAAGGCAGGCAAGATCTTAGCTAACTATCTCAAGGTGAAACACAATAAATTGAATATTGAATCTATCTACGATGCCAATTTGAATCTTAAACACACGGATGCCGACATCCTTACTGAATTCTCTACCTTCTACCAGACACTGTATTCTTCTGAAACTCATCCCTCCTCCCACTCTCTAGACATGTTTTTTTCCTCCATTCAAAAACCCTCTCACTTTCCACTTGACCTTTCTCACTTAGAACTTGATGTCTCCCAACACGAACTTCTTAAAGCACTTCAAACCCTCCAGAAAGACAAGGCCCCTGGGCCGGACGGCTTCACAGTAAAAATTTTTCTTCATTTTTCCAGCCTCCTTATCCCTAGACTCCATTCCCTTATTGGCACGTTCCTCTCCCTGGGTTCCTCCTCAGGTTCTTTCTCAGATGCCCACATCTGCCTCATACCCAAGGAGGGGAAGGATCCTCAACACTGCAAGAATTATAGGCCAATCTCTCTGGTCAATATTGATTATAAAATTTTTGCAAAGTCTCTTGCAGCACGTCTCGACCTTCTTCTTCCAGATCTCTTGGGCGAGGAACAGTCGGGATTTGTCAAGGGTCGTTACATCACTGACAACACCAGACTCCTCTTCAACGTTCTTTCTCAATCTCGCCTTCTGCCCCATTCCCTAGCGGCCATTGCCCTGGATGCCGAAAAGGCGTTAGACAGGGTCGAATGGACCTATCTCTTTCACACCCTACGCTGGTTTGGTTTTGGTCCTATTTTTATCTCCTTAATTTCGCTACTTTATTCTCATCCGCGAGCAGCGGTTTGTGCTAATGGCCAAATATCCTCCTTTTTTGATTTAAACAGAGGCGTCCGCCAAGGTTGTCCCCTATCTCCCTTTCTCTTTAACCTGGCCTTAGAACCCTTCCTCTCCAAGCTCCGTCAACATCCCTCCATCCACGGTTTCCAACTGTCAGATTCCCACATCAAGTTAGCTGCTTATGCAGATGATATTTTGCTCTTTGTTTCCAACCCTTCCGTTTCCATTCCTGCATTTCTCAGTGAAGTCCGTGCTTATTCACAAATATCTGGCTATAAACTTAACCATGACAAATGCGAGATCCTTCCCTTGACTAAATTCACTTTTAAACCCGATTTTGCTACCTCTAATTTTGCGTGGAAACCTTCTAATATTAAGTACTTGGGAATGCATATCACCCCCGCCATCTCAGACACTGTTTCTCTGTGCATGTCTAAATGCATTCAGAAATTAACAGATCTCACTTCTAAGTGGCATCCCCTTTACCTATCTTGGTGGGGCCGCCTTGACACTATAAAAATGATGTTGTCTCCCATTGTTCTCTACACCCTATCCAACATCCCGGTCCCTATCCCCTCCAAATTTTTCAAAAAGATCAATTCTATTCTAGTGTCCTTTCTCTGGGGTAAAAAGAAACCAAGAATGTCTCTAGTACGTCTGATTCGACCTAAAACTGAAGGTGGGGTTAATTTTCCTGACTTCCCAGCCTACCACAAGGCGTTCCAATTGAGGCAAGCCTCTTTGTGGCTACAAGATCCTGCGTCCTCGTGCCCTCTATGGACTAAATTTGAACGCCTCCTTCTTTCTCCCTTCTCCTTTGCTGAATTCCTTTCCTTCTCCCGTAAACCTACTTCTATCTCCACTCCGATTCATCGATTTACCACTAAACTACTCCTTTCTTCCACGCACTTACCTCCTCCTACCATTGCTGCTTTCCTCTCCTCCCCCATATGGCATAATATGTCTTTACTCATACGTGCCAGGCCCTTTTTTTGGAAATCTTGGCACTCTCGAGGTCTTCGGTGGATCTCCCAACTTTTTTCTCACTCCTCTTTCTTGTCTTTCGACACCCTCCGCTCCCTCTATGACCTACCCACTTCCTTTGCATGCAAATACCAATTGCTTAAAGATGCTGTCCTCATGAAATATACTGCCCTCTCCCGGCCTTGCCCTCCTCCTCCTTCTTCCACTCCCTTTTCCACTCTCCATTCCTTTTTACGTACTTCACCAAGAGCTGCTGCTATTTACAGATACCTTCACGCTGGTGAGATTCCGAGACCTAAATCTAAGGTGGAGGAGTCCTGGGAGCATGATTTATCCGTCTCTTGGTCGGTTTCCTTCTGGGACAAACTCTGGACCAAACTTCGCAAATCCTCCAGAGCAGCAACACTCATTCAGACTCTATTTTTTATTTACAATAGACTCCTCCTCACACCCTATGACCTTCACAAACGTTTTTCCAGCACTCCCCACACATGCTGGTCTTGTTTGTCACCACAAGCTGACTTATTTCACATGTTATTTTCATGCACCCATGTTCGTACTTTTTGGCTACAAGTTTGGGCTCAAATTAACCTGATTTTCCACACTACTATCCCTTTCTCCCACACACATGTTTTTATGGGAAGCCTTTCCCCTTGTTGGGGTGATGTTAATTTACAGCCTCAGATTGTTGATCTGTTACTTGCCGTTGCCTTCCAACAAATTACAGTTAATTGGAAAGACTTCTCCAAGATTTCCTTCAAGGCGTGGTGGTTTAATGTCTGCCACAACCACCGCCTCGATACTGCTTATGTTTACCCGGCTTGTATGGCAACTAAACGTATGATCTTATGGACTCCCGTTACGCTTTATTTGGACTCATGTAGTGCACGCTTGTTTCACCCTCTGCCTTCCCAGCAGGAAGTTTCTAAACCACCTTAGCTCCGATACATTCCACTTATTTTCCATTGTATCATTTTGTTCGATTCATTATCTTGTTTTCATGCTTGTCATATTTCATGTTCATGTGTTCTTTCAATGCCTTTTTCCCTCTTCCATTTTGAACTCCGATTACTTTATTATACTGCTTGTTTTTGTCTGATCGCTTTATTTTGCTCAGAGTTTTTATATTAACATCATATTGTACTCTGTTTTGACACCTGGTTTTCTCTTTTATTATCATCAATAAAATTTTCTTGAACTTAAAAAAAAAAAAAAAAAAAAAAAAAAGAATAAAATGCATGGTGAACTGAACTACAGGTTGTTGCACATCTTTTCGTTGTGACTAAGGTATTAAGTACTATGGGCTGTTACATTGTTCTTGAGCTAGCTCAGGAAATAATTTGCTAAACAGACCATACAGGAAACAGAATTGTTTCTTGTACGAACAAGGTCTAGGACCACTGTTTTTTGTATTACATTCTTCCCAGGTCCGCGCCCACGATTGGGTTACCCCATTTTTGTAATGGCGAAAAAAAGATTTGGGCACTAGTCTAATCCTGTCCCAGGCTAAGGAGTACACACAGAATGGCAGATACGTTTTTGCTAAAAACATTTCCAGACACACATCGGGAAACCCAACCAAAATTGTATCCCTGACTACCACATTACAGCTGCCCAGCCCCTTAACCTTATTTGCTTTTGAGTTAGTACCACATATTCAAAGCGGTTCACTCTGAGAAGCTGTAAACGCGACATGTTTCTAATTCAATGTAAGTACTCGCCTTAATGGGTTTTATACTGTACGTCATACACGCTTCAGTCACCCTTTAGTTTCATCTATCCGAATCATTTTTGATCTTTAATTTCTAATTCAATTTAAAAAAAACGTTCAAAGTAATTATGGTAACACTGGATACCAGTATAGCTGTGTCTGATTATACAATATCTAGGAGAATCATATACAAACATGTGCAGCTCAACTCGCCATCCACTTAATTAAGTTAAAGTTCCCTTCTTACTGCAGTCCACTTACAGGGATTTTCATAACCTGTTTGTGTGGTTGCGGTACTTCCCCAAATCAGGCCATTAGCAGGCCATCGCTGTTCAGGCACTAGTTCCAGGTTTATACAACGTTGGCTCTAAGGAATCAAGACTGCTACTATGTGGCTGTGGTGCTGCTTAGTAGGTAGGTTTGAAGGATTCCCAAACACCCTTGGGCCGGGAGGTTGCCAGCTGTAGTTTGGCATACAGTTTGAATATGAAAGGTCTGCTAGCCACATCTCACAAGTCCGCACTCTGCCCCTACCTCTCCGACATGTCACATGTCGCTTATCAAGTAACAGTGAGATAGCTACAAGCTTTCTGTATGCCGGAATTGGGGGTCGTACCCACCCCTGCTAGTTTCAGGAACAATGTAATGGGTCATTTTTGAGACGGTTCGTTTCACCGCCTTCTAAAATGGATACAAGTGATATATATTAGAGCAGCTCTAGGCCAGATGCAAAAAGCCCAACTCAGAAGCATCACATTATATATCAATTAGATAGAGTTTTGAATTAATCCGCTTTTCCATAAGCTACGCAGAGTGTAGTAGAGTTGATGAAGATAGCAAAAGTGGCTAATATGAAGTCTGCTGCTCGACGTCCAGTCTGCAGTTTACGAGCTGCAATATTCCCAGCCTCTATCCAGCAGCTGAGTCTGCAACTCTGTTACCCATTACATTTTCGAGTTTGGGGTATAGATAGATGTTTTTTTGTTGGATAGCGTACATGGGCGCTAACAATCCTTTAGGCAATTTTGCAGCCAAGAAGAGCTTCAGCAGCTTGAAGATGGCAGGGCATCAGAGATGTTGGTGTAATCTTGAGAAGGTAGTAGAGAAAACAAGCATTGGTAAATGAATTAGGTTTCGCCTATGTGATTAATAAGCTGTTTTTTGTTGTAAGTTGTAGCTTGCTAAGTAGTTGTACTATATAAGTTACAGAAAATCTGTTAAAGTCTTATGACTTGTTTATGTACACAAAAGGCAAGATATTGTGCGGTTACCAGTGGTATAGGGAGGGTAAGTAACAGTAACATTTTGAAAAATGAAATGGGAAAATAATAGAATTAACTGCTGTAATTGAAATATTATGTGTTATAGGAGTTGACAACTTTTGGCCCGTGACGCCACTGCACCTGCTGCACCATTCAAATCATGACTTAACTGCACTTGTAATAAAATATTGTAATATTTGGTGTTTAGAGAGGTTCCTAAAGCTTTGGGCTCGGGTGCCTCTGCATCTGCAGCATAATTGAAGTCACGGCCCTAGAGCCTGTTAGTCTACATAACTACACCTGTGAATGCCTGTTTAGTAGTAAAATGTAGCAATATTCTGCATTTTGTGAGGCCCCTAGAGATTTTGGCCACGGTGCCTCTATACGAGTCAAATCAAGTCCCTTTAAACTGCAATTGTTTCTGACTGTTTATTAGTCAAATATAGCAATATTATGTGTTTAGAGGAGTTCTGACAACTTTTGAGCCCTGTGGTACTACACCTGCTGCACCATTCAAATTAGGACCCTGTTGTCTACAAGGTAACTGCACTTGTGGTTGCCTGTTTAGGAATAAAATATAGCAATATACGGTGTTTAGTGGGGTGTCTGGAGCTTTTGGTCCTGGTGCCAATTAACCTGCTGCACTACTGAAATCATGACCCTAGTGCTTGCTAGATAACTGCACTTATGAGTGCCTGTTTAGTTGTAATATATAGCAAAATTAGGTGTTTAGTGGAGTTATGACAACTTTTGGCCCCGGTGCAACTGCACCTGCTGCACCACTTAAATCAAACTCCTTTCAACTGCGATGTAACTGCAATTGTGACTGCTTGTTTAGTAGTAAAATATAGCAATATTTGGTGTTTAGTGGAATTCTGACAACATGTTGAGCCACTGCACCTGCTTGACCATTCAAATCATGACCCTAGTGCCTGAAAGATAATTGCACTTGTGACTGCCTGTTTAGTTGTAAAATATAGCAATAATCAGCGTTTAGTGGGGTACCTGGAGCTTTTGGTCCCGGTACCACTGCATCTGCTGCACTATTGAAATAATGACCCTAGTGCTTGCTATATAACTGCCTATTTAGTAGTAAAACATAGTAATTTCAGGTGTATAGTGGGGTGCCTAGAGCTTTTGGTCCTGGTATAACTGCACCAGGTGCACCATTGAAATCATGACCCTTTTATCTGCAAGGTAACTGTTGGAAACCGGCTATTTCTGGTAGGCTAAGGCTGATGCCAAAGCCAGGCAGAAACCACCATTCCAGTCAGGGCAAGGAAGTCACACGCCAAGATAACCCCTGCTCGCCCTCTAGGTAGCATGGCACGGGCAGTCTAGGCTAAACTCGGAGGCGATGTGTAAAGCATTTGCGTCAGCGCACAACAGCAACAACATACTAGGTACACCACAAAAGAGACTCCACACAAGGTTATATTAAAATAACTTTTGTATTGTCAAAACATATCAGATAGAAATTACACATGTACATTGTGCCAACTGGCACGGCAATATTCACAAGGGATTATTTACAAGACAGGGCCACATGGGCCACTGTCTGAATCAACACTTTGCAGATATAGAAATACTTGTCAGAAATTAGAATAAAAGTATATAAACTTCACTGTAACACAAGGTAACAGTTATAGATCACATCCAGTAACTACTGGGAACAGGTAAGTACCACCTACGCAACCCTAAACTCCTTGGGAGACTGTCACGCAGGGGACCAGGACCTCACTAGGACCACCTGTACTAAAAAGAACAACCACCTAAGTATCACACAGCATTTAGGGGTCTAAGAAAGAACACATTACCCATGATGTATGAAACACATTCAGAGGAGTAGTAAAGAAAAACACATAATGCATAAACCTACACATTCAGCGGGGTTAAGAATAAGGCACATGATGCAATAAAATACATTCAGGGGTGCAGCGCAAGAAGACACATGATGACTAAACATTCAGAGGTGCAGCGCAGGAAAAGAAAGACACATAATGCATAAAAACATTCAGAGGTGCCAGAGCAATACAATAGCGCAAGAATCACATGATGTCTAAAAACATTCAGGGGTGCAGGAATAACACATGATGCAAGAGAACACATTCAGAGGTGCAAGAACCATATCATTGCGCAAAGACTCACATAAGCCACCACCTGTGGCAGTCCCTAGGCCAACTGGCCTTGTTGGGGCTCAGACGCCCTGAGTCTCAGTGTCAGGGTGCGTTGCCATGCAGCGCCAGTCTCAAAGTACCAAAAAGCCTAAACGTGGCAGCTGCCCACGAAGTGCTGGGCAACTGTGTACCAAAAGCTGTGGCAGGGCTCTCAGTAGCCCCTAGAACAAATCTGCGCCACCTGAGCCACACAGGCTCTAAAACAAACACTGCGCATGTTGGGGCCACACAGGCTCTGGCCAACACTGGTCAAACGTGGGAGCCACACTGGCTCTAAAGCAACATGCCCCCTGGAGCCTCCCTGGACTCTCCAAGCGTTGGGGCGACCCACTGTCAACTGGGGCCGCCCTTGAAGCCCTCGTCACGGTGGAGTCCCCTACGGGGGACTCTAACTTCTCAAAATGCCCCCAGAGCCTCTCAGGGCTCCAAATACAAAAATGAGGCGGGGAGCCCCTCCGGGCTCTGTGCACGTTGGGGCGACCCACTGCCAACCGGGGCCGCCCCTGAAGCCTTCATGGCTTCCTACTGGCACTAGGCGCGAGCTCGCGCCACTGCGGGGGGGGGGGGCGGACACCGACAACGTGTCCCGGCGCCCCTCCTCTCTTCTGCCCCCGCGTTGGAGCCTTGCAGGGCTCGACACAAAGACTGGCCCCTCGAGCCTTCCCAGGCTCTACACACCGTTGGAGCGGCCCGCTGCCCTACGGGGCCGCTCTGACAAAGGGGGACCTCCCAGGCACAGCCCCACTCGGCCCGCCCTCAGCCCAGACTCACCGGGGCTCACGGGGCGGCTCCTCTGTCTTCCTGGGGCAGGCGCCGACAATGCGCCTCGGGCCCCCAGGCTCTCCCCTCTCGGCATCGGCCGCCATCTCCCCGCGCCTTCCTCCTCTTCCTCCCGCCTCACAGGCTGCGGGGCGGGACTTCCGGCCGGCCGCGCTGGGATTGGCCGGCCGGCCAGGTACTTCCGGATCGCCGCGGGCAGCGCGGCGGCCCTCGCTAGGCAGGCAGGCGGGCAGAAATCGCGAGGTGGGCACTCATAAATCAAATAAACAACTGGGCAAATCCAAGTCGGAAAAATAAGCGGAGTGGGCTCCCGCGCCGATCCGCCGCCGGCCTCCAGCAGCAACGCGCTTCCAAGCGCTATAGAGGCACACAAAGCGCTCCAGCACTAGAAGTGCAACCAAAGCGCCATGGGCAGGAAATAAAGCGCTCTCAGCGCTATGAAGGACAAATCCAGCGCTCCCAGCGCTAGAAGGGCAATAAAGCGCTCTCTCAGCGCTAGATGCAGATGAAGCGCTCCCTCAGCGCTACAGGGACAAGTCCAGCCAAGTCCTTCAGGGGGATGCAGCAAAGTCCCTCCAGGGTAAAGCAAAGTCCCCCATCCTTCCAGGACAGGCAGAGGGGTCCCCCAGAGGTCCAGGCATCCAGGGGCTGGGCAGCGCCCGCCCCTGGTAGATTCCAGTCCGAAGTAAGAACAAGACAAGAACATTTTGGAAGGGGCAGAGCCCCTTCTTATACACAGAAAAAGCTTTGAAGCCCTTTGAAGTTGTTGTGTAAGCGAGCCCTAAACTCTGAGTGTATCTGGTTTCCCTCTCCTGTCAGCCTCAGGTCAGAGGTGACAGGGGGCCATCAGGAGGGAGAGCCATCAGGGGTGGGCTGCCAGGCACGGCACGGCACCACCAGAGCTCTTTCCACTCCTCCCTAACAGCAGATGGGGGGCCTTTCATCTACGGCTTGACTCAGACCCCCTCCTCCAGACAGTCCATCTACCAACAGGCCCAGGCATGCCTGGGCCAGGCCCATCAGCCAATCACGTGCTAGCAGACTCACTACACAATTATGCCAACTTCTAAAAGTGGCGCTTCTGGACTAGATACAGCCATGCCGCATACACCATTCTGCAGCATTCATTCTCACGAGTTCATACATATCAAACTCGCCCCTGCACTCCCCACGCATCAGGAATCTACCATGGGCATACATATTTCCCATTCATTCCTATGGGAGGGCAGGGCGCTCACCATCCATACACAGAAAGCACACGCACTTTACACTGTACCACAGTAAAAAAGTGCGCAGAGGCCTAAAATCACCAACCCAGGTTCCAAAAACAGGCTAGGAAAAAAAGCAAAAAGTCACGGGGTGAACCTGCCCAAAGGACCGGGTCCAACAGTAACTAACTGAACTTGTGACTGCCTATTTGTTTTAGATTTTAGAAATAATCTGGTATTAGTGGGGCCCCTAGAGCTTTTGGCCAGGGCGCCACTGCACCTGCTGCACCATTCTAATCAAGTCTCTTTTAACTGCAAGGTAACTGCCTGTTTAGTAGTCAAATTAAGCAATATGATGTGTTTAAAGGAGTATTCATTTTATTTTTAACATGCAATATTTATTAAAACATTTAGAATTTGATCATAATGATCAAATAAATTACGTTGAAAGAAATCAATCTGATAATGTCTACAAAGTGCAAAGAAAGGTACTGAGGCATGAATAGGAAAGAATCTGATTTACACAACTAAGTAATAAAAAGAAAGCATTCCAGCATACTGTTGGAAGCTGCCTGCCTTTCCCATTGTAAGAGATCTTATCTTGACAGTGAATGGGGCTTAATCCGAGTGAACAGCTTTCATAGAAGTATCTTAAATGTATGCAGCCAGGGGAAGATAAGGGGGGGGGGAGTGAATAAACACACTAATCCGGCCTAGGCCACTGATAAGAGCCCCCTTTTAAGATATATTAAATACAAGAGATTTCACAAGTTCTATGCATGCGAAACCTAAATATCTAGAGGCGCGCATGCAGGCTTGTCAGTAATCGTATTTAAATCACTTTAAACAAGCACGTTATAATGTTCAGCTTGGACAACTGCCCGCTGCTTTGCATTCCCCGGACAGTGGTAGGCCAAGGTGGGCAAATAGCGGTAAAATTGATGAATAAATAAGATAGTTCCGCTCGGTTCTTCAGCTGTTGCCATGCTCCTGGTGTGCAGCCGCACGGCGGCTCGGCTAGAATGTCGGTTGGAGAGAGCCTTGGGCCGGGAGCGATGACCATTATCTGTTTCTACCAGTAAATGTGGCAGATGGGCTGAGGGCTGTACCGGTAATGAGCAAAGCGCGCCTGCGCACAAAGGTCCTATCATTCCAGAATTGGCATCTAAACCCTCCCTGGCGTTATCTGCACAAAACCCTGGTTACAGGGTGCAGAGATCTGCCCTTCGAAATTCACATATGACGTTTTGTAGCATACTACAAAAACTATAACGCTACTTTCCACTGTCAAATACAGCGTAGATCGCCGTTTATGCACATCTGACCCACATGCCCGAGGAACCTGCAGTACTTTGAACAAAGGAAATGTGCATCAAAATAAGCAATACTTAGTTTTGTCTCCCATCAGACCACGTCTTCACTCGCTTGTTCGCAGTACATTTTCACACAGACGGCCCGCAACTGAATTTAACTGATCACATTTCGAATAGGGTGAGCGCCATCTTTTGGACACACTTGGTAACAACTGATTTTAGAGCCGAGAGGCAAACTTACTCTTTCATCACAGTTTTTTTTTTACGTGTAACATCCGATAAAAAGTAGCAATTAAAAATACTTTACAAGTAGAGTAGTGTGCTAAATACGAATTATCAGGTGGAACATATTTTGACGTAAAACTAGCAATCTGTATCTCGCTATTTACTTGAAAGCAGATGAGATCAGGTTGGCTTGCCAGGTTACGAGCCAGGGGTCAATCTTACCAGCAAAGTGTTCTGATATGATTCACTGGGTACGATGACGGAGGATGGTGCAACAATCTCAAAAGGAATGCTTGTGAAACATGCAGCAAAGCGCGGACTGTTACACAATCGCAACTCCTCAGGGAAACAGGCCCGAACAACTTCACAGCAGGCTGCACTTTAGAATGCAGCTTTTTTATTTAGTAGCAACAGAAAGAGTTATAAACTGCTTTAGGAGGCAACGGACTAACTACTGCGATGATCGAACGAGTACATGTTACTTAGAACGTTCGACATTTGCAAAGCCTACATTCCTTAGATGTGAGGCAGTGACCGTCTCCAGTCCTAGACATGGCTGAAACTGCAAACAAAGGGGCTGGGGTGAACAGAGACACTCGCGTTGTATTCAGGTGGTTAAAATACCCATGTAAACGCCAGGAGTAGGGCTTGGCTAATCCTCACGATCATGTTCAATGATAGTAGCCTTCACACAAAGCCATGATTAACTGCACCATTCTCCAGCAGAATAGGCCAGCCAATGCATTATTTTTGTTTTAAACCACAGACCCTTACTTTTCTTGAGCACTGATGGAACATTGCACCTGCGTGGAGTGGATATATATTTCCTATTCATAGGTTTACTAAGACATTTGTCCATCTGAGAGGTGGCGCTTGGGGTTAACAGGGAGAGAGACTAGGATGCCTGGAGACTAGTTCACGCTTGAAAGAGGCAGGGATGAACATCTAACTTTACCAAACGCAATATCAACATTTTTACCAAATAATCCATCAATAAAATTGTGTTTTCAGCCACGTTAAATCAATATCTATTCAAACCCAATTATTAAGTCTTAAATAAATGGCAGTGTCAATGGTTCTCTACACTAAATAAAGGAGGTAGACGCAAGTAAAAGCCAGGAAGACCTCAGGGCTGATAGCAGGAAATCGAATACTCCAAAGGTTGATAAATTGTACTGCAACAAATTAAAACAACATAATAAGATCGTATACTAGAAGGAACCTAACCTGGAGAAAATCATCAGTTAATGCCGGGAAAACGCTGGAAAACAAAAACATGAATCTATTATTCATCAATGCATTCGTTGTTCAATGTTTTGTGGTTCACTGTACAAAAGGAAATGTCAAGACAAACTGAACAAGCATTTACAATGCAACGGTTTCGCCTCAGTGTCGATCCGCGCGAGACTAGTGCACCATTGCAGCTCCAGTGCTTCAATGCACCAGCTCACCGACAGGGGTGGGAACGGACAGCGGGATGGAGTGGGGCGGGAACGGGCACACCTGGACAGCGTGAGGGGGGGGGCGGGCGGAAACGGGCACACATGGACAGCGGGAGGGGGGGCAGGAAAGGCACGGACAGCGGGAGGGGGGGCGGGAAAGGACAGCGGGAGGGGGGGCGGGAACACGAACAGCGGGAGGGGGGGGCAGGCGCACAAATGTGACACGGAACCACCAGGCACAGAGGTACCCCTGGACACCTTGCAATCGATCACCCTGATGGTTGGCGGGTGGAAACAAACGGATGACGGCACAGCCCGGGGGGGTCCTGCAGGCAACAACACAGGCCTCTGATCTCAGCTGCGGATGGTGGTGGGATAGATTGACCCCAGGGACGAAAGATCACGGCGGCCATCATGCGTTCTGAGTCCAGCGAGAAGTACACACCCCACATCGTCCAGCTACTTCAGGCCTGCCCCTACTCACTAACGCAGGGATCCCTCGGATTGTGGTATGCAACAAAGTCGGCAATCAGCGACCTGCTCCATTCCTGTAATCCTGCATCAGCACATAAGACCTGGATATCCCTCAAAGTGATCAGGGCAGATCGGGGCACCATTGCCGAGAGTGCTGCACTGAGAGAGGGTGAACATCCGAAGGAACACAGACGTGCACGGTTAGAGTTACTGCAAATTCACTCAATCTGCATTGTGCATGTATGTACAGTGGGACCATGCAGCTTAGGTCAGGATTCTGCTAAAAGCCTCCCGCAAAGAGAGAATGCAGGCGGGAACGGGCACACATGGACAGCGGGAGGGGTGGCAGGAAAGGCACGGACAGCGGGAGGGGGCGGGAAAGGACAGCAGGAGGGGGGCGGGAACACGAACAGCGGGAGGGGGGGGCAGGCGCACAAATGTGACACGGAACCACCAGGCACAGAGGTACCCCTGGACACCCTGCAATCGATCACCCTGATGGTTGGCGGGTGGAAACAAACGGATGACGGCGCAGCCCGGGGGGGGGGGGGTCCTGCAGGCAACACAGGCCTCTGATCTTAGCTGCGGATGGTGGTGGGATCGAATGACCCCAGGGACGAAAGATCACGGCGGCCATCATGCGGTCTGAGACCAGCGAGAAGTACACACCCCACATCGTCCAGCTACTTCAGGCCTGCCCCTACTCACTAACGCAGGGATCCCTCGGATTGTGGTGTGCAACAAAGTCGGCAATCGGCGACCTGCTCCATTCCTGTAATCGTGCATCAGCACATAAGACCTTGACATCCCTCAAAGTGATCAGGGCAGATCGGGGCACCATTGCCGAGAGTGCTGCACTGCGAGAGGGTGAACATCCGAAGGAACACAGACGTGCACGGTTAGAGTTACTGCAAATTCACTCAATCTGCATTGTGCATGTATGTACAGTGGGACCATGCAGCTTAGGCCAGGATTCTGCTAAAAGCCTCCCGCAAAGAGAGAATGCAGGCGGGAACGGGCACACATGGACAGCGGGAGGGGGGGTGGGGGGGGCAGGAAAGGCACGGACAGCGGGAGGGGGGCGGGAAAGGACAGCGGGAGGGGGGGGCGGGAACACGAACAGCGGGAGGGGGGGCAGGAACGGGAACACGGACAGCGGGAGGGGGGGCGGCGGGAACGGCCACAATCACTCACCTGGACCTGGACTTCCTCTGGCGGCAGTCGGCCGCGGAATGGCCAAAACAAACCTGGACGACAAAAAAAAAAATAAACCCCGCCCACGGCCGCATGACGTTGTCAAAGGGGCAGGATGAGTAAAAATGGCCGGAACGCCCCCGAATCTGCTCCGCAATTGACGGACAGATCTCTGTTCCAATAGCTAGCCTCCATTTATGGAGCTAGCCAATGGAACAGAGGGCGGATTCCCAAGCCACATACTTGTAAACATTAGATTTCGCCTGCGCCGAAAAGCTGCGCGGTGCGCAGCTTTCGACAGGCTAAACCTAAAAAGTTGACCACATGTCTCCTGCCCTCAGTAGTCTCAAATGGCTTCCCATTGAAGGCAGATGCTTTTTCAAGACAGCCTGCATCACCCACAAAGTGCTTCACACAATCTCCATCTGCACCATCCCCCCCCAATCGCTAGAAAGCAGAATGTGAAGAGCTGGAAGAGCCCGAAAACTGAGAAGACGGATACTCTTCTTCTCCTTCCTCTCAACTTCAAGAAAAGATCTCAATCTCGTTCCTTCTCAGGTAATGCTCCGAAGAGCTGGAACTCGCTACCTACAGATTTCCGCTGCAACATCTCCTTTGAAGGTTAACTCAAATATTTACTACTCAACAGCTACTTCTACAGGCACACAAACTGTTCTTAGTTACCCTTGATGATTAACACATTCTAGACAGTTTCAAAACCTGCTCAATTGCCTCAATGTGACTTGCACATTTGCCTTTTTTCCTGATGCCATTCTCCTCCATATACACTGTTTTTCATTTGACTCTATAACCATTGAGTGCTATAATGTTTGTGACTTTTACATTCAGAATTACCTTTGTACCGCTAATAAACGTATTTATGTATTCACATGACCTGTAAAGCACTCTGATTCCCTCGGATCTAGCAAGTGCTATTCAAGACTCAAATAAAATCCAATGGTCTTATGTAGAATGAACTTCTCAGAATACAAGGGGGTTAACACATTTTGGCCTGGTACTTTTGGATCAAATGGAAGGCGATCTGTTTTGTTGAAATTAGATAAATCCGATTCAAAAGGAAATGAATTAAGGACACCACCGTATTTATTACACAGTGACTCTCTACTCTGTGTGGTTTGAGAGCTACCTCCTTTGTGGGAATAAGCTTTCAGCCACGCTGCCTAGGTAATGCTTGGTCAAGTACAGACTGGTCCTTATCACAGCATCTAGGCTAGTCAATGTTTCTTTAAAACAAAAAAAAGGGGGGGGGGCAAAGCAAAGTGGACAACCTATGAAATACTGGTCTTTTGCAGCCTGGCCCTTCTTTGGTGGGAGTGCTGTATTGTAGCACTTCAGCATCTCGCATCAATACCACCATTCATTTAGTCCAACTTCCAAGACTACGAAAGTCACTGGCTCTGGTTTTGAAAATCTGGTAAGCCTAGAGGCAGCACGTACACAAGCTGCTGTAAAGAGAGGGCAGTTTCGCCTTTTAGAGCAGTGGATGAAAAAGAAAATAGCACTTTAGGTCTCCAGTCTGTCACGGCTTTTAATAGAATGCCATTGCACGCTGAAACTTGGAGATTAGGTTTTAAATGTGAGTGCCTAACAAGTTTTACATGGCTTTGGTTAAAAAAAATGTTTTATAAAAAGCAAGGCTTGTTGAAATTGTCCACAAATGAAGAGTTGTGCCATTTAACGTGTTTGTATTCAGTCGCTTATCATCCGACCCCCACCTTGACAGTACAAGGGCTCACCGTCTCCACTTAATCATTCTGGTCTCTGTCAAAACGCTCCAAGAAAGACAGTGCATAAATACTCTGCGTTAAGTATCCAAACATATGATCGCACACCTGGTTCATAATGTCGGGGTGAGAGACGATACCGCGCAGGTCAAAGTAGGCTGGGGTGAGGAGACCACTCTTAAGCTGGAAGCTCCCAAACTTAACCGCCTCGATCTCAAAGAGCCGCAAAGCCAGCGCCTCCATGCCTGCGTTTAAAGGATGAGAAGATGCGAAGAGGAGAGCGCGAGACACGCAGCGTTTCAACGAGCCAATCACTTGACCTCTACTAATAGGCGCAGCGTTATGGCGCCACCAGTGTGGGGGAGTTAAGCCATTGCAAGAAATAGGAGTAATAAAAGCGTATATCCTTATCGTGAATGTGTTCTTTAATTGGCGCGCATACATGACTAACAGATTTAATTTGAAACAGCCGCTTACGTTTTTGCTTTGATACTGCTTGTGAAAACTAAAGGCTGGAAATCAAGAACTATCGAAGCAGCCATGTTAATGCCAGGCAAAGCAATACATATATAAATCCAAATAGAGATGGAAATGGAGGCTCGGGGGTAGACCGTAAAATGTGTTCTCTATGCTGCCTGACCTAAAATTACTTTCTCCCAAGACGATACAGGTAAAACCAGTTTAGCACGCCACTCGTTTTTTGCCTTCACTTATTCCATTTTGGAGGCGCCTTTCTGATTGGTTCGACTAGACATACAGTTAGCTCTCTTTGGCTATTGCAAGCACGAGCAAGGATAGCTCCGCTGGCCGAAAGATTGACATCGCTATATAAAACTGAAAGAAAAACAAGTCAGGTCCCGGGCCGGCAGCCAATCACAGCGCGGCCCAGGACAAAGGGGCGGGACTTTATAAAAAAAGACCGAGAAACGCCCCCGAATCGCGTTTTCACGGGAAAAGCGTGATTGACAGCCAATCTATTCCAAAGCCCCATATGTAGGACATAAGATTTCACCGTGGGCGGAGCAACTGCTACGCAGTTGCTACGGCCAGGGCGAAACCTAAAAATTGTTTTTTTTAATGCAGTTTCCCCTTGATTAGCTGGAGGAGTGGAAAGCGTCAAAGCTGCAAAAAGGGTACATAGATTCCATCAGGCCCACACCTTCCATAACTTTTTCCAACTGTTTTGTGTTGACTTGTATAACGTCACCGCTTTTTTGTGGCACTTCCGCCACCTTATCCGAACACTCGAACCATGTGGAGTAAGCCCACCTGATGTCTTACAATGCTGAACCTTGGTCAAGAATACAGCTATCCATGGTTAAAGTGTTTCTCCATCATTGGTGGGCATGAGGTTAGTAAAGTATCTGAAAATACAACCCATGACTACTGCAGAGAAAAACCTTTACAGTCACTCTACTCACAAGTAAAAAATCCCAATGCTCAAAAGAAAATAGATGTACTGAAACAATTTCTTCCATGTCAAGATACTGTAGAATAAAAGTCCACCAAAGATGAAGATGCCATACCCTTGTGTAGAAAATATACTGACAGAAGTACTGAAACTACTTCTTCAAAGTCGAGATACAGCAGAGTAAACATCCACCCAATATGAAGACACCATATTACAGTATGGAATACACTCACACGTATAAACTAAATGGCAAAATACAGAATTGAGCTAAGCTCACAGAAGACAGGCAAGTCTGGAGCTACAAAATTAAAACACTACCACAAAGCTTCAATCACCCTTCAGGCTGCCTAAAAAGTCACACACACAGAACTTCAATTTTCTCACCAGGGGAAGCTAGCTCACCTATTTGAGCCAGGTATTTTTTTCCTAGTAAGTCATTTCAGGTCTCTGTAGCAGACAGCTTCTAGCTGTCTGCTGTCCAAGAGCTATTATGCAGAAAAGCAACAATTAAAATGGGATTTGGATCATCCCATTGTTATCATATGTTGACTTTCTTGTCGATCTAACTTGCTTCTTATTCAATCACTTAACTTCCTCTTCTTGCATTTGTCCCTCCCTTGAGCACAGCTTCTATGCCCCCTTAAGACTTTTTTACTTCTACCCTTCCACAGCTTGCACAAGGAAACTATAATATTTAGCACTCCATGGCAGTTTAAGTGTTTTCCTACACACTCTCTCTCCCCCTTTGCGCTGTCCCTCCTCCATCCCCACATCTATCCCCCAGCCTCTCCCGTGTTGCTCCTCAACCCTTACAACATACCTGTAAAAGCACAGCAACAGGTAATATTTTATTTAACCAGTATTTGCTTTCTGAACTCGCCTGTCTTCCATATTTTGCATGAAAGCTCAGGCCGTGACGCACAAAGGCAGCATTTATGGCACTGTGGGAGGGGTAAGGCTGCTGCAGTCACTCAGCCTGGTGCTTAAGAGTGACTGGAAACGAGGGTTCTCTTCCCCCGGAGGTCCATAACTCTGCTCCCTTGGTGGCAGCAGCGCACCAAATATCCAAAGCCCTGGTTCTGGATCATTGTACTGCAAAAAAGCAAATAGCAAGCATTTTCCTTTAAATATCAACACTTCCTCAGACAGCTGTTAGTCTTTTAAATAAGTGCAATTAGTACTCTTAACAGAATTTTTAAAACCTGTAGCATGAGATCAAGCTTAAAAATAACGCAGCTTCCTCTGTCAAATTCGGAAAATAAAACCTGCCTTTAAAAATGCTGTAAATTCTAAATTCAACGTTCAGTTTTAACACAACTTCAGACAGGTTATTGCTTTTCTTCTAGTATTTTGAAATATGATATTACTTTATGTAACAAAAAAGCATTGGCAAGGCCAATAGCTCAACAATCTCATAATAGAGGTGACAACCTTTGGCTTTGCACATGTTTGTTAACTACAGCATGCTTACATTTGCATGGACCATCAGCCTGTGAACTTGAGCAAGGACACAGACAATGGAACTATGTGAATGTGTGAATGACTTGTCCTATTCTAGACTTTTGTGATTGCTTTTGGTATCAGAAAGTGTCCAAGTATATGATTTCGTTTTTGCATACAACTTCATCCCACAATATTTGAGGATTCCTGCTTCAGGCTTCAGCTACTGAGCTAGTACTACCAGCGCAAAAAACTGCAATCAGACACTACAGTGTTAATAGGACTAAGATAAAGTAACAGTTATGGCAATTCCGTTACTCTTAGTCTACATGCTTTTTACCACTGACCAGCTGCCCCCTGCTGAGCTTTGCCTTTCAGTAAGGGTAA
Organism: Lissotriton helveticus; assembly: GCF_964261635.1. NCBI lineage: Eukaryota > Metazoa > Chordata > Amphibia > Caudata > Salamandridae > Lissotriton > Lissotriton helveticus. The sequence goes on from NC_136059.1 coordinate 1,973,541,904, forward strand.
ATATTCACGGCATATGAGGTTCAAACAAGTTCCATTTCCCACACGTGCCCTCACCAGTTCCCGTCTATTCCAAAAAGGGAGGAATCAAGTTGTGTTTTCCAACCAATGGCAATGGGGTTGTGAGGCGGGCATTTATAATGGTCAGTAGATGACCGAAAAATTAGTAACAGACCAACCATAAAGCTAAATCTTTTTCCTACTAATATAGTACAACTATTTCCAGTTCTCTACGTGTGGGTAGATTCCTCAGCAAGTGAGAATGAGAAGGGAAGAAGGAAAAAGAAGGTAGCTCCAGGTAGTTTAGGCCTAGGTAGAGATGGTGTGCAATAAGCATTTGGTTAGGAGTTGCCCTGGTTCATCTTGTTGAACCATTTTTTTTAAGTTGGCAACAGGATGACAGACTAGGTTGCACCCACAGATACTGCCAACAGTGGCTCCTATGTTATGGCGGAAGAGCATCACCCCACAGCTGGAGCCAGCAGATGAAAACATGTAAAATATAAAGTTAATAAACTAATTAATAAAACTGCTTTATTATCATTTTATTTTACAATACAGAACCGAGTCTTGAGGGTGGGGCCATCCTCTGACAGCAGCAGGAGGAGTGGTGGGCACAGGGCACTGCAAGTGCACATGACGGTTTGGCCGGTTGTCTTAGGACAGCTAAACAGTCATGCGCACTTAGCTATCTTCATATTGTTGACTGGAGAGCAGACGGCACAGGCTCCCAGTCATGTTGAAGCATAAAACCAGCCCGCTCGGCCCAATCCCAGCGCTTCTGTCATGCTGGGTAATACCAGCATGAGAGCAGCGTTTGGATTGGTGCAGGGGAGTCTGGGAGCCTGTGCATCAGGAGCAGTAGAATGACAGGTACATTTGCTTTCTTTTTACATTTTGTATTATTGTTTCCCACCCTTCCTGAACTGTTGTGGATGGGCTATTATCTGTGCTGGCACTGCACTTCTGCGGCCGCGGCACACGCTCTACAATCACAGCCCTGGCCATTGTGAGCGAGGTTCACCTTACAGCATGCTAGCACACACGAGATGAGAGTCACTTCGTTCCGTATGCTTATCTCTGATTATGCTTTGTGTAAGGCGCTGTGACAAAGGTAGCGTGTCCCCATTATTAATATTATTTTATTATTTTTTGCATTTATATGGCGCAACAGCTACCCTGTGGGTTTCCCGGCGCCTTGGATCTGTAATTACTCAAAAAAGCGAAGAGTGGACTCTATTGATTAAACAGCCAGTTTTAACTCCCTTCCGGAATTGGAGGTAGCAGGGTTCCAAGCGTAGTTTGAGCGGGAGTGAGTTCCACAATACTGGGGCTAGATGGGCAAATGAACGTCCACCCAACCGTGCCCGCTTGAATCTAGGAACAGTGAATTTGGCCTGACACATGGATCTGAGGTTACGGGAGGGTAGATATTTCTGGGCGATCTTACATAAATATTCTGGAGCTTCCCCTGAGCTAATCTTAAACATGTAGCATAATGCCTTGAATTTTACTCTGTGAGCGATCCTCAGCCAGTGTAGTAGTAATAACTTTATTTCGACTTCAAATTGAAATCATAAAAGTGTACATACAAAATATTAAAAGACATTGCAATTAATCCGCCGTAAAACCACAGTACATGTTTACACAATTTTTAAAACTAATTTCCATCAGGATTCAGTATCTATTTCTAGTCACAAAAAGCTATCAGAAATGGGGGAAAGGGTAATTGTTGGTAGCACACAGTTCATGGCATCCCCTTTTACCAATAATTATAGTTCCATGCCGCTTGCCTTAGGGACGGGTAGGGTCGGGGATCGGGATAAAAATCGTGCAAGTCCCATATGCGAATGGGACCATCTCCCTCTTCGGTTTGGGAGGATCGCAAATAGGGGACAATATTCGTAGCTTTGAATTTAATTAAAATAAGGTCGCCAGGGATGTCTTTGGTCGATGTACCAAGCCACCCCACCCTCCTGACCCTCAAAATTCCGCCATCTAACGCAGGTGGCAATGGTCTGTGTTGTTTTAGCCAGGAGATGGTTTTATTTAACAAATCCTGATGGGATTCAAATTTGCCCTTAATAGGTGCAGGGACCCCAGAAAGAACAGTCACGTAAGGGGCAGCTTCTGGAGGTAAATTGATCCAATTCCTGCGCTCATGTGCAAACCTGGGTAGTCTATGTGGTGCAGGTACGGAGTTAGAAATAGTGTTCCGGCCTCTTGGATTGGGTGGAGAGATGAGGGGTTCAGGGATTTGAGCTTCCATAGGTATCGTGGGTTTGAAGTTTTCTTTATTGCAGGGGAGAATAGAGTGAATGGGTGCAGCAGTTGTTTCAGCGGCGATAGGATTTCTGGATAATTTATTTTCAATACTAGTCAGCCTGTGTCCCAGCTCATTGATTTTAGTAATCAAAGGTGATAGTGCGGTTGTTAACAAAAGTTCAATCTGTGCCAGTAGGGTCAATTGAGGTGGTGAGACTGGGTCAGGTGTTTTGTTCATCGCCTCAGATGGGAAAATTATTAATGGTAAATCGGAGGGTTGTGGTGAAGGACTAGTGCACATTTTGTCAGTGTTCAGAATATCAATGTCATTTGCCTCATCGGTATCTCTGTCCATTATAAGGGGAGTAGATACATTCTGGGCGTAGTTCGTGCCACACAGGGCGTTCAACTCCTCCCAGATGGACATGATATGAGAACAATGAAATGTCAGAATCGGTATAAACAAATACAGTACCTCCAAGTTCGTAACAGCCAAATGGGGTAGCCCGTCCCGGCCTCCTCGTGCCTCTGAGGGCCACAGAGGGCCCGCCCTTTGCCCGGGCTTAGCCCCGCGCTTCGTCCCGCGGGACGGAAACAGGGAGTGTATGTATTAGGCAGGTATGCGGGGCCGGCAGGGGAAGAGTACCAGCTGTGGGTGGTCAGGGAATGCTGGTACTCGCAGTCCCCGGCCGCCGCACCCGCCGAATCCCCGTAGGCAGGAAGAAAACAGGGGCAGACAGCAGCAAGCAGTCCCCAGGGGGAAGAACGGCTCCTCGGATCTCCTAGGGTCAAAGTCCCGACCCACCTCAAGCCGCGAGTCGCACCCGCGGAGCGGGGGCGGCAAGAGGTATTTACAACAGGCAGGCAGGTAGGCGGGGCCGGCAGGGGAAGAGTACCAGCTGTGGGTGGTCAGGGAATGCTGGTACTCGCAGTCCCCGGCCGCCGCACCCGCCGAATCCCCGTAGGCAGGAAGAAAACAGGGGCAGACAGCAGCAAGCAGTCCCCAGGGGGAAGAACGGCTCCTCGGATCTCCTAGGGTCAAAGTCCCGACCCACCTGAAGCCGCGAGTCGCACCCACTCAGCCAGTGTAACTTCTTAAGGTATTCTGCCATGATTGTGCGTCCTGGGAGATTGAGAAGCAATCTCGCCGCAGAATTTTGAATGACTTGGAGTCGGTTTAAGGTACTTTTTGTAACTTCTAAGTATAGGACATTTCCGTGGTCGAATCTCGAGCCCACTAGTGCCTGTAATACTGTTCTCTGTGCCCCATCTGGTAGTTGCCACAATATTTTCCTCAGCCATTTGAGGATAACAAAGCAGGTAGAGGCCGTCTTGGCTGTTTGGTCACACATAGATAGCTTGTCATCAATTATTACCCCAAGGTTGCGAGCCGATTGGACCCATTTCTGCCGGCCAATGAGTCGGACCTCAAAGATTCTTTTGATTGCCTGAGGTGCCAAAAATAAGCAGCTCAGTTTTGTCCCCATTTAACTTTAGCTTCTTATGGTGTAACCAGTTAGCCATTCTCAGAAGCCCAGATCGGAGGGGAGAAGTTCCGGATTTATCCGTGGCAGTTAGGGAGAACACTAATTGCGTGTCATCCACGTAATAAGGGGAATTTAGGACAACTGAGGTATTATTTTTTGAAAACATCTGGAAGGTCCGATGTGCAAGGAGTGGTTCCAACCACTTCAGTGCTCTTCCTCGGACCCCTATATCCTCTAGGGCCTGAATCAGGGTAGAGTGGGAGATGGTGTCGAAGGCGGCACTCAAGTCTAAAAGAATGAGTGCCGCCGTGCCACAGTTGTCCAGTTCTTTACGGATTGCCTCCGTGACCCCTAATAAGGTGGACTCCGTGGAGTGACCCCGTCTGAAGCCTAACTGGGAGTAGTGTAATAAATTATTGTCATTGACAAAGTCTGCTAACTGTTTGTTCACGTGTTTTTCCAATATTTTTGAGAATATCGGCAGTAGGGATATTGGGCGGAAGTTAGAAAAGACCTCTGGATCACCGTTAACCTTTTTTAACAGGGGTACCACCATGGCATGCTTCCAGTCACCAGGTAACACTGCTTCGTTCAGGGAGGCATTTAGCAGAGCTCTGATTACCTCCAGGATGGATAGGTCCAGCTGTTTGAAGACATGAGCTGGCATAGGGTCCTGAGGTGAACCTGATTTTATACTGCTCAGTGCTTCAGCAGATTTCTTGGTGTCCAGAGGTTGGCATGTCGTAATTACATTCTTAGTGGGGTACTCCTTTTTATCATTATCGCTAGTGATAGGGGGATTCGATGGAGAGTCAGTGACATCGCCATCGGAGGTGAAATTTGCATAAATTGTTGATTTTTTCTCATAGAAGAAATTGGCGATAAAATTGCATTGCATGGGGGACAGGGTTGGGGGTTCCGGTTGGACTGCCGTTCCTGCTACGTTTTTTAGGACTTTAAAGAGTGCCTGAATGATTTTGTGCTTCTAAGATGGTATTTTTGGTGAAATTACCCTTAGCAATTTTACAGGACAGATGATACGCATTGAGAGCTTGTTTGTATGTTACTTTTTTAACTGGATTATAGTCTCTTCTCCACTGCCTCTCTAATTTTTTACATTGACTTTTCTCTTCTCTTAGTTTGTCCGTAAACCATGGGACCGGGGGATTACATGATTTGTGTTTACTTAAGGTAAATGGTACAATGGTTTGTGTGGCACTGGATAGCCAACTATTGATCTTTTTGTGGTCACTAATTGTGATCTCTTTGAGATCAATCCCTAGACTAAATCTGATTAACTGTTCATCAAGATCCTTTATATGGAGTTTTTGCAAGTTTCTGAACCACACTTCAGATTTGGTAAGATTTTTGTAAGTGGGTGCCCAGATGTTAAATTTAATGAGGAAGTGGTCAGACCACGGAACCGGTAATGCAGGCTCACACTTTATACGTTCAAAGTTTGCAAGGATCGGATCAAGAAAATGACCAGCTGAGTGTGTGGGGCCAGTGTTCCATAAGTGGATATTAAGTGCCTCAAGATCAGAGAGAAGATTGAGATTCATAGGACAGCTGTGATCTTCTAAGTGCAGATTAAAGTCCCCAAGAATGGCAAACAGATGCTTCCATTAAGAGAGGAGCGATGCATTCTGATAGGGATGTCACCCGGTCCCCTGCCGCTCCTGGAGGACGATATAATAGGATCCCAGAGAATGTGGTTTGGGGATTCAGGACTAGTTTAAAAAGTCCTGCTTCACAATTTGCCAGGTTAATATCTTGCCACTTGCATTTAAAGGTTCTTTTTTTTAATTATGCCTATGCCGCCACCTCCTTGGTTCGGTCGGTCTTTCCTAACTATAGTATAGTTTGGAGGAAGAGCGGAGGCAATATCCGGCCCAGAGATGGTAGTTAGCCAGGTCTCTGTTAGGAATAGCGCATCAGGCTCCTGATCAGTTAGAAGATTGAAGATGTCGTCTTTGTGTTTGGGGAGCGATCTACAGTTCATACTAAAGAAGTTGAACTGATTGTCATAACTTTTGTTCTTGTTCGGACTTACGGTATTATGGACTCTTCGTTCCCCTGTTATTTCTAGCTGGAGGTGGGAAAAGGAGAACTTGCACTCCGGGCAGATAGATCTGTAGCCCTCCAGAAGCAATGTCTCACAGTGAGTGTTACATTTTACCCTGAGGCTAAGGTCATCCCGAGAATAGCTGGGAGCTGCATGGAACCGGGCAGGGGGGGTGGCCCCTGGTCCCGTCTGGGCACGGGCGGGCGCAGACGGGCTTGCTTTTGGCGCGCCTTCGACGCGCCGCCGGCGCGCACGCTGCGCGACGAGCACATGACTGTCTGAAATAGCGCTCCAGCAGGGTTTGTCCCGCCCCCCGACCTCTAACCCATCACTGCCCCGCCTTCACTCCCTCCACGTCAAGCGGGACAGACCCGTGGTGGAACAGGAAGCCGGCGGGCAGAACAGCGGGCGTCAATGAGGCGGATGTATGGTTAAAAAATATTTAAAATAATGTTTTTAAAATGCTCAGCTAGCGCTCAATTAAGATTTCATTCACAATGGTTTAAAAAGGTTCAGTGCAAGGTTCAATGTGCAAAAATAGCCGATATCAGTCATACCGCCACTTCGCGAGCCTAGAGCAACAGATCCAGCGAGTCCCTGAGAAGCCCAGCACTAAATAGCGCTCCAGCAGGGTTTGTCCCGCCCCCCGACCTCTAACCCGTCACTGCCCCGCCTTCACTCCCTCCACGTCAAGCGGGACAGACCCGTGGTGGAACGGGGAGCCGGAGGGCAGAACAGCGGGCGTCAATGAGGCGGGTGTAAGGTTAAAAAATATTTAAAATAATATTTTTTAAATGCTCAGCTAGCGCTCAATTAAGATTTCATTCACAATGGTTTAAAAAGGTTCAATGTGCAAAAATAGCCGATATCAGTCATACCGCCACTTCGCAAGCCTAGAGCAACAGATCCAGCGAGTCCCTGAGAAGCCCAGCACTAAATAACGCTCCAGCAGGGTTTGTCCCGCCCCCGACCTCTAACCCGTCACTGCCCCACCTTCACTCCCTCCATGACAAGCGGGACAGACCCGTGGTGGAAAGGGGAGCCGGCGGGCAGAACAGCGGGCGTCAATGAGGCGGATGTAAGGTTAAAAAATATTTAAAATAATATTTTTTAAATGCTCAGCTAGCGCTCAATTAAGATTTCATTCACAATGGTTTAAAAAGGTTCAGTGCAAGGTTCAATGTGCAAAAATAGCAGATATAGTCATACCGCCACTTCGCAAGCCTGGAGCAACAGATCCATGTCAGAGTTTGATTATTCCTGTTCCAACACGAATCTGGAAAGGTTTCCAGGTCTGATTTCGAGGTTTGCCTCGGTTTCCACTGATGCACTTTCAAATGTATGACAGTAAAATGGCATCTATAAATGATAGAGTAATGGCACTGTGCTTGTTCCTTGAAATTCTGCAACTAGAATACAGAAGTGAAGCAGTGCTACTCTGTTGTATAGCTATACAGAATTCAGCAACTGTTGCGCCCTCCTTGCCCCCAATTTTAAACCATATTTGAAATGGAAACCAGCATATATATTTGATTGCGTGGATTGCTTATACACCATTGCATTTCATATGGGTTTATATCACTCTCTTTTTATGCAGCAGACAATATTAGATTGAACAGGTAAAGGCCAGTCCATGCTTTCGTAGTTACACGTTAAACGGGCAGGGTAATGGAATTGCATTTAGAATATTAAAGTATAAAACCAGCATTACAGTGTACTCGTCATAAATATTACATAGAATGCGTTTGCCGATGAAATGGTCAGATCTATGTTTGTTACATTTTATTTGCTGGCTTAATAGGTTTCGTTTAGAGCGGTTATATATTTTTTATATCTTGTATCATTGTTTCGCGGTCTCAAATTGACCACAGTGGTAGTTTATCTATTTACATTGCATTGCTATAGCAGTCTGTCATTTCCACTGAGCTGCAAAAAGACTGGCTGTTGTATGTGAAGTAACGTATTTGTCCAACAGCGAACTGATCTCCATTACCACCCACCACTCTTCCTGGTTGCCAGAAGCCGCTGGATACCGTAGTGTATAAATTGTTATATATTTTGCAGCAACTAGTGACAAAAAATATATACCATAATTGCTGTACTTGTTTCTGTGTATTTACTGCTTACCATAAGGTCTCTGTAGTGCGAAAAACGTACTAACTAATCAAGTTCGATGTTCAGCAAGTGTGTCCAGAATGGTAGCTCCAAGAAATTGTGCTTTAGACTGTGTGTGTGCCTACATATGAGCAAGAACTAGCTTTTTCTCAGCCTTATCGTCGGTCACAGAAGTACACGTTTTCAAATAATGATTCCAATTACGAGTACGGAGTTGTAATCAAACAAGTTATTTTATAAGTTTGAAGACATTTAAATTTGCCTTCTTAAAATATGGCTCATATTTCTTAGAGATTAAAACTGGCACATGCTCATGGATGGGGTTATGGAAAGGAGAGTTTTTTCACTAGGATTTCTGAGGAGACTGATCAAAAAACCAAATAGTAAATTTTAATCATTTAAATGTTAAGCTATGATTACATTTTACAAAAAGAACATTTGATGGACAGAATGTTGAACAATGTCAAACACTCACCCCAGTACAGAGATCTGAGTCAAAATCCATCGTTTTTTTGCTTCTCTTGTCATTCTAGTTTAAACCCAGCCATATGCAAATCAGTCTTGACCCTGTTTCCCGAACAGTCTAGTCCTAACTGCCAAGCCAGGTCCTCCCTGGACTGGAAACAAGTTTCATGGGACAGGTTTCGGGGTTTCACCCAGCATCAGGCAGGCTAGCTTGATTTCAGTGGCATGGAGAGCAAGGAACCCAATGTTTGAATTATTCAGCATTCCGTCCATTTGCTGCCACATAACTTTTTGTCTTAAGTGGAATGGGTATGCCCAGACCTGATAGATAACAAATATCGTGCTCCTTACCTTTCTATAAAAAAGCTGCTATTTATGAATGTGGCACGTGGGGTGGCAGACCACCTGTAGGCCACGTCCTTATTTAATTATAGTCCATGTCCTTAATTATGCTTCTCAGGACACAATCTCCTTATGGTACTCCACATTTGTCACCTAAAGAGAAGCACTACTTGCTAAAATTAAGAAGGATTCAACCTAAGCCCCAAACAGGCTTTCCTCAAAATCCATTTTACTTTGGGTGGGGTTCACCATAACTTTAACATTCCATGAAAAGAGGCAAACATGGGCATTAAGTGGTTTTATAACCACTTAAATCAAGGCTCACAGTGAAAGCGGTTGAGACATTTTGTAGATGGAGGGTGCACTCTGTAAATAGTGCATCGGAAACAGCTGGCGACAGAAGTAAAACATCCAGCTGTCACAAGTGGCATAACAAATTATTGGGCCCTCCTGCACAATGTGGTGACACTTGCATATCTCACAGGCCTTACTTAGGTTGAATGCAGGACCTTTGGTGCGTGCCCCAGGCCCCCTCACAGCAGGGACTGTCGTAGCCTAAGTTACGCCCCTGACTCCCACCCTGTGGATCAAACAGCCATCAGCAGCAGGGTTTACTTTTCGACACACGACGCCTCTGGCGCAGAATGGCAGAAGCCAACAGAGCTAGGCCCCAGTGGACATTCCTGGAGCTCAAGGTGGAAGGGAGAAATAATACACTGAGAGACAGCGAAATAAGACAGCGGTACTAACTTATGAAAAAAACAATTGATGTAATCAGTGTTCGAGTTGCCCCGAGTACATGTTGCCATTTCTTAAAGTGTTCTGAACAGCAAAAAAACAATGTTTTGACTTAACTTTGCTTATCTTGTCAGATATACAGATAGGTGCGGTCCACCCTGGGAACGAGTAGGTCGTATTGACGGAGGGTTGCTGAGAACAGGTTCTACAGGCCCCTCCACCCAGACAGACCATGAGGAGCAATTTGGCCATAAAATAAATACTACGTGTTCAGAATCAACCATATGTATTTTTTCGAAATGCTCACACAATAGGTGTCCATTTGTTATCTTTATTTTCACGTAACTATAGGTCCTGCACGGAGTTATACACAAGGGACTGGTCCCTTTGTTGTCCTGAAGAAGAGGTTTAGGGGATACCTCGAAACATGTTGACAATACTAGGGATTATAATTACATAAGTTATTTTTCCCTTTTATTAACCCCCTTTTTATCCTTGCCAACTGGGAGTAGGAATAAAACTTTGGCTCACTAGTTAGGTACATTTTTAAATATCACTTACACCACTCCCCCTACACTGCACTACACATATCCTCAGAAAATAAATAAGTGCTCCTACGTAACTCCACAAGTCGCAGCACGCCCCAAGCAGTAGATGCTTGGGATGGCCACAATGATGAAGCATGTCACCTAAGGGCAACCCTGGGTGAGTGAGGGACTCAAGAAAAGAAATTTCTCTTTTCGGCTAACAGAGGTTGGTTTCCACCCAATTGGTGAACCACCCGTATACTAGTTTCTTTTGAGCAGTCATCCGCGGATCCTTTTTGCTATATCTTGTCAGAGACAGTTAGATTTTAATTTTGCTGCACAAGGCGCCACAGATTTATTTATTTTATTTTATTTATTTATTGGCATTTCTAAAGCGCGGCGAATACCCGTAGGTGTCTCGGCGCTGGCTTAAGGGAGTGGATCAGCATCTAGGAACACCTACAAAATATACAGAGCTATTGGTCGAATAACCACGTCTTAAGTTGTTTGCGGAATATGAACAGGGAGGGGCTGGTCCTAATATGTAGAGGAAGGATGTTCCAAAGTCTAGGGGCGGCGACCAGAAAGCGCCTATCGCCCCAAGTGACTGTTCTAGTACGAGGCACTACTAGGTGATTATGAAGAGAAGAGCGGAGGGAACGGGTTGGAGTGTAGTGGAGAAGGTTAGGTTTAAGGAAATGGGGGCCTTGATTGTTGGGTGCCTTGTAAACAATACACAATGATTTAAATTTGATACGACTGCGTATCGGGAGCCAGTGAAGTTCCCTGATGGTGTTTGAGACAGGTGCAAACTTGGGAAGTCCGGCCAACATCCGAGCGGCTGCATTTTGAATTGACTGCATCTTGTTTGTCACCCGGGATTGTACATTTAGGAAGAGAGCATTACAGTAGTCCAGGGCGGACAAGACCAATGAGCTGACCAGGGTTCTCCCAGCAGTATCCGGTAGGTAGGGTAGTATTTTCCTGATCATTCTGAGTTTCATGTGAGCTGTTGCAGCGGTCTTGTTGGCGTGTGCCATGAAATTTAGACCTACATCAAAAGTGACACCCAGATTTCTAACTTTGAGGGCAGGACTAGGAGGAGTTTCAAATGATGTTGGCCACCAAACTGGTGACCAGCCCGGGGAGAGGTGACCGAAAATGACCACTTCAGTTTTTTCTGAATTGAGTTTAAGACAATTCGTGGCCATCCAGTCACCTATGGCCACCATTCCTCTAGTAAATAGATTGGCCACTTCTTCACCATCCCCTTTGATGGCCAATACCAATTGGGTGTCGTCGGCGTAGGAGGTCAGGCTCATCCCAAATGCTTTGATGACACTAGCAAGGTCCGACACATAGATGTTAAATAGTGTCGGACTTAGGGACGAGCCTTGGGGGACCCCACAAGGCAGAGACATCCTAGAGGATTGGAATGGTCCTAGGGATACCGCCTGAGTTCTGTTAGCCAAAAACGATACAAGTAGGTCCAGCGCGGTTTCCTGGACCCCTAGTCGTTCGACACGGTCGGCCAAGATCTTGTGGTCGACCGTGTCGAAGGCCGCAGAGAGATCCAGCAGGACCAGGACTGCTGTCCCCCCCTGATCTCGTATGGCTCTGATGTCATCGGCCGCTTTTAGGAGGGCGGTTTCCGTGCCATGGCATTTACGGAATCCAAACTGAGTGTTGTCGAGCAGCCGATGCTGCTCCACAAACTCCGACAGTTGCTGGTTCATAGCTTTTTCTATGACTTTGGCCAGAAACGGGAGACTAGCTATCGGCCGATAATTTTTTAGTTCATCTTTATTAAGATTAAATTTCTTTAATAGGGGTTTGACCAACGTGTGTTTCAGTGAGACCGGGAAAATGCCGGAACTGAACATAGCGTTACAGACCCGAGTTATGACCGGAATCAACGTGTCCATAACTGGGGCAAGCACTTTAAGCGGGCATGGATCCAGTGCTGACCCTGTTTTAATCCTTGAAATGATGCTCTTCGTCTGATCCATAGTAAGGTCAGCAAAGCGTGTCAATGAGTTATCCCGTGGTGTAAGAGGTAGGGAACAAGGAGCGGTTTTCGTATTTAAGGAGAAAGCCTGATAGATATCGTTGACCTTCTTAAAGAAAAAATCGGATAGGGCATCGCAAAGATGTTGTGAAGGGGGGGGGTGTAAGATCCTGCGTGCCACCGGACAGGCGCTTGGTAATGTCAAATAACTCTTTACATGAGTTTTTTGCCTTGTCGATTTGTCGATGGCGAGGAATTACTTAGAAATCCAGTAACTACACATTTCTGCCACACTGCAAATAAAATTAGAAAGAAGGCAGAAACTCATCAGATTATCTTTTTAAACGGAGTTTAATCAACACTATCATACTTCATATATATTACAATAATGCCCAGGGTTGGTAAACAGCAGTGAAACCATTCGCTTGAAATGTAGAAGTTATGCGCCATCATGTAAGTGAGGTTTCAGAGAACATTGCACTTCGCCAGACAAAACCTCCTTTTAATACAGTTTTAGAAGCCCAAAAATGCATCTTACTTTCGAAATATTCACAAACTTTTTCTGGCTATACCAGATAGAAACTAATATCCACACAATCCTGTAGGTCCATAATTAGGCAAGTCTAATTGCAGTTTACAAGACATTACGGATTTGGCGTGGTGTAAGATATTGGCATATCCAAACATGCATTAGAAATGCAATAGGTCTCGCATTCTTTTGAGTTATAGAAAGGCCTTTAAGTGGGATAAAAAAACTGGAGGGGGTCTCCCAAAAGGGCATGATCAATGTAAATAAGGGCGTGGCTTAAAAACACGTAAGCTAAAAATCTGTGTTTAGCACAGTGTGCCGCCCGACTTGCATTTTGCTGTTCCTGTCATTGCGTCGCTAGATATATGATACAAGTCACATCATACATACAAGTCAGGACTGTTGGCTTTGTCGATGGTTGCTAGTTGCATAAGATAAAAAAGCAGCAACTATGGCTTGTATATAATATTGATAAAACGTCAACTTAAAGCCCTGGTGACACCACAACAATGTTGCTGCTCGTGACTTTCAAAAAGAGAAGGGAAATCCAGAGAGAAAATTACTCTCTTGAAAGGATTTCCCTTCCCCTATAACGCTCACCACACGTACATGATGTGCTTGCTGTCACTGCAGTCTGGAAAAAAAAAAAAAAAAAAAGGACCACCTGTGCCAGGGCACAAAACAGAGCCTGATAAAGACCCGTTTCGAGGCCCCCTTAAAAAAACTGCTGGTGCTCAGACCAGGTGAGACCCGGCCCACTTAAAGCCCTGGTTATAGGCATCATAGTTAAACAGCTACAGACAGATATTGCCACTTGACAGGTGAGGAACAGAACATTGCTCCGTGAAACGGCCTAAAACCCTAAAACAATGTTGATAGCCTACAAAATAAAAAAAGCAGATCAGGATGACCAGGAGGAACGGTGGATGTATTGGGATTGCCAATGCAAGCAAACAATGAGTGAAATCACCTGGGCGTTACCCAGGAACGCAAAGGTGGGCGAATCAGACCAAATGCACCAATAAAATCCCAGTATTTCTAAAAAGTAAAAAGACGAACAAATAGCAATTCATGGGCATCCCAAAAGCTGATAGAGAAGATAACAGGTCTTGCAGACAGCGCATGCGCACTACCTAGGTTTGACAGGCATCCAGAAGTATGCGGTTGAAATATACCCAATTTAATTGTTTACATGTCATAAATGACCACACACAGACTCCAGGTGGATTATGGGGGGCATCTGCGTCCTTGCCCGAGGTGCAGACACTTGGATGCAGATTTCGTCCATTTTGCCTCCGCTTACGCACATTTGAGGACACCATGATTGACGCTCTGAATGCCAAATTGGGCCACTCCCTTCCTTGCTCCTTGGAGGCCTGTATACTAAGGCTGTTCCAGAGACCACACGCATGGAAAGTGGGCACTAGATTTGTGGCTCTAGCGTTAGCCAAAAGACCATTAGTGATGTCCTGGAAATCAATCACTGGTCCGGGTGTGGGAGAATGGAGGGCAGATGTGACCCAGTGGGCGAGAGGGGATGAGATGGCCCTGTTCAGGGAAGATGGTGGAGGGATACGGAGACGCCCAATAGTGGGGCTATGGGCAGAGGTTTTGAAGGCTTGGGAATGCCCAGAGGGAGCGCTGAAGGATGACACAAAGGACAAATCAGGATTGACAGAGGGAGGTAGGGTCCCCCCAGCCAATGGGTGCTACTTTGTTTTGTCACTACTGAGCCCTGATTTATGCTACATTTCGGGAGTAATCACTGTATTCTCTGTTCGGTTTACAATTGGATACACCATTGTAACGTTGATCATGTAGAATGTAGAAGTTTTGAAATTATGCAGATATACATGGTCATTGTCTACTTGGTTCTGGAGTGGATTTCATTTAGAATTTCGGCAAGTCTCATGACGCTCTCTTTCATATTCCTGAGTTTATGTTCAAGTATGTGTGAATTTTCGCATGTGTACCCTATCAATGGCCGCCACTTATTGACTTTAGGCACACAGTCTAGTCATTTTTAACCACATGACTAGCACATGTGATCAGAAATAGTCTTTTAAAACGAGCCACGTGATACGGACTAGGCCTTTATAGACCCCAGTGGTGAGAAAGAAGTATGTTACCATGTTGGTAAGTTTTGATGTCAACTGGCACTACTCATAAGATTGCATGAGAATGATTAGTTAGTAGCTTCCAGACGTGATTTAATGCTGCACAAGTTTGTTAGTGCCTCTTGGCATTTCATATAAACTTGGAGTGCAACCTACGCATGCGAGTGATCTAAAGACGTTCGATTTAATGTGTTTTTAGTTTTAGTCAACCGTATTTTGATTTTGTTTAACTATAAGCTTCCTCAGCCTTTGTTTCTTTAATATGGGCCACTGCGTTCAAGCTTTTTGCTCACATTCTCCAGCTATGATGTGGAAGATGAATAACAAGACCGATATATTTGTTATGCCCCGTGTTAATTAATTTTATTAGAGGGAAGCCTATTACCGTTATTTATCAGCACATTCATAGTGTTACGATTGCTCTTGGTGATTTACTTATATGACTAGACTGATGTGAATGTTTTAGATAAAACAAGATTAAGTCTTCAACACAGTGTTCTGCTCCATCCCGTCACACAAATATGATATCATAGCACTGATGCTCACGCCTGCAACTTGAATTAAATGTGATTAAACACGTTCAGGTTATCTTCATATTTGAGAAGCTCTTTGTAGGAAAGTAGATCTGCTTTCATGGTTACCTCTACTTTTTGCCTGGTGTCAGTGTCTTTTACTGTAGTCTGCTGGAATCCTGCTAATCAGGACCCCAGCAACTGTGCGCTCTCCCCTAAATTGACTCAAGTACGTACTTTGGTACATCCACAATTGGCTACTGGAGTACCCATATAAGTCGCTAGTATATGGTACTGAGGTACCCAGGGCACAGGTACACCAGGGGTCTTCAATGGGCTGCCACATGTATGTGTGTTACAGCAAACAAATGATGGACAGAATGCTGACAATGCAAACATTCTCCCCCAGTCAAAAGATCTGGGTTAAATCCATTGTTCCTTTGCCCACTACGCCACCCCAGTTGTGACCCAGCCATATGCAAATCAGTCCTGACCCTGTGCCACATGGGAACAGTCCAGACCAAACTGCCAGGCCAGGTCCTCCCTGGACCGGAAACAAGCTTCCTGGGACCGGTTTCAAGGTATGTCACCCTTCTTCAGCCAAGCTACCTTGAATCCAGTGGCTCAGTAAGCATGGAACCCACGTCTGGGCATACCCATCCCACTTAGGGCGAAAAGAGTCCGTCACCAAATTAAATTCTCCCCATTCAACAAACTGGAAGATGTGCCTATACAAGGTACATGGAATTGCATTTACATATATAATTCACCTACAGTTATATCATGCAGCAATAGTACATTTTAGAAGTCAAATCAGTGTAATAGCCACTAAGTGCACGCTGACCACTGCACAGTAGCTAACATAGTAGATGCTGTCTTAGCCAAATACATCAAGTGATCGAGCCACAAGAAATAATTATTTTATGTAATATTGTTCTGAAGATTTTAAAGGGTGTTCCTGGAGAAACATAGGAGTAGTGGGCCACCTAAACTGAGTAGAAGGCCCTAAAACCAAACTTTGTCGTGAGAAATGGCTGAGAGAGATCGTGAATACAGAGGGTATGTAGATATTGCTTACTGTTGAGAGGGCCCAAAGGGCACCATAGCCAACCCTACTGCCTGAAGCTGTCGCACGACTGATCACAGCAAGACTCCTCAACTATCATGATCACAATGTGATCCTACTGTGTGCCTGAAAAAAAGCCCATTTGAGGTTGACAATGCGAAGAGTTCTAATCTTCACAGATTACACCTGCGTGGCCCAACAACAGTGGCACAGTTTTATTGCAGTATAGAAGAAACTGAGAGACATTAAGTTACATGACATTCTTTCTCTTCCCAGAGAAACAGAAGGTACTGATGAATGGATAGTCACACTTTTTTACAGATGAGTCCAAGACCTGGGACTGAGCTGAGAAGTTGCAGATTGAAGAATCTGTGTGAAACGTACCCCATACCCCAAAACAGGACCATGTAAAAGAGCATCATAGTGTGAGGTAACCGATCTTGAGCAGATGGCGATGGAGAAGAATGCAGTGCTCTCCGCAGCAGTGCTACTTGGCTTGACTGAATCTACAGCATCATCCAACGTGTCAGCAGTAAACAGAATCAAGGACAGAGCGAAGATGATTTAAAGGACATGGTGCAGATGTCCAAGTGGGGCACATAATAACTACAATGACAGCTGATGTTACAATCTGAGGGCTCTGCATCATAGAACAATACTACTAGATCTTGTTACTATATGATAATTACCAATCTAGCCACAGTCCCCTCACTTTTTACTGAACATATATTCTACAAGATTGTGGGCACAATTCACGCTTTAGGAAGGCATTACACAAAAGGGAATAGCAGAGTTCACCTCCAACCCCCTCCATCATGATAGAATCTAAGTACATTACATACAACCACTAGGAGCCTTACACAGGAGTATCCCACCAAGTATACACTGATACCTGTGAGTAGATAGCATAATTTTTAAAACTTTACTCTGCATTCGTTTGGAGCACATTTATACAGTTGACTAATTTCTTGACAGAAGAGTTCCCCATGTTTCTTTGAATTTTATAACCGGATTGACCATTATCCTATTGGGCATTGGGAGAGGTGGGGCATTGGGCAAAGAAGCTACAGAAGGATACACATGCCAAACCTAGACAAGGTGACAACAGCAAAATACAGGTTGGGTACAAGGCACAAAATCGGGGATGATACAAGCACATGCAACAGGAGGGAGACAAGACCAATGGAGATCCCACTGCAAGAGCCCAGCAGCAAATACCCGTCCACCAAAAAAGGTTACATGCTGAATGCACAGCCTCTCTGGCGGTAAAAATGCTTCTCTTGCACCATGGCCATGCAGATGTAGTTGAGATTCTAGACATGGAGTGTAAAAGGTACGGCATCTACTTTAAAACGTTATGAAGTACTTGTATTGTATTGCAGCATTTATATAGTGCTTAGTTCTCATTAACATGTGTACCAGCCACATTCAAGTATCTTAACAGATGTAGTCTTAACAGTTGGCAATACAGGCAGATCAATAAGCTCGATCCGGAACTCTATACAATTCTGTACTTCATTACCCCCATTGCAGATGGGTAGAATTGCTTTGTCCAAAATGACTGGTTCCTCAATGAAGGCCTTTCTTGTCTAATGGGCTGTTAGGCTTCAGGTGATGGGCCCCAGGTCTGTGTTTAAGGGGGGATGTGCCCCTCTGTATCGCTCTGCCCAGGAGCGGTCCTTCTCATCCTCGGCCTCCCCAGGCACGCAGGCATCAGCTAACCTCACATCCACCTGCAGGAACGCTGGCCTCTGCTCCAAGTGCTATCACCAGCTCCTCGCTTCCAGAAGGGCCCAGGATGGCTCTGAATTAGACCCAGGCCCGGTGAGGAGCCAGGAGCAGCACCGGCATGTCCGCTCACCTCTGCTTGAACTCTCACACACAGACCGGGCAGAGAGATGACGTTTCTATGAGGAAAAGGTACAGGCGGAAGGGGGGAGAAGAGGACTGAAGGTGCCTAACTTGTCCAAACAATCAGTGTAAGTAAGGGGGGGGACAGGAGTGGCAAGTGGTGGTTGGAGGGAAGAGCCAAGGGTGTTGGTACTTCAGGAAAGGGCAATAGGGCCGGGCTACGAGGAGGGTTTGGAAGGGAAGGAGTGGGAGGGCGAGGGACATGAGGGGCGCTCAGGAAATAAAATATCTTTTATGTTAAAAATCCAGAGTAGTCATCCTCTCACCCCAAATCAGGAAAGTTTCATAGTTGTAAAAAAACCACACAAAAACACTTTGTACGCCTGGCACGCGCGACAATAAATCATATAAAATACTGGCACTAATGCTGCTGATCCTTGCAGCATATAAATGAGAAGTTTGAAGGCCCTGCTGAAGATATGCCAGGCTGCCCACTGCCTTTCCTGAGTGGAATTCCCCGGCCATCCCAGGAAGATCAGACGCCTGCCTTAAAGCCCACCACTGTATCTCTCGATGCAAGGATGAAGGAGTGTACTGAAGGAACAACCTTAATGACCAGTTATGTTGGGAAAGTTCTGAGGAGGTCCTCACCAGAAACTGACTTCTGAGAGACTGACTATTACACGTGTAAGTGAGACGGATTGTGGCACTGCCCGATGAGCACAGCCCTGGTTTTGTTCTTCATTCGGACTCTCCTGTTAAATTGGTGCAACCCTCCGATGGCTATCCACGTAGCTGGATCCGAAAGCGCTTGCCATCAGCTGCAAGCCCTATGGGCTTACACCCTACACCGTGACCCAGACTGAGGCTGCCGTAAATATTCAGCACTGCACACACAAACTTAGCCACTGACCTCTTGATTCGCAGGCAACAAGTATGCAGTAATTCGAGCAAATGTTTCTGTTTAGACTTGTGCGAACTTCTAGCATCACAAACCTTACCTGAGAATACATCACTACAAAATAACCAATCTAGGATGAGACTGTGACCTAGCTTTGCCACTATATACTGTACAATCAATCATGTTTTATGAACAATAACTACTTCCCAATGTGGGGTAACCGAATCAACAGTTCTGTACTACAGTGTTTCTCTCATTCTAGATACGTTTGAGATTCGTAAACAGCTTTCTTAAAAGTAGATCTATAGAAACACGGAACTTCATGGACATTAAAATTTCACAAACATTATATATAGCGTTTAACAAGGGGACCAGGTTTCAGTGATGTACAATTCAATGTACTACCTACTTTATCCAATTACTGATTTTCTACACAAAGCTACCATTCTGTTAGATTACGGACTTAAGTAGGTGATCACTGGGTTACATTTGTCAATTGCTTAATGTGCTTTCCACTTTCTATTTCTCATATCTTAGAAAAATGTAGGATATTTTTAAGGGTTGTGCAACACTCAACATTGGCAGGATAATCAAACGTTATTAAGGGCGTGATAATTGTGTTGTAATGTGCCTAGACTTGCCCCACACCGCCTGTTAGGCATTGGCTAGTCGTCTCCATCTACCCTGCATCTGTGCGCCCTGAAGACTGATTCTGACAAGCACTTTAACTTAATTTTTATTTGTTGTAAAACATTTATTGTAGGCTGCGCTGAAAATACAATAGCAATCCAGTTTACATGTTGGTTCCAAAGCATGCAACGCCAGGTTGATATAGCTAGGTAGCTACATTTTTCATCAATCTGCCACCAAACATCACAGGATCACAACAAAGGCTTCGGGTTAATGATCATGTGCACTTAACTGGATCTTAGAGTACTTAAGGCCTTCTTAGCAATCGTCAGGGGTCCCCAATTCTGGCACAAACTAAAAGAATACAGATCCTTCAAACAACTGAGATAATGTTGGATCTCTTTCACTTGCCCTACAAGTATGGATTAAAAGGTTACAGGATTTTAAACAATTTCACTTCTAACACACGATTAACAAGCTGCCCACATAAAAGATTTGTTTAGAATTACTTCGACGTGAAAGCAACTGAACTGTTAGTGCAAACCTCTCCAACCTTAAACGTTGTTCCAAGCAAGTCCATGTAAGAAAGCAGACTCGAGACCACCCGGCCGCAGATGCCCTAGTCTGATAATGCATTAATCTGCCTAAGCTTTAGTCCATCGATATTGTGCGTCTGAATCACAGCGGAGAGGTTTCAGAAAGTTTCATCAAATGTAACACGCCGGAGAAGCACAAAATATGAGCCCATGCAAACTAATCAGCGCGGCAGAGAGGCCCTAAATTCTTAACACCATATGGTTACAAGATTGATGTTTGCACACAGCAGGGCACAATATTTCCTTTCTGAGAAGTAAACACGTCTGTGTGCATTAGGAGATATCACGGGCAGAACACAGGCTGCGCGCCTTGTCCCTCTCACGGTGGCAGGTGGCAGTGACAGGTGTTGCGCCCATATAAATGCACACAACAAAGCGATCGCTTTCCATGTCTGGATCAAGCGCGGGTTAATCTTCGAGAGGCATCGATAGGGCTATCAGCTTCGTGCTTGCCAGGAAGCCGAGTGAGGGGGGAGAGACAACATGTGGCTGTTTGAGCTCATCATCAGGTCCAGGGAGCATCTCCAGGTCAGCCACAATGAAGAGGGAGAGTTAAGGAAAGCATGGAGCACAGATTCGTCAGGGGAGGCCTTCAATACAAAGGCATGGGAGAGCTTCGAGGCTCAAAGGGTAAGTGTGCAGCAGCATTCAAGGAGTACTTCAAAGTCTATGTTGAGTGTATGGTATGAGAAGGGGGGTACATGGGATGGAAGTGAACATATGCAGAGGGGGGGGGCAGCGCGAATAAACAATGAAGACACAAGAGCAGGGAATCTAAAGCACAGCCTGGCATAGAGGCAAAACTAATACATTGAGATGTAGGATGGGAACGAACTGGGAGGAGCTTACGAGAGGAATGGAAACTAGGTCGATGATGAATGCCACGTGATAAGAAATGCGTTACTTACCTTTAACTGCAGTTATCCAGTATTGGCATCTTTCATAGATTCACATGCCTGAATCATTCCCCGTCGTCGGGGTGGGAGTCCCCGGTACATAAATAAAGTAATGTCACATAGACATATATATATATAGTAATGGGCCAGAACCCTCTCATTAGTAACATATCCATGTCCTTTTGTGAAAAGGACCAAACTTTGGCCAAGAGCCAATCAGCTATCACCACCCTCTGGAACCTTCCTGGAAGGAGCTCTTGTCCCTCAGATTTTCATAAGCACAGTGCTAAGTAGTATATTACTGAGAGAAACTAAGGTGAGCCCTTCCAGGGGAGGTGGGTGGGTTGCATGTGAATCTATGAAAGATACCAATACTGGATAACTGCAGTTACAGGTAAGTAATGCATTTCTTATCCAGTATTATGGGTATCTTTCATAGATTCACATGCCTGAATCAGAGTAGTGAGCAATAACAAGCACATTTCGAATGGTACAACATGAAATCTCACTAGATAATAACATATCAATTGTGAAATACAAAAGGTACCAAAATGCATTATAAAAGAGAAATGTGCATGTAGACAGTAGGAAGGTGGGATGAAAGAGAAGGCTCACCTCTAGTGAAATAGATGACGGAGCACCGCTTGTCCCACTGCTGCATCTTTCATAAGTCCAGTATCCAAGCAGTAGTGCCTGGTGAACGTATGCGGCGTCTTCCATGTCGCCGCTCTGCAGATGTCAATGATGGGCACTCCCGCAAAGAGCGAAATGGAGGTTGAGACTGCTCTAGTGGAATGAGTACGAACCTTGGAATGCAGAGGATGTCCTGCTTGCTGATGACAGAAAGCAATAGCTGCAGAGATCCAACATGAAATGCTCTGCTTAGTCAACGGAAGACCTTTCCTAGGTCTGCTAAAGGCAACGAAGAGTTGGTTAGACTTCCAAAATGTCTCTGTTCTGTGGATGTAGAACTTAAGACAGCATTTGAGATCAAGAGAGTGGAGAGACCTCTCTGCTGCGGAAAGTGGATTCGGGAAGAAAGACCGCAGGACTATAGGCTCATTAAGGTGAAAGTCAGATGGGACCTTTGGAATGAATTTAGGATTAGTCTTTAGAATCACTCTGTCCTGCCTGAATTGGAGGAAAGGGTCTTGAATTGAGAAGGCTTGGAGTTCGCTTACTCATCTCGCGGAGGTAAGCGCCAGTAGAAGAGCTGTTTTCCAGGAAAGATATTTGATATCAGCTTTGTGTATTGGCTCAAAGGGATGTTTCATTAATTGAGCAAGCACAATGTTTAGCTGCCAGGTAGGTCGTAAAGACTCCACCGGAGGGAATGTCCTGAACAAGCCTTTAAGAAATTGTTTAAAGAGTCTACTGGACCAGAGTGAAGCACCAGTTGAGGAACGTCGGAAACGAGATATGGCAGCCAGGTGAACTTTTATTGAAGCATGAGCAAGACCTGAGTTTGCCAAATGAAGAAGGTAAGGCAAAATCTGTGCAGGTCTCTTTTATACACATTACACGGCCCGCCACCGCGGATGCCCGAAAATTGCCCGCTTAAAATAGTCGACAACACGTTTAAATATTTAGGAGTCCATATTACGGCAGACCCACGGGAGTTCTATAATATGAATTTGCAACCCCCATTAGACCGTCTCAAAAGGGACATGCACCACTGGGAAACATTGCCGCTGACCCTGTTTGGGAGAGCAGCCCTTTTTAGGTCTCGTGACCTATCAATGCGCATGCGCATTGAGAGAAGCGAGACTATAGGGCTTTAAACAAAGTTTACCTAACTGCGGCGATTTGGTGCTGTGCCCGTGGCTTTTAGGTCAATGCGCAAGCGCATTGACCTAAAATGCGCGTGCACATCACCAAATCGCCGTCTGTTCCCTCAGCCACACTCCTCCCACACCTTTGAAGTGAAGCTTAGCTTCACTTCAAAGGCCCCGGCTGCTTCACACCCTCATGCCGCTCTCCCCGCTCCGCCCCCTCCCCTGCCCGCCGTGTGCATTTCTCCTCCCCCCCCCCCCCCACAGCAATGCCCTCCGTCTTGTTTCCTTTCTTGTTTTTCTTTCAGGTGAGATATCTTTTCCATCATTTGCGATAATACAGTTCTCATATGCATTTTTTAATTATTAGCAGCATATACACAGGCGCCCCTTCGGCGCTTTTGCTCTCAACCCTACTATCCTGTCAGCCGCATCTCTATAAGTTACTCGAAGCATGGCCTGACATGTGCACAGCTTATTCCGGCACCACCATCCTGCCAGACGCTTCTGCTTTGTTCGCCCACCGCATGGCCCTATTTGTGCACATTTTACTTTCGTGCATACCCTTACCCGCAGCCTCTCCTTCCCCACTTCTGCCTTTTCGGGTCTCGCGCTCACCACAGACCCCTTCACATGGCTCACACCCACATTTTTTCAGGTTACCATGCCAGGTTACCTCACTCACCCTCAACCCCTCACCCTCACTCACCCTCAACCCCTCACCCTCACTCACCCTCAACCCCTCACCCTCACTCACCCTCAACCCCTCACCCTCACTCACCCTCACTCATCCTCACCCTCACTCATCCTCACCCTCACCCTCACTCATCCTCACCCTCACTCACCCTCAACCCCTCACCCTCACTCACCCTCACTCACCCTCACTCACCCTCACCCTCACTCACCCTCACTCACCCTCACCCTCACTCACCCACCCTCACTCACCCTCAACCCCTCACCCTCACCCACCCTCACCCTCACTCACCCTCAACCCCTCACCCTCACTCGCCCTCACCCACCCTCACCCTCACCCACCCTCACCCTCAACCCCTCACCCTCACTCACCCTCGACCCCTCACCCTCACTCACCCTCAACCCCTCACCCTCAACCCTCACTCACCCTCACTCACCCTCAACCCCTCACCCTCAACCCCTCACTCACCCTCACTCACCCTCACCCTCACTCACCCTCACCCTCACTCACCCTCACTCACCCTCACTCACCCTCACTCACCCTCACTCACCCTCACTCACCCTCACCCTCACCCTCACCCTCACTCACCCTCAACCCCTCACCCTCCCTCGACCCCTCACTCTCATTCACCCTCAACCCCTCACCCTCAACCCCTCACTCACCCTCACCCACCCTCAACCCCTCACCCTCACTCACCCTCAACCCCTCACCCTCAACCCCTCACTCACCCTCAACCCCTCACTCACCCTCAACCCCTCACCCTCACCCTCAACCCCTCACCCTCACCCTCACTCACCCACCCTAAACCCCTCACCCTCAACCCCTCACCCTCAACCCCTCACCCTCAACCCCTCACCCTCAACCCCTCACCCTCAACCCCTCACCCTCACTCACCCTCACCCTCACTCACCCTCACTCACCCTCACCCTCACTCACCCTCACTCACCCTCACTCACCCTCACCCTCACCCTCACTCACCCTCACCCTCACTCACCCTCAACCCCTCACCCTCCCTCGACCCCTCACTCTCATTCACCCTCAACCCCTCACCCTCAACCCCTCACTCACCCTCACCCTCACTCACCCTCAACCCCTCACCCTCACTCACCCTCAACCCCTCACCCTCAACCCCTCACTCACCCTCAACCCCTCACTCACCCTCAACCCCTCACCCTCACCCTCAACCCCTCACCCTCACCCTCACTCACCCACCCTAAACCCCTCACCCTCAACCCCTCACCCTCAACCCCTCACCCTCAACCCCTCACCCTCAACCCCTCACCCTCACTCACCCTCACCCTCACTCACCCTCACCCTCACTCACCCTCACCCTCACCCTCACTCACCCTCACTCACCCTCACTCACCCTCACCCTCACTCACCCTCACCCTCACTCACCCTCACCCTCACTCACCCTCACTCACCCTCAACCCCTCACCCTCACTCACCCTCAACCCCTCACCCTCACTCACCCTCAACCCCTCACCCTCACCCACCTCGCCCTCACTCCTCACCCACAACCCCTCACCCTCACTCACCCTCACCCTCACTCCACCTCACTCACCCTCACCCTCACTCACCCTCAATCCCTCACCCTCACTCACCCTCAATCCCTCACCCTCACTCACCCTCAACCCCTCACCCTCACTCACCCTCACTCACCCTCACCCTCACTCACCCTCACTCACCCTCACCCTCCCTCACCCACCCTCACTCACCCTCACCCACCCTCACTCACCCTCACCCACCCTCACTCACCCTCACCCTCACTCACCCTCACCCACCCTCACTCACCCTCACCCACCCTCACCCACCCTCACCCACCCTCACTCACCCTCAACCCCTCACCCTCACTCACCCTCACCCTCTCACCCTCAACCCCTCACCCTCACCCACCCTCCTCACCCTCAACCCCTCACTCACCCTCAACCCCTCACCCTCACTCACCCTCAACCCCTCACCCACCCTCAACCCCTCACCCTCAACCCCTCACTCACCCTCACTCTCACTCACCCTCACTCACCCTCAACCCCTCACCCTCACTCACCCTCACTCACCCTCAACCCCTCACTCACCCTCACTCACCCTCACCCTCACTCACCCTCACTCACCCTCACCCTCACTCACCCTCACCCTCACTCACCCTCAACCCCTCACCCTCACTCACCCTCAACCCCTCACCCTCACTCACCCTCAACCCCTCACCCTCACTCACCCTCAACCCCTCACCCTCACTCACCCTCAACCCCTCACTCACCCTCAACCCCTCACCCTCACTCACCCTCAACCTCTCACCCTCACTCACCCTCACCCACCCTCACTCACCCTCACCCACCCTCACTCACCCTCACCCACCCTCACCCACCCTCACTCACCCTCACCCTCACTCACCCTCACCCACCCTCACCCTCACCCACCCTCAACCCCTCACCCTCACTCACCCTCAACCCCTCACCCTCACTCACCCTCAACCCCTCACCCTCAACCCCTCACCCTCACTCACCCTCAACCCCTCACCCTCACTCACCCTCAACCTCTCACCCTCACTCACCCTCACCCACCCTCACTCACCCTCAACCCCTCACTCACCCTCACCCACCCTCACTCACCCTCAACCCCTCACTCACCCTCAACCCCTCACCCTCACTCACCCTCAACCACTCACCCTCACCCACCCTCAACCCCTCACCCTCACTCACCCTCACTCACCCTCACCCACCCTCACTCACCCTCACTCACCCTCACTCACCCTCACTCACCCTCACCCCCCTCACCCTCACCCCCACCCTCACTCACCCTCACCCTCACCCTCACTCACCCTCACCCACCCTCACTCACCCTCACCCTCACTCACCCTCACTCACCCTCACCCACCCTCACTCACCCTCACTCACCCTCACCCACCCTCACTCACCCTCACCCTCACCCACCCTCACTCACCCTCACTCACCCTCACTCACCCTCACCCACCCTCACCCTCACCCTCACCCTCACCCTCACTCACCCTCAACCCCTCACCCTCACTCACCCTCAACCCCTCACCCTCACTCACCCTCACCCACCCTCACCCTCACTCACCCTCACCCACCCTCACCCTCACTCACCCTCAACCCCTCACCCTCAACCCCTCACTCACCCTCAACCCCTCACTCACCCTCACTCACCCTCACTCACCCTCACCCTCAACCCCTCACCCTCACTCACCCTCACTCACCCTCACCCTCAACCCCTCACCCTCACTCACCCTCACTCACCCTCACCCTCACTCACCCTCACCCTCACTCACCCTCACCCTCCCTCACCCTCACTCACCCTCACTCACCCTCCTCACCCTCACTCACCCTCACCCTCAACCACTCACCCTCACTCACCCTCACCCTCAACCACTCACACTCACCCTCAACCCCTCCCCCTCACTCACCCTCAACCCCTCCCCCTCACTCACCCTCAACCCCTCACTCACCCTCAACCCCTCACTCACCCTCACTCACCCTCACTCACCCTCACTCACCCTCACTCACCCTCACTCACCCTCACTCACCCTCACTCACCCTCACTCACCCTCAACCCCTCACCCTCACTCACCCTCACTCACCCTCAACCCCTCACCCTCACTCACCCTCAACCCCTCACCCTCACTCACCCTCAACCCCTCACCCTCAACCCCTCACCCTCACTCACCCTCAACCCCTCTCACCCTCAACCCCTCACTCACCCTCAACCCCTCACCCTCACTCACCCTCACTCACCCTCACCCTCAACCCCTCACTCACCCTCACCCTCACTCACCCTCACTCACCCTCACCCTCACTCACCCTCACTCACCCTCACTCACCCTCACTCACCCTCATCACCCTCACTCACCCTCACTCACCCTCACTCACCCTCACTCACCCTCAACCCCTCACTCACCCTCAACCCCTCACCCTCACCCTCAACCCCTCACCCTCACCCTCACCCCCTCACCCTCACCCTCACTCACCCTCAACCCCTCACCCTCAACCCCTCACTCTCACTCACCCTCAACCCCTCACCCTCACCCTCAACCCCTCACCCTCACTCACCCTCACTCACCCTCAACCCCTCAACCCCTCACCCTCCCTCACCCTCCCTCACTCACCCTCAACCCCTCAACCCCTCACCCTCACTCACCCACCCTCACCCTCCCTCACCCTCAACCCCTCACCCTCACTCACCCACCCTCACCCTCACTCGCCCTCAACCCCTCACCCTCACTCACCCTCAACCCCTCACCCTCAACCCCTCACTCACCCTCCTCACTCACCCACACTCACCCTCACCCTCACTCACCCTCACTCACCCTCAACCTCAACCCCCACTCACCCTCACCCTCACTCACCCTCAACCCTCACTCAACCCCTCACCCTCAACCCCTCACCCTCACTCACCCTCACCCTCACTCACCCTCACCCCCTCACCCTCAACCCCTCACCCTCAACCCCTCACCCTCACCCTCCTCACCCTCACCCTCACCCACCCTCACCCTCACCCTCACCCTCACTCACCCTCACCCTCACCCTCACCCTCACCCTCACCCTCACTCACCCTCACCCTCACCCTCACCCTCACTCACCCTCACTCACCCTCACTCACCCTCACTCACCCTCAACCCCTCACCCTCACTCACCCTCAACCCCTCATCCTCAACCCCTCACTCACCCTCACTCTCACTCGCCCTCGCCTCACCCTCAACCCCTCACCCTCACTCCTCACCCTCACTCACCCTCACCCACTCACCCTCAACCCCTCACCCTCACCCTCACCCTCACTCACTCACACCTCACTCACCCTCACTCACCCTCACTCACCCTCACTCACCCTCACTCACCCTCACTCACCCTCACTCTCAAACCCCTCACCCTCACTCACCCTCACCCTCAACCCCTCACCCTCACTCACCCTCACCCTCAACCCCTCACCCTCAACCCCTCACTCACCCTCACCCTCAACCCCTCACCCTCACCCTCACCCTCACTCACCCTCACCCTCACTCACCCTCACCCTCACTCACCCTCACCCTCACCCTCACTCACCCTCACCCTCACTCACCCTCACAACACATATTGTGTTACAATAGGTGTCACATTTGCGAAAGATAAAACTATTGGCATTGTAAATAACAAAGCTATTAATTTCGCTATTTTCAAAACAAGCACATAAATAAAAAATGTGTCCTTTACAATACCAATAGCTCAAACTTTCCTAATGCGAGACCTATTGCATTGCTGTGCTTCTCTCCCCTGCTGCACTCTCCTGCTCTCTAGAGATGTGGCCTAACGACCAGAGCTGCCATCTAAGTGACGTACATACAAAACATGTTGCATTCCAAATGCTATAGGTGTCACATTCGCGAAAGTTATAACTATTGGCATTGTACATGACAAAGCCATCAATTTAGCAATTTTAAAAACCAACAAATAAATAAAATATGTCATTTACAAGACCAATAACTCCAACTTTTCTAATGCGAGACCTATTGCATTTCCAATGCTTGTTAAAATGATGGCCCTACCGCGGTTCCTATACATCTTGGAAAATACCCCATATATGGTGACACCCTCTATTTCAAAGCCATTGCTGCTCAGGTATCCAGTCTGTTATGGAGCAATAAGCCGGCGCGTATTGCACAAACCAAACTAGTACGTAGTTGGTATGACGGTGGGATGGCTCTTTCAGATGTCAAACTTTATTACTGGGCCGCCCAATTAAAAGTGGTGAATCAATGGATACACCTCCCACAGACAGACTGGATGCAGGCAGATAGGGCGCAATTGGGAGTGAGGGGCATATTGGCGCCCCTTTACGACAAAAAATTAGCGCAGACTAAATTTGGCCCGGTGCGACACACCCTAGAATTGTGGCATGCAGCACAGGCAAGATTAGGATGGCAGGGAGTGATAAACCAGGCTTACTCCATTGTGGGACTTGAGATGGTTGGGAAGCCTCAGACAGACTAAAGGATTTGACCGTTGGTATGACATTGGGATATCAACGGTCGGTGATATGTGGCAAAAGGGAGAGGTGGTTTCCTTTGACAGCTTACAACAACAATACGCACTGGCCCCTTCCGAATTGTTTAGGTACACGCAGATATGACACGCCCTGGTACGGGTCTTGAGGGCTGGCCCTGATGTCCCGGAGGCATCGCCAATGGAGGATAGGCTATTGACAGACTATATGCTGAGGAGGGCCACCTCTCACACTTCTCGAAAACTTGTAAATAACCTCCCTGATGCAATGGGAACACTGAGGGATAAATGGGTGCGTGACCTAGCTGACATTGATGACTGACTGGCAGGAGGCACTGGCATCCCCGAGGGAGATGGGTATCCCCTCACGACTCCGACTTGTACAACTACGTATTTTACACCGCTCCTATTACAACAGACATACCCTACATAAAATGGGAAAAATTGCACATCCCTATTGCCTGAGAGGCTGTGGGGAGGAAGGGACCTTTTTTCATACCATATGGGACTGCCCCGTGCTCATGGACTATTGGACGCAGGTGATGAGGACGATTTCCCAGGTAGAGGGAGTGTCACTGATACCGGAGCCCAGATGGTGCCTTCTGAACATATGGGAGTCTAATGACCTTACACGTGTGGGACAAAGTTGGGCTACACTGGGCATGATGGTGGCAAAAAGAAATATAGCGCAGAAATGGGGAGCCAGGGAGGTACCGACCCTAACACAGTGGAGTGGGGATATGGATGCAGCCATGGTGACTGAGAGGGCAGTATACCGTACTAGAAGGTGCCCAAAAAAGTGGGGGAAGTGTGGGGTGCATGGAACACGTACAGGGGTGAGATTTGTGATCCTCCATCAGACTCTGAGGATAGTGACACTGACTCGGAAGGGGATTGATAATCCAAGGAAACGTCTCAATGGTAAAGTTTCAGGCACTAAAACAATAGAAATTGTAATGTATGATTGTGGATATGT
The DNA here is from genome assembly GCF_964261635.1 of Lissotriton helveticus. Taxonomy (NCBI): domain Eukaryota; kingdom Metazoa; phylum Chordata; class Amphibia; order Caudata; family Salamandridae; genus Lissotriton; species Lissotriton helveticus. Next base: position 1,973,572,443 of record NC_136059.1, read on the forward strand.
GAAATCTGCTGTTGGCTTTAAATTCAACGTGCTGCGGTGCGGGCTCTCGATGTATTCTGAGATGTTGTCTTATGTTTACATAACAAAAATCAATAAAACTGTTGAAAAAAAAATATATCTGTGCAGGTGACGAAGAAAAAGGGTGTATTTTCTTTGATTTACACCACATGCAGAACCTTTTCCATTTCAGGGAATAGGTTTTGTTGGTACTGTCAGCCCGAGCCTGTGCTAGAACAGCTCTGCAATCTTGCGGGATGTCTAAGTTCTGGAATTCTCTGAACTCAGGAGCCAAGCCGATAATTTGAGAGATGCTGGATCCGGATGTTGGACTTGTCCGTGGTTCATTGTGAGGAGATTGGGACACTGTTTCAATGGAATCGGCGGTTCCAGCGATAGGAGATGAAGCTCCGTAAACCAGTGCTGGCGCGGCCAAGCTGGAGCTATCAAGATCAGGATACAATGTTCCGCCTTCAGCTTCCAGAGGACCCTGGGAATCAGGGGAAATGGAGGAAATGCCTACGCAAAGACGTTGAACCATGCGATCGAAAATGCATTCCCTAGAGACCCCTTCTGGGGACGCCAGCTTGCGTAATGTTGGCATTTGGCGTTGTGTCTGGTTGCGAACAGATCCAGGTGAGGCCTGCCCCATCGGGAGAAGATGTGACTGAAGTTGGTGGTCCAGCTCCCACTCGTGGCACATAGAGCGCTGTCTGCTCAGTGAGTCTGCAAGGACATTGTCCGTTGCAGGGACGTATTCTGCCCGAAGGGAAATGTTGTGAAGAAGTAGCCAGTTCCAGATTTTCTGAGACTCGTGAGCCAACGTCAGAGAACGAGTCCCCCCCCCCCCTTGTTTGTTTATATAGTGCATTGTGGTGGTGTTGTCTGTTCTCACAAGCACTGGGGAATTTTTGATCCGAGGCAGGAACGCTCGAAGCGCCAGTTAAACTGCTCTTAACTCGAGAAGGTTTATGTGCAGTTGTCGTTCGGCAGGGGACCACTGTCCGTTTATTCGGAGTTCTTGGAGGAACGCACCCCAACCTTCCAGGGACGCATCTGTTGTTATAACATGCGGCAAAACTGGAAGCAGGAAAGGCACACCCCACATAAGGTTCTGTGGGTGAATCCACCACTGTAGAGCTTTCACCATGGGAGGAGTCACTCGGATTACATAGTCGAATGATCCTGTACACTGGATCCATTGAGTGGATAGCGCTTCTTGAAGAGGGCGCATATGAAGACGGCAGTGTGGAACTAACAGGATGCAAGAAGACATCATCCCTAGCAGGGACTTGTAAAGGCGCACCGTGAGGGTTCTTTTGATTTGTACACGGGCCGCCAAGGATGCCAGCTTGGATTGACGCTCCTGCGAAGGGAATGCTTTCTTCTGAGGCGTATCGAGAACAGCGCCTAAGAAAGTGAGACGCTGGGAAGGCTGAAGGACAGATTTCTCTTGATTGAGAGTAAGGCCCAAGTCGTTGAAAAGTTGAAGACAGGCATTGGAGAACTTGGTCATGCCTGCAAAAGAAGGTGCCTTGACGAGCCAGTCGTCCAAGTATGGGAATACTTGGTGATGTTGTTGCCGGAGGTACCCTGCTACTGGAGACAAGCATTTTGTAAAAATGCGTGGTGCCGACTTCAGGCAGAAAGGCAACACCCGAAACTGGTAGTGTTTGCCAGCCACAGCGAACCTGAGGTTTTGCTTGTGATTCCTGTGGATAGGCACATGAAAATAAGCGTCTTGAATGTCTAGAGACACCATGAAGGTGTTCGCATTGAGGAGTTGTAGCACCTCCTGAATGGACACCATACGGAATGACTTTTTTGAGATACTTGTTTAGGTCTCTTAGGTCCAATATAGGTCTCCATTTTTTCTCTTTCTTCCGAATTAAGAAGAATCAGGAGTAGAACCCCTTACCTCTCTGACCGCGAGGGACTCTTTCTATAGCGCCTTTCTGGAGCATTAGTGAGAGTTTCAAATGCAGCAGATTGAAATTCTTATGGAGCATTGGGCGAGGAGGAGTTTGAGGCAGAGTTTCTATGAACTCCAGAGAGTGTCCGACCCGAACTAGTTGGAGGACCCATCGATCCGTAGTAATCTTTCTCCAATTTTGTAGGAAAGATGAAATTATTCCTCCAACTTTGCATGGTGGAGAAGAAGTGGAGACCTGTGGCAGAGAGAAGTCATTGTCTTCTGGCTGTGTCCTTCTTTCCTCCTCTACCACGAAAGGAAGACTTCGTGTAAGACGACTGTTGTTGTTGTCTTTGCTGATATTGGGGTTTGTACTGCTGATTTGAGCTGTACGAGGACCGGTAACCTTGAAAATCACCTCTTGAGGATTGGCCTCTCCCTCTTGAGCCCCGAAAGGGAGGATTTTTAAACTGGAGGATACCCAGTGCCTTTGCTGTATCGGTATCTTTTTTAATACCTTGAAGCGCCTCATCAATGTGTGCTCCAAACAGAAGTTGGCCGTCGTAAGGCATGTCGAGCACCTTAGTTTGCACTTCTGGTCGGACAGTAGTTGCTTTGAGCCAGCCTTGCTCAGTACCGCAGCTCCAGCTAGTTGGCGGAACCCAGTCGATGCGATATCCATCGCACAATCAATCATCGCTGAGCGTTCGCCTTCTAAGAGAATCTTTTTAGCCTCTTCGTTTTCGTCCTCTGACAATGATCCCAAATATGGGGCGTTATCAGCCCACATTTGATGGTTGTAACGTCCTAACAGTGCCATAGAGTTTGAAGCGTGCACTGTCAACGCGGACATCGAAGAAAACCGCTTTCCAATATTGTCCAGTTTTCGTCCCTCCTTATTCGGTGGCGCAGTTAGAGCAGCAGAAGGATTTTTCGATTTGCGCTGCGCTGCTTGAGTAATGACCGAGTCCGGCTTGGGATGGCCAGTAAGGCAAGCTGGAGCCGTGTCTGGAGCCCTATATTTCTTGTCCAGCCTGGTCAGAACTGGGGGCAAAGAAGAAGGGTTTTGCATGATTTTAACCCCTTGGTCCCAAATGTAGTCGATGATAGGGATGGACCTAACAGCCTTTTTGAATGGTTCCTTAAAATCATAAAGGAAGCAGTCTTGTTGTTGAGTGGTTATTGGAATCTTGAAACGCAAAGCCGCCCTTTCCAGGATATTATGGAATCCCCCAATGTCCTCCGGGGGCGAATCGGCTTGCGTTGGCACAGGAGATGCTGGACATGGAATGACGTAATCATCCCACTCGTCATGTAAGTCCTGGAGTTCACCTTCCTCCTGCTGTTGCTCCTCCTCTTCATCATCTGAGGATGTGGAGGATATGAAGGAGCAGGATCCGGCTGAAACACTAGAGGTGGAGGCCGAGGTCTAGGCGGAGGAGAAACCACTAGAGGTGGTGGAGGTGTAGAGGGAAACCTTTGTTTATAGTCCGCAATCAAGAACTGCAGATCCGTGACTATGGATGCGGGTAGACACACCATAGGTTGAGGAGGAGGCTGGAATTCCTCCTGGTAATCCACTTGTTCTTCCTGTCCTTGCAATTCATAATGTGAACTCTCGTGATATTTTACGTTCAGTTCAGATGGGCTAGTAGCTGTCTGGAACATAGAGCCCTCATCCAAGTCTTCGTCGTCCAGAAGATGCCCAGGTGGTAAAGCCTGGACTCTGCTCGGAGAGGATAAATCCGGTGTCAGAGTGCGCTTGGTTTTTAAGTGAACATACGCACTTTTTAAGGTAGGTGCCTGTGTCGTCGTCGAGCCCGTCGACGGGGTGGTCGTCGACGGATGGACGTCGACGACTGATCCAGATGGCATCGTCGATGAGGTCGTCGTCGGTAGTGTCGTCGACGGGGATTTCTTTGTCGACGGCCTAGTCGACGACGATGGTCTCGTCGACTACTTCGTAGACGGCGATGGCATCGACGTCTATGGAGCCTTCGTCGACGACGATGGAGATTTCTTCGACAACGATGGAGATTTCGTCGACAACGATGATGTGGACTTAGTCGACGTGGAAGCGCTCGTTGTGATGGCGTCGACGACGATTTCTTTATTGTTATAATAGATGAAACGGACCTACCCGTCAACGACCAGGATGTCGTAGACGTCGACGTGGATAATGAAGACGACGCCACAGAAGTGGAGATGGTCGCTGTCGACGCTGTCACAGGCAGAGCTGATGATGTCGTGAAGGGTTTCTTGAAGGTGGAAGCAGAGCCCTGAGGAGAAACCTTCACAGGCAAGGCCTTAGAATGAACCTCTGAAGACTTCAGCGTCTTCTTTTGAGGTGGCTCCGAAGATAGTCCTGGGGATGTCACTCTAGGCCTTTTAGGAGAGGAATGTGGACTCCTGAAGGAACACTCACTCTCACCAGAAGAGACTGCCTGGTCTTTATCTTTCAGTCTCAGAAGCCATATCAACAAGCGCCCCTCTCTGTCCTTGAGGGTCTTTGTTGAAAAAGTCCGGCAGGCTTTACAATCCTTAGAAGAGTGGTCCTTATGCTTGTCATCTACATGAAGCCTCTTCCTGCCACAAGAGGCACAAGGTCTATAAAGTCCTTTTTTAGGAGTATCAGCCATGATAAACTTAAACCCCACACAAATAAAGACGTTCTGTGAGAAAAGTACTGGAAAATCCAGAGAAATAAGGAAAGCTCAGGGGAGACTCCCTTAGCACGACGTGCGGTAGAAAATCTGAGGGACAAGAGCTCCTTCCAGGAAGGTTCTACAGGGTGGTGATAGCGGATTGGCTCTTGGCCAAAGTTTGGTCCTTTTCACAAAAGGACATGGATATGTTACTAATGAGAGGTCTCAGATATATATATATATATTTATATATTACCTACTGGCGATAGCCAGTAGGTATATATAGTTAGGACCTAGCTACCATAGGAAATCCGCAACATTCTATTGGGAATAACTTTGGCGCCGGTTGAGGAATTTGCGTGTAATTTTCGCTCCTTCCCTTAAAGTTTCGGGGAGATTCGTGAAGTGGGGGCTGAGAAAAAAGGGGGTCCCAAAACGTGTTTTCCCAATGTTAATTTCCATAGGACGTTCTGACAAGGCTACAGCCCGAACCACTGAACGGAATTACACCAAACTTGGCAAAATTGTAGGGACTGGTACGCAGAAGTGCCTTTGCTATATTTGGTGAAAATTGCTCCAGTGGTTTTTATGAAAATTAACTTCAAAAACACTCATATCCAGGGGTCTCCTGCTGGACCCTCCAGCGCCCCGGGCCACGGATGAAGATCGCGCCCTTACTAACTACGGGTGAATGGGTTTACACACAGTACCTATGGTTGCTAGGTTCCTCTTGTTGGACATTGTAGACACCGTGCAGGGTAGAGGGAGGGAACCGGGAGGGTGAGTGGAGGGTGGGACTTTGGGGCATAGTTGACTGATTGTTTTCTAAATGTTGCAGATCTAAGTGCACTGCCTCCCTGCTTCATAGGGAGTGGTGCTCAATATTGTGTATTTTGTCAACCACTAAAACCAAATAAAATTTTGTTCTGAAAAAAAAAAAAACCACTCATATCTGGGCGGAGCCTAACCACACATCTCATCGTGAGATCTGATTGGCTGTCAGCACTTCATCCAAGAAGTGTTGGTAGCCATCTTGGGACCAATTTACATGATAGCACCTCATTAAAAAGCATTGTAGTTATTAGAGGGTTTTAGGACTTCAGTTACATTATAAATAATTTGTTGATGGTACCATACTCATTTTAGGAATTGTGGTGTGCTCTAAGGTGATTTTACCATGTGAAAAAGCCTTCTACTGGGATATCATGAATCATGTTTGAAAGAAAACTATTATCTCATGCTTTTCCCACAGTGGTTTGGAAGGGGATCTATAAGCTAAACTAAAAGCATATTTTCTGTAAATTCACATTATCTTTCTCAGTCATGTGAGAATGAAGTCTGACATTCTCAGTAAAACATGTACATCCAACAAGGACAGAGACTGTCAGTTGATTCCTTTGTGTTCTACTGCAGCCTCCTAGAGTGTTCTAAAGAACAACTAGAGCGCTAACAGTCCTACTTATTACAAATGTATGGCACACCTGAAGCCATCTTGATTGGAATAAAGTGGTAACTCTTAAAACATTTAATTTAAAAAGGAACAAAATGAGGGGGTATATTTTGCCATAGAAAGTATGATTAGTGCTGCAGAAAGAAAAATTAGGGCACATTTTGAGTGACTTCCCAAATCCTCTTCTATTTCATTAAAAAATTATGACATGCAGTCTCCCAAGATGGCCACCAGAGACAAAAGAGCCCAAATGTAGCTCAAATATCACCCAGATGTAGCCCAAGTATAGCCCAATGACAGAATGTCCCAGAGTGTTCTAAAGAACAACTAGAGCGCTAACAGTCTTACTTATGACAAAAGTATGGCACACCAGAAGCCATCTTGATTGGAATGAAGTGGTAAGTCTGAAAACATTTAATTTAACAAGGAACAAAATGAGGGGGTTCATTTTGCCATAGAAAGTATGATTAGCAGCAGACTTCCCTGGTGAGCAGTAGCTTTACTACAGTGATCTAATCAGCAACTAGAGTGCTAACATTCAGAATTTATGGCAAATGTGTGACACATCTGAATGCCTTCTTGATGGAACCAAAGTAAACAAGCATTGAAAATGCAATAGATCTCACCCCCGTTTAAGTTAAAGCCATTCTGTTTGTAATGAGGTGGCTTTTTAGCTTTGCTTTTATTAGTGTTCTTAAAACTTTAATGTAAATAACATGCATATGTATGCATATATGTATATGTATGCATGCATTTATATTTGTATTTATATAGATATGCAGATTGTGTATATATATATATATATATATATATATATATATATATATATATATATATATATATATATATATATATATACACACACACACATAAATGCATATGCATATATATGCATATATATATGTGTATATGTGTGGGTGTAGAGAGAGGTGTAGAGGTGGAGAGGTGGAGAGGTGGAGAGGTGGAGAGGTGGAGAGGTGGAGAGGTGGAGAGGTGGAGGGGTGGAGGGGTGGAGGGGTGGAGGGGTGGAGAGGTGGAGAGGTGGAGGGGTGGAGAGGTGGAGAGGTGGAGAGGTGGAGAGGTGGAGAGGTGGAGAGGTGGAGAGGTGGAGAGGTGGAGAGGTAGAGAGGTAGAGAGGTAGAGAGGTAGAGACTAGTAGAGAAAAGTAGAGAGGTAGAGAGAAGAGAGTGAGTTATAGAGTAGAGAGTGAGTAGTAGAGAGTAGTAGAGTGAATAGTAGAGTGAATAGTAGAGTGAGTAGTAGAGAGTAGTAGAGAGTAGTAGAGAGTGTGTAGTAGAGAGTGAGTAGTAGAGAGTAGTAGAGAGAGTGAGTAGTAGAGAGAGTAGTAGAGAGAGTAGTAGAGAGAGTAGTAGAGAGAGTAGTAGAGAGAGTAGTAGAGAGAGTAGTAGAGAGAGTAGTAGAGAGAGTAGTAGAGAGAGTAGTAGAGAGTAGTAGAGAGAGTAGTAGAGAGTAGTAGTAGAGTGTAGTAGTAGAGTGTAGTAGTAGAGTGAGTAGTAGAGAGAGTAGTAGAGAGAGTAGTAGAGAGAGTAGTAGAGAGAGAGTAGTAGAGAGTGAGTAGTAGAGAGTGAGAAGTAGAGAGTGAGAAGTAGAGAGTGAGAAGTAGAGAGTGAGAAGTAGAGAGAGGGAAGTAGAGAGTGGGAAGTAGAGAGTGGGAAGTAGAGATTAGTAGATAGTGAATAGTAAAGAGTGATTAGTAGAGAGTGAGCAGTAGAGAGTAGAGAGTAGTAGAGAGTGAGTAGTAGAGAGTAATAGATAGTGAGTAGTAGAGAGAGAGTATTAGAGAGTAGTGGAGTAGTAGAGAGTAAGTAGTAGAGAGTAGTGGAGAATATTCCAAAGTTTGGCACAGCACCACTTGCACAATAAGTCCAATCAAATCATATCACTTAGAGTCCTTATTGAAGCGCTGAATCTTGGTGTATATTCAAATGCTTTTATTTTCCTTAAGTTTATGTACCACAGCCAGCCGAAACGTTTCGTTCTGTACAACAGAACTTCTTCAGGGCGTTCTTATTTCCTTCAAGTTAGGTCGGTATCCTGTTGTCATATAACTAGATATTTCTTCCAAATGTTAGACGAGACGTAAGTACATTCTTATTCAAAGTGACTAGGTATCAATTTTACCCACACAATTCGGGCAGACTTGAGTAATTTATAGCATCCTCAAAGTCAGTCTTTCAAAAATTCCAAAGTATAGGACATGATAATCCAAATCTAAATGTTTCTCAAGAAAAGTCATTTTCAATCGTTTGGAATTTCGGCGTTTGGGCAGATATGACCCAGGGAACCCCAGTATGCAAGGGGAATTAGTCCCCCCTCTGCAAACGCGCCAGTGGCCTGCGTTGCAGAGAGGTGTAAAAAGAGGCATAGCCTCATTACACCTCTGTGCAATGCAGCCCCCTGGCGCATAATGGAGGTTCCAGGTGGGCTAGTTGGCCCCCAGGGACCCCCAGTATGCAAGGGGAATTAGTTCCCCCTCTTCAAACATGCACGGGGGCTGCGTTGCAGAGAGGTGGGTGTGGCCTCATTACACCTCTCTGCAATGCAGTCCCCTGGCGCACACTGGAGGCTCCTGGTGGGCTAGTTGGCCCCCAGGGACCCCCAGTATGCAAGGGGAATTAGTTCCCTCTCTGCAAACGCGCCAGGGGGCTGCGTTGCAGAGGTGTAACAAGGGGCATAGCCCCATTACACCTCTGCAATGCAGCCACCTGGCGCATACTGTAGGTTCAAGGTGGGCTAGTTGGCCCCCCAGGGGCCCCCAGTATGCAAGGGGAATTAGTTCCCCCTCTTCAAACATGCACGGGGGCTACGTTGCAGAGGTGTAAAAAGGGGCGTGGCTTCATTACACCTCTCTGCAATGCAGTCCCCTCACTCATACTGGAGATTCCTGGTGGGCTTTCAGGTCTTATATAGTTAGGAATTAGCATTAAAACAACCTTTGAAATTCACTGAAAAAACCATAGGGTTCAGGCCTTATATAGTTAGGAATTAACATTTAAAAAACCTTTAAAATTCACTCAAAAAACTAAGTTTTAGGGGTGTTATAGTTAGCTGGACATTTCACTCATACAAAACCATTGAAATTGCTCCTATATAGTTAGTTGTACTAACTATATTTCCGGCACCCGCAATCCACTGCTGATGATGTCACATATTACATCATTCATGACATGGTCAGTGACATCAGAGAATACACAGATAGCATCCTGGAGCTTATCAACTGCCAATGAGATAACAAGATAGCTCCGCAAGTTAAAAGTTTACAGTAGTGTTCTGCCTGTAAACTTCAGTTGCAGGCTCGGATTTGTGCACAGTCGACTCGGCTCTTTAGCCTTCTGAGATGAGTAACTGAGTGGAATCAAAATGGGTAAAATTATTGTAGTTAGGAAATTTACTAACCAACATAGCTTCAATAAAAGGCAAGATAATATTGCCATTTAAGACCAGCAGTGGCCAATTATGCTGTGAATGTAGTGGCGCTCTATTGCCTGTAGGACCAGCAGGTGCTTGATGGAAATTTTGCAGTTAATGTGGTAAAGCACCCCATTAGCACTGCAGCTTTTGTAGTTTCCCCAGTGTCTGAGTGGCCTCACCAGGTGTTAAATGCGTAGTATCATTACTAAGTGATGCAATCTGGTGGCTTGGTCTACAATGTCACCATTTTATGGAAAATGCGATATCAAAGTCTCATTCGAATAGAGCGCAGAGACAACCTTGGGTTCCAGAAAACCTGTTAGTTTAAGGGGCCCTATATAGAGATAGATACTTGGTGAATCTCAATCGAGAAACCGAAATGAGTCGTGCTTTCAGAGGACTCCCTGGGTCTCACTTGGTTCAAGGGAAGGTGAGCTGCCATTACCTCCTTCAACTCTCCCTTGCGCTATTCTTTTAAGAATGAGACATTCTGCCTCCCGACACATCTTTAGAAACTCTGGTTTAATTTTCCCCTAGACTGATGGCAGGAAGACCTCACCCTGTGGAGTGCTCTCTCCTGATTTCGTTGGTCTGGGGCTATATTATTTGCACTCTGGATTGGTGGTCATAAGCTCGTATTATCAAGAGAGCCCGAGAAGTGCAACAAGCCGCAAACCTAGGGCACTTAAGCACAACAGAAGAGGCCACGTATGCATGTGCAGCTCCCTCTTTAATACAGAGATCGCCGGAGAACATGCAGTGCCAGGACAAAATCAAGGGGTGCCCCCTAATTTGCAATTGGGAGCATGGCACCATGCAAACGGGGAAAACTACCTCTGCACCCACGCTGTATTACAGATGTAGATGCTGAGATTAAGGCTCTGTAAGAGGGAGCAATAACTACACCATACAGAGGTGCAGCATATGTGCCCCATGGGTTTACTTTGGAAGGGGCAAATGGGGCTTCTATGGACCCCTAAACCATCACCCTGTGAATGGCAGACCACCTGCTTTAAAAAGTTGGCCCATCTTTCAGTAATGCACTGCGCCCACAACAGGCTTGAGCTCCAGGGTGCGCTGGGGATAGCACATTCATTGTGATAGGGTGCACGCACCTATTCTGCACCCGGCGCACTACGTTAAAGGTGTACCGCAGAGTTAATTTTGGCAAATTTCCCCTTTTATAGTAATGCCCCAGGTCTGTCATCAATACAATAAATACCATTAATAAAAGATGAATATACGATGTGCCCATGAAAATGCATCACACCAGAGACTGGCGAGTGCTGAGCATTCTTGTTTGCAAGGCTAGAATTATCGAACTTTGTTCTATTAGACCACAGAGATATCTACTATGGTTCCAGTCCGACCACAATACCTTCTTTTTACGGTTTTGCTGGTTTTACCGACTGTTTACTAGCCCGGATTACATTCTACAGTAAACATCTGGCAATGGCCTTTTTGGTCAACGTTTTACTTACAATATTAACTTAACTACCTGCTATATCCATTTGAAAAGTCACAAACAGCAGCCTGACCCTACACGAACGCCCACCCTTTTCAGAAATATTGGCTACAACCTCTTTCATATTTTTCACCCTGTACACAGACTCCTAGCACAGGGCTGAAGCAGCAACTCATTTATAAGGCTCAACAAGGCCAAATCCATAAGGGGGTGGTTTGTGGTCAGGTTCACAGAAGAAATAGCCTGGCACTTCGGGCTTAACTGTTCTCATTAGAACAGGACCAGGGGTGGCTTGTGGATGGCTGCTCCCCATCACCACTGGCACAATGAGCAACAAAATAAGGACTGGTCTGCAGCCCACAGTAATTACCAGTGTCTTACATTTCAAGTATTCCAACAATAATTTTTTTCTTACACTGTGGCCTAACAACAGCTAAATAAACAAGGAACCTGGCCAAATAGAAACCATAATAATAGACTCCTGCCTCTGCCACATCATAGCACCACTCCCTCCAACGCTAGCTAATTAAATAACCAGTTTGAAAACGGTAGAAAACCTAAAAGGGTTACAACCAAAATTGTTGAAAAGTTCTTATTGGTCTATCATTTCCCATACAGCAAAAGTTGAATAAATCAACAGCTAGTATATTGTGGAAGTGTGCTATTATCACAAGCATATATTGGCTTTTAAATGGAAATCTTATAATTGAGAAAGTCATAGATTGGTGTTCTACAGTCGGTCTATTTGACAGTATCCTTGGGGACCTGCTTTAACACTCTGGTGGGCTCTGGACTCGCTGTCCCAGACTGCAACAATTTACCCTGCTGAGAAGTAGGCTTGATTTCCTGGCGCCATATCAGGCACACTCTTACCCCACAGCGCGGGCTGCGCCTGTGCCAAGACGGGCCTGTCTGAGCGTGACAGAGGATGGACTGGGCCGCCCCTCTTGGACTTTCCATTTCCATCGTTTGCTTATTTGTTTTTGTTCAGTGGAAATGAGAAAAAAAACTGGCATCGCATCTGAGGGTAAGGACAATACCTCAGCCACAAGTATTTCACTTTTCTAACCAGTGCCAAGGGGGCATAAATAATGAGGTTAGTAACATGGAAGAAAGGTTGGTTACCAAACAACAAGCAGCGTCTGATATGGCTATGTCCCATAGTTCAGAGGGGACTACTAAAGGAAGCAGTGACCACGCCCTAGTTTCTAAAGTTCCCTCCACCACAACAATAGGTCTATCTAACCCCTGTATTTTAAACGATTCACCGACAATTGAACTAGCCTCACCTCCAGACCAAATAAAGTTGCCCCCGCTCTCACTCCACGCAACAAAAAGGAAAGTTGCAATTAGGCCTACAGTTTCCATCTGGGGAGGGGTCTTCTCATGGTTCACCAGATGCACCAGTTAGGGTTTTGGAATTGGATAACCTAAAGAAGAATGTAGGGGAGATAATGGCTAATAGAAAGCAGTCACTAGAGCAAATGCTTTAGGAAAGTGTAAACGCTTTTTTTAAAAGATTTGATTCATTCGAAGCAGCTGTAATTGTACAGTCTACGTCAAACAGACACAACTGGATCATTAAGGTTTAAAACAGTAGAACCATTGTTGGCGGCGAGACATGCAAGGACGAGCAAACATGGGAGACACACCCAAGGGATAACGTCTTACAGTTAGGCGACTTTCAGCCCTCCTCAGGCTCTCAGGCATGAACATTAGGGCCTTGAATGTTATGGGCAACATTTGACCACTGCTCACGCCACTTGTGGCTCCCACAAGGTACAGGGTGAACTAGCAAATTCATTTTATTTATGTTTATTTATTTGAGTTTTATATAGCGCTGGCTAGACCCGGAGGTATCAGAGCGCTTTACATAAGGTTCCACAAAGTAAAACAATTACATCAGTTACCATTACTTCAGTTACTAGAAAAATATTTCAAGAGCGTAAAAACGAAATAAAAGGAGCTTGGAAGGGAGAGGGGGTAGGGTAAAGGGGTAGGAGGGAAATAGGATGTAGAAATGAGGGAGAGTCTGCCCTAAGTGCGGCTGGGTAGGTGACGGCCGAGGGGGTAGTCCACATCCCATCTCCTCTTGAGCTATTGGGTAGCTCCACCGGGCATCGGCCAAATAGCTAGGTCTCAACGGAAGAACATTAAGAAGGGGACAAGAAAATGGAGCATAGAGGGGGGGAAAGGGGGTCGGGTAAAGGGGTGTGAGGGAGAATGCGAAGGCGAGACGAAGGAAAGCCTGCCCAAAGTCCGGCTGGGTAAGTGACGGTCAAGGGAGCCATCTCCTCTATAGCTATCAGGTAGCTCCACCGGCAATCGGCCAAAAAACTAGGTCTAGCAATAACATAAGGAAACATCGTGTTACTAGTTACAAAAATAAGAAAGGCCAGGGAGAGCAGGGAATCCACGGGAGGGAGTCAGCAGCGGAGAAAGAGGCAAGACAAGTCAGAGGTCATACATTTCGGACTCCGTCAGATAAAGATGAGAATCAGGAAGGTACCAATAGTCTAGAGTCCAGACAAGGGCTGGTGGAGCTGGGAGAAGGCGGGGGAGGGAAGGAAACACCGCAGGGAGACACAGAAAAACAAGGTCAGATGTCTGGCTGGGTAGGTGGCAGCTGACGGGGTGAATCAGAGCCAGACTCCTCAATAGCTGCATGAGACAGCTCCACCGGGCATCGGTCATGGTTGCTCGGGCTCCACAGTAAGTAAAAAAACAGTTATGGTATCCGCCCAGGAAGCCTCGTCATAGTTCCAATGAAAAACACCGGTCCTGGTGTTACTGGGCAGCGTCGTCCGCAACGTCCTCTATCTCGCCCCTGGTCAAGAGTGGTGAGCGGAGAGGGGAGAGGTGGAAGCAACTCCTTCACCCCGCGAATGGAGGAGCCCGCACTTTTTAATCGTGTCGCTTCACCTGCATTGTTCCCTCCTACTAGTCATTTCACCACTTCCTGGAGGAAATACCTACTATTTCAAAGAGGGATAAGCTTGTGCCCCTGCCCAATTCTAAGGACTAGGATCAGCACCTGCGAGGGCAAAGGCAGGTATCCATACTTTCCGTTGGGGTATGACAACCTTAAAGCTCCCGCTCGCCGCTGGCCAATACCCACTCCCCCTCCAGTAATCCTGTATGTAGGAACCCAAAGGGGCAGCAAGGTCAGTTCTGCATGCTGCTTTGGCGAACTAATAACCTTCAAGTACCCCCAGCAGCAACACACTACATTCTAATTTTAAAGAACGTCCTGCCTCTAGGTAAAGATAGCACAGAGGATTGGAGAGAACTGTGGAACATAATCAGACATTGGCCAGGAGCCAGATTGGGCAAGTGTATTCAGAATTAGTGGATGGTATTAGTATGGTACAATGCATCCCATGGATTGGCAGTAGCCCCAAACCATCAGACGACTGTAGTTGTAAATTGGGGGTCGTATTCCACGCACGCAAAAAAAAAGAAAGTATAATGGCCTCCCATACGCCATTGTCTAGTGAAAAGTTTGTTGTTTTTCTGGGTTATTTTTAAAAACCTACTGACTATATTATAGCAGATGCTGGTAGACATGCCAATTCACAGGTAAAAAAAAAATCGCCATTTAATCCAAACCAAGACATTTGAGCCACTGCTTAACTCGAATAGATTTTACCCACTGAGTTCTTTAAATGAAAAGATTGACAAGTGCGCAAGCATACCCAAGGTAAAGAGTTCAGAACAAGAAAATTGCCTAACGGTTAAATGACGTAATATAGACACTGAGACATTTTTAGTCTATTATAAGAGAGAATATAACACTTGAGGATACTTGTCTGGGCAATGCAGTTGGTGCTGAAATGATAATACACTTGTTCAGGTTATTATGTGAAAATATCTCATTGGTTCTTACAAGACGAGCCTCCAAACATTAAGTAAAAATCCATGGATGGTTCGATAGTGCCTGCACAAAAGGTGCATTGTACAATTAAAAAAGGCCTAAATACTACCCGTAGGAATCCTGAACAACTAAAAAAGATCTCGGCATCTTTATAAAAATACCATTATCAAACGGAAAAAGGGATTAAAGATGAGGCATAGGAAGTATAAGTACATTAAGTAAAAATCCATGGATGGTTCGATAGTGCCTGCACAAAAGGTGCATTGTACAATTAAAAAAGGCCTAAATACTACCCGTAGGAACCCTGAACAACTAAAAAAAGATGTCGGCATCTTTATAAAAATACCATTATCAAACGGAAAAAGGGATTATAGATGAGGCATAGGAAGTATAAGTACAAGCAAGGAAACTGAGGAATTACTCTGCTTTCTGAAAGGCTATTAATGCCCATTCTTCAGGGATTCCGGGTATTATTGTAAATGTTATCCAACCTACAAACTGGGTTAACCAATTTCTCTACCATTTATTCCCCCCCTACAGTGGAGCAGAATATTAAATCACAGTGGACGAGACATTGGATGAAGCGGAGAAACCTGGCTCCATCGACTTCAGCATAAGGGAAGTCAGCACTGCTATAAAAAGTAGCTGAAAAGTGAAAGCTCCAGGCCTGGACATGGTACCATATAAAAAACCCAGATCTGTAGACACATCTATTGGCTAATGTACTGAATGCTGTGTGACATAGTGCCTTTTGACCACTGGGAGTCAATCAGTTATGTAGCGATTTTTAAAAAAGGGGAATAAATTTAAAAATAAAGAAAATCACAGCTGATATAGACCTATTTCTTTATTGGAGTTAACCTTAAAGACTGTGGAAAAAACACAGTTGTCACGTTAGGAAAACTGGCCAGAACAGCATAATGTAATCTGTAACATGCACTATGGTTTCTGGAAATGTGCTGGATCTACCAAACAATGCATAAATCTGAACATTTAATTAACAAATATCTAACGGCCACAAAAGGCTTTATATATCTACCCTTCATGGACTTCACATTGCTGTGTGAGCCATGCTAAATTGTGGGTAATCATGAGTGAAATGGAGGCTGATGAGACTATGATTATATTGTTTGAGACAGCTGTATTCCAATACTAGGGCAAGAGTTAGTTCGGTATAGTAAGAATGGGGAGTGCATGAACAATTTGAGAAACAAAGGTGAGTAAGGTAGGGCTGTGTTGACTCCCCCTTCACTTTATACACTAATAGCATTAAGAAATATCTTGTGGGGGGCTGGTTACAGATAGGCTTGAGCTCCTTGTCATTCTGCTTTATGCAGAAGATGCAGTCTTGATGTTTCGGACCGGCATCGGCTTGAAATGACTTTTGGTTAATTGTATGTATAATTCAAGCCTAAATATCAAATGTAGCAAATCATATACCATGATCTTAGGCCCAGCCAAGAACAGATCTTGCACCCATTTTCTGAGCGGCCGAAGAGTCGCTCCTATAGACACGTTTTGCTTATTTAGGTACATTTTTCGATCGCTAGACTAACTAGTGCCTTTTCAGGAATATTCGGTTATATTTCAAGAAATCAATCTCGGCAATGTTTGGATTTGCAGCAAGGTTGTGTCGCAAACCGCTGAAAGAGATGATATACATCTATTTAGCAAAATGCGTGTTGGTCGCCTGTTATGACGGTGGCAGTTTGGGATATATTAACAGTAGTGCTAAACAATTGGTGGAGAACCACTGCCTGAAATTTTTTTTTAGCCTTTCCAGCAAGTTGCTCCTTTTCGTCACCAGGAACTAGGTGTGTCATATATAGTAGTCTGTATCACACTATCACCTCTGTTATTATAGGACTCCATTTGGTCAAAGCCAGATACTGTTCTAAAGAGACACATTGTCAAGGATTGCCTACAGCTAGATGCAGCAGGGGATAGTCCATGATTAGCCTACACTAGGAATATGTGTAGAGAAATGGGTATAATAAGCTATTTCAATGTACCTGAAACCCTACAGGAAATAAGCAAAGGGGATTTTAAAACATTACTATAGAGTGAGTGGCAAGACAAGAACCTATCAAGAAAAAAAGATGATCAGTGCGAGACATGCGCACTTGTTAATCCATCGAGGCATTTAGGCATATATCACTAATGGACACACATTTTCAATGCAGATTTCAACTAGATTCTGTTTAACACCACCCACCTTCTAGTTTCGATTTCCAATAAAACGTGCTGTAAAGGACACTATGCGCCTGCCCTTGAGACAGTACTTCAAAACAGACCACTTTACATTTGCTATTCTTTTGTGATTTTTATGCTATTCCCAGGAAAAGATACATCATACCATTTTTGAAACAATATGATTTTGCTCAATGTGTTACCCGCTTTTCAATATCTGCAACAAATCCACACCCATTTTGCCAATGTTTCAATAGCTACATTTTTATGGCAAGCAAGAAAGATTAGATGTTTTTTAAATGATGATTAGTTTTTAGGTATTTTATATATTCTTGTTGATTGAATTAATTTTATAAAGAGATGTGATGTTCTTAGATTAATATATTAATGGGTTCAGCAACCCGCTTTCAATTGGTAATTGTGAATGATTAAGTGTTTTCGAATAGATCATTAAATCAAGAAATGTTTAACGTGCAATGTACGGATTCTGATAATTTGTGATTCGTATGAGATTTATTGTACATTTTAATTTTGCTTTTATTGCCTTTTATGGCTCAAATTTACATCCAAATAAAGGATAATGACTGACAGTTTAATTATTGAAGTGTAGCAGAGAAACTTTGGAACTTTCAGGGTTTTGGATCTAATTTCAGGATCAGATCCAATCCCCCTGTCCAATTAGTATGCATTTCTACATTTTGCTATGCCTCAAGGTACTCAAAATGGAGCATGTACAGGGTTTTTGTACTGAAAACCGGAAAAAGCAAAAACACAGGATTTTTCATAATAGGCCAAATACTTAGGCCATTGTTCGATCCATTTCTGCTGGCTTACTGGTCAAATAAGAGAAAACCAGACGTCAAGCCTCTAATGATACCCATTCAAATATACTGCTAGAAGCATGTTGTTAAAACTCAGTTTTGAGCAGAGCAAATCTTACTATATGTACTCTTACAACACTGCCAGTAACTAACGCACATTTATGGTCCCTAAAGTTGTGCCGATATTTAGAGGGAATATCAGAATTTTTACTGGAAGAAGTGGATTTTCTTGTTTTGTTTTCATACAGTAAGAGGAGGTAAAAGGGTGTAGATAATCAAATGTGCACAGATAGTAGTTTTAAAGGTAATGGATGGAAAGAATGCAGAGGAATGTCAGACATCGGAAAAAGCTTATCAGTAAAATATCTTCACATAAAAGATCTACGAAAAAGGCCTTTTCACAGGACTTTTCCAACACACCCTAGTCTATCACCGGCTACATCACTGCTTCTCTAGAAAGGAGGCCTTCTTGAATGCTCGCCAAACAATGCTAAACTTCTGAAAACTCTACTCTTCAAGAAAGCACATTAACTCTTGGCAAATGTAATGTAATGTAATGTAATTGAGCACTTATATAGCAAAAGTGTCACTCCAAGGAGCATCATGGCGCTAAGAGGCAACAAAAAGACCCTGCCTGACAGACCCATACTAGATGACTAAGGGGACGCGAAGAGTAGGTATTAGATTAGAGTTCTGCATACAGCGTCAGATGCTGTGAAAATCCAGGTTTTTAGGGCTTAGCTGAAGAGAGTCTCAGATTGGATTTGACAAAGCTTGTATGGGAGTTTGTTCCAGGCCTTAGACCCTATTACTGCAAGTGATTTCCCTCCTTTTGAAACAAGTCTAAACGCTGGAACCTTCAGCAAATTGGCATTGAACGTCCTAAGATTCCGAGTGGGTACATAATTCCTGAATTTGGTTCAGAGATAGTGGGGGCCTGTGGAATGTACTGTCCTGAAAGTGATTATCAGGACCTTGAAAAGGACTCTTTTGTGAATTGGCAGCCAGTGAAGTGTTTCTAGAGATGCTGATGCAGACGACTTCCTAGGCCATTTCAACACTAAACGTGCAGCTGCATGTTGGACCATCTGAAGCCTGTGGAAAACTGTATGCAGGTACAAATAATTCAGACTGTTGCAGTAGTCCAGTCTGGACGTGATTAGGGCCACAGCAACTCTGTGTGGCAGAAATGGGAAGCAGGTCAAATAATTTTTTAAGTAGATTGGTTTTGACAAACAGTTGCCTCAGTGCACTGGCAAACTGCCCCACAAATAAAAATTAAACTGCATGGAATTATAGCTCCAATTAAAGAAATTTGGGACAAAAAAAGTTTAACAATCTGATCTTAAAAAAAAAATAGATCTGCTACATATTGCACTATTAGATGCAAAAGAAATCTAAGTGATTTGCAACATCAGTAAAAATTATAAATAGTGATGATATAAGATTCTGTTCTGCAGTCAATTTTCACTAAATGAGTCATTTCTAATTGTGTTAACTGTCGAAATGTTGCATTTTAAGAAACCGTACTTATTGAAATCTGAGTTTTTCGGCTATCTCTAAAAGGCTGCGATAACCAATACTGTACCACGAGAGAAAAAAACGTTCTTCAAATTATTGGTTACCAAGGTATAAGGGGTATTTTATTAAACGAGGATTTATTTAAGGATTCTATGTCAGATAGTACACTGTTTTCGCCCCTTAAAGGTAACCCAGGGTTCAACAGAGTAACACTGGGTTATCGTTCTAGAATGTTTGCCCTGGGGGACAATTTTATCTTCAAAGTTTACTGGTTGTATTCAAAACCAAAGGCTCAAGTTAACTGATGGTGCTTCATTTCTAACACCTTTCTAATCTTGTACCCTGCAGTGGTGCCCACTCTCTCCCCTTGTTTTTGTATCCTATCCCTTGAGAATCTCGAAGGAGGTACAACATAATGCATCCACAAAGGGTATAGTGAATTAAAGCAAATCCTTTATGCTAGCAGATCACCGCTCCTTGCTAACAGCACTTTTTTCCTTGACCAACAGATTTGCGAGTATTTCAAGTTACAAAATCAATTGTGGGAAGAGCATGGCCATGCCTATATCTTGCTTGACCGCGTGTGCTACATCATAAGCTGTGAATTCCTATAGATGACCTCACAGCACAAGTACCTGAGAATACATGTGAACACATGCTCATAAATAATCATACAAAATGCCTCATACTAGAAGATTTACTTATAAAACCCAAGACCAAATGGACAAATTTGATGTGATCGGATCTCTTCGGCTGTACAATTAAGACCAAGTTTTACACTTACAGCCATTCAAACCATTCTCCCTCCAAACTCCTCTTACCTAGAGCTTCTATTGTCCCCTGTCCCCACAATATAAGCCACTGTCCACTTTGTGACTACTCCCTCTCTATATAATGCTCTCCTAGAGAACCATAACGATGGCATACAGAGATAGGGCTGATAATACATTTTGTTCTCTTGTTGGCCAATCAATAATCAAGCTGGTAGTGTATACAAAAGATTTATTATACAGCTTGAACTAGTCTGTGGGGCTGGGCGCAGTATTTCTGATTATACATTTGTATTCTACTCTTGTTTCTGGAATGCATAAACGTTTACCTTATGCTTTGAAATCTTATAAAGAAATGTGTCAAAAAGATGGACGTTAATACCATGATAGTTTTTAGGTCTCGCCTGGCATTGCAGCGCGCAAGCGTTGCTCTCTGTGTGAGGGCCTTTTGGAATCGATACAGTTTGGAAGCGAACTTTAAGCCACGCCCTTGTTTTCAATTGACTCGCATCAGCGTTTATGTTAAATGATGGCGCTTGATTGAAACGAAACTTGGGCTTTTGGGTTACCGCCTTGTCCACTTTTAGGACGGCCCATGTGGACAGGCCGACTCCATCTTTGTTTGGCGTGAGGTAGGGAGGTGTGCCTGCTTCTATCTACAATTCTGGAGCAGCGCAGGAGCTTGGTTTTTTTTTTTACGTTTAAACTGAGTGCGGCGCCGCTTGCAGGACACCGCGCTCGGTTTCTTTATATATTTTTTAACTTTAACACTGAGCGCAGCGCCCGCTTCAAGGACACCGCCCTCAGTGTTCAAGTTTAAAAAAACAAAAAAACAAAACCGGAGCGCGGTATCCTTGAAGCAGCGCCACAATCAGTTTTCTCTCTTTCTTCTGGCTCTTGCAGTTTTAGATGAACACTACATGCCAGGCAGTTATTTTCTTCCACGACTGACACCGAGAGGTTCTGTTGACCAACACTAGGATCATATTTAAGAGCAGAGTGACCGTGGGAACTGGGCGGCGCGGAATTTCATCTGCACGGCGAGGAGCTCAGCAGAACTTTCAGCCACTTGATCCCTGTTTTACCGCTAGTTGACTTTCCTTGTGGACCTGGTTAGTCCTGGGGCATGCAGGCTCAGTAGCATTCATCCTGGAAGTACAAACATGTACCTTCATGACAGCGATGACTTTGAGGAGGTAAGACTCCAGTGACCGAGGTACGTCTCTTATGCTCGACACCCCCACACTCATAACAGATTCGTTTTTTGGTGATTATATGAGTGTTCTGCGTTCGGATCTCTATTACTTTTTTTTTTTTTAAATAATGAGCTATTTTAGTTTAATAAATGAACCCTTCACGTTAACAGTATCACAAAGGCTTTTGGCATTACTCAAATAAATGCAATGAAAAACACATGCTCTTTTTGAGTGCACAGGGTGTACGTGACATTGTCATGTGCACACCCTGTTTTACAGTGGTTTGTGTCTTTGGAACCCTGGCAGTGATATTTGATGGTCATGGAATTTGTCAGGTTATGCTATGTTCGGTAGTCATATGATGTGTTATGCCGAGGCATGGCATTGTGCTATATGTTCTGGGGTTTTGTAGCATTTAATATTATGGTATGGTGTTGTATAGAATATTTGTGGTTTTATGGCATTATATTTATGATACATTAGTCATTTTGTGATATTTAGTATGTAGTTAAAGTCGTGGTATGTCATTGTGTAACAATTGATTTTTATGGTGTGGTCCCGTGGTGTGTGGTAAAATAGCATTATATGTAGCACTTTTAACGCACCACAGATCCCGTCCCTTACAAACACTGCTCTCCGGGTCGCCGACGTTGTAACCACTGCAGACCGTCACGGCGCTCCTATGCTTCTTATCAGAGAGTTGTGTGCTGTTCATTTGTTTCTTTCCAGAGGTTTGCGTGAACGCCTCCATTGACTTCAATCAAATACCCCGCTTTTCAGAACTTTGTCTCTCCTCCCTACTCGGCTCTGCCCGCATTGGGTTTCCCCTTCAGCCATCAAACGCCACGAAGCCAAGGAGGCAGGAGCTGGTGACCAGAAAAGCGCTGTAGATACCCCGGAACATGAGCTGGTGAGCAGCGAGGCGCAGTACATACCCCAGGACAGGAGCTGGTAAGCAGTAAGGGGCTGTAGATACCCCGGGGCAAGAGCTGGGGAGCAGTGAGGGGCTCTCTGCTCCAATTATTGTGCGCCCTACCGTTGTCACCTTGCCACCACTCGTCTCTGTCCATCCTGTGCTCCAATAGTGCTTCCGCCCTGTTTACCCACAGTCTGTTCTTTGGGGTCTCCGTTTCCACCCACGTTCACTTCTACCTCTCACTTTTATGTGCTCTCTGCCCTATCCTGACTTCTCAGAGTACTCTTGTACTCTCTGCCCTATCCTGACTTCTCACTGTACTCTTGTGCTCTCTGCCCTATCCCGACTTCTGACTGTACTCTTGTGCTCGCTGCCCTATCCTGACTTCTGGCTGTACTCTTCAACTCTCTGCCCTATCCTGACTTCTGACTGTACTCTCGTGCTCTCGTTCTCTCTGTCCTGTCCTATCCCGACTTCTGACAGTACTCTCGTGTTCTCTGCCCTGTTCTGACTTCTTGCACTACTCTTGTGCTCTCTGCCCTATCCTCACTTCTGACAGTACTCTCGTGCTCACTGCCCGTGTGCTCGCTGCCCTTTATCCTTTGTACACCCTCTGCTACTTGCCTACTGTCACGTTCACCCTCGCACCATCTGTCTCCTTCAATCTCTGCCCTCTGCTCACTGTTCTCCTTGTTTATTCTGCCCTCAGACTCTCTCGCATCATCTCTCTCTGCTCACTGTCCCTGTCCTGTCTGCCCTCCCCGTCCTCCATGCCTGTTCTACCCTTAGAGTCTCTTCCACCTCTCCCCTCCCCTCCGCCTCCACCCTTTATACCCTCAGGGTTCACTGTGCACTGTCCCTTCACGTGCTTTCTGCCTCTGATCACTGTCCCTGTCCTGTCTACCCTACCCCTGTCCTCCGTGCCTGTTCTACCCTTGGGGTCTGTTCCACCTCTCCTCTCTACCCCTTGGCTCTCTGCCTCTACCCTTTGTACCAGCAGGGTTCATTGTGCACTGTCCCTCACATGCTCTCTGCCTCTGCTCACTGTCCCTGTCCTGTCTGCCCTCCCCCTGTACTCTGTGCCTGTTCTACCCTTGGGGTCTCTTCCACCTCTCCTCTCTGCCCCGCGACACTCTGTCTCTACCCTTTATACCCTTGCGGTTCACTGTGCACTGTCCCTTCAAGAGTGCTCTGCCTCCTGCACTTCCTGTCACATTCACCTTCACGCTGCCCAAGGTTTCTGCTTCCTTTCCTCCCTGCTCTCTGCCCCGACCCCTCTCTGGCACCAGTGGCCCCAGCCATATTTTCCTCATCCGCAGAGTTTAACCCTCAGGAAAAGAGAGAACCAAGATTTTAAAAACAATAGGTCTCGCATTTATGCGAGTTTGAGCTATTGACATTGCAAATGACAATGCCTTTAATTTATGTTTTAAAAACAAAAACAACAAGCATTGGCATAGCCAATAGGTCTCGCTTTTGGGACCTTGTGCGTTTATCCTGAAGTTTTGGCTCCATGTTTGAGCATTCCACTTTTTGGACAGATGAGCTCCAGGGGGGTTGGGGCATTCTTTCCAAAAGCAAAAAATCCAGTGTGTTTACGAACAGCAGAGATCTGCAGGTCCAAGAGTTCACTGGGGTGCGATGCCTGGGGATCAGGATGAAAAGTGGATGTTTTCAAAGAAACATCATGATTCACTAGTGCGAAAGTCAATATCTTCATTCCCAATCAGATTGCAACAAGGGAGAGCAAGAAAGACCTCGTAATATCCATTTTAATAGACTCACCAGGACAGCCAAGACAAACAAACACTGGCAAAGCCAACAGGTCTAGCTTTGAGACCTTTTGGCGTAGTTAATATTTTAAAGTCCTGCTGTACAGCATCCCCAATAAAGCGAGGGGTGGGGTGCAATACAGAAGATGTGGAAGGGGCTAGTATCACAGAGGGTGCAGGTGGGTGGAGCAACAGAGGATGGGTGGGGTGGAGATGCAATGGATAACAGAGAAGGAGAGTGCAGGTAGGGGGGAAGCAATACGGAGTACAGGTGGGACAGAATCAACAGAGGGCAGGATGGGGAGAAGAAACAACAAGCAAGAGAGCAAAGTGGAGTAAGCAGGGGTGGAGCACACCGGCGAGAAAGCAATGGGGTGGAAGAAAGGAGATCACAACATGGAGGTCTCCAAGCCCACGAATGATCCCAGTAAGCCCAAATCGGTCTTTCACAACCAAACAGCTGTACTTTTTGGTGGGCTAGACCTAAAAAGAAAGTTGTGTGGAAAACGCTAGA
This sequence comes from Lissotriton helveticus, assembly GCF_964261635.1. Taxonomy (NCBI): domain Eukaryota; kingdom Metazoa; phylum Chordata; class Amphibia; order Caudata; family Salamandridae; genus Lissotriton; species Lissotriton helveticus. The sequence goes on from NC_136059.1 coordinate 1,973,596,918, forward strand.
GAAGTAAAAACTATTTGTGAATCATCGGAGTAGTTTTGCATCTAAGTTGAGTACATGAGTGATCACAGGAGCCAATGGAGCACTGTATGCAAGAGGAACTGATTAACACCGTTGTGTCCAAACTACCTTTTTCAGGGAAATAAGAGCAACTCCACCTTAAAGCAAAGTCCATTTAAGATTTCTATCCATTTAAAATCAGCACCGGCATGCTAAATTGACGATTTTGGAAACATTGGGTAAAAGGAAATACTTTTCTTGGGCTTTTTAAAGGCACGAAGATAATACAAATTATAAACACCATATGCCATTCACGGCTTAATATCTATGTGCTTTTACACAGAAAAAAAGTTTATGAATGTGCTTATATGCGGTGCTCTTTACTAAGGGTTGTTTCAAAGAAACATAACATTTGATGCCGCCTAATGACCACTTCCACTTAGCTTTCCCTTTTTATTTTTACCTTGGGGGGCACATTAAATGGTCTATGAACTTGCCATTTCTAACTCGAAATAAGGCAAATAAAGGAGACTATGAGATATCGTTGATTCTGTAGTTTATATTTATTTATATTTTTCGCTTTTGTGTTTCATGTGGTTGTGTACAATTGCTAAGTGGAATGTGGGTGGGAAAGACCCCCGATAAAAACTGGGGGCAGTATTGCTATAGTTTATAAAGAAGGATTGAAGGTGTCTATAGTGGAACAAAGAAGCTGCTCCCTGATGGAAGTCATGATCTTTAGGATTAGCTCGGCCTCCAAAGCCCATTGGAAGGGAGCACTAGTATACCGCCCATCAGGACCAAGTATTGGTTTCACACTATCTCTAACTGAACTATTGGCCCTGCACCTTAAAGCTAAAGAGGACTTCCTTCTCTTGGGGGATTTTAATATCCATGCAGATCTTCCCAACCATCCCGAGACGCTCTCTCTGCTCTCCGACCTGTCCTTACTAGGGTTTGAAATACAGAATAGTGGCCCTACACATATAGCAGGCCACACTCTGGACATGATTTTCTCCAATTGCCCTAAGATAGCATGTCGCCCTTCGACCCGAGTAAATTGGTCAGATCATTTTATGATTGAATTCTCCCTTCCTGGTTTGGATAAACCTAATAAATGGCCCCTCCTTCCTTCTCTATGGCGCAGGCAGTGGCACAAAGTGACACTGGATGAACTTCAGAAAGTATGGATGGAACCCACCATCCTAGCCGCGGATAATATAGAGTCCGCTCTTTCCAAGTTCAACACTGCCCTCCTAGATGCGGTCGACTTACTGGCCGCTATGAAACTGCACAAACAACGTTCTACATCCAATGAGGAGCCCTGGTATACTGAACAACTCAGACTGGAGAAACAGGGATGTAGGAAACTAGAAAAATCCTGGAGGAAAACCCACACTGAGGAAAGTAGGAAAAAGTACTCTGATGCCTTGTCTGTATATCACAAGAATATTAAGCTAGCTAGGAGGAACCATCTTACTTCTCAGTTGGAAGAGGCGGGCAATTCCTCCAAGGCACTTTACAGGATTCTACAGACTTTTGTAAAACCTGTAGCCTGTGTAAGTCCTGACGACTTTTCCCAATCCCTGTGTGATGACATCTCTCTGTTTTTTAAAAATAAAATAGAGCTGATTTATGACAAAATCTCAAAGGCCACTAACCTTATGGGTAGTTCCCCTAATACCCTTTCATCATTTTCTATACATAATAGCGCCACACTCCCCGCCTTTCCGGAGGTTAGCCAATGCAACATTCACTCACTGATAGGCCATATTAAAACAGGGTCACCTTTGGATTTTCTACCAGCTAAAATGGTTGCCTCTTTAGGCAACTTACTCTGCCCTATGATTCAGACTTTAATGAATCTTTCTCTTAGGGAAGGACGGGTACCCCTGGAATGGAAAAAAGCATTAGTAAATCCAATCCGTAAGAACTCAGCCCTGTCTTGGACAGACCTATCCAACCTCCACCCCATTTCCCTTCTGCCGTATTTGAGCAAGATGACTGAGAAGCATGTAAATACCAACTTGTCTAATTTCATCGAGGCATCGGGAGGTCTAGACCACTCTCAATCGGGTTTCAGACCCAACTACAGCACCGAATCTGCGCTCCTGTCTGTGACAGATACCATCAGGATGTCACAGGATAAAGGGGGCACTATGATTCTGGTGCTGTTGGAACTGTCCGCAGCCTTCGAGGCGGTATCGCACGATATCCTTCTCAGTCGTCTGCAGGAGGTGGGTATAGGGGGTGTGGCCCTGGCCTGGCTAGAGAGTTTCCTCTCAGGCCGCTCACAAAATGTCAGCCTGGGCTCCTTTCGTTCTACACCTATAGAGCTCACAAAGGGGGTCCCACAAGGCTCGTGCCTAAGCCCCACACTATTTAATGTGTATGTGGCCCCTCTAGCTGACATTGCGAGAGCATATGGATTCATTCCAGTGTCGTATGCTGACGACACCCAGCTTTTGTTTCCATTCCAGACCCTCACTCCTGCAATTAAACATTATTTTGCTGAAGGAATGAGAGTGGTGTCCTGTTGGGTGGCCTCCAACTTCCTACAATGCAATGTAGGAAAAACCGAGGTCATGCTTTTCGGGGAAGCTCCTCTCCTGTGGTCACCGGATTGGTGGCCACTGGATTTGGGGCCTGTCCCAAACAGACAGTGAAGAATCTAGGCATGCGGCCAGACCAGGGACTACTGCTAAAGGAACATGCGAATCAGGTGACTGGGTCCTGCTTTCGGATAATTGGACTCCTGAGACGCGTGTTCCCCTTTCTGTCAGACATCTTCAGAAAGACCCTTGTAGTCAGCCGGTTGGATTACTGCAACGGCCTTTTCTTATCTGCTAATGAAAATCTGCTTAGCAGACTACAAGTGGCTCAAAACACCGCGGCAAGATTGGTTCCAAATGCCCCGCCTAGAACACCCTCCCGCCCCCTCCTGGAAAAACTTCACTGGTTACCCATTCGTCAACGGGTCAAGTCTGTTGTACATAAAAGCATCTTTGGCTCAGGTCCTCAATACCTGGCTGAAAAATTCAACATCTATAATCCTGGACGCCCCCTTCGTTCCAGTAACCAATCGCTGCTACAGGTTCCCTCAATCAGAAAGGCGAGTCAGGGTGGTAGAGCACTTTCGTACTTGGGCCCCACTCTCTGGAATAAGCTTCCGCTCAATCGGAGACAAAATACCAACTACCTTGTCTTTAGGAAAACACTAAAGACATTTTTGTTCCAGACATCATAATTTCCTGCATGCTCATAAAGTACGGATCTATGCATATAAGGTGTACTAAGCGCGGAGATACCCCTACGGGGGGGTCGAGCCCACGCTATATAAGCACTTAAATTAAATTTAATCTTCGAGGACTGCCGAGGACCTGCACACGTGCTGACGAAAAATGGCTTTGACAATCGCATAGTAAAATAAAGAAATAAAGAACAGAGACCGCAAGCTTCCTTTACACATTACAGCTAGAACAAGGGCAGCAGCAGTGCATGTTTTACTCATGTCCAATCAGGTGTAACTTGGGCAACTGCAGTGAGAGTTGCACTCACATAGAGCAGATATAACTTGAACAGCAGAAGTGTAGGTTTTACTCACATACAGCACGTATAACTTGAGCAGTGGTAGTGCAAGTTTTACTCACATACAATCAGGTATAACGTGGACAGCGGCAGTGCAAGTTTTACTTAAACATACAGGTGGTATAGATGGGGCAGCGGCAGTGCAACATAGAGTAGGTAAAGCTTAAACAGCTGTAGTGAAGGTTTTACTTACACATGCAGCTGGTATAACTTGGGCATCTGCAGTGCAAGTTGCACTCCCATACACAAGGTATGGCTTGGGCTGGTGTAGTGCAAGTTTTACTCACATACAGCTGGTATAACTGGGGCTGCTGCAGTGCACATTTTTTGTTTGCACAGTGAAGGTGAAGTACAAACAGCAGTGGATTGCATTCACACCCAGAGAAGGTACTGCATTAGCAGTGCAAGCTTCCCTCATAGATGTGAACAGCATGGGCAGCAGCATAAGCCTTCCTCCAACAGAAAACCGGTACAGCATGGCATTGGTCTTTGGGCCGCTGACACTAAAGGGACAGGGACCTAGGATGAAAATGCACTTGGCCAATCTCCAGAGCGGTACAGGTATACAGCCAGGGAACAACTGATGGGTAAGCTATGGATGCACACCACCGAAGAAGAGAAATAAAGCCTCATGGAAACCAGTAACATGCTAGACACTGCGGTGCAGCTGTGTTGTTGCTGCAAGGCTTTCAATGGTGATGCTGAGTTTACCCTATTAATTTCAGAAGTATGCCACTTGTGCACAATAATATATATTTTATAAGGGCCCTTTCAATAGGACTCAAAGACTGTTCCATCTTTTTCCTGAGATGAAAGTTCAGCCTTGGTGTGAGGAATGTTCTGACAACACTTCAAATACTGTGTGTAGCCAGGTCACAGTAACAGGGTTGCAGACACAGGCAAGTGGAGAAAAGGGCAGGGGACAGAGAGTTATATTGGGGGAAGGAGAAGAACAGAAGTCAACAGCCTTTGAAGGCAGGATCATGGAAGTACCAATTCTGGAGCATATACAGCAGTATTGCTCTGCACCCCTCACGTAGCCTATCCCTCGACTGGAGCTTCCAAGCCCCAGCAGCAGTAGTGCACAATCGTTTCTATGCATGGCTTCGGTCTCCCCAACAACGCAGGTGCCAATAGATGGGGATAGAAGAAAGTGAAGAGCAGGATGCACGGAACTAATGCTCCCTCCTCCATGCCTCGCAAGGGCAAAAGGAGGTGAAGGCACCTCAGCTTCTAACCAAAGTAGAGTCCATGTTGATGCCCACAACAGTGCATACCCTCCAACATGGCGACTGATCGTTTGCATAAAGAAAATCCTCACGCCAAAACTAAGAAGTAACGCATTGCAATGAGGCCATTGGGATGGTTATTTACCGTGGTCAGGAAGTGGTGGCAGAAGAAAATTATGATGTGGTATGTCACTTCCCTGCCTCCTACTCGGTCTTTGTTAAACTTAACTACAACACGAGGCCAACACATAAGGAAGGCTGTACATGACCATCAAATCCCTGTCAATTTTACACTGTATAAAACCAATAAATACCTTAGGAACAATTCAAGAGCATAGAGTTCCATTACTTAGAAAACTTTCATTTCAACTTGAACAAATGCTAGATTTCTGCACCAGCCGTGGTCCAATGTCTGATTCACTAAACGTACCTTCACAAAAAAAGGTGGTAGTGACTGGTACTTTAATCTATAAATAGGGTTGCAAGACCAGAGTTTTAAAAGAAAGGTGGGTCCTTCAACATTGCCCTTTCATCCATGAATGGAACGTGCCTGGATGTTTTCTAAACTGTTAATTTATTCCCATGGTATTAACCATTAAGAGACTATCCGTTTACAGTTTATGAACGCTTACATTAAAATCTGGCACAGACCTAGGGATTGTACATTTTAAAGAGAACGAGAGGGCGATGCCCTACTAGGTTTGAGCTTGGACTGGTAACTAGTTCTGCGGGAGAAAATACAACTCCTAAGTTACTTTTATCATCTGATGGTACAGTTACACCTTTGCAAACACACATCCTACATCACTGGTGGCCCACAACGTTTTGAACAGGTACATCACTGCGGCTGGCATTGCATGGCACCTCATCTGTGTGCACTCAAACCATTTTTGAAGAGTTTGGCACCTGTGTGTCGGTCTACAACACTGAGACATAGGTTTTGGTTCGGCTGCTCTAAATAACAATGACCTGTTATGTTATGTTATGTTAAAAACATTTATACCGCGCACGTTCACCAGACGGTTTCATGGCGCTCAGAACAATTGCGGGGAGAACAGTGATGCAGATTAACTCAGTAGGCTAGCTTGAAAAACTGGGTCTTGAGTAATTTACGAAAGCAGTCATACCGGAGGCAAAGTCTGAGGGAAATAGGGAGAGAGTTCCACAGAGTGGGGGCCAGAAAAGAAAAACATAGACCTCCATGTTTTTTGCGTTTATACCTTGGGATCGTGAGCAGGTTGTGGGAAATGGACCGGAGATCTCTAGATGGAGTATAGCGCTGAAGACTAGATGTAATAAAAGCAGGAGCTTGGCCAATGAGGGCTTTAAAAACAATACAGCCAAGTTTAAACAAACAGCGGTAGGCCACAGGGAGCCAGTGCAATCTGTTCAACAGGGGCGAGACGTGTTGATGTTTAGACGAATGAAAAACCAGTCTTGCCGCCTGGTTTTGCACCAACTGCAACCGGTGGAGATGATAGGCAGGGATTCCAACATAGAGGGAGTTGGCGTAGTCAATGCGTGAAGTGACCAGAGCCATAATGACAAGAATGAGTGCCTCGGTGGTGAGGAACCTACGAATTTTGCAAATCCTGCGCAGATGGAAGAAGCAGGATGATGTTACTGCATTAATTTGAGGTCTCATAGACAAGTCACTAGAGATGATTACACCTAGGCTCTTTACCGACTTGACAGGGCAGGGCAGGGGCCCAAGGGAGGGGGGCCAAAAGCTGGCATTCCAAGGGTTGGCTGGCCCACCCATCAACACCAACTCCGTCTTGTTCGGATTAAGCTTTAGCTGACTAGTGCATCCACTCCGAGATCACAAGCATGGTGGATTGAAAGTTGGTACAAGAAGAAGGGGAGGAGTCCACAGGAAAGATCAATTGAAGATTGTCCGCATAATTAAAAATAGTGACGGGGGTGTGGCAAAGGGAGGCCAAAAGGGGTTGCATATAAAGATTAAACAAAAGTGGCGACAGAGCAGGGCCCTGAGGGACTCCACAGACTAAGGGGGAATAAGAGGCAGAAAAGGTAGACAGGTGGACTGCCTGGGAGCGCTGACACAGGAAGGATCTAATCCATGAGAGGGCCACACCCTGGATACCCGCATTGTTGACACGGTCGATCAAAATAGCATGATCGACCGTGTCAAAGGCGGCCGACAGGTCCAGTAAAACAAGAGCCTGGGCGATATTCTTGTCGGCACCTTGCCTCAGTACATCCATCACGGCTACGATGACCGCTTCGGTGGAATGAGCTGGCCGAAAGCCAGCTTGCTGCGTCTCCAAAAAGGAGGAGCTCTCGATGAATGCACTGAGGCAGCGGGTGACATGAGCCTCCTAGATAGGGAAGGAGGGAGATGGGTCGAAAGTTACTCATGACCGAAGGATCGGCACCCAGCTTTTTTAATATAGGGACAACAACCGCCTGCTTAAAAGATTCTGGAACCTTACCAGTAGCCAGCGATTTATTGAGCAGTAACATGGGGGGGTCTGGGTAGGCCAAGAAAATATCTTTAAGAATTTGAGGGGGACAACAGTCATTAGGGGATCCAGAACTCACTGAGTGTAACAGTGAGGTGAACTCGGTCAGGGAAATAGGAGGGAAAGCATCTAATCGGCAAGGATTCATAGGAGGCAAAGGAGGGGGAATGGGAGATAAGGGGAGAGGAATATTGTTTTTAATGGTAACAATTTTGTCAGAGAAGTACGAATTCAAGGAGTCGCATAGAGCTTGTGTGGGTAAAGGTTGAACAGTAATACGATCCGGCAGGGTGAGCTCCTCAACTATAGATAAGATTTCTTTAGTCTTAGAGGCTGAGTCCATAATTTTCTGGGAGAAATTAGAGGTTTTGGCCAGTAAAATAGATTTTTTGTACTGTTTCAGTAAGTCCGCATACTCGGTTTTGGCTATGGGATCGTAGTTGCGCCGCCACCGGCGCTCAGCCTGGCGAAGAGACAACTTGTTAGATTTCAAATGGTCAGTGAACCAACGCTGAGCGTCGTGGGGACGTTTAGTTTTTATAATTTTTCGTGGGGCTACTTTGTCACTAGCAGATATCAACCATTGTTCCAGGAGACTGGCCTGATCAGTCAGCGAAGCCTGCTCCCTAGGGGCTGTGGAAGCCAAGATAGCGTGGAACTCTACAAGGTTGGCATGCTTCCAGTTACGGGCAGTGAAATTAGTAATGGGGATAGGGCGGACAGGCAGAGTGAGGTTGATAGAAAATGAAATGAAAAAGTGATCAGACCATAAGCAAGGGTACACAGAGGGAGGGGAGATGTCAAGCTTGGTCGTCCATACTTGGTCTAAAATGTTACCTACTAGGTAATTGTTACTACTTAACGTGTGGTAAACCAAAGAAGCAAAGCAATCTCTAGTATTTTCTAAATGACCCCAGACTTTCATTTTGCTCTGGTTTCCGAACTAGATATCTACGTTTCATCTTGAAATCACCATTCTGTTGATTTAAATCTACAATCCTGCATAGGATTTTCTCTTCATACCTTATCAGCAAAACTTCCAAGTGGATATTGCCAAATTGTTGAACACAGCTTTGTTTTCACCAGCGTCATTTTCAAAAATTATCAATGGTCAGTGTTATCAATGTGACAAAAACTTCAGTTGTAAATGTTACCTGCATTGTTTTGTTTTTGTTTGTTTTTTCACAATTGCTGTGTGTACTTCATTTTGTTACCCTCTTTCAACTTATTGTAAAGCGCTCTGATATCCTTCGGGGTCTTGTTCACGCTATATAAAACTTTATAAATAAATAAATTCAACATTTAAACTTGATAGGAAACATAAAACAAGCACTGTCAAGGTCAAAATGTCTCAGCAATGCCCAATGCCCAAGCCATGTTGCCAGCAGCACATCTGTTGTTCAGCATAGCTGAAAGTCACTGGAAGCCCAGAATCACAGGATGCTGAGCCGATGCAGAGTCTCTTCACCCCTCCACCATGTTGAGTCCTGCACCTCCTAACACAAAAAAGTGCTACGACGTGACCTGTGATGGCCGCATCATAACGCTTTTTTCCGTGACTTTCACCCATGCTAAACAGCAGATGTGCTGCTAGACAACATGGCTAAAAAACATTCATGTTGACAAGGCCAATAGCTTGGGCATTGTCGAGAACTATTGGCTTTGCCAGTGCTTGTTCAGTGTTGATAGGGTCCTGCTGACAAAAATGTGGACGTGATAATGAAAAACAGCTGAGGAGCTTTGAAGTGAAGTGAAGATGTGGCGAAAGGGCCAGAGCTGCCGACAGGAGAACCAGGTTTGAGACTCTGGGTCGGCTGAACAGTTTGTGATTCTGGGCAAATCACTTACACTTACCCCTGCGTACAACAATGAATGTGTCATTGTGTAATAGAAGTAGTGAGCACTAAAAGCGCTTCAATACTATTGCCTGGTGTTAGCACTATGGCAAGATGGAGGACGAAAAAAAAGCTTCAATGCCATTGAAATATGTGAAAAAAAAATAAAAATAAAAGCAGCAACGAGGAAGGTAGCGGGGGGACGGGTCAAGCAAGAGGGTATGGGGAGATGGGCAAGCAACAACTGGAGAGCGAGAGAGGAAGCAACAATGAAGGTGTAAAAAAAAATATCTTCATTGAAGCAGGATCAGCAACAAAAATGAGTGTGTGTCATTGTGGAATGTAACTGGTGAGTATTTAAAGCGCTCCAATACCATGTACTCCTGTTCAGGCTATGGCAAGACAAAGGACGGAGCTAGCGCTCCAATACCAGCTGATCCTGCAAAAAAAAAAAAAAAAAAGTGCTGTTCATGTCTTAACAAGTTTTTAAGAAATGTATGTGTTTATGTCCCCTTGCATGTGTTTATGTGTACAAGGTAGACTATGGCAAGACAGAGGACAGAACGAGCGTTCAAATACCATCAGATCGTACAAAAAGATAAAAAAATAAAAGCAGCACTGATGAGGTAGGTAGTGGGTGATGGGTCAAGCAGGAGGGAATGGGGAGATGGACAAGCAATGACAGAAGAGGGTGGGAGGAAGCAATGAAGGGGTAAAAAAATATATTAATTGGAGCAGGATCAGTGACAAAAATTAATGTGTTTCATTGTGGAATGTGACTGGTGAGCACTTAAAGCACTCCAAAACCATTGGCTCATGTTTGTGATATGGCAAGACCGAGCACGCACTCCAATACCCTTGGATCGTGCAAAAAAAAAAAAAAAAGTGGTGTTCGTGTTTAAACAACTTTTTAAGAAATGTATTCGTTTATGTACACACACATGCATTATTGTGGTATGTGTACAAGGGAAATAACATGAAAACACAATTACTCTTATGGAGTGCTTGAAAACAAAGAAAAAATAGCTGTGCAAACTGGAAGCAGTGTAAGGATACATGTACTTGGTCCATGCTCGTGGGAGGGCCAGACACAAGAAGAGGGCATGATACCCACATGCCATGACGAATGAACTCACTGAAGGAACGACTGGAGAACAACGCCCACGACAGCAAGGAACTCTTCACCATCGTCAAGGAGTTCTCCAACCCCAGCACCGGCCACAACGACATCACTCCGTCACAAGATCTATGCGACTCCCTCGCCTCGTTCTTCCACCGCAAGATCGCCGACATCCACAACAGCTTCAGCGCACCATCCACGCACCCAACCGTCGAACCAACGCCCCCCACCGCCACCCTCCACACCTGGACCACGGTCACCACCGAAGACACAGCCCGCACGATGAACACCATCCACTCCGGATCTCCAACCGACCCCTGCCCCCACCACGTCCTCAACAAAGCCGACTCCACCATCGCACCCCAACTCCGGAACATCATCAACACCTCCTTCAGCACCGCCACCTTCCCGGAGAGCTGGAAGCATGCCGAGCTCAGCGCCCTCTTGAAAAAACCAACAGCGGACCCCACCGACCTCAAGAACTTCCGCCCCATCGCGCTCCTCCCTTTTCCTGCCAAAGTCATCGAGAAGATCGTCAACAGACAGCTTGCCGCCTTCCTCGAGACGAACGGATCCCTCGACCCCTCACAGTCCGGTTTCAGAGCCAACCACAGCACCGAGACCGCCCTCATAGCAGCCACCGACGACATCCGAGCCCTGCTCGACAACGGGGAAACAGCGGCACTCATCCTCCTGGACCTCTCTGCAGCGTTCGACACTGTCTGCCACCGCACACTAGTTCAGCGCCTCAGCAAAATCGGCATCCAAGAGAAGGCACTGGAGTGGATCATCTCGTTCCTCGCTGGAAGAACACAGAGAGTCCGCCTCCCCCCGTTTCGCTCCGAGGCTACCGAAGTCATCTGCGGCGTACCGCAAGGATCATCACTCAGCCCCACCCTCTTCAACGTCTACATGAGACCTCTTGCAGCCATCGCACGCCAACACAACCTCAACATCATCTCCTACGCCGACGACACCCAGCTGATCCTCTCCCTCACCAGAGACCCCGACACCGCCAGAGCCAACCTGCACGAAGGGATGAAAGACGTCGCAGACTGGATGAAGAACAGCCGCCTGAAACTGAACTCAGACAAGATGGAAGTCCTCATCCTGGGACCATCGCCCTCCGCCTGGGACAACTCCTGGTGGCCCCCCGCCCTGGGCACCACTCCCAAGCCAACAGACCACGCACGCAACCTGGGCTTCATCCTGGACTCCTCACTCTCGATGACCAGACAAGTCAACGCCGTCTCCTCTTCATGCTTTCACACCCTCCGCATGATCTTCCGATGGATCCCGACCGAAACCAGGAAGACGGTCACCCAAGCACTCGTCACCAGCCGACTCGACTACGGAAACACCCTCTACGCCGGAACCACAGCCAAGCTACAGAAAAGACTCCAACGCATCCAGAACGCCTCCGCCCGACTCATCCTGGACATCCCCCGACGCAGCCACATCTCCGGCCACCTGAGAGACCTGCACTGGCTCCCCGTCAACAAGAGGATCACGTTCCGGCTCCTCACCCATGCACACAAGTCTCTCCACGACCAGGGCCCCAAGTACCTCAACGACCGCCTTACCTTCTACACGCCCACCCGCCAGCTACGGTCTACCAACCTCGCCCTCGCCGCCGTTCCACGCTTCCGAAGAGCCACCGCCGGAGGAAGATCCTTCTCCTACCTGGCGGCCAAGACATGGAACTCCCTCCCCATCCACCTTCGGCTGACCCAGGACCACCTCGCCTTCAGGAGACAACTCAAGACCTGGCTGTTCGAGCAGTAGCGGACCCTTTCCCCCAAGCGCCTTGAGACCCATCCGGGTGAGTAGTGCGCTATACAAGTGCTATGATTGATTGATTGATTGATTGAATGGCAACAAAGAAAATGAGATCAACGGTAGAGTTTACCAATGGTAGCAGATAGACGGCCTGAAAGCCCATAGATAGAACAACACGTCTCTTCGAACCAGCGCATGTGCTGTCTAGCCGAGCAATGCATGCAATGGTGCATAATGTGGCAAATGAGTAGAAGCCAACATTATGTATAAAATGCAGCGGCCGTGGAAACATAATTCTAGTGGCCCTGGTTTTATGTCACAGCGCCAACTGATAGACTTGTGAAATGCAAAATAAAATGTTGTTTCAGACTTTCTTCCTTTTTTCTTAAAGGCAAACAAGGGTTAAATAACCTTATAGGTGAGAGGGCAGTGACAGCCTTTCAAATGCAGATGGGATCATCCCATTGCTACTAGGCTAACATTAACATTCCTTGGAACAACAAACGAGCATGCCAAAAAGATATTTACCAGAACGATGTGGGCAGTAGCAACTAAAGTGTCTGAAGAGACACTAAGAGAAGGCAAACAATGTTCTGGCGCACCTCTTTTCGAGCCTACCTCAGCCTGGCTAAGCACCAAAATGGGCTCTGACTTGAACAAACGCAGCAAGTGCTGCCCGACGATGACCGCCAGAATCCTAAATGAAAGTAACTCCAAAAGTCAGTGCTGAACTTCTTTTTAACTAGTCAATCTGCTTTGGGGGAATCTAGCTCTGACATTCAGTCAATGCATCTCTTCATTCAGGTGCAAAGAACCAATTCATCTTGTGAAATCAACAAAGATTTCTCAATCCAATACCCAGGTATAAACTTGTACAGTTCAGGTCATTATGGATTTCTTTTTGGCTAAGTGCCAAGGCTTGATTTTAATGTTTTTTAAGCATAGCGCTTTATGCTACACTTCTGTCATTTCGAAGCATTTAAGACAATACATTTTACTACAAGCTAATTTTATGGTACTCAACTTAAAGACCTTGCCAGGATTTAAACTTGTGACCTTCAGATCACTGCGTATGTCAAAGACGAGCCATCTGGTCAGCTTACTCTCCTGACTGATTCGGGGATCTACCAGCATCTAAAAGACCGTTTTGGAAGGGTAACCTTACTTAACACATACGAAAACCCAATCAAAGTCTACTGCACAAGGTATACGTTAGTATACTTTGTGCATACTGTTCAAGATCAAATCGAACCAGATACTAACATAGGATGGGTGAGGACAGTCTGAGGCTAAGCTGAGGTATCGTTTAAAACACATCTAAAGCCATCTGCGCTGCAAGTGGTAGAAGACACACCTTGACAAAATATTGCTCACGTCGGCATGCAAGTTGTTACTGCGTGGATACCTGGTTTTAGCCCCGTGGGCAGAACAGCTACAGGAGCAGTTTCTCTGGGAAAGTACACCAAGATAGTTCTGTGGCAGGGCCCAACCGGTTAGAACAAACCTGTACACCTTCAACTTTAGGCGTTTCAGTAAACTGACCAGATTCCCACAAAGATTACATGTGTGGAAAGTTGCCGCCTCTCATACTTCCGACCAGTCACCGACTCCCAACTTTTTTGTTCGTCTTTATTTTTGACAAAGAGGCATACCTTAAAAGGAATGGGGTGCAGTGGGAAGCGTGCTCTGTGGTAATATTGCAAACAGTAGTATCTCGCATATACATAAATCGTTCAATATGGTACTCCCGGACCAACACCAAATAACCACAAAAAAAAAAATAATCACCTGAATGCGTGCGACAAGAAGCAAAATATATAAACTGATTGTCTTGGCCTAGCCCTTGTTATCGATTATCAGCTCTGCGCTGAAACTATGGCGGCGCAGAACACGTTTCCAAACACCCGAAGGTCGCGAACTCTACGTGCCTGTAAATTCTGCGCACTAGGGATACTTTGTAAAGTCTTTCTGCCAATTACTGCGAGCAAGGAGATCCAGCTGCGCGTGCGACCTGCTCGCTGTAATTACAGGTCTAAACCCCCACTAGATTGGGCCGGGGTTTGTGCGAGCACATCTGTCGGGCTAGAGCTAGGCGGCGAACTTGCCTATTAACCGCTTACAAGAGAGTAGTACACAGTTAGAGGTTAGAAGCAAAACTGGTATCAAAATGTACACGGCACTACCCACAGACAGTGTTCATTTTTTATTTCACAAACAAATACCAGGGTAGACAAGTTAAGCAGCATGCCTCCAGAGAACAGTGGTCAAAGATCACAGTAACTCCGGTTCCTGCTTGCAAGACCAACAACAGAACCGGGCACACAACCAGACGGTGCGGGCTGGACCATGAAGGCTATGAAAATGATTTTTCTAAAGATTACCTGGGCCCAGATGTAAGAAGCATAGTTGCGATCGCAAAAAATGCATTTTCTTATGTATAAACAACAAACTACAATTAATCTCAATTTGGGTTTCTGACCCAATACCGACTCAATATTTGGAAGGGGCGTGTTAGAGCGTCCCTTCGAAATAACGAATCAGATTGTTATGTATTATGGTTTAGAAACCGAATTCTGGTTGAAAAACATTAAGTCGTTCACCACCTCTTCAAAGGATGAAGCAAGCATTTGCAAACGGAAAGGTGTCCCTGAGGGACCCCTTCCCTTTTGTGAATCTTGTCAAAACATGATTTAAGAGTAAGCACTGGTCTCATGGACTACTGCTTAATCTTTTTTAAAAAAAGAAAAACATTTAATTTTAAAAAAGTTTTAAACGCATTCATTCTTCCTTTAGGGAACCAATGGGACAAGGCTTGCATTAAAAATAACCTTAATTTAAAATCAATCACAGACATGGTGGTCTCCTGACCCCAGCAGGTCACCATCCCTGTGATTGCTGCGATTCGTAGTGGGTCGTATTTTGCATACTACCTCATTACCCCCTCATATGTCCTCCTTGTCCCAGTCCTTATTATGTGAGGCAATCCTGCCTCACAACAGTCCAATTAAAAAGTTAGTGTTTCTTTTATTTTTACCATGTAACCCCCTCTCACCCACCACCATGCCTGTTTTTGTTTTATTTTTTATGTCCAACATGGCGGTCGGAGCGTTGGCGTTTGCTGTGCCATATTTCGTTCCCGTTTCTCCCGGTTCGAGCAGGGGGGGTAACCGTGCAGGGAGTTAGTTTTTCTTTGCCTAATATGTTTTCAAAAACTGTGTGCACGCTGACCTCACTGGTGTTTTGGTCGGTCACTTAACTGTTCCGTTGCTAGAACGCGATCCCCGCACATGGCTGGGGCGGGGAGCTTTCCTTTTTCGTTCTGGCTTCAGGTCGTTCCGGTGCTGGTATTTTCAAGCAACATCTGGCTCCCACGGCCATGGTTTTTGTTTCTGGCTGTGGGGGCAGGGCTGTCCTTTTTTGGCATTTCCAAGTCTCGTGTTAGTCATGACTTGGTTGCTTGGTGAAAGTATTTAGTAGGAGTTGCTGGGCACTTTCTGGTTTATTCTGTGGCTTCCTGTGTGGGGTTTGCTATTCCTGCTTCTGCCATGGGGGATGAGGATTCCCCTCCAGTGCCTGCAAAGTCTTTGTCCAAAAGGAATAATGTAGAGGAGCTGCTGGCGGATGACCGTTTACAGATTTCCAGTTCTGATTTGCAGGATTTCATTAATTCTGCTGTGCAGGCTGTGCTGCTTGAACCTTCTGCTAAAAAGTCCAAGGTGGAGGATGATGAGGACATGGACAATTCCCCTCAGGGGAAGTATATCCATGGTAAGGTTTTTTTGGACATGTTGGTCCATATTAGTGAGGTGCTGGGTTTGATCCTAAGTCGTTGACTGATACAGTTTTACTCCCAGTATAGTACCTCAGTGGTGTATGACCTGCCTTTTCATTATGTCATAAAGGACATTCTGGCTAAGGAATGGCTTGAGGTCGACAAACAGGGAATTCCTCGCTTTTTGGGAAAACTGTATCGCCTGCCGGAGTTTGATGCCCAGTTGCCTCAAGTTCCTAAAGTCAATTCTATTTTGTCCTCTATGGCTTCATCTTTGTCTTCGGAAGAGGCTTCCCTTGCTGACCCGGTTGAACGGAAGGTGGAGTCCGCTCTAAAGCATTCTTATGCTACTTCTCATTTTGGGGTTCAGGCTAGCACGGAGTTGGCCTATGCCTCGCAGGTCCTTATCAAGGATTTCTAGAAGTTGTTGGACTGTATTCAGGATCAAGGCAATCCCACTCCCATCTTGACGCAGATGGAGGTCTTGGCTCAGTAGCGGTCTGATGTGACTTCTGATACCCTGTGGGCCTTCTCCTCGACTGCTGAGGCATCAGTAGCTGGTCGGAGGTCTCTCTGGATGAAACCTTGGCGTATTAACGCTACTCGGAAGGCATTGATTCCTACACTGCCTTTTGATGGTCCCCAGCTTTTTAGGGAAGATTTGAACACGATGGTGCAGCAGCGTGCAGAAGAGAAGAAGTTGTTGAAACCTTTTCAGAATGTGTAGAAGAAGAAACCTTTTTCCATAAAAAAGGGTTTCAGGGTGCTCTGTCTTCTTCTCAGCCCTTTCGTGGTCGGGGGGCTGCATTCCATTATAAATCACGGAATTCGTACCAGCAGCCCCAGGGTGCTGGACAAAAGTGACTATGCCAAGGTGGAGGCTCGGCTCCAGTTGTTCCTGGATCATTGGTCAAGTCTGATTTCCAAACAGTGGGTCCTGTCGGTCATCGGTCTGGGTTACAGGCTTCTATTCCAGGGCCCATCCCCTTTGAACTGTTTTGGGTTTACCCCATTGTCAAGAGACCACGTGAAAAGATCTGCCATGTTGTCAGGCGTGGTCCTCTTGCTGTCGAAGGGCGCTGTTGCCTTGGTTCCCTATGCAACTCTGTTCCTGGTCCCAAAACCCGATGGTTCCTTCCGCCCAATTCTGAATCTCAAGTCTTTGAACAAATTGGTGTGGCTGGATCATTTTCGGATGGTTGAAATCAGCCATTCCCCTCATCCAGGAGGGTGATTTTTTGGCTTCTCTGGACTCAGTAGAAGCCTATTTTCACATTCCTGTCCATCAGGGAAGTCACCGGTTCCTGAGGTTTGCAGTGAACAGGGTCCATTACCAGTTTCAAATGTTACCTTATGGCCTCTCTACTGCTCCCCGGAATTTTACTAAGGTATTGCCTCCTGCTGTGGGGGTTTTGCAGCTTCAGGGTTTTTCTGTTTTTCCCTATATTGATGATGGTCTGGTCTCTGCTTCCTCCCTTCCCAAGGCTCTTCTGGCAGGGGAGGCGACAATGGCCATGTTCCAGGGTCTGAGGTTCAAGCCGAATCTGGCAAAGTCTCACCTGGTTCCTGAGCAGAGACTTCAGTTTATTGGGGGACTTCGACACCTTGATGGGAGCAGTGTTTCTCCCTCCTGATCAGATCTCTACCCTACAGGCTCTTCTGCCGGACTTGCTGCGTCACCCTTCTGACCCCGCATTGGGTTTGGTTGTCGTTCCAGGGGTTGATGGCTGCCACCACAGTTGTGGTTCTTTGGGCTCGCCTGTACCTCAAGCTCTTGGTGAATCATCTGTTGACTCATTGGGACCCCTCCCACGCAGATTACGACGCTCCGGTACTCTTGATTGCCCCGTTTTGGCCCCACCGGCTTTGGTGTCCGCTGCTGGCGCAGCTGGCAGGGGCATGTTTGTCCGGCTTCCCTTGGTTCAGTCTCCTCGCCTATCTAGTCACTTGAATCTGTTGGCCTGGCTCTTGAACAGTTGACATTGGAATCTTTGGGTTGTTCTTCTTTGGTGGCCTGTGACATTCAGCAGTCGCGTTGGCCTTCAACCCTTAAGAGCTATGGTAAGAATTTTGTCTCTTGGTGCTCCTCTCATGGTGTGGATCCTGTGGTTTGGGATCCAGCTTCTATGCTTGATTTTTGTCAAGTTGTGTTTTTGAAAGACCTTTCCCCTTCTACTTTATCTGCTCAATGGGCTGCTGTTCAGGCAGGTAGCGGGGTCTGGGGGCCTCCTTGGAGAGTATTGCTCCGTTGGTTAATCAGCTTCAACTTAGTTTTAGGCTTCGTCATCCGGTCACTCCTGTGATTGTGCCTTCTTGGGATTTGCCTACTGTTTTAAAGGGTCTGCAGTTGCCCTCTTTTGAGCCCTTGTTGGATGCAGATTTGTTGTGATTGTATACTAAAGTGCAGTTTCTGTTGGCCATCACCTCCGCTAGGCGGTTGGGCGAGTTGGGTGATTACTTGTGTCCTTTCCTTATTTGCAGTTTCTGCAGGACAGGGTGGTTCCATTTACAGCACAAGGTGGTTATTCCTGGTTTGCCTGGGGATGGCGCTGCGATTATTCTTTCGTCCTCGGATGTTAATAGGGCCCTTCAGGTTTACATCCAGCGAACCCTGGGGTTTGTCTTTCTCCTTCCCGGTTTGTCTTCTGTGGGGGTGTGGCAAAGGGGAAGAAGGTTTCTACTACCACCATCAGTCGGTGGGTGCGATTGGCGGTCTGCCAATCCTATAGGTCTGCGAGTCTGCCTCTTCCGTTTCAGGTGCAGGGACGTTCAACGCATTGTGTGACTACTTCCTTGGCTGAGGTGGCAGGGGTTTCTATTGAGGAGATTTGTAGGGCAGCCACTTGGCAGTCCCATTATACGTTTGTCCGGCATTATTGCCTTGATATTTTGCATGCCTCTGTGGACAATTTTGCTGTTGGCATCTTGAACACTGCTGTACCTTAATCATTTGTTTGATTAAGCATGTGGTACTTTGGCATGGATCTCTGGTGTCCCGCGTTTTTTGTCATGGTTTTTCTGCTTGTGAGGTCCTCATATAGTAAGGACTGGGACGACTAGGACATATGATGGGGTTATGTCTTGTTACTTACTCTTACGGTAATCTTCTTTACCCCAATTGAGGCCCTCCTCGTCCCAGTCCTTTTCCCTCCCGCTGTGTTTGTGTCTGGTCTTGTTGATAACAGGCATGGCGGTGGATGGAAGGGGCTTAAATGGTAAAAATAAACCTCACATAGTAAGGACTGGGACGAGGAGGACCTTAATCAGGGTAAAGAAGATTACCGGTAAGTAATGAGACATTAATATTAATGAAGTAGGTTGAATTTCGACTCACTAGGAATCGGCAAATTGCGAACCAACTTAATAGTAAATGGGTTGGTTTGCAAATTACTACAATGGTTGTAAATTGCTGCCAGTATTGTGCAACCAGTTCTTAGTACATCAGGCCCGAGATGTACCAAGTCTAGGGATTCATGTTTACAGATCTGTAAAATCCGGGATAAAGGAATGAAGATGTCACAGGAACCTCAGCCAGATACGAACAACAAAACTCTGCCCCTGAGCAAAGCGGATGACAGAAAATCTTTGATAATGGAAATTATACGGATGTTATTTTAATATGTAGAAATATAGAACAAGTCTAAAAACACTATCTTTGCACATGTTGGTATGTATTTCAGTAATAAAAGTGGAACAAGAGAGAATGGCTTGAAAATGGGGAGTACTAAGTATTAAATGGGAGGTGTTTGGAGAAACTTAAGGAGGTATTTAGAAAGGGACGTGCCAAAACCAACGCTCCCACAAAAGAGTAAGACCACTGCTATTCAAAAACTACATTTCTTAAGTTATTACGGCCCTAAAGGAGTCAACACAAGTGCAAACAAAAGCATCTATCCCAGCTTTACAGTAAGTCAAGCACCACTCATGGCCACTCTTAGGTACTGCTGCACACTGCCATAAACAGACAATAATGGAAGCAGGGAAATAAAATAATCCATAGGAACCAATGTTAAAAGAATTTAATTATTTAAAGAATTTAATTATTTGAACAATCTATTGTTTTCAGGCCATCCTCCAGTGTTGCGCTGGTTTCAATATTTTTGACTGGCCAATTTTGGTTTTCAGTATGCCCCATGTAGTCCCAGAACAACAAGACAGTATCTCAGGGGTGTTGGCAGTCCCTTCATGTGGATTCCATGCACTATCCATACCATATTGGATTACAAACACTTTGTGGAGTTCCATCCCAGAATCTGGAAATTTTTCAACCCCGAAAAAGAACCTAGTTGCTTGCAAAAGTGTCCGGTATTTGCAGTCTCCCTTGCAGTGCTGGCATACTCAGAGTTGCTGAGTCACTGTGTATACACTATATACCCCAAGTCCAGTTCTTAGCTTTTCAAGTTACAATTGAGAAAGTGGTTGTCATAGTTTGCGTCAACTGAAGGAATGCACCCAATAACAAACTGCAAAAGAAACGCCCAAGACTTGATACATACTGTTTGCTGTACGAGGACTGATCTGACAGCACTATACAAAGCCATTTCACTTTTTGTCCCCCAATCTTTATTTAATTTTATGGTTATGTAAAAAAAAAAAAAGTAAACAGCATGAATACAGAACAATTTCCAAACAGACGGGCATTTCCATTTAAACACAAATCACTTTGCTTTGGGCGGTTGAGGTGTTGAATCAGCAACACCAAAAGAGAACTGTAGCCTTCACTGCCGTACACATAACCAGTAGTCACAGCAATATTAAAAAATATTATCACTGGTTTTTCAGAGTTTGAAGTGGATTCACTGAACAAGACCTCCAGAACAGTTACTACTAGACCTTTTGCAAATTCCAGATCGAAATTTGGAATTGCGTTAGTGCCAAACTAGCTCTTAGCGGTTGGACAAAAAAAAAAGTTCCATTACTAGGAGAGTTAGGTCAACATTGCACGTCTCACAGAAACGATTCCTCGAGCAAGCAGGCAAAACAGGATAATGAAAAAATGTACTTGTAAGATGTGTGTGTCTGTAGTTGGGAAACACAATAGGAGATCTGGTAAACTGCCAGGACTGCCTGAGAAGACAATTTTGCCAAACTACGACAGCAACGTTTCTTGTGCCAAGTACCAACAATGTGGAACCACCTACAAGGTGAACAGACTCAACCCCAACTTCCTGCCCATCTGAAAACACTAAAAGAAACATTGTCAGACCACGGTTGTGGGGGCAGCAGGGCAGACATTGGCAACAGAGCCCCAACTGTGTGATTGAGGTCATTTGACCCTGGAGTCCTGGGGCCTGTTCTACTATGGCTCTGAAAACTGGGCCAAGTACACCCCTTTCTGCACTTGACTATCCGGGTAGTGAGAACGAGCAGTCACAGGCTCCTCAGGAAGGAAGTGGTGCTGTAGGGGGAGACACAAGCTCAGAACTCAGACAATTTTAATATTCATCTCAGTGTAGGATGTTTTAGAAAGTAGAGTACTTTCTCATCTTACAGTATTATGCTACAAAATGCAATCCAATATACAGGGCAGGGACATTGGTCACAACATTCTTGTGGCGCTTTACTGCTTATCCTCTTCTGAGCCACCTCTAACCCAGCTGCTCCTAGACAAATTTGACCCCCAGTAAATATGGCAGCAGCACAAATAAGAATCAGGTGCAGATTATGGCTGCCCATAAGTAAAATGTGCAATGAGTTCACTTGTTTCCTCAAGTTCTCACCTGTGGTGGTGTACCAGATAGAACTTCAGTTCAAAGCCCCTCTCACTCAACAACTGAGCTCTGTGGCTTAACCCCTTCCACACTCATGACGAGCTGGGCTCGTCATGCAGTAGCCTCCCAGCACGCTCATGACGAGCCCAGCTCGTCATGAATAATGGGTTTTTGCATATTCCAGCACAGGGCTGGAACTCATCGAGCATCGATGTGGTTAACTTCACTGTAGGCAGAGGCCCATGGTCCTCGAGTAGAGTCACTCATCGGCCACTGAGTAGGCCGTATGCGGCCACCCAAATGTATCCACTACCACTCCGAGGCCTGGGTGGTTCTGCGGGCACCGGTTCAGTTGTTATGGCCTTCTCCAGCTGAAGTGACAGAGGTAGCCTAAATGGGTGGGTGCAGTCACCGCAGTCGTTGCATACCTGGCTGGGTCAAAGCGGGTCCCACAACAGCTGTAGTCCCAATCAGGCCACTCCATACCTCATGGGAACTGTAGCCTCAATTAGGCCTCCATGACCCTCATCTCATAGCAATTGTAGCCTTTTCTGGGTGTCAATCTGAGAAGGTACATGCTAGGTTTCTCTCTCTGGACAGACAATTCCTGCAGGGATAGGCAGGTTTGGTCACTCTCCAAGTAGGCTTCTAAACACTAGGCAGATCCTCAACTCATCCAGCAGAAAGCACAGACTTTGGGTGATGCCGGCTCTCTCCTGGGAGATTGGCTGTCAGGCAGCCCTGGTCACCAAGCCATTTGAGCACTCTGTGGAGCACTCCCTTTCTTGGTCATGAGGAACATGGAACAGGAACGAAGTCATTGATTCATCTTTTCTATATAGTGGATGTGGATACACTGTCTCAAATTTCAGAACCGGTTAGAGGTGGTTCTCTTTCAAGAGTCATTCTAAGGCTGCTCTTCATACACAGCTTCTGTGCTTCTCACAGTAGGTAGTACTCTGACTGTATCCAAACGGGAGCAACCACAACATGAGCAGAATTAAATGGGAGATTTTACTTCAGGATGTAAACAGCCTCGCTGAAGCAGTAATCCTCGAAAAACAAAAAGGACAGACCGGACCCAGAAACTTTCTTGCCTTGATCAGAAATTGTAGTCTAATCCTTCACCCCTACAGTGAATCAAATGTCAATGCTCATGAAGTACTGATCAGCAGCCCCATTCTAAGAAACATCTATTACCATGGTGACCATGGGCATCCAAAAAAGATTCCACTCTTTTTATTACTCACTCATACACAGAGTCCTACTTCTGCACATGGCTACATGCACTCTGCACAAATGTAGTGTATCAGTGCAAGGATCAAGGAACTCGCAAAACAGTGGAACTTTATGTGAGAAGGACTGTAGGACACACTCTTACTGGCTCAGATTAAGAGGCTGGTCACACTATCAAGCTCAAAACACAGTATTCTGCCATAATTGCTTTATGTGCTATATCTAGGACGGAGACAGACAGTAGTCCTCTGTCCAGTATGTTGGTATGCTTGGAGTACCCCTTGAGGTCTCAGGACATGTCCTGAACCTCGCATAGTCAAGGATAGGCCTAGGGCTCTGCACACAAGATTACCATTACACCTGGGACAAAATAAAAGTCAGGATAAAAACATATATATGTGCAGTCAGGCACTACGAGCTGGGCAACATGCCCAAATCCCATGCAGGGTACATTTCCTTCAAAACACGCATCGGTTCAAAATATACCTCAGTGCCCAACTCTGTTCTCCATCTTCCCACTCAGTCGTGTTATCTATTGCTGTATTGTTTCTGTCCAATGAAAATACTATGTTGCCCATAAGGCTGCGCCCATACCATATAATTAGAGCAATTAATTAAATAGAAGAAGGTGAGGACTATAGGTACAGTTGCTGAGACAGCAGCAACCAATACTGATGAGCCCAGGGAAGCGGGTGCCCCCACCAAAGAGTTTGATGTTAGCATCTGTCCTTGCCAAACAACCCAAGGCCAGCATATGCCACAGTCAATACCTGCAGGGCCTGCAAGCTGTTGCTAAACAGCACCATGCCTGCGTACTGTTGAGCATCATTCCCAGGCCTGCATGCTATTGTAAGGCACTGCCAGGCCTAACACTTGCATACTGTCAAAAAGCACCGTAAGGTCTGCAAGTTGTCAGAACAATGCATGGGCAGCTTGCTGTCAACAAACACTGCAAGGCTAGCTTGCAGTAACATTACTGCGAGCTCTAGCTATTGTCATAGAAACACCCTACATGTGCAAGCAGGCAGTGACCACTGCGAGGCCTGCATTTGATACATAAATATTTTAGGTTCTGCATGTCATCAATCAAAACTGCAGCCATTCACAATTCATTACTGACAATTCTGAGACTGCATCAGCGTTCTCTCCTACTCCGACGACACACAACTCATTCTATCCCTCATGGACAAGACGCTAAGTACCTGGATCAAGTTAAATGCCGGTATGACTAAAATCACCAACTGGATGAAGACCAACTGTCTACAGCCGAACACGGACATGACCGAAATTGTGAGAGTCAGGAAAAGCACATCACAGTGGGACTCCAATTGGGGGTGGGGTCGCACACTACTCACACACCAGCGGTATCGCCCCTAGGGACTATGGTAAATGTAATTCCGTGTTCCGTGATGCATCTTCTTTCGATTCTCTGCTATCTTCGCTGTCTTTGTCATCCCTGGACACGTGTTTCGGGGTATCACCCCTCGTCAGCAGGGATAGGCCGTGTTCTGGGGTTGCCGGTGGCTGCCAAATATCTGCCAGGTTTAGTACCACTCAGCAGGGGCGTAACACAGGCCCCCGCAGCCCACGCGGTGCGGGGGGCCCCTAGCTCCAAGGGGCCTCCTCGGCACTGAACTCTGGCCGGGAGAGCTCCTGATTGAGCCCGGAGGGGGCCCCCCTAAGTACCTTCCTGTGAGGCCCCCTCACTTTTCGTTACCCCAGTGCCACTCAGGCGCGTAGGTGCGGGGTCCCAGGCTCGTCAGCCAACTTCTCGAGGGAGCTTTAACATTACAATTGGGGGTGGGGTCGCACACTACTCACACACCAGTGGTATCGCCCCTAAGGACTATGGTAAATGTAGTTACGTGTTCCACGATGCATCTTCTTTCGATTCTCTGCTATCTTCGCTGTCTTCGAAATCCCTGGACACGTGTTTCGGGGCATCACCCCTCGTCAGCAGGGATAGGCCGTGTTCTGGGGTTGCCGGTGGGACTCCACTTGGTGGCCGACAGAGCTAGGACCGACTCTCACACCCACCACGAAACGCAGGATCATCATCAATAGCAAACTCAACATGATTGCCCAAGTCAATGCCGTCACCGCCTCATGCTTCAATACAGTGAAGATGCGCAGTAAGATTTTCAAATGGCTCCCAATCGCACCCACAAAACCGTCACAGATGCTCTAGTCACAAGCAAGCTGGACTACGGGAACCCCTCCATGCCGGGATCAACAAAAAAACTCATCAGAAGGCTGCAGACCGTTCAGAACAAGGCAGACAGAATCACTCAATCTCCCATGCTGCACTCACATCACACCACAGCACACCTGAAGGAACTCCACTTACTCCCCATTCACAAATTAGCACAATTCAAACTCCTCACCCACACTTTCAAAGCACTACGCAACACTAGCCTAACATACCTCAACAATCGCATCTGCTTTCAGAAACCTTCTAGAGACCCACGCTCGCCCGGATTCTACTTGCACAAATCCCATGAATGCGAAAAAACAGAACCAGGGTCTATCTTTCTCCTACATTGCTCCTAAAGCGTGGAACCACCTGCTGCAACACAAGAGGCTCTTCTTCGATTCTTGAGTTCTGCAAGAAGATGAAGAACTGCCTTTTAAAGTAGTCCCACTAGCCTCTAGGTGGAGCTAGACTCACACCTGCTCGGTGCCAGGGGACCCTCCAGGGTCATACGGCCACCTACAAATCTACATAACATGCTGTCCAAGACATGTATGAATACATATTTGAACACAACATAATCTGCAAGTGTATGGCTGGTATGGAACATTGTGAGGTCTGAAATTGGCAAGACCTCAGTTATGTGTCGCTAAAAAGTAAAGCCTGCATGCTTAAAACATTAAATAATCTGTAGCAGTAGCATACATGCTGTCACACAGCTATGTAAAGCTGAAATGCCACTGTTGAATACTGCTCGGTTTCCAAGCGTGGTTACTGGACATTGCAAAGTCTGTGTGTTGATTCTAAACACAGCGAGGTGTCAGTGCTCAATCAATGAATATTCAGGCCTGCTGAAAATGTGACATTCTGCATGCAGTCAATAAATGAGATTGCATGGTCAATCACTCCACATTCAGAGTATTGCACACTTTTGATAACTATTGAAAAGTCTGGACGCAGAGTTACTGAATATTGTAACTATCAATTCTTCTCGACATGTCAATGGACCGAGTAATGGTTACACGATGTCATAAGCTATGATGAAACCCTCCTAAATAGTACCTAAATATTTAAAAGCCTCTATGTTCAGGTACTGACCATTACAAGACCTGTCTTCTCTAATGTCACACACTACTATATCTAAAAACACAATTGTCGGACAAGGAGATATGCATGTTCACTGGCTGAATCATATAGAAAAAAAATGAAGGAGATGTATAGTCATTCATTTATGATAATCATCCAGCGCTTGCATTATCAGGGAACACCTCGGGTTGTGGTTATGAAACGGATTCTTGCTCCAGAACTCAATTCTGGTTTGAGCATTAAAGCAACTGTGTCTAGCTATATTAAGCCAACACTAGGACACATAGCTCGGCAGGAAGCTATGGAAACAGATTAAGCTACTGTATTATAACTGCCCTGATATTGTAGTCCCTACCAATGACCAGGCATAGAAGCACTTTACGTCCAGGTTTCACGTGGGTTTAGAAGCAGAGGCAAAGTTGACTTTCCCCTTAAACTTTTTAAATTGTGCAATCTCATCACCCTCTACCCCCTCCCACACAACAAAGGGAAGTAGAAAGAAAGAGAAGTAGAATGCAATGGTTCTAGAGTACCGGCATCGGGTTAGTGCTTTGCATTAGATTGTGTTAGTAGTTTTTACCAACACCGCAATCATGTCAATGGTGCACCACCAGCACGTTTGCGGTGAAGCACACTATTTTGAAGTGTCCAGTAGCACTAGCATTATTGGTCAGGACAGGCATTCCGCTTTTAGGAAAGCCACGGTGTGATTTAACAGAATAAGAATACTACACATGAAAATGAATTTAAACTGGCACTTCAAAAAGGTGTAATACTTTTATGGAGACAATAGCAGCATATCTACGAAAAAAATAAGATGTGTGGTTGTACTGTTTGTTTACAGTAACACGTGCTTCCAATGGTAAGATCGCTACATTTGAAATGCATTTAACAAACTATTACCGAATGTGACATTTGAAAGATACAGGCTTTGCAGCACAAAAAGAATCTACGCTATTTATATTCCAAGTGAGAAGTACCAGAAAACTTTCCAATAGGCGTATAGCCCAGTACATTCATGTAGAACTGGCACAAAGGGAACCTGAGACTAGATGGCGCGTCATTGAAGTTACAGGCGGCAGGCATCAATAATTTAACACCCTCCTGCTTCCCTAACCTCCTCTTTGCAGAGAAAGGCGGATAGCCTTACCAGATTGAAAACTGTCTCCACAAGGTCCCGGGCAGACACTTCCCCCACCTCAAGCAGGCCGCTCAACACCGCAAACTTCATTCTGATGCCCCTGATTGGGACTCCGGGAGTAAGGGCCAGGGTGGAGCCCCCACCAGTCTCGGCCTCCCCGCCATCGCCCGCCGGCTGTGCCGATGCCTGTTTCTCCTGGGTGGTCATGGTTGGACTCTGAGAAGGAGATCTGCTCTGCAGTCACAGCTGACGGGCTCACCAAGGAGGTGAAGCCAGGTGCCAATCCAGGTAGAGCCCCCCCTCTTCCAGAATGAGGAGGGGTTTCCAAACGTAGCCTACAAAAAAGATATACAAGTTAAAAACAGTCTGGTGAGTGACAGCTGTCAGACAAGATGAAGCTATAGTATATAGGAACGAGCCTCCAGAAATTCGATATCACCGTAAAATGAGACATGAAGTTGATATCGGGGGAGACAGGCAGCAATGAGGTCAGTACTGTTGGGATGAGGTCAGTACTGTTGGGATGGGGTCAGCAACTGAATGACTAAACACTACCGTGTGCAACAGCAAGGTGGAGCATTCAGTATCCAGGGGTCAACTCAAACGATGGTGCCAATCAAAGACAGGCAAGACGAGCAGAGAAATGACCCTGCTAGCAAATTAAGCTCACAGCTCACAAGACAAGAAGAGCTAACAGAACCAGCACAGGGGTCGCGATGGAGAGCAGCAAGCTGGAATCAGACAAGCCAAAGAGATCAGATAAGAAAGGTGGCAGATCTGCAAAATAGTATCAATTCAGCAGAGTTGTCAGAGTCTCAGCGGAAAGGAGTATAGCGAAACTAAACTTTCCATTCAGTCGCCTCCACGGAAACTCGCGCGCACCTGCTGCACTCACTAAGAAACACACGTCCAGTTCATGAGATTTAAACGTTATTTTTTTTTAACAAATCACTTTCGTATTCCGTCATCTGTTTTAGACAGAAACAGTCTCTCTTTCACCACCAACTATATCTCACCCTTAAAAGGGGGCGCGGACAACATTCTCGTGCGATTGCATTTATATTGGTGCAGATGGGTGTGTGTGCTGATGGCCCAGAGGTTGCATTGTCCGACAGACTGGGCACATGGTACAGTGCACACCCCCAAAGTCACACTTCCAAATTGTACTCAGTGCACAGGTGCAGCTTTCCTGTAACAGGTGCAAAGCTCTCTGCCCCAGGTGTGAAGAAAGACACGCTGTTTCTCACCTCGTTGCGCACTAGCTCTGCAACAGCTGAGTTCACTGCCACCTACGGTGCCGGCTCGCTCAGCTCCGACTTGTCCCCATGACTTCCTGCTTCATAGGTCGCCGCAGCGGCCGCTGCCTCTCTCCGCCGCCATGACAGCGCTAGGGACAGTAGGAGGGAGAAACCGGGCACGCGCACGCCGCGCCAGGCACGCACAGGGAGGGAGGAAGCAGAAGAAGCGCTCAGGTGAGCAATGAGGTAGCCAGGTGTGGTGACAGGTACGCCTAGTGCGCGCACACGGTCTGCACCCCTCCTCTGACTACGACAAACGTGCGCGCTCTCGCAAAAGTGCATGAGAAGGAAGACGTGAGACAGCCACTCTGTGTGCGCCACAAGAGTGAGAGCAGTGGCGCTTGGAATGTAAGAGTGCTTCAGAGAGCCACCGCCTTCCTTTTGTGTCTGTAGCGTGCTATTAAACCCAGGGACCCAATGTGTGCCAGGAGTGGATTGTGGCTTACAATAACAGGATACTACAATGTGCTAAGTGGGAACGTGGTCACAGGAAACTTCTGCAAACTCACGCATAGACGTGTATAAACCTGACTTGCATGTACTATGCGACACTTGTGATATTTTATTAGAACGCATCTCTGTTTAAAACTAAGTCTTGTGAAAAGCAGTGTTTAAGCTGACTTTCCGTGCCAACACAAAATCATTCCAACATGGCCGCCCCGTTTACTAGTTCAAAGATTCCGCACGGCAGCCCCTTTTGATTTCCATGGTGAATGAAACAGCTGCCTACAACACTATCATGCTGACAAAATAGGTCAGCTCCGATTCCAGAGGAGATGCGTGCATGCCTGAGTCACTTGGCGCGAAAGAGAGTTTGAAAGAGGTGGTGCCGGTGTAACAAGTGATTCTAGCTTGGCCTGTTCCACGGAAGGTGTGGCATTATTTAACGCTTCCTTCAATGTTTTCTCATAGAGGCGAGAGCCCAATTTAAAACGGCATGCATCAGGCACAAAACACTGCACTCCTCTTCTCTTCTCTTCTCCTTATCATAGGACACAAAATAGGCCCCGATACCAAAATATAACTGGCCGTCGTTGGTGGATTAGAAAGCTATGAAAGGGTCCATGTTTGCAATTTGGGGCAGTTTTGAATTTACAAAGATACACGGTGCCCATGTAAAGCGGTCCCAATACCTTCGGGTCAAGTTTGTGTTATATAAATCTGTGTCCCAAAAAAGTGTTTTTCTAAGTAAGGGAGACAGCATGAATTTGATCCTGTTTCAGGCAATGGCTGTTTTAATATCAGGGAAATCTACAGTAAAAAGCAGTCCATTAAACCATAAAACAGGCCCACTCTTATCTAGAACAAGCATTTTCAATTCAATAGGTATCACATTTGTAAGAGTTTGAGCTATTGGCAATGCCTTTTATTTATGTGTTGTTTTTAAAAAATAAATAAAAGGCATTGTCATTTACAGTGCCAATAGCTTAATCTCACAAATGTGAGACCTATTGCGTAGAAAATGCGTGCTATAAAAATTATAAAAAGTGTTGAGATTGTGTGCCCTGCCTGCAACAGCAAAGGGAGTCAGATGTCCTCATCAAAAAACTTACAGAAAGGGGATACCCGAAACGTTTGGTGACAAGAGCTCGCAAACGCGCCTGGTACTGCCACCGTGAACAGCTTCTCACACCACAACCTAAAAAAGACATGACCAGGATTCCATTTGTCTCCAAGTTCAGCCCCTGCAGTAACAAAGTCAGCGAAATCATTAAACGCAATTGGCCAATACTAAGAACACTTGAACCCTTCAAGGAACCACCCCTCTTCTCATACCAACGCGGCAACAATCTGGTGAGCCATCTTGTACATGCCATGACTTGGCCCACCAACACTACAGCCAAGAACACAATCACCACGGCATGGGGCCTTCCCCAGATTGTGGGTCACTATAAATGCCATTCCTGTGCAGTATGTGACCTCACATTAAACACCGAGGAATTCATAACCCAGAACAAAACCTACAAGCTCAAAACCCACACAAACTGCAGATCAAAGAATGTCATCTACGCAATCCGCTGCTCTTGTGACCTTATCTATATCGGCCAAACCACTCAAATGATCAAACAGCGAATCATCCAGCACAAGAGCCGGATCCACTGCAAAGTCCTGACAGCACCACTGGTCGCACACTACATCGAGAAAAACCACTGTGAGACGGACATCACCTGGCAAGTGGTCGACCATCCTACTCTACCAATCAGGGGCGGCGACATCAAAGCCCTCCTTAACAAATGCAAATGGATCACCCTCTGTGACTTAGTGAACTCCGGGTTAAATACCATTGCTGAGTGGAACACCACCATTCTCTTGTGAACTATGGGTACACTTCATTGGTCGCCCTGAACTGGCTCTGCACCTGATGTCCCGTTCCTCCCTCTAAACATCATTAGCCACAGTCACTCATGCTTCCCTAGAGACCTGCGGTTATACATAATCTAATGGTTCCCCATACCATAACCATATGATTACGTATTACACGTGACCAAATGTTTATATTGTTGCCTGAACCATGTCTGTCCCTGATGCCCCGGGACTCCCTCTTTTACATCCGTAGATACATTTACTCATGCTCCCCTTGAGCATTGCATCTTTATACAGTCCAATTGTTCCCCGCATTGTATGCCTCTTCTGACGTATCACTCTTAACTAAATGCATATAATGTTATATTACTCTTGACCAAATGCATACATTGTTGTCACCGCTACCCCGTATTTGCACCTGGCAAATACTGGTCAGTTCCCTTGTTTTAAAACATCGCATTAATGAATTGACAGAGCACGCTGTATGCAGTTCTATGGTTCGTGTTTATTTTTGTCCGTATCACTCCGAGTTCAAGGGGCAGCTCTACCACCAGACGCAAGGTATTTCCATGGGAAGTACCTTTGCTCCCAGTGTGGCCTGCCTCTACATGGCAGCCTTCGAGGGACAATATAACCATCATGAGTCCAACCCATACCGTGACAACATACGGTTATGGAAGCGTTTCATTTTGGAAAGGGAACTCTATGGTAACTTTTTCAAGTGGATTAACAACCTCAATCCATACTTGAACTTCACCATTACTGCATCTCCCACCCAGATAGCCTTCGTAGACCTCACCATTAAAATCGAAGGGGGTGAGCCGTCTACAACCATGTACAGAAAAAGCACTGGCCTCAAATAAAACTTTATAAATAAATAAATAAATAGTCTTCTACTCTTTAGCAGCCACCACCCGAAATCACTCAAAGAAAATCTACAGTTTGGGCAGTTTCTAAGAAGAAATTGCAGCACAGTGGAGGAGTATAAATCAGAATCAGAGATCCTTGCAAAGAACTTGACTGCAAGAGATTATCCTCCCAGGAGCATTGCTCGTTCCAGGAAGAGAGCACGTAACAATAACAGTAGATGTACTGTGTGTAAACATTTAACTCCCTGAGACTGTACTTGGGACTTTGAAAAAACACAGCCTTGAAACACTAACGTCAGGCGGGCTTTATCTAAATTGCAGATGGGGAGGCTCACACGCGCACTACCACTAGGACATAAGACTCTAATACCAGGCGGGCTTGATAATAACTGCAGATAAGTAAGCTCCTGCCTGCACGGCCATTAGGACGCCGCACTAGAGTTACTGATTACGTAGTTCGGCTGCTTGTAAACATTTAACGTCCCGAGACTGCACCCGGGTCTTTTCAAAAAGACTTGGTAGGTAACGCACCCGCCTTAGATCCACGAGTATACACATCTGAGCCCCCACGATTCATAGCGCAGAATAACCTCTAACGATGTACCCAGGGCATGCATTTCTGAGCGCAGCAGCAGATTTAAACAATATGCGAATTCGCTTTGGTTAAACGCGTCCCCACCCCATGTGTCACCAAGACTGGGTGTAAACAACATAATTGACGGGGGACATAACCACTGCTTAAACCGCGCAACACGCAACAAAGTAATCTGAACACGTGACAGGCCAATGAATACATCAACTTTTGACGCTTTATTTTTACGAAGGCCGGCATGGTAGGCTTGCCATGAGGAAAGTGGGGGCCGCTCCGCCCCCACGCACACATGGCTGTGCCCGGCCCCTACCCTTGGCCAGTCCAGATTGGGCGTGCGTCCCGCCTTGCCCCGGAAGCAGTTTTGCGCTTCCGGGACAAGGGGGCGGGGCCGCGACATCCGTGGGGTTCAAGAGCCTGGGGAGCGCGGGAAGTGGCAGTGCGAGAAGAATGCTCATCGCCACGCCCAATTCTTGCTGGAGTGCCTCAGGGATCAATCCTAGGACCATTCCTCTTCAACATATTCACAAACGACATCCCCACGGACCTAAAGAAGACTGATATTGCCCTTTACGCAGATGATGTTGCAGTCATCTCTCAATCCTTCAGCGACAAAGAAGTGGCTAAGAACCTGGAGACATCGCTCTGCAGACTCTCCGAATGGTACAGCGACTGGCAGATCACCTTGAACACAGGCAAAACCACTGCTACATTATTTACCAGGAAGCAGAACAGGAAACACCCACAGATCCTCCTCAATGGGGACGAGGTCAAATGGGAAAACAGCAGCTCCTACCTGGGGGTGACTCTGGACTCTAAACTCAGCTGGAGAAACCACATAGAGAAGACCTGCCAGAAAGCAGCATCCAAACTGGCTGCATTATACCCACTCCTGAAGACTAAGTCGATGCCCATGCAGAGCAAGGTGCGTGTAGTCACTGCAATAATTCGACCAACTATGACATACGCTTCACCAGTTTGGAGTGGCTGCCGCCCGCAGCTTCGGGAAGACCTACAGAGACTACAGAACAAGGCCTTACGGATTGCAGCAGGTGCACCTATGTTCACACGAACAGCAGACCTCCACAGAGACTTGGGCATTGAGATGTTGGACGATCATCTCCTCAAACTCAACAGGAAATTCTACAATGGACTGGAACAAAAAGAAAACCCACTGATCAGGAAACTTGCAGATATCTCTACAAACCCATTTGACCGCTACCCGCGTCCCATTGAAGCGCTAACCTTGCGAAACTGAACCAGCAACGCATCATCCAAAAACTCATCACTGCCTGAAGGCAAACGCCGGCAGATACGCATAACTCACCGCTGCCCCGATGGCATAATAGCCTCGGCAAGCACCCAAACCTCAACACTAACAGAAGGTTCTAGACGGACAAAGACGAGACTCTCTGAGGAAACATGCTGACATATCTACAAACTCTACTGACCGCTACCAGCGGCCCATCACTGAGCTGACCATGTGATACAACCTCAACTGTGACAAAGCGTCACACACCAATAAGACAACCTAAACAGCGACTACAAAATTCTAAATGAATATGGAGTAATGAGGCTACCGCCTCGGTATCCAAAAACTCATCACTGTCAGAAGGTATCTGACAGGAGAAGACATGACTCAGACGGAAGCGGCCTCTTTGTGCCCGCGCTCCCCAGGCTC
Organism: Lissotriton helveticus; assembly: GCF_964261635.1. NCBI lineage: Eukaryota > Metazoa > Chordata > Amphibia > Caudata > Salamandridae > Lissotriton > Lissotriton helveticus. The sequence continues at coordinate 1,973,630,830 of NC_136059.1, forward strand.
GCTCCTTGCCCCGCGGTGGGCTATCTAATTTTCTTCTCTTATTTTTCAGGTTTTAACTTTCAAGCAGGAGCGCACAATCGGCGATTGCATCTGGGGGTCCGATGCCACTGGAGCGGTGTTTTGTGGACGGGCGCGATGGAGCAATGGGCACAGGGAGCGAGCGTTCGTGATTACACCAGTGTTGGCAGAGCCTGTCGGGTGCAAGGTACGGTTCGGCCCAACGGAGCGTGTTCGATCTTTGAATACACGTTAGGGTAAAGAATTTTTAACGGAGCAAAGCAGGGTCTGCTTGGGCAGCAGTCGAATGGGAGACCATGCGGGGCTTCTGTAAAATAAACCGATCGCTGAGTCTTTAGGTGGGGCCAGACTCTGTTTATATTGTGTGGGAAAGCTTGATCATTGTATGAAGCAGGGCAGTTTTAAATAAGGTGTGAATCTGGGCAAATTCATTTACTCTCACTGTGCCTAACGTAATGAATGTGTCCTCATGTAACATAACTAGGTGGTTCTATGTAAAGCGCCCTGATAGCCGATTCAGTACAAGCTTACGGTTTACAGGATAGCTTGTTTTTTGAACTTCCACGCTGTTTAGCACGGCCCAGCTGCAGCCATTGATGGTGATCAGTAGGAAGGTAATTGTGGTGTCGAATTCAGGCCGTGTGGATTTTTTGACAATCGGAGACCAAATATTTGGGAGCTTTGCAAAGTTTGAGTTGTGAGGACACAGATCGCTTGTATTTTAGGTAAAGCAAAAAGTGCCAGACTGTACAGTGCGCCTGTGGTAATCGAGATAATGCGACAATTGAGAAGAATTTATGCCCAAATCTAAATTTTTTGCTATTTGGCAGCGTGTACGTTAGGACGTGTTTATCCCCATTTATATAATAGAACACACATTAGCAGAGTCAATAGGGCTGGCTTTAAGGTAACAACAAATGTAAGCAGAGGCACTCATTAAAGCAGGTTGCCATGCGTTTCAGAGTACGTGGTCTGGGCCTGGCGTGAAGTTAAGTTGCTTAACGGCTTCCCGGGAGCAGACCGCAGCCATTCGGATGCGAGCGAGGCCCTGCGCGCTTATGACACATAAATAACGTTGTACCTCAAGCCCACGTCATTCGGTGACAATGTGTTCATTGACTTGATTTATTATTTCTAAGAAGTTTATTCACATGCTTATCACACGATAAGGCTTTTTGTGTAGATAGTTGCTGCTTAAATGTGAGGCCTAAATGTGATTTCGTAGAAATAAGGAAGCTGTTGTGCCTTCCTGCTGACAAACTAATGTTACTGTTAGAGGTGTTAACGGATTGTGATTACTAGTTTGCGTATTTTCACTTCAAATAGGGAAATATTCCCACTAACGCCAAATGTTTCTTCATCAGGAAATGTATAATTGCTTTATTTAGTGCTTAATTTAAATATGTAATAATTGCTTTAGGTAGACTTGGTTGCTGCTAGATTAAAATAGTGGTAGTGTTTATTTTAATTTGGCGCAAAAAAATTTAATGTTATGGTGTACAATATCAGAGCACCGAAGCACAGGGTCGAGTAACCTGGAACAATCTTATCCGCAGTATGATCTACAGCTCCGGGGCTTTAAATGGGCCGGGCTGGGTCTTAGCACTGACAGTTGAATCAGGTCTCTATTGGGCTCTGTTTTTGTGCCCTGGCATAAGTGCGCTGTTGTTTCCTGACTGCAGGGACAGCAGGCACTTTGAGGTGCGTGTGCGCACACTGCTCATTTCTCATGAGGGGAGAAGTTATGGCATGACGTCGACGTCATGCCAGGTGAGCGTTGTAGGGGAAGGTAAATATTGTAAAGGGGGTCATTTTCTCTATGGTTTTCCCTGCTCTTTTGAAAACATCGTCAGGGTGTCACCAGGGCTGCAAGTGGAAGCTGCCATATGAACCTAACATTGCCATGAGCCCTACGGTTATGTCGCTGTAACCACATACCGCTAACTAAAGGTGAAACACATTATTTTAACTATTGTAAGCTAGGAGTGACCACACACTTCACAGACAAAAATAAAAAGTTCACACATGCAAGAGACTTTTGACTGCCGAGTACAATCTTGCCAGCAACCTAGATCAGAGTCTTGGTAACGCTCTACGCAAAATACTCAATAAATGAAGGAGATATCAGCCTCTGCTTTACAGATAGATAAATTCTGTTGTATATACTGTTTGTGTCTCTTCATGTTTAGTCCAACACACATAGGAGCCAAGCCTTATGCGTGATCCACCGGGTACTGAATTGGGTGAGTCCATACCAATGTATTTCTGCTACATCTTTGTTTTTCCACAGGGGCATTAAGTCACAATAGCTCACTGTGGAGACTCACCACTTGTTTTTAAATCTATTGTTTTTAGATGTCCTCAAACACAATTGTGTTCTCCTCACATGTGTTAAAAACAGAAGTCAGAGTCACCGTAAGACCGTGTCTATGTTTGTAATGTACAACATCAGCCTGAATGATGCCTATACATTTTTTGTCTCCCTCAACAGGTAGATCCAGGTTGTTACAGGTACATTAAGTAATAGACACTATTACCGTGAGTAAAAAAGATATACCACTAAGTCTAGGTGTAGATAGTTTAATCGTTTAGGTCCTGAAGAATCGCTAGGATATTGATCTATAAGCGAGAAACATGTTGACCCACACTTTCTAATAAGGACACCACTACGCGAGACATTATACTCAGGCGAGTTCCTTGTTTTTTGTTTTTACTTAGGGAGGGAGACCACCAGAACAAAAGTCTGTCCTTCCAGGTACTCCCAACCTTATTTTAAATCACCACATTACATCTACACAGTTCTGGCCCCACATCCGCACTTCACCACACCGCTGTTGGATAAAAGATCTCCGGTAAAGTGCCCCTACCATAGGGAGCCGGTTGGGTATTGCATCGCCGACCCAACGAGGAGCAGCCCAGATGATGAAGCATTAAACACTGCAAGGGTGTGTGAGGGCATTGCAATCCAACATATGGATTCCCAACTCTGACCCCTGTTGGGGCACGGTGGTTTCCAGGCTTTCCTGACTCTGTAAACTCTGACTCTAAAGGAACAGCATAATTCTACTTTTGAAAACGTTCCCAGGGGGTAACCCATCAGGCCCCCATGGCGGTGGCCCAAAGTTTTGCTTCATACTATGCTTCCTCGTATTCTTCCCAACCCCCAGACCTCGCTCTCTTGGAGCTCCTCCAGAGTGAGAGGTTCCCCCTCTCGCGGCTCAACGACGCTGAGGCAGAGGGCCTTGATCTCCTGATTACTCCTGAACAAATGATTACTCCTGAACAAATCAGTGACGCTATCTCCCACATGGCAGGGGTAAGACGCCGGGGCCGGATGGCTTCCCGCAGGAGTTCTATGCGTCTTACCGGGATACGCTGATCCCCCATCTCTTAGCATTGTACCAAGAGGCGGCAGACTACGGCTCCAATCGTCCTGAAACGGATCTGGCCACCATTGTGGTGATTCCTAAGTCTCAGCCCCCCTCTGCCTGCTGCTCTGATTATCACCCTATTTCCCTTATCAACTCAGAGCTCAAAATATTTGCTTCAGTCTTGGCGCAGCGCATACGCCCTTATCTGAGCACATTGGTCCACATGGACCAATGCGGCTTTATGCCCGACCGGGGTACCAGGCACTGCCTCAGATGACTCTACCTTGCTCTGGCGCACCGACAACAACTAACTCCCTAGCTTTTGTTGCTCCTCGTGGATTTCGAGAAAGCATTTGTTTCCGTGGATTGGCAGTATCTGGAGGCGGTTCTGTCGGAGATGGGCTTTGGGCCCCCCTTTCGCAACTTGGTCAAGACTCTATATTGCAAGCCCTTGGCCCAGTTCATGGTTAACGGAGCCCTCTTGCGTCCCTTCCCTATTGGGAGGGGCACGAGGCAAGGCTGCCCCCTCTCCCCCTCCTCTTCGCGTTAGTGATGGAGCCCTTTGCTTCTCTCGTCCGCGCGGACCCTCTCCTCACGGGTTGGCACTGGCCTGGACTGGAAGAGGACAAGATTGCTCTCTACGCCGACGACTTCCTGATCTTTTTGTCGGACGCAGCCCTCTCAGGGCCGCGGTTTCGAGGGATGTTTCGATTGGCAGTCCTAGATCCCTCTCCGGCGGCAGTCGTTCAAGTACTTGAGGGTCTGGGTGACGCTCCTTCCTGATCTCGCCCGGCCCCTCAACGTCAGCCCTCTGGTGAAGCGGGCCCGCGCTGATCTCCTTCGATGGCAGACATTGCCAATGAACCTTATGGGCAGGATCGCTCTCTTCAAGATGATGGTCCTACCCCATTTCCATTATATACTTCAAAACCTGACCCTTGCCTTTTCGCGGTCCTGGTTCCATGCAATGGATGGCCTGGCCATTAAATTCTTGTGGAGGGGTCGGAGGCCGAGACTGGCCCTTAATCACTGCAGGATTCCGCCCTTTGAAGGGGGGTTAGGAATGACGAACCTTCATCTCTATTATCTGGCGACCAGGCTTCTTACGGTACATGACTGGTTCACGGCGGTTGGACGGATCCGGCCTACCGCCTGGAACTGCATGTGTTGGGTTTCTCAGGTATCCAAGGGGTGCTCTACGGAACTGCTGTCCCCCCACACTTTGCCGGAAGTTACTCGTGGGGTGTTTCAGGCCTGGCGAGCTGCCCTGCGCCACACCCGCTGGTCGGGTAGGTTAACCCAATACACCCCTTTGTGGTGCGGAACACAGCTCAAGGAAGTTGCCACCCTCTCTGGGTTTAGAACCTGGGACCTCAGCTAGGGGATGTTTGGAGCGGGAGCCACGTTTGCGAATTCTCAGATCTACAGACCCGGTTCTGCCTCCACGCCTCTCAGTTCTACCGCGATCTTCAGTTGCGCCATGCACTCCACATGCACATCTCGGAGGGGACCTCCTTGCCCGAATATAGCCCGCCTGAAGCACAGGTTATGACCGGTAATTTGGGGAAGGGTGGGATTTCCCGCATTTACCGTACCCTCATAAATAACACCCCCAATTCCCTTTCCTCTCTCCGTGATAAATGGGAGGGGTGGATTGGTCCATCAGATGATGCTGATTGGAGTGATGCACTGATGGCCCCTAAAATAGTTACATCTTCTGCGCGGCTCCGATTGGTTCAAATATACTATTTGCATGCGGCCTATCTCGCGCCATTGCCCCTTCATCGCTCTGGGCTCTGGCCTGATGCTTCCTGTCCCCGCTGTCGGTGCCCCCAAGCAGATTTTTATCACATGGTATGGCTCTGACCCGATATTATGCATTACTGGGAGTTAGTGACCACTGATCTTACAAAGGTCCTGGGCTGGGAGCAGTGGCATCACTAGGGCGGTGCGGGGGGTGTGGACCGCACCGGGTGACACCATCACCTGGGGTGACACCAATCACGCACCAGGTGATTGGTGTCACCCCAGGTGATCGTGAGGTGATCGTGGTTAGTGTGCCAGCGCGGCTGCAGCTCACTGACACTGCGAGCCCGGACGACGCTAAGGGGATGGGTGGGTGGCGCTGCAGCAGTCTAGAGTTGACTGACAGCCTATGATCCAACATAAAGGCATCCAATATCTTTTATTTCAAAGTAAATGTAAGTGATTCCAAAAGGTCAATCTAAATACATCATCAATTGCTAAGAGCAGCCAACACGTGTTTCGTCATGCACTAATCTGTGCCAATTGACTTCATCAGGGCTGCAACCCAAAAGAAACAATACAGAAATCAACGTAATTCAAATAATATCACCATTATTATGATAACAATAGAGATTCAGGTTCTGCTATTTAAAGAAGAATTAAGGTAAGTAAAAACAGTCACCAAAATAGTGTCAAGAACAGGAAATAAAAGTATACCACAAACCACCAAGGGTTAAGCTTCACCATAGTGCACATTTCCACCAAAAAATAAGAGATACTATAAGCGAAATATATTTCACCTTTAAACTCAAATTACGAATTCCCCTGTATTTTGAATGTCCAGAAATATTCTGTAGCTCTATCCACTGAAATAGGTAAAAATTCCAAAGTTCCCAAAGTTAATACAAGATCATACGTGTATGCCAACTAAGAATATGACTGTAAATCAAACATCCTTCCCAAGATATAACATCATTCTCGATATCATAAGAGATGGCAATACGTGCCAAGACTGTACCTTCAGTCCATTAAGTAAATAAATAAACTAAACGACACTCTGACAGTACGCTATTTTGACAAAAATTACGTTATTATACCTGAAGTTATTAATCAACTCACCTGGGTTCTTAAACCTCTACGACAACAGGTAGCCGTATATATCCAACAGTCAACTCTCATAAAGGTTAATCCAATAGTGTCTTGCAATGTAAGTAGAAGGACAATATACTCCCCATATTCCGTTATTATTTCCAAATGATCTACAGGCTATATGATGTCTTGCTCACCTGAAAATATCCAGTCATAAACCTGACAATACTCCTGTAAGCTATGTTATCTGCAAACCATCTCACATTCCTACGATTCGGATAAAATAAAACAAATAATCATATGTATCCCATATCCCTATATTGAAGTACAGTAGCAATTAATAAACACACGTTAAATCTCACCTCAATATCTTGAAATCGAAAGTTCCCGAGTACGTGACCTGTAGTAAATAGTGTCCTGCAATGTAAACAAAAGGACAATATACACCCCATACTCCAATGTTACTTCCAAATTATCTAAAAACTACATGATGTCTTGCTCACCTGAGACATATCCAGTCAAAAACCTGAGAATACTCCTATAACCAATGTTGTCTGCAAAACATCTCTCTTTCCTATAAATCGGATAAAGTGAAGCAAATAATCATATGTATCATATAACCCAAGACTAATAAAAGTATGGTAGCAGTTATTAAACACACGTTAAATCTCACCTCAAAATATCTTGAAATCAAACATTCACGAGTACGTGACCTACAATAAATAAATCGTCAGTCAGTAAAGACTCTCCAATATCCAAATTTATTACTATAATAAAGAATAAAACCAGCATCACTCACCAAGACTAACGTGTCCGTCCCTCCGAAAAGTGAATCACGTACTGAATGTGCGCCATTAAACACGATGTTTATATGCCTAAGATCCGTGGGCGCCATCTTAACAAGGTTAAAAATATAAGTAGGCAACAGTATTCCAAAAGGATCTAATTCTCATTATCTCGTCATAATTAATAATACGTATATAGGGGTATGTTCGTACCAGCCCATATTCCATAGATTCTTAGAAAAAGTACATCAGACGCTAACTCCATCCATATTCAAGTTTTATTAGAAAGTTAAGTCCGTCATCTATTTCCATTGTTAATAACGGGGGTTAAGTACGCTATTTGACTAGTAAATAAAAATGTAATAAATTCAATTCGTAGTCTCAGTACGAAAGACCATATTCATCTCTGAAAAAAATAAAATAAAATAACCCCTCTCATCTAAAGAAATTGACCAGGTCACTCGACTCATCCTTGCCTGATCTCGAACCCGTGGTATCCTACTCCAGAGATAAAAAGACCGCCCACTAGGCCAATCGGATTTCATTCTCTTGAAACCCGCTTGAAGATTAGTACTCAGTACATACCAAAAGAAACTTAATAATACAATTAGAAGTTGAGTAGGAAAGGAAGTTTGAGGTATTAGAGGAGATACAAAAACGAATAAAATTAAAATGTCTAAAACATACATATATATATATATATATATATATATATATATATATATATATATATATATATATATATATATATATATATATATATATATATTAACTGTATCAAGGGCAAACCGGGTAAATGAGAATAAATAAGTGCTTCTAAAGAATCAAATTTAAGATTGAGTTCCAGGGTGTACTTTTTTCGATAAGCCTGAAGTGGTGGCTGATTGGTTGGATACCCTGCCGGCCCGACAGGATCCTGAGAGTCAGCCTGGTGGAGCGGAGAGAGGACCTGAAGAGAAGGAATGAGCACCATCTTCCAGGTCTCCGGGGACTACGAAAGGACTTTTAATACGGTGGTTCTGGATTTGACTTATTACTGCCAGTTTTCTTTTGCACAGGGGGTTGCGGGGATATCGTTGGGGTTCATTCCTCCTCAGCCTTACTTCTCGTAGTTTAGTTGGGTGTGGGGCGACAGGCACACAGCAAGTTGGGGTGGCTTTTTAGTCGTACGCAGGGGTTTCGGTGGGGGGTGTTGTAATGGGTTGTTTGGGGGTGGGCGGATGGGGGGTGTGGATGTTTTGTTAGTTGTTTTTGCAAGGTGCTATACTGCAGGACATTTTCATCGAAGCATTGGACCCAGCTCGTGGTTGGATCTTCTTTTTCTTTTATGATGGGGGGTAGGGGATTGAGGTTGATGAGCTGGAATGTCAATGGATTGGGGGACAAGATTAAGCGTGGGGTGGTACAACAGCTCCTGAAACGCCAATCCCCCAATATTGTTCTCCTTCAGGAGACTCACTTGGTGGGGCATATGTGTCACGCCATGAACAGGAAGGGGTATCGTCTGGTTGCCCATGCTGGGTTCTCCTCTGGATCTCGTGGAGTTGGGATCCTTGTTAAAAACTGCTCTCCCACTTGAGGTGGAATCCACTGTCATTAATGATAGGGGACGCTATGTGGCGATTTCGGGGCGGTGGGAGGGTCGTACTAATACCGTGGTTTCTATTTATGTTCCCCCAGGCTTACAGTCGACTACTTTTGCTGATCTGGGGCGGGTGTTGCTTGATCTCCCGGCTGGGTCCCTGATCTTAGGGGGAGACTTTAATGCGGTGGTTTCAGGTAGGCTTGATAGACATCCACCCAGGGACGTCAAAGGGACGCATTGTTGGCTGCCTGATTTTATTGATGCGCTGGGTCTGGTGGATTGTTGGCGATTGCTTCATTCCACGCAGCGGCAGTATACTTTTCACTCGGGAGCCCATGGTAGTCTCTCCAGGATTGATTATGTGTTAGTACCGGCTGCACAGGCGTTTGGTGTTGCAGAGGTCCGTCATATGGCTCGGGGGATTTCTGATCACTCCCCACTATGGCTCCGATTGGCTTAGTCCCGGGTGCCGAGGGTCGGGTTGCTCCGATTAACCCTTGGTATCTTCGTAGCTCTAAAATTCGTAGTGAGCTTGTGAAGGCTCTGGACCACTATTTCCGAGAGAATGAAGGCTCGATTTCTTCCGCGGTCTCTCTATGGGAGGCTTTTAAGACCGTCCTGAGGGGTCAGGCCCTGTCATTGATCGCTGGAGTTAAGAAGCAGAGAGAGGAGGAAGTGGTTAAGATAGAGACGGAAATAACAGATTTGGAATTGGCTTTGGAGCAGGAGGTGACCCACTCGAAACTGCATGTTCTGCAGTTGAAGCAGCTTGAATATAAGTCATTGGTGTCGGATACGGCGAAGGCTCTTAGCCGGGAGCAACAGGGGCGTATCTATGATGTTGGAGATAAAGCTGGCAAATTGATAGCTTGGTTGGATAGGAAAGATAGAGCAAGTCGTGTGGCGCCAGAGATTGAGACGGAGGATGGGGCCCTAGTTACCGACCCGCAGGAGATAGTGACGTGCTTCGCCAATCATTTTCACACACCGTGTACTCCTCTGTGTCCGATAGACCGGAGGAGGACTCTCGTTTACTGCTTCGAGATATAGCCCTTCCAAGTCTTTCTGTGGAAGATAGTGATCTAATGGACTCGGCGATCACGGCGGATGAAATAGCGTTAGCTATGCGTTCCTTACGTTCGGGTAAAGCAATGGGCCCCAATGGTTTGCCAATTGAGTTATACAAGCTTCAGCCTGACAGGATTTCCCCATATTTAAGGGACATGTTCATGGAGTCCCGCGATGGTGGGTTTCTCCCCCGGGATCAGCGTTTGGCTACCATAGTTGTTATACATAAAGAGGGGTAGACATGGAATAAATGTGTTTCGTACCGGCCGATTTCATTGTTAAACACCGAGCCAAAAATTCTTGCTAAGTTGTTAGCTAATAGACTAATCATGGTTATCGGCGATCTAGTTCATCCGGATCAATCTGGTTTTATCCCGCACCGGAATACGGCATTGAATCTTCGGCGGCTGCATGGTGTTATCGCTAGGGCGGCGACGCTGCATGAATCGGCCATTTTGGCGTCTTTAGACGCCACTATGGCGTTTAATACTGTGGAATGGCCGTATTTATGGGCGGTATGGGCGGTGCTGACTAACTTTGGTTTCGGCTCGGAGTTTATTGGCTGGGTGCGGCTTCTTTACGCAGATCCCTCTCTCAGGTAGTGGTAAATGGCCGCGTTTCTGCAACGTTTAGTCTTGGGCGAGGTACCCGTCAGGGTTGCCCGCTCTCTCCCCTCCTGTTTACGCTGGCGCTTGAACCCCTAGCTGCGTGGATCCGTTGGGAACCCTCTATAAAGGGTATTTATTGGTCCCTGTAACACGAAGATTGTATCTCCTTGTATGCGGATGACATCCTTTTGTACCTGATCTCCCCCAGAAAGTCCCTGATAGTGTTATGCGACGTTTTGATTTCCTTTGGTAAGAATTCTGGTCTGATTATCAACTGGGTGAAATCTTCTCTTTATGTACTCAGTGGTGATGTACTTGTTTTGCCACGTGGCTGTTCTATCCAGATCGCACAGCAGGGGTTTAAATATCTTGGTATTTTTATTTCAGTGGACCCCTTGATCCGGTATGAGAAAAATCTCCTTCCCCCTTTGGCGCGGTTGATGCGAGACGTTGCGAATTGTCGGAAACTTCCACTTTCGTTACTCGGACGTGCGGCCCTTTTTAAGATGATGTCCCTTCCTCGTTTTTTGTACTCCCTGCAGAATACCCTTGATTTTGTTCCTGGTAGCTACTTCCGTATAGTTGAGGGTCTACAGAGGAAATTGCTGAGGGATGGTAGGCCCCGGATTGCACTCGCCAAATTGACGCTCCCCATGTATGACGGGGTATTGCTCTTCCCGATATTAAAAGGTACTATTGGGCGTCACAGTTAGGGGCCATCAACCACGGTGCGTATTGCCCCGGGCCAAACCCAGGTTTTGCTATGGATAGGTGGTTGCTCCCTGGAGGTAATTACTATAGGGCATTATATTCCAAATCGGTAGTGAGGTCTCTTGACGGGGCCGACGCGGACAGCTGTGCGGGTTTGGCAGGACGCCACCAGCGCGTTGGGGTGGAAAGTTTGTTTGACCTTAGTGACCCCGCTTTTTGGATCAGATCGGCTTGGTAAACTGTGGAACACGAAGGGATTTGACAGGTGGGACCTCATTGGTATTCCCAGGGCGGGAGATCTCTGGGTTAAGGGGCAAGTGAAGTCCTTTGTAGCCCTGCAGGCCGAGTTCAAGCTGGGAGGAACGGAGTACTTCCGTTATGCACAGATCCGTCACGCGCTCGATTCGGTCTTCCCTAGGGGGGTGGAGATACCTGAGTCTGCCCCGCTGGAGGACCGTGTTCTGGATGGTTATATACCGGATAGTACCATCTCCCTAGTGTATAAAAAACTGATTAAACATAGAGCTGACCTTCTGTTGCAACTGCGAGATCAGTGGACCCGTGACGGTCTTGTACTTGATGATGAAGATTGGCAGTCCGCGATCTCCTCCCCAAAGGAGGTCGCGATTCCAGCTCGCCTGAGATTGGTCCAACTCAAAATACTACATAGAGTGTATGTCACGGGTCCCCGCTTGGTTCAGATGGGTTTTTCGGAGGAGGGTCTGTGTAGGCGGGGTTGTGGCCAGTTGGCCACGTTTATGCACATCATCTGGGAGTGTGGGAAAGTAGCCGACTATTGGTGCAGGGTCCACAAGGTGCTTCAGGAAGTTACGGGTGTGGCACTTTTGCCTGAAGCCAGGCGTTGCCTGTTGAATGTTTGGGAGCCCACTGATCATAATGTAGCCCAAACGCAATGGGTGACCTTGGGAACAATGATTGCTAAGCGCAATATTGCACAATTGTGGGGATCCCAGCGGCCTCCTACTATTGAGGGTTGGATGGATGATATGGATTGGTGTATGTTCAGGGAAAAGACTGTATATGTGGCTCGAGGTCGTCCCCGAAAGTGGCATAAAATCTGGGCCCCCTGGAATCGCTATAGAGGAGATATATGTGTGCCACCTGAAACAGTTGTACTTGATCTCCTGCTTTCCCCCAATCTTGACTAAATATTATATTTGAGGCCTCCTTTTCCTTCTTCCTCTCCCCCCCAATCATATCCTTTTTATACTGTTGTTTATGTACTGATGGTCCGCCCTTGTACAGTGTATTTGCTTCGTGTAATTTATTGATACCTTGCTGTTTTCTTTGTTTATTTTTAATAAAAAGAAATATGAGAAAAAAAAAGATTGAGTTCCATTCAATAACACAGTATATATATAACCAATATTATTTTCAAACAGTAATTATTGTCATATTTTCATATACATTATATTCCATATTTTAACTCATATACGAAAGTAGTTCAACATTATTAGTATCATATGAATAATAAAATAAACACTGTCTCATACATTTATCTACTGAAATTAATATCACATACAGCTAGTGATTCAATCCATTATGTCTCTAAATCCAATTTCCATCCAAGCTCTTCATATTATTGGCTCAAAAAGTATTGTAATTCTGAATCAAGATTCAATCCCCGTTCAACAGCCCAAAATTTCATTATCCACATGGCCTCTCTTCGTCTTAGTTGCAGTATTCTGTTACCGGCCCTCCTATCCACTTTTACATGGTCAATTCCATGATAGCTAAATTTATGGATATCTTTGTCATCATGATTACGTACCACATGTGCTGCTATTGGGTATCTAGTATCTCCATTCTTAAGCTCACGAAAGTGTTCAACCATCCTGTCTCTCAATCTACGGATGGTGCTCCCCACATAAATTTTCATACAGGTACAAACAATCACATATACGACGAAGGTCGTATCACAGTTAATGAAGGTATTGATCTTATAAACACCTGTATTGTTGTAGCTAAATTCACTGATTCTCCTCACAGCCCATCTACATGAACTACAACCACCACAACAATAAAAACCTTTCAGTTGATCACTAAACCAATTAGTTTTCGATACTTCTCTAGGATTGCTAGGGCTAAGAATATTAGAAAGTGTAATTCCTTTTTTATAGGTAATACTGGGTGTGTCTTTCAAAAACGGGGAGATATCCACATCACTTTTCAATAAGTGCCAATATTTAGAGAGTACTCCAAACAGTTTATGGCTACCTTCACCATAGTTGGTAACCATTCTTACTATCTCTCGTTTGTCTTCTGATCTGATCCTCGTCCGTAAAGTTACTTCTCTTTCAAGCCTAATTGCCCTTGATTTCGCTTTGTTTATGACCTTTTCATTATACCCTCTTGTCCTAAATCTAGATGCAATATCTTCTAGATTATTCTCAAAATCTCGTTGTTCAGAGCAATTCCTCCTCGCTCTTAACATCTCCCCATATGGGATGGCATTAATTTGGCTCTTGGGGTGACAGCTCCCCGCATGTAACAATGAATTACAACTAGTTTCTTTACGAAACATTCTGCTGCTCAACTTGCCCTTCTCAACCAACAGTTCAACATCAAATAAGATCACATATTCAAAATCATACATAGTAGTAAACTCCGTGTTAACATCATTTGTATTCAAATGGTCAAAAAAATCCTTAATTTGTTCTTCCGTTCCTCTCCAAATAGGGAGGCAGTCAGATGGGCCCCAGATCCACTCCGCCTCGAACCACCCCATAAAGAGGTTGGCAAAAGACGGAGCGAATCTGGAACCCATCGCAGTACCAAGTTTTTGTTTGTACCAGTTATCATTGAACACAATGTTTTTATTTTCTAACACCAACTTAGTCATTTCAAGTAACATGTTTGTGTGATTGTAAAGCTCTACTGGCCTTGTATTCAAAAAGTTTTCCAGTGCCTTAAGTCCCGATTCATCTATATTAGAATATAATGACACTACATCCAGTGTAGCAAGTATCATTCCTGATTCCCAAACTATATCATTCATCAATTTAAGAATATGCTTAGTATCCTCTATATGAGAAGGCAAGTTCTGTACATAAGGTCTCAAGTAAATATCAATAAATTGTGAGATCTTCTCAGTAGGCCCTCCAATCCTCGAAATTATTGGTCTTCCAGGGGGTTTATGTTTATTTTTATGTACTTTAGGCAAACAATACATACAAGGGGATCTAGGACTTTCAACTCGTAAATAGGTATATTCATCAAGATCTAATAAAGTTTGGTCATACCATTCTTTAACCGCATGAATGCTTCAGCAATTCATCCTCTGTGCTGCAGATCCCAGAGTCCCATTGTTCATGACGAGCTCAGCTCGTCATGAGCACACAAGCAGTGTACTGCATGACGAGCTGAGCTCGTCATGAGCATGGAAGGGGTTAAGTTTGCAATTGATCCTATTCATAACAGAATGTAAAGGGTTAGCTGTCAATCTCTCATAATATTTATCATCATTAAGTTGGGATAAATCTTCCTGATCATGGTCACGCTTATTCATCACAACGATGTTTCCACCCTTGTCTGCCATTTTTATGACCACTTCTGAATTATCTGTCAATATCCTTAATACTTCCCTTTCTTTCCTGGTAATATTATTCCTAATATTGAATTAATGTTTATTTCTTTCTGCATCCACTAACTTGTCTATGTCCAAATTGACTGCCTTATAGAAGGCATCTATAACATTACCAGAGGATAATTGAGGGGTCCAACGTGATTTATTTTTCAGTCCGCTTCTCTCAGCATAACTTTGATCAATTTCCAAATTTTCTAGTAACTGAGACATCGTTACCGGGTCATCCTCACTTTCAGTTAGTGACAGTAATAATCTAGTAACATGAACTTCTTGTATTGATAGGTTACTGAGTACTGGTTTTCTAATAACAGGTCTAGTAACATGTGATTGATTTGCAAAGCATTTCTTTATTTTGAGCATCCTGACAAATCTATATAAATCCACTTTAGTCAGATACCAATCCATATTTGTTGTAGGGCAGAAACGTAAACCTTTTTTTAAAACAGAGATCATGTCAGAAGATAAATCAAGTGAGGATAGATTGATAATCTCTATCTCTTTGGAAGATGTAGAAGTGACATTCAGTTCTTTCCACAATCGTGTTCTCATCCCTTGTCTTATTTTTGGATCTTCCCTTACCTCTTGTTCCTCTCCTAATCTTTGTCCAGCTGCTTCTCGAAATCTTACTCCTGCTTCTCGATTCCCTATTCTTATTCTCCGAACCTCCTGTTAAAAAATTGTTCTCACTCGGTATAACTGTTTGTATATCTACTGTATCCTCATTCTCACTACTCGAGATGTTGCTTGAGGAGGAATGTACATCACTAACACTAGAGACATCACCCTTCTTCTTCAGAGTCTGATCTTTGTTCATCAAATAATCAAACCGACTTGCAAAGGTAAATATACGTCCGGTTCTATAGTCATTCTCATGACGTTTCAGCTTTCTTGCCTTCCTTCTTTTAATATCTGCTTGTAAAGTTGTAAGTATTTCATCCAATATTGTGTAATTTTTTACAGTAGCTTCAGGTAAATTCAACTGTTTAATCACAAGTCTGAATTTCTAATAGTAATTTTTTTATT
The DNA here is from genome assembly GCF_964261635.1 of Lissotriton helveticus. Taxonomy (NCBI): domain Eukaryota; kingdom Metazoa; phylum Chordata; class Amphibia; order Caudata; family Salamandridae; genus Lissotriton; species Lissotriton helveticus. Next base: position 1,973,646,441 of record NC_136059.1, read on the forward strand.
TTCCTATCTGCATTTTCTATTAATATATTTATCAAGTTTCTAGAGCTATTAGTTAATTCCTTCTCCTATGTATCTAACAGATCAGGCTCCAAATCTTCGTAAGTTGGCACTATTTGTGAACTCAATCCCCTTGGTATTTGGTTTAATGTTAGATATTGTTTAAGAGTGGCGGCGTCCCACCATTTATTAAGTTCAGCTTTTTTTAAACGTTCCAACTTCATAAATTTAGCTCTCAAGCCTTCTTGTTTCAAATTTTGACTCGTTCCAACAGCTGTACCTATAGAGGACCCAGCACTCAGATTGCTAAATAGTTCCTGAGCTTCCTTATCCCGATTCATTGTAACCCCGGTGCCTGCCCCTACCTGCACTATTCAAATACAACAAAATATCCTAGACCTGGTTGTCAGGATCTTTTGTTGTATTTGACTGACAGCCTGCAAGCAGGCCCAGGGTAACGCAGCAGCAAATAGTGCGCAAGTTCCGTTTTCTGGGCTGAGACCGAGGGTTGCTTCCTGTAGCAACCCCCGGTCTCCTATGGGCAGGTAGTAGTATCCCTGTTCTAGCCAATCACAACGCTGCCTTTGCAGCGTTGTGATTGGCGCAGGAGAGGGAGGGAAGTTGGAAAAACGCGGCAGCCCAGGACCGATCAGGAGCTTTGAGGTGGCGCTGAGCAGGACCAGGCTGTAAGACGGCTGTAATGCCAGAAACCGGTCCTCGGAAGCTTGTTTCCGGTCCAGGGAAGGCATGGCTTGGCAGTTCGGGCTGGACTGTTCCCATGAGGCACAGGGTCAGACTGATTTGCATATAGCCATGTCTGAACTGGGGTGGCAGAGTGGGCTAAAGAACGATGATGGATTAAACCCAGATCTTTTGACTGGGTGTGAGTGTTTGATTGGTTCAGATGCTCCGTCCATCACCACCCCCTTTTGTACTGCCTTGGCCGCCATAAGTGTGGCAGGGTATGCTCAGACGTGAGTCCCTTGCTCACCTTGCCACAGGATTCAAGCAAGCCGGGCTGAAGACGGCTGGAATGCCAGAAACCGGTCCTCGGAAGCTTGTTTCCGATCCAGGGAAGGCATGGCTTGGCAGTTCGGGCTGGACTGTTCCCATGAGGCACAGGGTCAGACTGATTTGCATATAGCCATGTCTGAACTGGGGTGGCAGAGTGGGCTAAAGAACGGTGATGGATCAAACCCAGATCTTTTGACTGGGTGTGAGTGTTTGATTGGTTCAGATGCTCCGTCCATCACCACCCCCTTTTGTACCGCTTTGGCCGCCATAAGTGTGGCAGGGTATGCTCAGACGTGAGTCCCTTGCTCACTTTGCCACTGGATTCAAGCAAGCCGGGCTGAAGACGGCTGGAATGCCAGAAACCGGTCCTCGGAAGCTTGTTTCTGGTCCAGGGAAGGCATGGCTTGGCAGTTCGGGCTGGACTGTTCCCATGAGGCACAGGGTCAGACTGATTTGCATATAGCCATGTCTGAACTGGGGTGGCAGAGTGGGCTAAAGAACGGTGATGGATCAAACCCAGATCTTTTGACTGGGTGTGAATGTTTGATTGGTTCAGATGCTCCGTCCATCACCACCCCCTTTTGTACCTCTTTGGCCGCCATAAGTGTGGCAGGGTATGCTCAGACGTGAGTCCCTTGCTCACTTTGCCACTGGATTCAAGCAAGCCGGGCTGAAGACGGCTGGAATGCCAGAAACCGGTCCTCGGAAGCTTGTTTTCGGTCCAGGGAAGGCATGGCTTGGCAGTTCGGGCTGGACTGTTCCCATGAGGCACAGGGTCAGACTGATTTGCATATAGCCATGTCTGAACTGGGGTGGCAGAGTGGGCTAAAGAACGGTGATGGATCAAACCCAGATCTTTTGACTGGGTGTGAATGTTTGATTGGTTCAGATGCTCCGTCCATCACCACCCCCTTTTGTATCGCTTTGGCCGCCTTAAGTGTGGCAGGGTATGCTCAGACGTGAGTCCCTTGCTCACTTTGCCTCTGGATTCAAGCAAGCCGGGCTGAAGACGGCTGGAATGCCAGAAACCGGTCCTCGGAAGCTTGTTTCCGGTCCAGGGAAAGCATTGCTTGGCAGTTCGGGCTGGACTGTTCCCATGAGGCACAGGGTCAGACTGATTTGCATATAGCCATGTCTGAACTGGGGTTGCAGAGTGGGCTAAAGAACGGCGATGGATCAAACCCAGATCTTTTGACTGGGTGTGAGTGTTTGATTGGTTCAGATGCTCCGGCCATCACCACCCCCTTTTGTACCGCTTTGGCCGCCATAAGTGTGGCAGGGTATGCTCAGACATGAGTCCCTTGCTCACTTTGCCACTGGATTCAAGCAAGCCAGGCTGAAGACGGCTGGAATGCCAGAAACCGGTCCTCGAAAGCTTGTTTCCGGTCCAGGGAAGGCATGGCTTGGCAGTTCGGGCTGGACTGTTCCCATGAGGCACAGGGTCAGACTGATTTGCATATAGCCATGTCTGAACTGGGGTGGCAGAGTGGGCTAAAGAACGGTGATGGATCAAACCCAGATCTTTTGACTGGGTGTGAGTGTTTGATTGGTTCAGATGCTCCGTCCATCACCACCCCCTTTTGTGTTCTCCCATTCCTGATGCTTGCATCGCTGCTTTCGATATACTGTTTGTCATGCATTAATATTAATGCTATAGTTATTATGAAATAATGGGAGTAATGTAGGGATTCATGGTATACAGTGAATTCATTTATTCTGTGTTCTAAAGCTGTTTCTATTTACTTTTCATGTATCGTAAACCTTGGGCATGAGGGACGGGAATACTCCATGTTGAACTGCCTTTCTGCGCATGACAGTTTTCCGCCAGAGGATGAACTCTTTGACATTGAATACGTGCCAACCCAGAGGTCTCAGCCAAGATGTGCCTGGGAAAAGGCACCTTCACCTAGTAGAAGAAGCTAAGATGTACTAAATGTATTGCATTGTAATAATTGTTAAATTCACCATTGTTATATGTGAAGAACATGTCATGGGAACCCGAAATTCAATGGGCGGATTTGAAAGATTCAAATGAGGGGCTTGAGAAAGACAAATCCTAGGAGGTGTGATGACCTATCCTCTCTTTTGCCCAATCGAAATTGGGGGTCCATACACTTGCAACATTTGGGGGGTGGAACACTGACCCGAAAACAGTATAACTAGCCTAGGTTAGTTAGAGAAATTGTCCGACTTGTCCGAATAGCTGACTTGTCACTGACTCAACGCACTCAATAGCTGATCCAGAAAACAGAGGTGCTGCGGAGCACTCTGTCCGACTAACTCACAGACCCAATCGGGGTTTTGAGAACCTTAAGTGCTGGCCGAGCACTTTGCTGGGGAAATCGAGAACCCAATCGGGGTTCTGACTGATAGCTGCAGAGAGGGTGTAGCGCAGGCGTTGCAACTGAACTGCGGGTGCTGGTCTTACCTTGGTGGTCCTGTCCTGATCCTAATCTGGTTTTCCTGTCCTGGGTTTCCATTCTGCACCTGCTGGCCTACTGGCAACTGAATTCCTTGGGGTTCCTACTGCCTTAACTGACCCGTGGCCAGGGTTGGTCTCCACACTGTTCTAGGTAAATATAAAGCTGTGCAGGAAATACACTTACGTTCTTTTTCTTACTTTCTGAAACTGCTAAAAGTCTTATCTGTGCATTTGTTCCTTTTCTTACCTTCCCTGTGCTGACCGATAAAAAAGTTTTCTCCACTTTGCTGTTTTAATAGCATGTTCCATTTTTCCCCTCCTTTAAGAAAGCTGTGAAATACTGTTCATAAAATATAGATGGTTCCTTTTCTTAACCTCCTTTTAGCCGAAGTTAATGTGATTGCTCTGAATCATTAGCTTGTTCCAATTTCTCCCCTCCTTATAGCTACATGAGATTCTCCAAATTCTTTTCGTATAAAATGTTAAGTTCTTTTGCCTACCCTCCTTCAAGGGGTATTCAACTGTGATATTCTAGTATGTTCCTTATCTTTCCCGTCCTTTAGACACGCTATAACAAGTCTAAAATTCCTTAAAATACCACACTAGCATGTTCCCTGTTCTTACCTTCCCTTTAGGCTTCTAAATGGTTGGCCTTATTGTATTCTTACATGGTTATACACTTTTTATGATTTTGGTTGTTGATAGCTTACTCACTGTTAACTTCTTGCTTGCTGATATTGAAGAAAACTAGATAAAGGTTTTCAAAACTTCCTGAGTCTGTGGTTATTATAATGAGTACAAATAAAGTAAATGTTATTGTATTTTGGTGACTACTTATCTTTTGCAGCTAGCTCTCTGATCCATTGTGATCATAGGTACCTGTGACGAGGATTGGTAAGTCAGGTACATTGGAAATAAATAGGAATGAACAAGGGTTATTTATTTATTTATTTATTTGCTTCTATAGCGCAGGACTCGACCTCCGAAGAGGTATCTCCGCGCTTAGCTCGCTGTAGATATCAGAGTAGATACAATGCTATAGGTACATGCAGATAGGAGTCTAAGCCTCCCCAAAAAGGTATGTTTTTAGTGCCTTCCTGAAGGAGAGAAGATTAGTGTTATGTCGCATGCCAACAGGGAGTTTGTTCCAGAGAGAACGTCCTACATAAGAGAGTGCTCGGCCACCCTGCCTAGCCTTCTTAATGAATGGAATTTATAATAGAAGTTGACTATTGGAGCGCAGAAGGCGTTCCGAATTGTGAATTTGATATTTCTGAGTCAGATAGTGAGGGCCTAATCCAAAAAGACTCTTGTGTATAATACAGCAAATTTTAAATTTGATTCGCTGGCATACAGGCAGCCAGTGAAGCTCTTCCAAGAGGGGCCTTGATGGTGTTCTCGAAGGGACATTGAGAACCAGTCTGGCCGCGGTGTTTTGGGCTACTTGGAGTCGGTTGAGTACATGTTCATTCGCCGAGATAAGAAGGCCATTACAGTAGTCCAACCGACTAATTACAAGTGCCTGGACTAAGGTCTTTCTGTAAACGTCTGATAAGAAGTGAAAAACCCTTCTTAGGAGACCAATTGTACGAAAACAGGATCCAGTCACCAGATTCACATGTTCTTTTAAAACCAGATTCTGGTCCAGTCGGACTCCCAAATTCTTAACTGATTGTTTTGGGCAAGGTATAGGTCCTAACTCCAGAGGACACCAGTCTGGTGACCATAGGCGATTTGCTTTCCCAAATAACATGACTTCTGTCTTGCCCACATTACACTGGAGGCAGTTGTAGGCCATCCAGTGGGATACCGCTCTCATGCCCTCAGCAAAAGAGTTTCTAATTTCTGGGGTAAGAATCTGGAAAGGGAACAAGAGCTGGGTGTCGTCGGCGTACGACACTGGGGTAAACCCAAATGGTCTACACGCTACTGGTTAGTAGCGTGTAGGTTACCCGATTAATAAATATGGTGAATTGAATTTATAGGCCCAAGTGTGCGTATGGTGAAAAATTATAGTCGTGTGACCTGCGCGCTCTATCAACATCGCTAATTCATTGACGTCTTTCACTTTATGCACTATGGAGACAAAGGCAGAGATGTCTTGCAGCGGGACACTGATTGAGAGGGAGAATGACCAGGAAGTTGAGCAGAACACCAGAAACTACATCCATATTAGAAATAATGGCATTTTCATGGAAATAAGCATTACTTTTTATATAATTATTTACTCTTTTAAGTGACCTTGGTAACTCATTTTAAGTGCATCACTAGTTCATTAAAAACGATAATTATGATAAATAATCTTCACGAGTTTGCGCATTTTGCGTATTTTCTAAAATGCAACAACAGTTCTCCCCTGTGCTTATTTTACCAATCACTAAAAAAGCATTAGTAACTTTTTTAATCAGCCAATAGCCTTTTGAAGTCTTCATCTTCTTAGTCGAACATTCTGCTACATCTGCTTTACTTGTTGGTTTATTCAATCTCAATAGTCATCCAACTCAGAATAGTCCTCTGATTTAGTAGCAGCCCGTGTGTGAGACGAGCGGGTGGTGGAGGTGAGGGGGGCATAGGGGTCACAAAGGAAGGGGGTCAAAATAAAAAATAACAATAAAAAAAACTTACCTTGAGACGGCACACATCCAGCATCGTGCTCCTCTGCTCCGCTGCTGCGCTGCTTGAGGCACAGGCTCCCAGAATGCTCTGCAGCACATTCTGAAGCTGCTCTCTAATGAGAGCAGCTTCAGGATTGGCCTGAGCGCTCTCGTTGGTGCTCCAGGACAGATGGGCAATGCAGCTTGGGTTGGGGCTCTGTTCCCCTGGTGCTACGTAGTCCTACGCTGCTGACATCGTCATAGACATTGACACAGACGTGCGTAATGCTGCAACGCTGATCGCACTACCCTTGGCCCCTTTGATGCGGACCGGGACACGGGCGCAATAAGGGCAGGACTAGACCGGAAAAAGAAGATGCAGGAAAAGAAGCAGCTATATCAGTGTCTAGTTATCGCCGTAAGAGAGGGGCAGAGGCTGAGAAGATTATCGGGCAGTATATCCGGAGAGGACTGTTGCCTGGAGCCAGGGACCAACAGAGGAAAAAACTTAAATCCTAGATTGTTGGTCCTCAATAGACGTTGATACTGGAAGGATTTAGAATGTAAATGTCGGAATTTGTAAAGCGCACAGCTACCTCCACCGGAGGTGTCCCGGCGCAGTCCGTATAGGGCTTAGAAGGGCAGCGTAGCACGTAGCAGGGGAGCAGAGGTAAGTACAAGGAGGACGGGCGGCAGTGAACAGTTTGTTAACTAAAGGGGAAGTGCCCCAGGTCACTGCAAGAAAAATTGGGCAGAGAGTGTCCCGGAAGAGCCCTCTGGAAACTATTAGGTTAAGGAAAACATCCGGTGGACTTCTAAAAACGAAGGATATATAAAGAAAGAGATGGCACCTGGGAGAGCAAAATCGCGTAAAGGATTAAAGAGTCATAAAAAGCCTGAGGCCAATGAAGTGGGGACAGAAGGAACGGAAGCAAACCAGAAAGAGAAGGGAAGAGTTAATTGCGCCCAAGAAGAAGTAACCCCATGCAAAAAAACTACACAAACAAAAAAATTTCTCTGAATAAAAAACCCCTGCCAAGTGATTTAGGTGGGGGAAAAGGAGGGCCTTCAGTCACAAAGTTGATCAAGGACTTTGTGGGGAAACATTTTAGAAGGAATAAACCGCTAGTAGAAGGGCAGCTGGGAGGGGAAAAACAGCTAACATCCACCAGTTTGGTATCTGTGTATTTGGACTCTCCATACCAAACTCATCATGACATATCTGAGTTATTCTTGGACCCAAGGCTATCCCCATCACCCCGACTCTTTCCCCTTTCGGACGATCAAGAATTGGAAGGAGAGGGTGAGGGAGAGGCACAGATGGTGACTTTCAAAGTAAGAAGCTCATTAACCCAGTAGAGGAACACCTCGAAGAGGATGAAAGAGCGGAAATGCCTTATGATAGAGTAAATAGCTCTTCCGATCCCTCTATGATCAACTTTGATGTCACAGGAACTTCAAGTGCCTCAATGCTAGAAGTAATGTTAATTCTGCAAAAGACACTGCAAGGCCTGTTGGAGGTATCGGTAATGAATAATGACATTCTAAAACTCAAAAATAACAACTTCAAATTATGGTGGGAGAATTGAAACAAATTAAAGATCTTATGCCCTCCATAGTTAGGCCAGTTGGTGGGGACCAACAAGCAGGGGAAGAGAAATCCCAGCAGGAAGGGGTGAAGAATGGTACCCCAACGTGAAAGGAGGAGCAAAGTGTATTTATATCACAATACCCAAAGATTATAAAGAAACTGGGAGAAACGATGAATTATAAACAGTATATACCTCGACCAAGGAGATGGAGGAAAGGCCTAAAGAAGGACCCAACTGTAAAACAGCAGGAAAAAAAGAAGCTAGTTATAGAAAAAGGGTATAAGAGCTTAACAAAAGTTGTCGTAAAAGCTCAGGGAAAAAATACCCCTGTAAGAGGAACTGTTACTTGTAAATCACAAAAAGTAGAGAGGAAAGAGAGATATGTGGGGGAACCTAAGGATAAAAAAAAAAGTTTTTTCTTTTTATTTCAAGTCATTTTTATTGAATTTTCCAAAAATTAACAGATAAGTAAATAAACACAGTGATAATGATAGCCAATAAGAAAACCCAATGACAATGATAAAAACAATAATAATGATGAAAACAATAAGAAATACAAAGAAAATAGAAATAGAACCAACAAACATCGAATTACTCAAGTGCCTTACCACGGGAGTCGCATTAGGAATTTATAAAAATCTATTGGATGTAAACCGTGTCGAGACTGAAGTTCAGCGAAGGGTAGGGGGAGGGTCCCTGTAAAAAGATCTTTGACTAGATTTATGCCCATTTCGACCAGTGTTCCAAATAGAGCATCTCTCCATCGACCTTCAGGTTCGGGTTGTACCAGAGAGAGGACAAGTTGGAGTTGTTAGTTGTTAGTACAGATAAGTGTTCTAAACATACAAAGGCTCTTTTAGTGTTAAGCAAAATATATTTAGAATGGGGGATGGAAGATATATCCATGGTTAGGAGAGCAGACAAAGGCATATTGTTGATGATTGATCTTTCTATGTCCAACCAGACAGGCGTATAGTCTGCCTGGGGGAGTAGCCAGTTAGATCCCTGCTTAAAGTCATCTATACCAGCGATCTTGTGACTGAACTTCTGGGGAATACAGCGATACCAAAAAGTGGGCTCTGTGCATAACAGGGTCGTGACTGTGATCTTTTTCATCTCCGCCCACTTAATCGTCTCCCGCACCGGCCACGGAAGCTTTCCTCATGGCGACTTCACCCCGGAGACAAACGAATGTGCATCCTGATCCCTGGGCAAACGCTGCACTGAGACGGAGACTGTTCGTGATAAAGTGGGGTTCGGTGCTACATTATGGACTACTACCACCTCAACGGGAGCACGTAATCTTCTAGCATTTCAAGCTATAAAGTAGGTTGCAGCTGTTGGCGCTCAAAATGGTGGCAATGCCTGCATAAAGGACGATGCCCGTGAAATGTATTGACCCCCCCTAATATAACTAATATAAATGCCACCCAGCGCGTAAAAGGAGAATAATTCAGTTAGCGCCAAATTACATTTGGAAAAAAGCTGCACGATGTAATTTTCTGCCTGTTGCCTGTGTGCGCGGCTTGAGCGTTCCATGGCATTCTTATTGTGCCCGATGCAGCCACAGCTACCGCAGCTCCTTCAAGGTATCTTCTATGCTCACACGCGCACTCACTCAATGTAAGGCAAGAAGCATTTTGAACATCAGCTAATAACAGTATAGCTGCCCTATCTCAAGACAGAATCTCTTGTTTTGTCATCAAGTGCATTGAGCAGGTTGTGCACAAAATGGCGGACTCCTCAGATCCGTAATTAGCGAAACATAGTTCCCCAATCTAAGTGCCATACCCCTGGTTGTGTATAGCAGTGCAGTGCATGTCATTAATGATTTTTCTATCAGGGTGTAGACTAAGGGGCAATCTAATGCGTGGCAGTTCTACCTTAATAATACTTCTACCTTGGATGACTGACCTTAACATGGCCGTTATCGTGAGTGATCCACAACAGTCTTTGATGTGTCTTCTTTACCAATGTGGTTCCTCTGCTCAAGTTTGACCCTGCTGTTCATGCTGTGCATGCCTCTCCATACGGCTCCAGTCTGTGCATGCTGGTCCTGCTGTGTATGCTGTTCCATGCTGTATATGCTGATACACCTTGTTTCATACTGCCAATAAAGTGGTATCAACACCCAAGTTAACATGCTGCCCCAGGCTGTACATGTTGTTCCTTCATGCCAGTGTTTATGAGTCTGCCGAAAACATTACTCTCTACATTTGCTCCATCAGTGTACACTGCACACTGCCTCATACTGCTTGTTCCTGTGATCGCTGTTCCAAGCTGCTTCATATCCTGTGCACGCTGCTCCAAACAGCTCCAAGCAGTTCCAAGCTGCTCCATACTGCTCTGTGCTGCTCCAAACTGTTTGTGACTGTGCATGCTGTGCACACTGTTCTAAATTGCTCCTTACTGTGCATACGGGCCCTTCATACCAACGCTATTGGGTTGGTGCTGCTGAGTCCTACTCGTGTCTTCGTCAGCCAGCCTAAGCTGTGTAATCCTCGTAAGTGCCTATGCCAGTGTGGTGCTCAAAGGATTCATCTGCCTGTGTTAATACAGATACAACAGTGTTAAACAGTGTTAAACAACTAAACAGCCACAAATACAACTACAATTACAACTACAAATAAAGCAGACTACCAAGCAGCTAAATCAGTCGTTCCGGTGGCACCAGTCACCAATACGTCCACCTGCTAGGTCTACAAGGCTAACGGCTACACAGAAGATACACTGTAGGAACACAATAGATGTCAAAAATGTCTGACAAAGAGATTAAGTCGAGCCTTAAGAGAGTTAAAGCCGACCCACTGAACCCAGATTCTCCTTTTAAAGGAAAACGCAACATCAATGCAACGATGGATACCATATTAAATAAATTAGCTGGGTGGGGCGCTAGGGTGCCTCCATATGCCGCATAGAACTCCTGCGGAAGGCTGTCCGGACCCAGGGTCTTGCCCGAGGAGACCAGAGTGATCGCTTCCTCGATTTCCTTCAAAGCGATAGGGCGCTCTAGATCCTTCTGGGCCGCTAGTTCTAGCCTAGGGAGGCACACCCCACCCTGGTCAAGGAGAGCAGCGACAGTCAGCCCAGGAGTTTGCACAGTGTACAGTCTCCGGTAATATGCAGCAAAGGTATTTGCCATTGCCACAGGAGTGCATTGCACTGTTCCATCGGAATCCACCACCTCCGGGATGATGCGATTCGCCCTGGAATATGTGGCCAAATCTAAGATTTAAAGCAGAGATGCGGAAGTTGTTTGCCAGACATCAGTTCGTTAAGGCTAGTGATAACGAGCTCTTGAATTTGTGTCAAGGTACTAAAGATTTACTGACGTATATAACATCCTTTAATCGTCTTATTGCTGAAACTGAATGGCCTAACAAAAAGAGAACTTCTTTGTTTAACCGGGGGCTCAAAGACGAGCTTAAGGACATTCTTGCCCAAATTGTTGACCTTCCCACTTATTCTACTGAATTTATTGATTTAGTGGTTCGTTTAGACCATAGGTTAGGAGAACGTAAAGGAGAAAGAAGCCGGAGTGACATTCCTAGGCTACAATTCTTGAAACAAGAGAAAAAGGAAACCACACATTCTTCTGTAGATAACGCTGAACCAATGCAAATAGGTGGAATCAGAGTTCCACTGTCCAAAGACAAAAAAGATTGTAGGCGTCGACTAAAATTGTGTTTGTATTGTGGGAAGTCTGGACATTTCGCCTGGGATTGTTCTGTAAAACCAACTACACCTCGTAAGGTAGTAGGTTGGAATGACTCAATAATAGTTGAGACTGATCAGTCGGGAAACGTTTAAGCCCGGTAAGGAACGAGACCTCCCTATCGAGCACATCAGAGCTAAGGGTTTCTTTTCATCAGTTAGCCAATACAATTTCCATTGTACCCCGACATTTAACTCTCATTGTGACCTTCTTTTTGGCAACCCAAATTAGAAAAGTAATCCAGATTCTTCTTGATTCAGGAGAAACTGGTAACTTTGTAGATATCAGCTTGGCTAACACTTTAAACATCTCTACGATAAGGAAGACCCTTCCTGAACCCGTTCGAGCAGGAGACGGTTGTGAATTGACCTCTGGTTTGATTCAATACCAAACATTACCATTGACCATGATTTGCTCTGATGGTCATTCTGAACAGATTCAAATCGATTTAATTGATACCCCAGTTTTTGGAGCAATTTTAGGAATACCATGGCTGCAGGTGCATAACCCTAAAATTTATTGGGTCAAAAGAATCGTTACTCTTGATTCCACTTACTGTTCTCAGTCTTGTTATTTACAACGCCAACAACCCATCACACCCTTACACTGCGCTTCTGTTTGTGAAAATGCTGACACACAAGAGTTTAGTATTCCACAATCTTATGAAGATTTTCATGACGTTTTCTCTGAAGTTCAAGCTACCCAACTTCCCCCACATCGGTCTTACGACTGTCGTATCGATCTACTTCCTGGGGCTACCCTGCCTTGTAGCAGAGTGTATGCCTTATTTGATCCAGAGACACGTTATCTCAGAGAATATCTTGACAATTTGTTGATGAAGGGGTTTATTCGTCACTCCACTTCCCCTGTTAGTTCGCCTTTGTTCTTCGTGCCCAAGAAAAACGGGGAACTTCGCGCCTGCATTGACTATAGAGCCATCAACAAGGTAACAATAAAGAACATGTACCCTCTCCCACTCATACCTGTCTTATTAGACCAAGTATGTAATTCCACCATCTTTACAAAACTGGACCTAAGAGGTGTTTATCACCTTATCAGGGTAAAAGATGGAGATGAGTGGAAAACAGCATTTAGAACTAAATTTGGCCTATTTACAGTGCTTTATTTGTGCCGGTGCTTTCCGGTTCTCAGCACCGGCCCTTTTTAGACAGGGCCGGTGCTATACATTTTGTTTCACGCAGCAGCGCCGGTGAACTAAACTTTTAAAAAATGCATGCATAAGCCTAGGCAGCACAGCTGTAGTTTTCCCACGTCATATGTGCTGCTCTCACGCTTACCCATTCATCAATGCATACTCTAGGTGGCACACCAGTGACTGGATTTCAAACTTTCACAAAGAATAAAAATGCAAAACAGGCTTGTGAAGAACTACCTTTAATTCTACAGATAGTGCGCTTTCCTCCTCCCTCTGGCCTTAAAGGAAATAAGAAATAGAAACAAGGCTGGCAAACCACATGTCTGTTACGTAGCACGTAGGCCTTTCAGCAGCTCCTTATTGGTTACAAAAGGCCTAGGGGACTGACGGGAGAATGTTTGTATTTGCTCTTTTTGTACGTCATGCATGCAGACGGAGAAAATTATACAAATGAAACGTGCTGCCTTCACATCTAAAGACCCGAGCGTGTCGAATTTAAATGGAAACCAGATTTGCATTGAATCAGCATTGAAACCCTGCACCTATCTGTAAGTACTTTTAGGCAGACCCTCCAGTTTATCGGGATTTCGCGATTCACAAAAAAAAAGCGAAATCGGCAGATTACCGCGATGGCCGCGATAATAACCATATTGGCCGCGATATTTACAAAAAAGTGTCTCTACCGGGAGACAGCAAAACAAACAATGCCTTTTATTGGCTGTGCGCCGCCCCCCCCCCCCCACTCGTGTGTGTCAGCAGCTTCCCGGGACACACACAGGCAGTCAGTTTTCGAGCTGCCAGCCGCACCCGAGTACTTCACAGGTCATTAAAAGACCTTTCACTTGTTAATGAGGCTTTGTTTTTCAACCCTTCTTTGACCCCTCTGCCTAAGGCTGGAATAATTAGCCACCCCCCCATACTGGAAAGCACATGACACACACACATTCTGTAGACGAGATCAGCTTTTATCTCGGGTTTGTTTTTTCTAGTGAATACTGAAATCTTAAACTGGACCCACGGACACTATAAGCACGAGCAAGTGTTATGTTCTACCGCGCTAGCATCTAGCACCATCTAGTGGGATGTGCTTCATTTGCGGCCTCAACATTTATAAATAGGCAGTCTTAATTGAAAATGTATAAATCAGTTTTGAAGGGCCTTTTCGAGTTTATGAGTTGCTCCTTTAGTTTCACATTGCCTTTGCTCCTTATCAGCCTGAATTCGGGAGTGTTTACAAACGAGCAAAAGGCTTTTAAAAGGGAACATATGTATTGCATAGAAAAAATGCCACAGGTGAGATGCACACAAATATAATACACTCTCGAAATACTGTTATAAATCTATGGTCTACATCTCTTGTGTGTTATCAAATATAAGTCTAGAAAGGGGGCTGGACAGGCAAATTGGCAGATTATATGGTTTACGCTAGGCACTCCAGGTGCACTGCTGGCATATTGTAACCATAAATGAGTTGACACTATCACTGGATTAGGTTAGCCAGGATGGACAGAAACATTCGGTAAATTATAACAGCAAAATTTACAAAAAATTAGCGTAGGGGAGCGACGCAAGTCTTTTTGATTCGCTGCATTACGCCGCCAGCCCATGAAGACGTGTCAGGCCGGGCTGACACACACGACGGGGGGGGGGGGCTAAAGCCCCGTGCGCCCAATGGGTGTTGCGCGCCTGACCGTCCATCACGACGAGGCATAAGTAGGGCCGTGAGCCAAAGGGTGTGCATCACGGTGGACTCGGGTGAACTCTGCATTTGACATCTCGTTCGGTCACGCCATCATCTACTCCAGGTCTGGTTCGACAACAAGCAGAGCACGCACTTCAAGAGACCAATGGTGCGGACTGTCCAATGACGTCACGCCCCTGGAATGCTTCGCCACTTCATTTCCCCACGACCAGCTCCAGGATTTGACACATGTTGAGAATTCCCAAACCATATCCAGAGATACACTCGAATAGCTGTACATGCTTTACGAGGGAAACAAAGTGTCTACATTGTAAATAAACCAAATATACATAGCTTCATGTTGTTAAATAACTAGAAAAGCTAAGATATCTGTGTTTGTTGTAGGAAAAACGGCCAAATAAAATGCCGCAAAATTGCAGCTAAATTTCCATATTTGTGCCGCTAAATTTCCATTTTTGTGCCGCTAAATTTGCGAATCCATGCCACTATATCCTGGGGGGTCTGTTTAGGGCTACAGTAGGAAATGTACCTATATTACTCTAGAGTCGTCAGTAAGGCTGGACAGCAGGAGTTAAATGCCCTGGGCCGTGCAGTAGACAAAGTGATAGATTTAAAAAAACGCTTCATTATAAAAAAAAAACAGCCTTGTGCGGGCTCCAAATAATAAGATTTTTGCGGCGCCTCTCTTACCTAGTGCTTCCCCGCCTATGTTAACTGTGTTGGCCCAGGGGGAGGGGGCCCCATTTAGCACTCATTAGGGTCCCGTGATCGATCCCAGTGGTCGGAGACCCATCACGGCCACATCAGGTGCAGTACGTGTGCCCAGCCAGCAACCCTGGAGAGCGGAGGGCAATGCAGCACCGAAGGCGGGAGGGAAGGGCCCGCTCCAGTTGTACAACCAGTCGCTATCAGAGCCTGCCAATGCAACTCCTTTCCCCAGCCAGGACAGATTTCACTGCATCTAACTCCAGCGGTCGGACAAGGGACGAGCTGAGTCAGGAGTTTCAGGAGGGTTAGGGCAGGGGCTGAAACCAACCCCCTCCTCCAGTCTCATCGGGTCACTCTTCCCCAGGCGACTTGTCTCCCAGCCCCAGTTGTCCAGCCAGTCCCCTGCCGGCCCTGGATAAGTCAACAACTGAACTTCTCACACCTGACTACCACATGTGTTTGTTGGGTGGTGGTGCACACAGTGTCTGTCCTGGCACGTGCAATAATAAACAGCGCAACCTGGGATCACCAGTCCAACTAGCCATACCCCTGTTAGAACAGCCCTTCACAACGCGGCTCATCTGCTCTTCAGAGGATGGAGTCGAGACTCACAACAGACTGAGTCCATGAGAGTCCAGTTTGGAGCCTGTCCAACACAGCATGTGGCACAACAAGGCAGCACTCTAAAGCTCAGAAAGAAGCTACGTGAGTTAATTAATCAATAAGCGCACCAGGCAGAGGTGGCAGTGCTTAGCTGTGCTGCAACACTTGAAAGGCTGCTGAGAGTGGTTGTAAGTAGTGGCCACACCAATGGTTTCTCAAGTTAGGTAATTTTTAAATTAGAATTACCGAATCGGTATTTCCTATTGATTCCTATGGGCTGTGAAGCCCATAGGAATCAATGGGAAATACCGAATCGGTATTTACCGATTCGGTAAATACTGAATGTTGCAAGGGTGCAGGGGGTGTCACTTTGACACCCTCTAGCACCCGAAGTAAAGGCATGTGTGACATGTGGCACACATACATGCCCTAAGGGTATGTCTGTGTGTCACATTGCACAGTGTGCATGCACAGATGTGCATGCACACCTGGATTCGGTATTTTACCACACAATAGGATTGTGTGGTAAAATACCGACTCTTAAGGGCCTGTGACCCTCTCAGGAGTGTCACCTCCATTTGGATATACCGAATCGGTAAAATTACCGATTCGGTATTTTACAGAATCGGTAACCGATTCGGTAAATTTATCGATTCGGTAAAATAATGGCCAATACATCTGAAAACCCAAATACCGGTCGGTAACGGCCGAATTCGGCTGTTACCGACCGGTATTAGGGCTCCTACATCTGGCCCTTAGTCAGTTAGTCAGTTGGTAAGTGGCCAGTGGGATGAGGCTTTACTAATCCCTAGGTGATCTGTGGCAGAGGGCGGCTGGGCTGATGGTGTCAGACATCAGGACTGTGTAATGGCTTAGGGTGATTTTCCTAATTTTTATACTTACAGGGGGACTAGACTTCATTGCTTGATTTTGCTCACAAGAAGGTGTCACTCATAGTCGTTGAAATGTCACTCATAATTACACTGAAGTTATAAAAATGTCACACATAGCAATCTGAAACCTTGGCAGCTATGGGTACAGTGTGCTGGAACCTGTTTAAGGGAGGGCAGGAAGAATTCTTTCAGCATGCTCCAGATTTTCAGCACACCAAAGGATGCAAGAGCTGGATATTTTGCTAATGAAAAGCACACCACAAGATAGTCTGAATGGCAAAACCATGGGATATGTGTAGGCAGATAAAATAATAATAATAATAATACTAGTATTTATAAAGCGCGAACAGCTGCCTCAACTAGGAGGCGTCCCGGCGCTGTGAGGGCTTAACAAGAAAGTTAGCTGGGAGTCTGCAGCCTAGAGAGGCACCGAGAACAGCCACGACTTAAGCTGTCTCCTAAAACTTGTTTCTGATTGGGCCTTTCGCAGCTCAGGAGGTAGGGAATTCCAGAGACGGGTCACATTGGCTGAAAAGGTCCGGCCGCCCAGTCTAGCTCTTTTGACTCGTGGCACACTCAGTAGCACCTGATCATTTGAGCGAAGACAGCGGGACTGTGTATATCTAGGCAGACGGGCTCTCAAATAATTAGGACAGGTGCCGTAGAGGGACCTATAGGCCAGAGTAAGAGTTTTAAATTTTATTCTACTGGCAATCGGGAGCCAGTGTAAGGCCCGAAGATGGGGGGAGATGTGCTCCTTAAAAGGAATATGCTTAAGTAGCCTGGCTGCCGCGTTTTGCACCGTTTGCAGCCTTTGAACCAAGTATTTCGGGAGACCGCTATACAGGCCATTAGCATAATCCAATCTCGAAGTGATGGTGGCATGGATCACGGTTTTCCGGCAAGACTCAGGCAAAAGTTTCAGGACTGGGCGGAGATTCCTCATTTTGCTCAGGCAGCAACCTGTAACCTGATGGATCTGGGGCACAAAGGAGAGATTTTCATCCCACTTGACCCCCAGATTTTTTGCCCCCTGGGAGGGGGAAGGTGGAGTACCCATCTCAGTCGGCCACCAGAGCTCAGCTGGAGGGTGACTGCCTTTACCAAAGAAGATCACTTCCGTTTTTCCCGGATTCAGTTTCAGCTTATTAGTATTCATCCAGGAAGCCACATCCTGAAGGCACCCCTTAAAGTTTGCAAATGCCGCCTCTGTAACCTCAGAGTAGGGAAAAACCAACTGGGTGTCATCAGCATAAGATATTGCGGTGACTCCCCAGTTGGCAATGAGGGAAAAAAGAGGGGCAAGATAAACGTTAAACAAAAGGGGGCTAAGGGCAGATCCTTGCGGGACCCCACATCGCAGCAGCTTACGCTTTGAGGCACAAGTGCCTAAGGTGACCCTCTGCGTTCGGTTTGACAAGTAGGACTGCATCCAACCGAATGCCTGATCTTGTAGGCCAATGTCTGCCAGACGTTGGATCATCCTAGCATGATCCACCGTATCAAACGCGGCCGAGAGATCCAGGAGCATCAGCATAGCTGAGTCTCCTGAATCTAACGACCACCTCAGAGAATCAGCCACCTCAATCAGCGCCGTCTCCGTGCTGAAGCCGGGTCTAAACCCAGACTGAGTCTCATGAAGGGTGTTATTAGACTCGACATGAGCATTCAGCTGGTGATGGATTAGTTTTTCCATCATTTTCCCGGGAGCTGCCAGCAGAGAGATAGGACGGAGGTTAGTTAAATCCTCCGCATCCCCGTTTGGCTTCTTCTTCAGTGGAAGGAGCGTCGCATGCTTCCAACTCTCTGGAAATTCCCCAGTGTCTATGGAAGTATTCCAGATATGTTGGAGCATAGGTGCGATAGCGTCCGCTAAAGGTGCCCACAGTTTAGGTGGACAAGGGTCCTCTGGGGAGCCTGACTTACACCGGATTATCTCTTGCCTTGCCTCATCTAGCGAGATAAGTTGAAATTTCCTCAAGGGGACTGGGGACCGGCCCCCATTCTCTCTATCCTCCCTGGCCGTATGTTTATGCGGGCCAAAGGAGTCATAGACCATCTGTATTTTATTGTCAAAGTAGATAGAGATCTTATCACAGAGTGCTATGGATGGGGGGATATCCCTTTCAATGCAGTGAGGCTTCAAAAAGGATTTAACCAATTTAAACACTTCTTTGCTGGGATTCTCTGCCTGTTGAACAATGGAGGCATAGTAGCTCTTTTTTTCTTTCCTGATATGCTTATGAAACAGCTTGGTGGCCTCTCTAAATTGTATTTTTGCTAGGGGGCAGTAATTTAATCTCCATAGTCTTTCGAGTTTCTTACAGGCTCTTTTTTCCACTCTTAAATCATCAGAGAACCATGGGGCCGTGGGAGAAGTTCTCTGCGCTGTCACCCTTTTTGCTGGTGCTGTGAGTTCTGCTTGAAATTGCTCCCTACAACTCTTTTCTCTGCACAGGAGGAAGAGTATCCTGATGGGGTTTTTTTTATTGCAAATGCACCACGACTGAATTTTCCACAGGCCTCTCTTCACAGTGTCTGTGGAACAACGTTGTTTATGCTGGTGGGCTGATATGGTTCATTTTCAATCTTACCCAAGCACATTTCAAAAGACCCTGAAAGCAGACTAATCACTTATATTTGCTTATTATGCAACTATGTGAGCTTTCATCTTCCAGCTACACAGATTCACAACCGCAACATGTACAAAAAGCTCACACACTTTCTGTAATCCGAGAATTACTGAAAGTATACGTTTGAAGCACATTACTGCTATTATTTCTAGACCTATAGGTTGATGGCAGGAACAGACTGGAAAACAGAGACAAGGGGAGAAAGCAGGGATGAAACAGAACCTGCAAACTTAAAATTGAGGGACAGGGAACTTTTGCTGGTAGCTGACAAAAATGTCAGTCCCACGATCGGCAGTGCTGGTAACGAGATTTTGAGATTTTTTTTTAGCCCCGGCACTTATTATTTTACAAATTAAGCACTGCCTATTTGAGTACACTGTGATGCTGTTTGGACTGTGTAACGCTCCCGCAGCGTTACAGTTTTTTATGAACAAAGTCCTACAAGAATTCCTAGACATCTGTGTCATCTGTTACATAGATGATATTCTGATTTATTCCACCTCCACTGATGAGCATATTGGTCATGTGAGAGCTGTGTTACAACGTTTAAGAGAACATCAGCTGTTTGTCAAGTTAGACAAATGTGTGTTTCATGCCACTACTGTTGAGTTGTTGGGTTATGTTCTTTCCCCACATGGCATAGCTATGGACCAGTCTAAAGTGCAGGCCATATTATGTTGGGATACCCCAGGGTCAATCAAATACATTCAAAGATTTTTGGGGTTTGCCAATTTTTATCGGCGCTTCATCCCAAATTTCTCTACTATAGTGGCTCCTATTACACACCTACTAAAGAAAGGAGCCCGATTTCATTGGTCTACTGAAGCAGAAAAAGCTTTTCAACATCTCAAATGTGCTTTCACTGAAGCACCAATCTTGCACCACCGTGATCCGACACAACCATTTTATGTTGAGGCAGACGCTTCCTTGGTGGCTGTAGGAGCTATTCTGTCCCAAAGAGATCCTGGCTGTGGTCACCTACATCCTGTGGCATATTTTTCTAAAAGTCTGTTACCTGCAGAGCAGAACTACACGGTGGCAGAACGTGAGTTGCTCGCCATCAAGTTGGCTTTTCAAGAATGGCATCACCACTTGTTGGGGGCTCGTCACACTGTAACCATTTATTCAGACTATCGCAACTTGCAGTTCTACCAAAGTGTGAAAGCCCTGACACCACGCCAACTTTGTTGGCTTCTGTTTTTCAATGAGTATGATTTTATTACCACCTATAGACCAGGCAAGGAACAACAGAAAGCAGACACATTGTCCCGTCTGAGTTATCATAGTCCAGAAGTGGATATCGAACAGCTAAAACCCGTAATCCCAGGGAATAACGTTGTACACAAGAGTTTTTGACACACATACAAGAAGCACTAGACAAGGCCTTAGTATTACCTGAGTTAGTTGAGAAGGGGAATTTATTGTATCATAATGATCGTTTATATGTGCCAACCCAAGAATTACAACAGACGGTTTTATCTTGGACTCATGACTCGGTTTTTGCGGGTCATCCTGATATAAAAAAGAATTTTGAATTATGTCAAAGACAGTTTTGGTGGCCTACACTCCTTGATGATGTTAAAAAATACGCGCAAACCTGCCCCATTTGTGCACAATCAAAAACCCCTCATCTTGCTCCAGCTGGTTATCTTCAACCAATGCCTATACCACCTGCACCATGGCATACTTTAAGCATGATTTTGTCACTGATCTCCCTGTTTCCAACAGTTACCATATCATTTGGGTGATTATTGATTATTTGACTAAGATGGCTTATTTTGTTCCACATAAACACTTGCCTTCTGCAAAGCAACTCACGGAACTTTTCGTCCAACATATTGTCAGGTTACATGGACTACCGACTACTATCATTTCCAATCGTGATCCTCAATTTGTTTCTAGTTTGTGGTGTAGCTTTTGTTCATCAATGAGTGTAGATGTATGTCTGTCCTCCGCTTATCACCCACAAACAGATGGGCAGACGGAATGCCTTAATCAGACTATGGAACAACTCCTGCGTTGCTTCTCTTCTATGGAGTCCACGAAATGGGATAAATCCCTGCCCCTAGTCAAATTTGTTTATAATAACTCCGTTCACTCGGCTACTTGTGGTTCCCCTTTTTACTGTTTGTTGGGTTATAATCCACGCATGTTACCGATACCACAGACTGCACTTCTTGAAGCAATTCCAGCTGTTTCTTCCCATCATTCACAACTCTATAGAATACAAGACCAAGTACGTTCCCATCTACAACACTACCAACAGCAGGTCAAAAAACAAGCAGATAAGCAACGAAGACCCACTCCTCAATATGCTATAGGAGACAGGGTCTGGTTGTCATCTAAAAATGTACGGTTAGATGGGTCAAGAAAACTTCATCCCAGGTTTTTACATCCATTTCCCATTAAGAAAGTCATCAATCCAGTCACAATGGAATTATCCTTGCCCAGTGATTATCAGATTCACCCAGTATTCCATGTTTCTCTGTTACAACCCTATGTGCTACATACTCGAGCAGGCCCACCTCCTCCTCCAGTAAAGATAAATGGTCATTGGGAATATGAGGTAGCTAAGGTATTGGATTCAAAAAGAGACCATGGTGTATTGTATTACTTGTTAGGATGGAAAGGTTATGGAGTGGAAGAAAACTCTTGGGAACCGGCAACCTCAGTCCATGCTCCTCGTTTGATAAGACAATTCCACCAGCAACATCCCCTAAAGCCACGTCCAGTATCAGGGGTTTTGCGAGGGAGGACTGGCAGGAATCAGCGCACAGCAGCTAGTATTACTTCCTGTTTGGTTTGTTTGTATGCTCAAAACAAATACATTAATCATGTCCACATCCCTAACATGTCTATTTAAAAATGCATTGTAAAGTGTCTATTGAAAGCTGTATTGTAATCCTTTTTATTTGGAAATTCCATGTTTAACTTGCCCTTTAAATTCCAAGTGTTAGTGTCATGTTGGTTTTCACGCACTGACAGGAGCGCGTCATGTTTGTTTTTCACGCGCTGGCAGAAGCGCGATCAAAGGCTTCCCCTGGTTGCCAGCAAACCTACCAGCTGGCAGCTAAACACGTGTTGTTGACACGCGCTTGGTTATGCGGTCGACAACGCCCTAATTCAGGCTATAAATCGCCACGAGCTAAGAATTTCTCGCTTGACTTCGTTTCTTCTTTCTGAGAATCAGATCGGGTCATCTTCTGGCATCGGACAGTGTAGAGGCTTCCTGATCTCCCTGAGCCGGCTCCAACGCGGGACAAGAGACATTTGCAGAGATAAGTCCTGAACTTTAATGACAATGCTTGATGCTATTTAAAGGTGGAAGACTTGTATTTTCTGGCCACTTGGGTATTTCTTTATTTTGGAATATGTTGAACTTGGATACTGGTGCGGAAAGAGTTCTTGTTGGTTCATCAGAATATTAGTCAAGTTGAGCTTGACATCTGTTGCGCTTTTTTTTTAGTCTCATCTCTGATATTCATTTTTAAACTGCTTATAATTATTTCACTTTTGGAAAAAGAAAGTGTTTGTTTCATTAAGATTAAGAAATCGGGAACACTAAATGTTATAAAGACTGTGAATATTGTGTATTCTCAATTTCTACTTTCATGCGCTCACTATGCATATCCAAGAGTTCAACCTTGAAGGAAAAACAAAGTTGGCACGGCACAAGTAACATTTAGGGGAGAGACAAATCACTCATAATGTAATAAGAATTCAGGTGGACATGATCATTGGTGTTTCACAACATATATTTTCTACCTTTGTCTTTCCTAGTTTGATTCTAGAATGATGTTATATTACATCTAAAGGAACAAGAAGTTCAACATAGCGCACGTACGACTCTCGTACTTAACACAGGTGATAACCATAATTAATATAGTTGATTCCTTCTTAATCCCAGATATATATTTCCAAGTACATTGATGTGTTGTTTTATGTTGAACAGATAGAAGTAGATGACTCCGCGTTTAAGAATCCGGCTGGTCCAGGAAGCAGAGTTTGCTGCATCTTTTCTCTCTGTGTTTGTTTCTCTTCCCAAAGCCCTTCCCTCTTGGAATATTGATCAGAATCACTGTTTCTTAAATCAGTGAGGCTGGGCCATATTCTGGGCGGGGTAGGGACTGATCATCACCCCCCGTTGACAGCCTGGTTTACAGGTGAGTGGTAAGACCACCATAACACATGTTGCTACTGCATGGAGGAAAAGTATTGGAACGCTGCAGCTGTGATTTCACATTTTTCAAGAGTATTCTCCCTTCAAATAGAAATAGTTTATCTACTAAGAGGCCAAGACAGCCGGTCTGATAAATAACAGTTAGGGTCGTTGAAAACTCAGTTGAGAAGTGGTGAGTAAAGAACCGCAGCAAATCATATTTTAGATGTGCAGCTGTCACATGCACACGCTACATGCCAAGTTTGTCAGAGATTGACCCATTAGTGTAAAACAGCATGAATATGCATAAAGCGTGATGCAAAAATAAACACGCGGCGCCTTGTCTCCTTTTGGGACGGCTCATCTGGACTGGATCTCACGGCTCACTTATATAACATGCCTCCTTGAGATAAGAAACTGCTTCACGACAGCCGTGAAGCAGGCGATCCAGTCCGGATGGGCCGGACCAAAAGGCGAAAGAGAGGCAACGCAAACAGCTCATTTCAAAGGCAGGCCACGTTTAGAAAACGGTGACGCCAGCCAATGGAAATGGGGGCGGGGCTTAAATCCCTTTTCTGAAATCCCTCTCTCACAAAATTTCTCGCCAACGAGCATCTTATGCGCTGCAACGCAGGCAAGACCTAAAAACTGAATGACTCAAAAGATCGAAAAAAAATAAAATAAAAGAGAGGGGTAAAGAAGAAGCCTGTAGATGTAGGATTACACCATTATTTTTCCTGATTTTTTTTTATGTTCATAGGTTTAGATAGATTTTTATTTGTTATAGAAAACAAATTGGCTAAAGCAGAAGTGACTGAACATCCAACACCTAGTCTAAAACGTAGATGTATTAAAGCTTGCTTATGTAGCGTCTTGTTGTTAACATTTATGTGGATATTACTAACTGTCCTTGTACCTATTCTGATGGTAACTAATCATGGAAACAATACTAATGATGTAACAAGAGAAAGAATGAGTGATGTCACTAATGAAACACTTAATACTAAACTAGAAACATTGGATGGAAGTACTCTCCATCATGATAAATCAATTAGTGATTTTTTGTTAAATGTGTTTACTAAATTGTTGTTTTAATATATAGAAACCATGAATGTGAGTGATTGTTATGTGTGCATGCAATTATCTTCGTCTGTCTCAGAGGGGGTGACCTATCACCACCTACCTTTAACCAATGGTGTGTCTTGCAGTATACTAACCATTCTGTTTTATGTGACTGAGAAACTCGAATATCACTACTCCAATATACCTGTTATTAAGGAACTAAATAAGGATTTAAGTAGTAAAAATGTACGTTATATGGGAGAGTTCGTCCATATCACTGAAACTTTAGATGTAGAATATGCCTATAGAAATAACCTGACTTGTAGTTTGTGGGTAGAGGAAAAGATTTTCATAGAAATGGTAGAAGGTAGAAGAGAAAGTTTCCAAAGAAAGGCTGCTGAACAGAAGTTACGGATACCTCTTTAGAGAAGGAGATTATGAGAAAGGCAAGACATACGCTGCAATGTCCCTGGACTGGGCTCAGAAAGGGAAAATTTGTTTGCTTAGAACAAAAACTAACTATAACAATGACTTTATTGGTAGTAGTCAATGTAAATCCATTCCTGCTGCATGACGGGGAGCATGACGGCCGGAAGCTAACGGCCGTGACGGAGCTCCTCCCATTCTGTGTGGGGCGTTTCACTCCGCCAGCTCGTTTGCTTGCTTGTGGGTCAGCGGGGCCTGGCGTTTTATTTGTCTTGCAGCAGAGATCTTTCATCGGCTTTCATCGGCTCCATCGGCTGCATAATCACCGGGAATCTGGAACTGAATATATGGAGATATTAGCTAGGAACGGGTAATTTCTCCTCTTTGATGTCGACCGGCGCCTCGAGGTCGGAAGCACATTTACGGCATCAGAGGTGGTTCATCAACCCTCCACTCGAGGGGCTCGGCTTTGGGGCGTGCATCTGCCCGAGACACTTGGACAATTTTTTAAAAGGTATGCTTGGCACCCGAGGAGGGAGGGGCGTAAGCGGGGGCTTGTTTTTTCTCCTTTTTTTTTTTTCTGGACCCTGATTGCCTTATAGTTCGCTAACAGCCTCTAGCTGGGCGGTTCATATCGACTGGTAGTGTTTAGTGTTTAGCTCCACAGTCAGGGGCCCGGGGAAGTGTTGTGTCTCCAGCATATCCTAGGCATCTTATTTACGGGCAGAGGGGCCGTGGAAGGTTGAGCACATTGACATTCGCCATTGAAAATAGTAGAGGCGGATGGTGATGAGAGGGGGCAGTACGCCCTCAGAACCTGCCTGGTTCCGGGAGCTGGGTGCTGCTAATTCCTGGAGGAGCAATCCTGGGAGGCCGATTAAAAAAATAGGCCGAAAGATAACGTATTCATTAGGCACAGTAAGCCCGATTCCTGGTAATACACATGTAACTGGGTGCCTCCTAAGAAGCGGGGGCTGCTGAAATGACTCTGTTACCTTCATTTTAGAGATCTCGGCGCTGCTTAGTGGGGTGACTCTTGGCCAGAAGGGTGGAGTAGGAGTCGTTTGTGGTGGATATCGCATCCTACACCCCTACGGTGTTAACCTATCACTCAGCAACCTCCAACAGCGGTCAGGTGTGGGAGCATTGTATGGAGACAAATAACCAGGATACCGCTTGTCCTTACCCTGGCTTCCCCCCAGATAATCCAGATAAGCCAGGGCCCTTGGTATCTGAGTCTTTATCCCCGGTTAGTAGGTACACTCTCCGTAACCGGGCTTCCAATATAGTGCCAGGTCTCTCAAAACCCTCAATTTCCCCACCGGTGACCCTTATTAGAGCTATAACACAGAAAAAGAAAGCGAAGGGGAGGGGAGACCATAGTGGATCAGACACCCCGTCGGGAAAAGGAAAGGGCAAGAAAAAGACAAAAGGTGGGCCACCAGCCGTATTAAGAGTCACTCCATCACTGAAATCTTACTACAAAGTTCTCTCTGCCAGTGGCTTAAGTAAGAGAAAAGAGATGGCTGTGGCGAGGGCCACAACGAGTCCAATAATCGAAGCTGCAGAAGCTGTCTGGGATGGGGCTCCTACAGAGGAGTCAGTGAATGTTAATTCTTCATCTACACCAACTCAGTCTTGCCCATCTCCGCAGTCGTCTCCACCCCTTACAATCAATATGCCCGAAATGGTGCATCCGACAGTGGAACTTTTTAATTGTGTCTCGGCTTTGGATATACAAGATACTGAGCAGGTGGAGGAACTTGCCAGACATAAAGAGGCAGCCCCTATTAGTGCCTCCCTGGACACTACAATATTCACATCTACATCGTCTACCCCTGCAACCCTGGCAGATATTCTGTTGGGACTAAGGGATGACATAGGGAGACGGTTCACCACATCAGAGGCTAATCAGACGGCCATTCAGGCCTCCTGTGAGGCACTGGCCCGAAAAGTAGAAGAAGTCTCATTAAGGACGGATGCCCTAGAAGTGGAAATGCCTAAGATCAAAGAAGCCCTTACTACATCCGCAGTTAACATCGATAAGCTGGTCCAGAAGAACCGGGAGATGAGAGACGACCTTGAAAGACTCGAAAATCATTAGAGGAAAAACAACTTAAAATTCTTCGATGTCCCTGAGGACCTTGAAGGGAATGACATTAAGGCATTTATTGTCGCAGTGCTTAAAACGACAATTTTAAAGGACTCGCCGGATACAGACCAAGATCTACTAGCCGATCTTCAGAGAGTCCATCGTGATCCTTATAGGCGGAACTTGGCGAAAGAACGTCCAAGGAAAATCTTGGTCAACTTTCTCACCTATGCCATTAAGGAAAGGATCCTGTCGCTGGCACTAAAAGCAGGCTCTATAAAATCAGTGTCCTTTTCCACGTCATTTTCCTTTACAATCCGTTCTGATGTCTCACATATCACAGCATCAAAGCAATGGGAAATGGGCAAGAGACTGGCAATCTTTAATACCCTGGGGGCACGTGCTCAGCTGAAATTTCCTGCTTCACTCTGGGTAATGTGGAACAACCACATGTATAACATTCGGCAGGTGGAGGAAGCAGATAGTTTGATTGAAAAAATAAGAGCAGGCAATAAAGGGGCTAGTGGAGAAGGGATGCAAGCAGCTGGGGCCGCAGGGAAGGCCTGAGCGACATAGCTATATAATCATTTGGAGAATTCAGTAGGGTAACTAACAGTTAGATACAGAGCGTGCTATACACTGGCTCTAGGCAACAACCGCTGCAGACAGTTGACATAAATGTTTTGCTTTTTTTTTCGTTCACATATTATTTTATAATCACACAAGGTATGGGGGGATCCGTCTAAGAGCGTAATGCTCAGGAAAGAAGGAGGGTTCCCCGGGAGGCGGAGAGGGTTTGGGGTAGCAAAGGGGGGGGGGGAAGGGTGCAGGGGGAAAAAAAGAAAAAAAATATGTTCTCATCTTACAGGCACTCACAAGAACCCCAAATTAAACAATGTTGTGTAGAAGGTCGTATGGACACCGGGGCAAGAAGGAGGGGCTGGAAAATTCTGTATGACCCACAATAGTTTGGATTTTATATCCTGGAATGTCAATGGCCTCCGATGTATTAGGAGACGTAGGTTGATCTTTAAATATTTAGAGCAATCTGCCGCTAAAGTAATTTTACTCCAGGAAACCCACTTGAGCTTCTGCGAGAGCAAGGAGGTTTTCGGGAAGCTTAGTTGGATCGGAGCCTTCTGCTGCTCTGAGCAGTCAGCGGCAAATAAGGGAGTTGCAGTTTTAATCAAGGCAGGTATTGGTGGTTCTATAAGGTCATCTACAACAGATCAGTCAGGAAGATGGGTTCAAGTACAGTCCGATTTCAGTGGAATCGTCATGACTGTCGCGTCTTATTATGGGCAAATATAGACGACCCAGCCTCCCTGCAGAAGCTGCAGTCTAACCTGGCCGAAGCGTGCTCACTGATGATTATCGGTGGAGATTTTAATATACTTCTTGATCCCCGGCAAGACCGTTCTAACTATCGCCAGGTAATTACCGCTCCAAGATCTTGTCGTGCCATGGTGAATATGATACATGATCTCGGTCTAATTAACTCCTTTTGAACTAGGAACGGATCAGCGCCAGGTTTTACGTATTTTAGCAAAAAACACGGACATGCCTCAAGATTGGATTACATCTTGATGGACAGAGTCTGTTTAGAGGCTCTGTTGGATAATAAAATCTTGCCTAGTATTTTGTCCGACCATGCCCCCATTTTTTTTTCAATCAACACAGGAAGGGCTAAGACCACAATAACCCGCAGAGGGACCTTAAAAAGGGCAGTCTTGAACGATCAGGCCATTGTCACAGCGGCTGGCATATCCTCCACTAATTTTTTTTCTGATAATATAGGATCAGCCCCGCTTGAATTTGTTTGGGACGCCTATAAGACCCATATCCGAGGTCAGTTCCTTAGCTTAAGATGATAGAAGATAAAATCTCATCCTTGGAAGCACTGAGAGTAAGTGCTCAAGTGGATGATATGTCACAGGTCTTGGCTGAAATAGAACGCTTACGCCTAGAATATCGAGGTCTACTCGACCAGAAAGTTAAGGCTCAGTGGGCTGCATACTCTATGGAAAACTATGAGTATGGCGAGAGGGCTGGGGCAGTATTGGCGGGTAAGATTAGAGCTGATCGGGTTAGGAACAATGTTAATAGGCTAATCATCGATGAGCAGAGAACTATATCTTGCCATCAGGAGGTTATGGAAAAATGCTTTTTTTCCCTCTTCTCGGAACTATATCAAGAAGAGCCCTCTCCAGGTTCCGTCAACACTCTGCGGTGGCTGGAAAGTAAGGCTCTCCCAGGCCTGACAGAGGATGGTCGCAATATGCTTAATAGTCGCTTCACAGAGGAAGAAATTAAACTATATATAAAAAAAATCAAAAATAATAAAGCAGCAGGCCCTGAAGCTCTCCCAGGCAAAGTCTATAAAGCGCTCCAGGATCTCATGGTACCAAGACTCTGTGAACTATTTAACTATATCTATAGTCCTCAAGGCAGAATCCCGCCATCTTGAAAAGAGTCTACTATTGTGTTAATTTTAAAACCAGGGAAGGATCCCCTCAAGGCAGACTCTTATAGACCAATCTCCCTGCTAAACGCAGACTATAAGATCTTTACCAGTGTTTTGGCAGGGAGATTGGCCAAGCTGGTCCCGCTTTTGATCAATACGGGCCAGAAGGGCTTCATCCCCGGGAGACATATTCATGAGCTAACTTTACAGCTGATCGGTAGTATCGATCTTGCGGTGGCGCGGTCGGAACCATTAGCGGTGGCAGCATATGACGCCGCAAAGGCTTTCGACCGTGTCAACTGGGGATTTCTGTGAGATGTTCTTACACTATGGGGTTTGGAGCAACTTTTATCCAAACCTTGAGGGGATGCTATGAGGGCGCTTCGGCCGCGATTCTCCTGAATGGCTTTCTGTCACCACGCTTTAATATCGGGAGGGGAACAAGGCAGGGGTGTCCTATTTCGCCCCTCTTGTTCGATCTCTATATTGAGCCTCTGGCCCAAGCATTGAGGTTGGATGATCAAATTACACCCTTCAGAATAAAGGACTATTGTTGTCAGCTGGCTTTATATGCAGACGAACTATTGGTTTATACCAGCAACCCGGTAGAGGTCTTCCCCAGAGTTGAGGAGATCATGGTAGACTACGGTCAATACTCTGGCTATCTGATAAACAGCACAAAAACAGAAATAATGTGCTGGGGAGTCAACCATTGGGAGGGAGCCCAAAGTAGCCAGTTTAGATACTTAGGCATATTAATTACATCTGACCTTAATAACATAGTGAAGGTTAATTTGAAAAAGGTGACTAAAGACATTGATCATTTATTTTCGAGATGGCAAAATCTCCCGTTGACAATATATGGCCGTGTCATCTTGGTCAAAATGGTCATCTTGCCCAAGCTGACCTACTTATTTAACACGATACCCTTAACCTTCCATAATAAAATCTTGGGAAAGATTCAGGGGAAGATAGGCAGTTTTATCTGGGCAAATAAGAACGCCCGGATATCTTAGAAAAAACTGAAAAGAAGATTATTAAAGGGGGGTCTGGCGCTTCCAGATGTTCTGTGGTATGTTTTTGCCTTTCAGCTAAAAAATATCCGAATCCTTCTAATTAGCCCGGATAACTCTCACTGGGGGCAGATTTTAAATACGATGCTAGATCAGGAGGGGGGTGGCCCTGGATTTTTGTATAAATTTGGTGCACCAAGATTTTACAAAAAGGTCCGCCTAAAGGTATTAAAATCTGCCTTGATACTTTGGAATAGAGTTAAGGGATGTTGGGGTATAAAATATTATTCGGATTTTGCCCCTATATGGGATTCCCCTGGCACACCGTTGTGCCTCTAGGACAGTATGTCTCTTTCAGTTAGGAGAGCGGGAATAGCAATCTGGTCAGACCTAGTGTCATCTGAGGGGGTACTTCCTTGGGAGATCCTGCGGACTAGGATTGGGGATTGCTTCTCAAGATTTAAATCTGTTCAACTTTGTTCATGGTATTCTGCTGAGAAAGACAACATCGGTGGGAACTGGGACATTGAGGTGGCGCTCCAGTCCCCGAGTCACAGGAAGAAGGAAGTGGGACTCTGGTATAGGGAACTGATTGAGGCGGATGAAATTCTAGCCCCCCCCCCGCTACATCTTGTTTGGAGACTCTCTGTCCTGACCTATACAATATATCTCTTCAATATCTGTATAGGTTTGTCAAGTCTGCCTCTCTTAAGAAGAACCACTACTACGTCATAAATAGGCTCTATTACACTCCCAAAAAAATCGCAAAATGTATTAGTCCACCTCCTTTGTGCCCCAGGTGTGATATGCCAGAGGCGGACGATATCCACGTTTTTTACGACTGCCCTATGATTGGCACCTTCTGGGTCAATGTGGAGAGGACATTGGAGAGTGTTTTTAAGATGAAGCTTAGTTTGAATGTTGTAAGGGTTTTTTTTGGTCTGGACACTGATCTTATTGGTGGGCTAAGGGGGACACAGGTGGCTTTATTTTTCACCTTAATTCTTATTGCACGAAGAGAAATATGTAAGGTATGGAAGGATGCTACCCCTCCCTTGCATGAAAATTGGCTTCAATCTGTTCTGAGAACCACGCGCTTTGAAACTGGTGCACCACATAATAGGAATAGTATGGTATGGCGACCTTTGATGGAGTGGGCTATTGAAATGAGGCTGGTAACAAATCCCGAATTTGTCCAATGATTACACCTGGCCCCAGAATAAAGGGGTAGCCGGGTCGGCTCCGGGTACAGCAAGAACTTCAACCCTGGGCGCCCAGGACGGAATGGGGTTGCGATTGTTCATTTGTACATGCCAAGGTGAGATGAGGACAAAAAAAAAAGGTAGTAGTCAATGTGAGCATATTTTTCAAATCACTGGTGGTTGGGGAGTGATAGGTGGAACTGGTCCTGTCTTTCCAGGAGTCTATTATGTGTGTGGTAAAAAGGCCTATTTGAGATTTCCGGCACACTGGTATGGAAGTTGTTATTTTGCAATTGTTTTCCCAAAGGTCTATCCCATGGACCGAAGTAGTAATCAACTACATGAGGTAAAGCAAGGACTAACACACAATAGAAGAGCAAGTTTCTCAGAAATAGTAGGTGATATTTTTGGTGCACTGATATCCTCAGTTGGAGTCGTCCTGAATTCGCACAAAATTCGAAGGTTGTCCACAGTGGTTGATCGCTTATCAACGGATACTGCTGGTTGGTTTTTGATGATTGACACCGAAATGGTTGCAATCAGATCAATGGTTTTGCAAAATCAACTTGCTCTTGATATCTTACTGGCAAAGGAGAGTGGAGTCTGTGGCACGTTGAAAATCCAACACTGCTGTACCTATATTCCTGATAAAAGTAAAGGAATTGAGGGATATATCAAAACATTCCGAAATTACAGGAGGTCTTGACCCAACTGGAGGTTGATGGTGTTTGGGAGAAACTTGGTAAGGGTTTCTCCTCTGTGAGTAAATGGTTATCTACCTTTGGAAGTAGCTTATTAGGGAAAATAATAATGCCAATAATTTCTATAGCCATAGTAGCATTCATGATAATAACAGCATATAAATGTTGTAAGTGTAAAAGTGGGAAAAGAGAAGTGACAGAATCAAAGAATGAACGAATATCAAGAAAAAGATAAAGAGAAGAGATAGAATTAGAAGACATGAAAGGGAAATACTATGATATGATGAAAGATTTAGATGAGGGTGCCATAAAAAGAGAGAAGAGTACGGAGTTTTAGATAAAATGAAGATGGCACTCTGCATGGTAGGTATTTTATGATGGCTCCTGTAAGCCATCAGAGGGGGGATTGATGGAGCAGGGGTTCGAGAAAAGAAACCTGCTCAAATTAATACCCCCATAATACGTACTAACAGTAAGTAGTAAAAAATTAATTAAAAAACCTAACATGCACCTTACACAAAAACGTGGGAAGTAGCTTTGCGCATGTATGCACTAATATGAAATAATATATGAAAGAACTAAAACGTATTTGCAGTATGCTCTGGAGAAAATGAAAAATATATGCATGACTAGGCTGCATGTGCATTTTGTAGTTGCATGTTGCATTTTGCTTTAAAACAAAGAATAATGCTTAAAGCTTATGCTAGGTAACTCTAATAAGGAATAGTGCAAGGAGGGGGGTACATAGAGAAAATGATTTTATCACATCATTAATAAAAGATATAGTGTGCTGAATGAAATTCCATCTTGTCTCAAATTGTCCAAAGAGGGAGGGGTAAACTGAGGAGTGGATCTGAACTGTCAGCGGCGAGGCAGACGCGCGGTGCACAGCAGAAATGATGTACGAGATGAAGGTCAAAGTGACGATTGTCTGTCAAATGGAAAAATCAACCGCGGGACCAGAGTTTTATCCCGCGGACGTTGACAATTTTATGAATAAAAGTTTTCAAATGTATCTAATGAAAGAAAATGTGAGCATGTGTTAAAACCCTAACTGTGAGAAAGGATGCTGAACAATAATGTGACTAAATTGTACGTGAAGTCACCATGGTGTGACAGAGCCACCCCCAAAGCCCACCAATCATTTGCTTAGATTTTAATAATGTTTCAATTTATGTGGGACGGACATGAAGATTTTAGGATATAATTAGGGTGCCTTTAGGGGTGTGGTTTAGACTTGCGGGGGGAAGAGAAGACAGGTGAAGGCGTCGCTGTTTGTCCATTTGCAGAGAGGCCTAGCTGTGTTCTTGTCCCTGTCCTACCTTTGGGTCCAGTAATCTCTGTTCCCTGGTCCTATTTCAGGGAACCCCCATCATCTCCTAGACCGAGGGGGTGGTTTTCTCACAGACCCTTAGGTTTGTATTTTGTGTCTGACTCACATGCAGATGTCTTTGCAAATGTATTTTGTTTCTGAAACTTTTGTCTCTTCACCTATCCACTTCGTTATAGATACATTGAACTTATTATTTTAGATGATACCATTGTCTCTTCATCTATCCCCTCCGTTCGGTGTATTATGTTTCGCATATATTTTTGCTGAAACTTTTGTCTCTTAATCTATCCACTCCTTCATGCATAATGTCATTGTTTAAGAGATGATCTTGCATTCATTTAAAAGTTGCTGATGTATATCTCCCTTTGTGAGTTTCATTATTTATATTTGTGACGGTATGCAATGAGCATTCGCGTAAAATATTTAAGATAAAGCTTCATAAACTTTACCGAGTGTTTGTGGTTATTTAGCTAACTGAAGGATTAAGTTAGATAGTATAATCATTATCATCAACTATTCAACTAATTGGTCCATCAACCAAGTGGAAGGAAAGTTGATTAATTAACTAAGTAGGCATTCTAATGACATTATACATGGTTCACAGAAAGCAAAGTATTGAACAGAAATAAATTTACCCCAGTGCATCAGGGATTTTGGGTGAATGTGTATAGGCCATTGTAATTGTATGAATTGAGTATTGATCCCTGATCAGGTATTGACCTCGCACTGGTTCACTCGTATAAATAGCATTCGTACTTTAAAGGTGAGCTAGCCTTGCAATGTTAGAAGCGAAACCACAGGTCCCAAAATGAAACTTTAGAAAGAAAGCGTGGACAGTTTTACGGGGATACGCGATATACTTCACAAGAGGTCACTTGACACGTATGCAGATGTGCCTGACGAAAGAACATATGTAAAACACTTCCCACTTGAGGAGATCTGAAGAATTCCTGTTGCAGGCGTGGGTAGCGCATCGAGTTAGGATCTTTCTTCTTTACTTTCTTTTACGTAATCAAGTTTGCCATTGCCTGGCTGAGATGTGAGAACTACATTGCAAAGGAAGAAGACGCAGTTTGGCGGTGAGTAGCGCTTCACAAGCACGCGGGTCAAATGAATTATCTGCTCAGACCTGACCTGCGGCAATTAATGATATATTTTGGAGAAAAACACCAACAATATATTTGGAATTTGAGCGGGTGATGAGCAGTAAGGTATGCTACATCTGGGGTGACAGACATGGTTTTCTGGTAGACAGCAGCACACCTGGACATGCAGCCATTCCTAGCGCTGTAGCTCAACAATTTGTATTCTGGGACTGGTAGTCGTGAATTTGTAATGGCAAACTAAAACTAAGTATTCAAGAGCGAAGTGTCTCAACATCACTCACCTGACAAGAATCGTAATGAGGGCCCCAAAGATAGCGGGGCAGTAGACTTAGCAATGGGCTGTGGTTCACCCCCTTGGCCATCACCTACCCAGCGGATATAGGACAGACTTTCCTTCGTCCCTCCACCGTGTCGCCTTCCTCCCCCGCCTCCCACGAATCAGCCGGCTTGTTTTAAATTTAACTTTGTCTTTTTGATTCTCCTGAATTACTTTCTGCCTTGTCGATCTTTTCCTGACCTGATCTTCATTCCAACCCCATTTTTTTATTCATTTAATGCGATTTTATATAGCGCGAACATTACCCGAAGGTGTCAGAGTGCTTTACAAAACAACCAGTTGCGTTTCATAAGGAATTTGGATTACATGAGTTACATAAGAGATACAAACAAGAAAAATTTGCAAATGTGCAAGTTGTAAAGTCACACAACGAAGAGATACACACAGAAAAAAAATGTGCAAATGTACAAGTTGTAAAGTCACTCAAGGAAGAGATACAAACGGATAAACTCTAAACTCAGGAATGGTAGTAAGTAAAAAGGTCTACCTAGTGCATACATGCCAACCCTCCCGATTCAGGCGTGAGACTACCGATTTGATGGCTAGTCTCCCGCCTCCCGATTCTTGTATTTAAAAACCCGATTCCATGCGGATTGCCGAATGATCGGCTCGAGATAACTTAAGAGCTAAATTCAGTTCGGAAATAACCTCTGCTCTCTGCCCTTTCTCCCCCGCCACCTGAAGTTGCCAATACATTATGACCGGAGCCCGTCCTAAAGCTATTGGCAGAAATGTGACCTTGGGCAGGCCCAGGGGTGATGACTCCGAAAGTAATTTTGCCTGGCTACGTCCAGCATAAAAGTATTCCTCGGTGGGCTTCAGCAGGCCCTAGAGATTCGTTTCCTGTGACTCGAAGTAGGCACTGTCAGAAACCTGCTCCTGCAATATTGTCACACTCCCAATTTGCCAGCCATAGTGTTTTTCTGTGCTCCTGACACACGTGAAGATAAGAAAAAATTCAAAACAAGTGAAACCCATGAATTGCCCCTGGGAGAAAAAAATATGTTTCAACCAAGGTTATTAACCCTGTGTTTCTTTGAACTTTGTAAAACGATGAAAATTAAAATGTTGATGCCAATCTCATTCACACTAGTCTCCCTCTCCAAAAATTACCTCTTACATTAAAGCTTAACTCTTTGTCCTCAAATTTTTTGGGGGGGGAAGTAACTTTTTTTTGAGTCCGTTTCACATAGTGCTTACAAAAACATAGTTTAGAACTCAGTTTTTGTTAGCGCCAACAATGAAATGCTCATTCTCCCTATACTCCAGATGTGGTGTTAGGGCCAGAGTTGCATTCTTTGGAACTGGGGAACCAGTTTCAAGTCCCAGCATTGGCTCAACATCCTGTGATTCTGGGCAAATCACTTAATCTCCCCATGCCTATAAACAATAAATGGCGACATTGTGTAATACAGCTGGTGCTTATGTAAGGCGCTCTAGTACCTTTGGGTCAGTTCATGCTACATGAAAAATGAACAAAGGTTAAAACCAAAGCATTAGCATAAGTAAAGACAAATAAATACCTATTTAGTGGCTGATTTGTAAATTGTGGTTTCGCCGTTTAAATTGTCTGATCTGAGGCAAATACTTTATTTCACCAAAACTAATTTTTCTTCAAGATCGCATATGATAGCATTTTCAAATATGTGAGTTCAGAATATAAATTAATCTGGGCAGTTGACAGGTTTTACATGACACATGACTTGCCTCTTATTTCACTAATGGTTTGTGCCTCAAAACTATCACTTGTAAGTATTTCTTTAGTACAGTGCTGTAATATGACGTTTTAATGTTAAAGCTTCTACATGTTAGAGAAATTCACTTTTTTGAATTTTGAAGAGATTTTGTCATATTTTACATGATGTTTGTTGTATGATGTACATAGCAAACATTCTCACTGCTCAGCTCGTGCACAAGCCCTAAAAGCCAAGCCACACTCTTGGCTCAGCTCTCCCTGTTCATTTTCTGGTTCTCCCCTCTAAGAAAGCAATATCCTTTAATATCAGAGGCAGGTACTCATCTACTGGCTGGCTGAACTGCACGGCATGCAACTAGCAAATCAGGGATCATTGCTTTCTCCTTAATTCTTGGAGGTGGAGATTATAGTCTGGGACATATATCAACATGTTATTTTTGGCAGTTTTACACAGCACAAACCAAAAATAGGAGTTTGGGACTGATTTTGTTGCACTAGCACTATCTATTGTGCAGCTGCTAAAAATAAAATGCCGATTGCCTGTTGCACAGGCTCTAATCTCCCCTTCCAAGAATTAAGGACAAAGCATTAACCTTTGATGTTAAAGATAGTACCCATCTGGTAGCTGAATTGCACAGTGTGAACCTCGAAAAGTTATAGATTAATCCCAACTTCTCTGCTCGACCAAAATGTCAGAGCCATCGCTAGTGCGTGGAATAAAAAGCATGTCCCTTTATTAGTGGCCCTGCCATCTTCCTGTATAGCTTCAGTGATTCATCTGAGCAGATACACCGCAAAGAGGGTGTGGGGTATGCTGACAGGCTTTTTAGTGGAAATCTTAATTCTATACTGAATATTTTGTTTGTCTTCCTACATTTTTAAATTGAAGCATAATTCTTCGAACTTGCCATCTCACCTGGAACGCGAACACTTTGTCTGGCCATTTTGTGCTGACACGCCTGAAGATTAGCGCTCTAGTTTATTGGTCTTAGAGCAGCGCTCTAGTTGTTTGGCCCTCCCTCCCTCGGCATAAATACCCGGATGCAGCCACCGCGCCAGCAATAACCAAGCAGATACACCGCAAAGAGGGTGTGGGTATTCTGACAGGCTTTTTAGTGGAAATCTTAATTCTATACTGAATATTTTGTTTGTCTTCCTGCATTTTTAAATTGAAGCATAATTCTTCGAACTTGCCATCTCACCTGGAATGCTAACGCGTTGTCTGGCCATTTTGTGCTGACACGCCTGAAGATTAGCGCTCTAGTTTATTGGTGTTGTCTGGCCATTTTGTGCTGACACGCCTGAAGATTAGCGCTCTAGTGTATTGGTCATAGAGCAGCGCTCTAGTTGTTTGGCCCTCCCTCCCTCCCTCCCTCGACATAAATACCCGGATGCAGCGACTACTCAGCGGGCGCGCCAGCGTCGCACGGAAGGCGTGCCAAAGGCAAGCCCGTCTGTGCCCAAAATCTGCCCGGTGTCAGGACCCCTGCCCGTTTCGCACGGGATCAACTATTGCAGCTTAACCCTGGTACGTGTTCTTTTCATGAGGTTCTGCTTAGTTCCATCCCTCCTTTGTCTCTGTGATGCAATCGATGCGGCCGGAGGGCTGAGGAGTCGACCTCCAATAGGAAAGACGTTGAAATAACCACCACAAGTAACAGTAACAACAACCGTCTTGAAAGGACTGGTAAGCCTAGAGTTTATGTAGAAAGAGCTTTCTCTACCTCAAATAGATCTATGGTGAAACATAAACCCTATCTAGAATGTCTCATCCAAGTAGAGGACCCTGATATTGTCTTTCTTACCGAAACCTGGGCCAATGAAAGCAGTGATCCTGACTGGCAACTCGCGGTACCTACTGGTTATGTTATTGCCAACGTTGACAGGAAAGGGGGGGAATAGCGATTATTTATCGCACCCTCTTCTCAGTTATGATCACTGCGGAGTCCTTAGTGGGCGCGGAGGCAATGTCATTCCTATTAAAATCTAATAATTTGTAAACCTTTGCTGGTCTATAGGCCCCCTGACCTCAGATCCCCGTTTTTCCTCTCCCTCCAGACTTACCTAGAATCCTGCTCGGATACGGATAGTTTCACCATCCTCGGAGACTTCAATCTCCACTTGGAGGGTAACAATAATGCAGACACTGTTCATTTTTTAGATATCCTCGCTAGCTTTGGACTAAAACAATTCATATGCGATCCTACGCATACAGCAGGTCACACGCTGGAAGGACTTTACGATAGAAATGTTTCTGACGCTAGGCCCTGCTGTCACGCAGCGTATATATTGCTCAGACGTACGTGGCACTGGCAGGGCCTAGCTTCAGAAACATTTCTATCTACATGTTGTTATATGACATCCCTTTATTAATGTATAATGCACTTTCACAATTGCTTTATTAACCTTCTTGTTTCTCAAATGTGCTTGAAAATGCACCATTTACCCACTCTCTTTTCCAAATTTTCTCAGGGGGGTGAACAACCCGAACCGTCCTTAAGGTGTTCAGGCTTGCAAGCTGTCCTTGCTCGCCGCAGTGCACTCCCACAGATGTTTACACCTCACAACTTTCAAATGTCACCAGCCACCACTGCCTGCAATCTATTTTGTGTTACGCCTGACCCGTTTCGTGTTACGCGTTATTCAGGTCTTTCCACCCGCGAATATTTCTCCCTCTTATCGAAGTTGAAATGTTGGCATGTATGCTAGTGTGTGTATGTTAAGCTATGCTCTAATAACTCATGTTACTGTGTAACACTGTTTCTTTTTCTCTATATTATACTAACTGTAACAGACATCATTTTGTAACTCGCTAATCCTTAAGTAAAGCGCTCTGATACCTCCGGGTCTAGCCAGCGCTATATAAAACTGCAAATAAAAATAAATACATAAATATTCAAAAGCACTGTGTTCATGGGAGAATAGCGACTGGTGTGTCAAAAATGAATGTGTTGGCATTTTATCTTTTCATTGGAACTCTGTGGTATTGACAAATCAGAAAGAAAATTTGTCCGTCGTCAGTCACAGAACTGGAAGGACTTAATCACGCTTGTGTACATTTAGCCTGCAGCATGCTCCAATGAAGTGCCATATCTCAATTCAGAAACAACAGCATTTAACTTTTAAAGAACTTTTTCATAGCGTTATTACTGTATTAACTGATATCTTACCATATCGTTAGCGGTAAATTGCATTTATTACGAGAAAAAGCGTGACACCTGAAATAGTTGCTCGTCATGTTGGTATATGCTGGATCCATGTAGCGATCCTATTCAGCTCATTTTGCGTACTTTTGCAGGTTTTCTTATTGTGCCTTCATATATTTACGCATTACTTACAAATGGCCGCCTTGAGTATTTCAAATTAGGGTCTCGTGCCAGGACGTTTTTGGTTTTTAATGGGTTTGAACCGCTCGTAATAGTTCCAGAGATGTTATTCATCCTCCAACCGCTAGGTGTAGCTGCAGGTAGCTTTGCTCTCGCGAGAATATCTCTTCCTAATGTTCCTTTGCTCAGGCTCCTAAAGTCTCGCGCGATTACCCTTTTCCTCCTCTTTCGTTCCTAAGCTCCAACATGGCAGTCGGAAAGAACAAGCGGCTGACCAAAGGAGGCAAGAAAGGCGCTAAAAAGAAGATGTAAGCTCCCTCCTTTCATGGCGTGTTGTGTGACCGTCTTTTTTCTGCCACCCACCGTGGCTGAGCCAGCACGTGAGAAGGGCGGATGGGCGGGATGCGAGTTGGATGGAGTTTGAAGCTCTCACTCCTGCGGCAGTATGGCGTTTGGCGTGCGGAACAGAAGTCGGTGCAGCTTTACTGTGGGCAAGGACTCTCATTGAACTGTCCCGACCAGCGCGTAGTGTTGAATTCTATTGCGTTGTTGTTCGTTTCTAATGTGGCCAGGCCCTAAGCAGTCATGGTTTGCTTGCACCTGAAAAGCGCTTGAGTTTTGAGTGGTTTTAAAAAGATGCAGAGCATGCTTCTCTTTACGGGTGCAGGGCTAATGCAAAAGAGACATTTATCATTTATTTGGAGTGACTGATTCTCTTCTGGGCAGAGTGCCGCTGGAGGCGATTTGGGAATTGTTTTTGGTCAGCTGTCGTTTGCTAAGCGGCACGAACTTTGCTCATTTGCGATATGTTTACTTCGTGGCATTGATGCTATTGGCTTAACAAAACCACAGCCTTGTAAGACATTACATGTAACACCATTTTGATGTCGCTGTTATTATTCACCTTTGCCATTAACACATTTGTTTCCTGCTTTGAGGATCTTTTTTTTTTCTCTGGTGGTTTGCTTTATTTGCGTGTCAGGTGCTATAAGTACTTACTACTTAATCTCTTGCATGTTGGTTTTAGTAAGGTTTTCTGTGGTAAATGTTAACATACTCAGATTGTCTATGCTTTGGTATTCGGCATTTTGTCTTGGAAGTAATTGGTCTGACTCAGGGTGCTCTTATTGCTACTGTGGTGATATGCGTTGATGTATATGGGATAAAGTACTCCATGTCCTACATTATAAGGATATTGCATTTTACAGAGTAATTGCATGACATAGAGGAGTGAGGCCGAAGGCAGAGTTCCTTTATAAGATCATGGAACTACAGTAGTCCTACATTACCCATCCCAAAAGCCACTTAAATCCTTGGTATGATACTTCATGGCTAATAACATAAAAAGCAGAATCTATTCTATGAAATTAAACGCACCAGTAAACTGACTTTATCGAAAGGTTTTAGTTTAATGTGCATCACATATAGGATAGGAAAATGTAAACGTGCTGATGTAAGTCCCTTTTGGTTCTTTTTTTAGGTCGAAGCCTACTCTGGCTTGCTAATATCTTGGGGACATTCTGAAAATTTCCCTGGGAATCCATTCTACTCCACACTAACGTACTGTAAACCACTATACTCTACAACACATTCCACCACAGCTCTGTGCCACTCTACTCTGTACCATTCTATGCCACTACACTCTACTGTGCCCCACTTCGTACCATGCCATTCTGCCAGTTCACTCTACGTCAATACGCACTGCACCACTTTACTCAAAACCAATAACACTCTACGACACTGCGCTCTTCCACGAACTGTATGCCACTCCTCTCCAATGCACTGCACACCACTACGCTCTATGCTATTCTGCATCGTGCCATTCTATGCTAATCCACCCAAAGTCACTCTGCCCCGCTCCACTGTACTATGTAACAATCTAGTGTACGCTACTGCACTTTACTCCACTTTGTGCGATTGCACTCTACGGCATTCTACACTACACTGTACACCTCTATACTCTACAACACTGTCACTCTACACTGCGCTTTATGGCAGGCATTGCACTCCGCACCATTCTACTCAGTCATTCTACTCCAATGCCTGCTATGCCAATGCACTCTACTCTGCACCACTCACTGTATACCAGCGCACTCCACCCCAATCTACTATGCCCCGCTGCACTCTATACCACTCCAGTCAGGCAACTTTAAGCTACTGTGCCCCACTGCTTTCTGACATTGTACTCTATGCCATTTTACTCTACACCACTCTGTTAATGATCCTTATGCCACTACACTCTACCCTGCACCACTCCACTCTATGGCAATGCACTCTACTATGTGCCACTGCAATCTAACCTGTCAGTCCACTCTACGCCAAGGCGCTCTACACTTTACTGCAAACCAATGCTCTACTCCATTAAACTTCTCTCTGACAGCCTACTTCACTGTATTTCACTCCACAACACTACGCAGCTCTACACAGCTCCCTCTGCCATTTTACTCCACTTTATTATGCGACACACTACGCCACCACACTCTGCCACTCAATTCCACACCACTCAACTCTTTGCCATTCCATAACGCTCCACGCCGCTCTGCTTAACCCCACAAACTTGTAGCCATGCTGAACAGCAGCCACACTGGTGTACAACATAGCTAAAACATATCGCCAAAGTCAATAGTATTTGCATAGGCGCGACCTGTTGGTTTTGCCAATGCTTGTTTGAGCTGTGGCTATAATTATGCTCCTTGGCCTGCTTTTCATGCTGGTAAGGGAGCATTGTGATATCCGAACTCCACTAATAACTTCGTACCGTTTAGCATTTAGGTTTTTTTGTTACAAGCAACTAGATGCATCACAAATCTCCTCCAATAAGGAAATAAGTGACGGCTTTTATATATAGATTGCTGGTTCCCATGTATAATATACTCTTGCTAAAGAGTTTAATCTAAAACATTAATGAAAATAAGTGTAACAATTGCTTTGGTAATCAATCAGATTAACTGTACTAGACCTTGAGAAAATCTCAAACTGTGGGACTGGACCAAATTCAACTTTTAAAGAGGCAGTACTAAAAACATGAATTAGAAAAGTCAATACTTTGCTCTAAAAGGCTGTATATTGGCTTTGCTAATGCTTTTTGTCAAGGGTATGCAAACGCAAGTTTCAAGACACCTGCAGTGACGCGTGGCAACCTTCTTTAATTTACCTTTTTAACATACTTCCATATATGAGCCATGTCCGAAAAAGGTTGCAAACTCCTCAGCAGCCCTTTGTGGCTCCCAGGTTGTCTTTTAAAAATTAATATTTGAAAAAAATCTCTGCTATGTAGAGCACAATATGTAATAATCCAAGTAGTATGCAGTGGACTGATACAACCCATCCATTCAGAACACGGAGACTGAAATTCTCCTGTGCAAGCCATACACAAGAATAGGAGGAAAGTCGGAGCACACAACTGAGATGGACAATAAAGCCATCAAATATTCAGTCCAGTGCTGACACAAAGCTTATTAGAATATGTTGCTTTGGTAACAGTAGCCTGCCGCACAGCTAAATCTGCCTGTGGCAGTCTTAACCAATGTCCAAGGGTGCGTCAAATAAATCACATAGGTGAGCAGTTGCTGGTAGAGTTAAGTACCACAAATAAACATGGAACAGCGAGTGGGCTGCTTAACACCTTCGCTGCTGCGGCTATTCCGCCGCAGCGCTAAGTGGGCAGGGGGGGGCACGCGGCACGTCCATGCTGGTGACGGAACCGCTCCGTTACCAGCCTCGGTTGAGCTGTGCTCATGACGGAGCGGTTCCGTCATGGCCCCGCCCGCTCAATAGAACGTGCCGCGCAGGCGCGTCGAGCGGGCCATGACTGAACCGCTCCATCAGCACAGCAGTACTGCGGCTGATGACAGAGCGGTTATGTCATCAGTGTCGAAGGGGTTATGGTTTGAGAGAGTCTACTCCATCTTTTGCTGTTTTCCCGTTGTTTATTGTTACACCCTTGATTACCTGATACTGTATTGCTTGACCCCGGTTTTACATGTTGGGTTCAATAATGCAACTGACCAGGTTTCTGTGGGGCTCTTCAGTGCAGCTGTGCACACTTTTGGATGTAGGAGTTTCTAAGCTGGGTTTTAATCTTTTTCCCTTGTACACAGTTTTGATGGCATGACACACATGGGGAGGTTTTTACTTCTTTTCAATGTGCTTGTTTCTGTGAATTGATCTTAATAGTGAAACCTGTTTCACTGGTCTACCAGAGTTATCACTGCATCTGTTGTTTAATACAGAGCTTGTATCACTGCTACTCTAGATGGACCCTTGAGCAATTTTAATCCACATATGCATGGCCTGACTCTGCATATTTGTGCATATAAGAAGAGCATATGTTTTAGGAACTTGTGGGGTGTGGTACATAGAAGTAGTAGTAGTTATATAGTAGGCACTAGCCTACACTATTTCCTAGTAACCTTATAATGAACAGAAGTAGATTGATGCTGGTTGAAAAAAGTGATCTTGTCTGAATTTGTTTAATTGATAAACTTTCCATGTTTTTTCCCCCCAGTGTTGACCCCTTCTCCAAAAAAGACTGGTATGATGTCAAAGC
Organism: Lissotriton helveticus; assembly: GCF_964261635.1. Lineage (NCBI taxonomy): Eukaryota > Metazoa > Chordata > Amphibia > Caudata > Salamandridae > Lissotriton > Lissotriton helveticus. The sequence continues at coordinate 1,973,690,936 of NC_136059.1, forward strand.
ACCAGCAATGTTCAATATCCGCAACATTGGGAAGACTCTAGTCACGCGAACCCAGGGAACCAGTAAGTACTGGAAAAATGCTGTGCATTCCTATGAATTGAAATCTGCCACAGTTGTGAAACAAATAATGGTTGTCAACATTTCGCTTGTCCGCATAACGTTTTCTCTACTTTTGACTTGGTACTCCAGTTGATTTCATCACATTTGCTTCATACACTTTACATATCTACTACAGTGTATTCTTAACCAGTGTGTATTTGGTTCCAGAGAAAGTGAGTTTTGTTTTTTTTAAACTTTGTTGAATTCAGCTCTTAGTTGCAAGTGTCTGTACAGGGTTATTGAATTTGGTTTTAAGACGTTCCTGAAGACCGATTAACTTTGGCACCAATAATTCAGAGAATTATTTTGCAGTCATGCCTCGCCAAGATCGTTTAATATGGACGGCTTCCTGTTAATTGGCACCAGATTTTTACGTCCACCATAGCCATTCTACTTTTCTTTACTTCACTGTCAGAATGGAGGCGTATCTAGAGATGCTGGGATGGTGCAGAGTGTAGATTATTAAATTAATGTGGCTGCAGATGCCAACACACACACTTAAAGTTCAGTGGCTTGCTTTTTTTTATGTACTTCACCAGTTAAGGGAAATATCACTGCTTTTTCACACATGGAATTGTGCCAGTGATCTCTGCTGGCACTGTTGTACTCGTATACTGAAAAATGTACAAGTTTATAGCCTTTCAAAATGCTAAATGGCTCCTGTCGTGCTATATGTATCAAAAAGAACTACTTGTGACTTGTATATGGAACTCTGAAAAGTCATGTCCAGTGGCACCCGTTGGGTGTCTTCATGAAGCCCTCGCCCACCAACCTAGTTGGTGGCATGCTTCATCGGGCCCACCCAGTGACACCTAATGTGTCCCGGGTGTGCTTCGACTCCTGATTACAGCGGAGCAGGTTTCTTACTGAGAGTGCAGTGTAGTGAGACTGGTGAAGTGAGATTAAAACGGCTTGGCAGGAGTCCCAGTGCCCGAGGGCTAAATTAAATTTTAATAAATGGGCTCCTGTCAGCGGTTAAAAACAAGGCCGGGTGGATGCGATGGTGACAAATTACGACCTCCTACATCCGGTGTTGGTTGACATGTTTCAGCCAGTGTCTTCTTTTAATTTTGGCTTTCCTCAGGACCGCTTATAAGTGTTGGTGCAAGTTTAAAATTACATAGTTAAGTGAGTGTAGCAGACTATGTGCACTCACTAAGGTGCTATAGGTGTTTAAGGGGGGTATTCCCTCCTCAAGCATACGCTGGCGATTGGCCTGCGGTACTTCCAGGAGTGGTTCGGCAAGGGGAATGACCCACAGTCTCGGTCACGACCTGCGGGATACCTGTGTGCCGTCCTCGTACTCCAATAGTCGTGGTGTCTGAACACACTAGTTACATAAATAACAGTGAACCATTGTGAATGAATGTAATACCGAATGCAAGCGAAATGTCCTTGAGAAATGATACTATAGACTAGTCTTTTTTTAGAACGGTGTCATTCAGAAACAAGCCAATCCCCATCTTGATTGACTATGTACATCAGAACCATAAAGCATGAAGCTGTAACATCCATTTTGGACACCAAGACATTGAGGCGTAATTAGCATAGGCTTCATATCAATATGCACATAAATTCAAGTGTAGGTAGGTTGCTCTGCACGCTATTAATAATATACATTCTAAATTAGACACATGCGTCATCAGTGCCATAATATACTGTTGCAAATATATCCATAATGGAGATGCCGCAAGTTTGGGCGGGATGAAAAAGCCATCTAATCTAAGGCCCCCTAAACCCCCCCCCCGACTTTAAAATGCTTTGCAGTCTCCTTTCTCTCTTCATCCACAGAGCCAAAGCAGAAGGATTCACACTCCTTAGTCTTGGCGTGGCCGGAACTACCGTGTCGAAATGCAGTCAACTTCCTTCCAACAAGCATTGACATACCCAATAGGTCCCACCTTTAGAGCCTTTTTATGTCTCGCCCGGCGTTGCAGCGCGGAAGCCCTGTCGCCAGCGAGACTTATTGTCAGCGTGATCCCTCTCAAGGGAGACAGACTGGGGCACGCGCAGCTTGTGGTCTGTGGGCGCGCTTGCTACAAAGTGTGTACAGCTGGCGCGCGTCAAGTAGGGTTGAGAACAAGTGTGAACGCGCTCCGGAAGACGTGCTAGCATTCAGCAGCATGTGAGGCGCTTGGCGGCATGCAGTGATTATTGCTTTCTGTTTTCCGTCTTTGTTGTGAGGGCATGAGCGGCCGTCTCACTGGCGCCATAACCTGGTCGACTTAATTGCAGCAGTTGTCAAAATGAGTTACAAGCTGTGAATTACATAACATGAACTAATAACAGTGGTCATATCTAGTCATTTAAAAAGTATTTCCGAAGTACCAGCTATTTCACCCATGTGTCACAAATCAAAGGGTTTGAGCTGGTTGGTGCACATTTGGCTGAGCTGTCTCTTGAGCAAGAGACATCTTAGTCAGGCATAACGATCTAACAGCCTGTTTCTGAGGCGGTGTTAGGAAGGCGGGGATAAACATAAGAATGGGTTGTTTTTAGAGTGAGAAGGTGGAAGTATGTCGTGGGCGGAGTTAGAAACAGCTTTTCAATTCGTGAGAAAGCAGGGCATAGGGAGGGTCAGAGTGCGGCATCTTTAGGGTATGACACATTAGGGAAGAGACTCCTGTTCCTCACACGCTGCATATTGCCGGGGCTCCATCCCCTCCTGTTGGCCCAACTCCCTTCCCAGGCCTTAGATCCCTTGTCCCCGGCGATGTCGGACACGGTGTCAGTGCTTGCGGACCCCCAGCATGCAGTGAAGCTGCTGCGATTCCTCAGCTCCTTCCGCGGGGACGCCTTGTCCTGCGACGCTTGCCTAGTTCTGGAGGGACAGGAGATTCCAGTGCCCAAGAGCATTTTGGCGGCTGCCAGTCCATACATAAGGTGAGAGCATCCCACTGGTCTAACTTTACAAGCAGCACTTCTCACCTCCCACGCTATTTTTATTATTTAAAAAAATACATAAGGTCTCACCGCTCTCTAAACACTTCCTTCAGTGCTCGCCTCCCCTCTGGTGCCCGCAGCGGCTCGTTCTGCGTGTCTGGAGCAGTGATGGGTGCTCGAGGAGCCGCGCATGCCTCCTCCCTCCCCGGGACCGTCAGCGATCAGGTTTGAAATAGGCAGCGACTACAGGGAATCCGAGGGAGCAGTGGGGCCCGGTCGCGCGCCCGGAGTGAAACTGCGCGCATCCCCGGGTCTCCTGTTGGCCAGCACGCTCCTTACATCTCGTGTGCTGCTCTTGGCCCACGAGCAGAGTGCGCGCAACTTATGAGATGCGTCCTCTGTGGAGTGGCATAAAAACCGTGCAATGCGCGCGCTACAAACTTCCGTAACTTATTTTTGTTCTGTAATGAAGCAAAAAAACTCTTCGGGTCAAGTATTTAGCGAAATGCCACGTCGTCACTTCATGTTAATGTGCATTGGAAATGGAATAAAGTATTCTCAGCTGAAAACGTTATTGATCGGTCCTATTCTGGAAACTTCAGTCCGTTTCGTTACAGGGCACTACAGAGACGACTGCTTGAAATGGAAAACTGCAGGTACTCATTCTTCGTGACTTCCTCATTCCCTCGTATGACCCTGGTGCCTTGTCCCATGGACTCTCGTCACAGTTCTGGCTCAAACAGCATTCTGAATTAGCTGCCTGGGTAGCGTTTCTTGACAATGTCCATGTCTTCTACTTGTAGTTCAGACAGTTTTGCCAGCTTCTTGCATAGCTGCGAAGGTTTCCGATTGCCATGTGACATTTTCATAATTTCAGTGTAATTATGGGTGATTTCAACACCTATGAGTGACACTTTCCTGTGAGCAAAATCAAAAAATGAAGACCGGGAAACATATTAATATTCGAAACTACACTCATTTGAGTAACCTGAAACTTAAAGATCTTAAAATTGCTGCAAATCACCAAAAATGGGAAGGCACTACACTAAGCAGGGCCTGCTTTAGCGCTGGTGGCGCCCTTTGCAACACTGTTTGTTGGTGCCCACCAATGACCACCTCCACCAGGGATTCTTACACCACAATCCTTTAACAGTGCCCCTCAAGTCTCCATAACCACTCTCTCTCAGATGCATTTAATTAGTTATATATCGCACCACTCATACCAGTGTAGGGTGTCAGAGCACTTTTCATCACACATGCATTACAGAGAGACTATACAATCATAAGTTTATGACTCGGTGTGTAGGAAATGTTGCATAATCCAGAGGGCTACAAGGTGTAGGAGTGACATGTCATCCATACTCGTAAGCAGTATCGTTTAAGAGTGCTTCTTCTAGAGAAGCACAAAGTCAGAATTTAACAAGCATTTGCAATACAATAGGTCTCGCATTTGCGCAAGTTTGAGCTATTGGCAATGTAAATGACAATGCATTTTATTTGTTTTGCGTTTTAAAACCTAAATAAAAGGCATTGTCATTTATAATACTAATAGCTCAGTCACGTAAATGCGAGACCTATTGCATTGCAAATGCTTGTTATGTGTTTAGCTATGCATCACATTATCCTGGGGGCTGTGCCGACAGGGATTGAATGCTATACAATTACACATTATCATGCAGTTTGATTAAGGAATACATGCTCGCCTGACTGGAGTGTATCAAAGTGCACAGATTAAAACATTTTGCAAATGGCACCTTGCTGCCCCTGAGCCTTGCAGAGAGGCCTCTGGTGGGTCAGAGTTCAACTCCTGTATGCAGTGCATTTTAAGGTTGCTTGACAGACAACAGATTTTTACATATCGACACCTTTCAAAAACACCAGTGTGAAAGTATGCTATCAAACCTTACAAAACATCTGAGTGTTATTTAATGTAGTACTTTTACTTGGCGCTAGACTACATTAACTCTGCAAGTGACTTTCCTACCATCACCACAGAAGAAAAATACATTAAATGAAGCCATGCTTACGGTCTATGCACATGCATCAACCTCACACGAGGTCAGGTACTGCTACTGCATTGTTTTCATTGTCACTTAGCAGTATCTATTAAAGGATAAGTTGGGTTAACCTTGCTTAGATCTACTGCCCTGTGACCCATATTCTAACATGGCTGCCAGCCTCACATGCTTTAGCGGTGGGTCTTGTACCTTTTCTATGTTCACTGGCAAATACATATGTTAACCCTATTTCTAAGCCTTTAGTAGATTACTTTCTTGGTAAGGGGTGGGCTTTAACCGCAGCCACCAAGAACATGCATAGATTGATGGAACGGGTAGCAAATATTCAGCCTCTCCTTTCTTGCACTCTGCCCTGCCATCGTTCGCAAAGGGAAACAAGTTTGCTTACCAAGTTAGCAATTTGGCATAACATACAGAGCTGCCAATTCTGTGCCTGAGGGACGGGGTTAGTCTCTGCGTCTGCTCTACAGTTAACATGCCGATCTTAATAAATGAAATAAAACTTATAACAAATTTAAACAATGGCGAATCAAAACCAAATAGAAATGGCAAACTCTGCAGGAGCAAATCAAAGAAAAATACTAGCCAGCCATGAAGTAAACAAAACAAACCCTTAACACAGCCGAGGCAGCTCAGCAAAAAAGAGTGCTCTCTAAGTATCCTAAATAACATCAATCAATCTGGGGTTTATAAAGCGCTGCTACTCACCCATGAGGGTCTCTAGTTGCTGGGGGAGGCTTCTGATCTGCCTCTGCACTGTGGTTCAATTGAAGAGCCAGGTCTTGAGACCCTTCCTGAATTGGGTCAGTGGCAGTGATTTCCCGAGGTAGAGAGGCAGGGTATTCCTGGTCTTAGTGGTGAGGTGGAACAAGGATCTTCCTCGGGCTCTAATCTTGTGGGACGGTGGGCAGGGCCAGTTGGGCAGAGTGGTGGTGTCTACAGGTACGTTGAATAAGAGGCTGTGGTTTAGATATGCTGGTCCAGCTTGTATGCATGTGTGAGAAGCTTGAAAGTGATTCTTTTGTTGGCTGGGAGCCAGTGGAGTTCTCAAAGGTGTTTGTTGATGTGGCGGGGATGTTGAGGACTGCAACATTTTGAATGTTCTATCGTGACCTGAGGAGTTTCTGGGTGACAACTTCGTAGAGTGCGTTGCCGTAGTGGTTGGCTGTTGATGAGTGCGTGGGTGACAGTCTTTCTGGATTAGGTGGGGTCCATCTTCATGTCTTTCAAAGCAGATGGAACGGGTAGATGCATAGTGAGGATACATCGTTTATCTTGCGGTTCACTGTGAGTGAGGAGTCCAGTATGATTCTGAGGTCTCGTGCGTGGTCCGTGGGGGGTTCCCAATGTGGCGGACCAGCAGGAGTGGTCCCAAGAGGAGTACTTTGGTCTAATTTAAGTTTGAGGCAACGGTCTTTCATCCAGGTCACAACGGTCTTCATTCTGCAGTAGAAGTTCATTCTGGCGGCGCTGGTTACATTGGTGAGGGAGAGGATCAGCTGCGTGTCATCTGCGTAGGATATTGTTGAGTCAGTGGTTCCGGACGATCGCTGCAGGGGGTATGTAGATGTTAAAGGGGGTGTGAGTCTGGGAGGAGCCCTAGGGGACCTCTGCAGCTGATCTCTATGGGTTCCGAGAGGAACAGAGATTGTCCGACTCCTGTGTTTGACCAGTGATACAAGAGTGGATCCAGTCCAGGGCCTAATCATGAATGACTGTTGAGGGGTCTCGTTGTTAGGGTGTGGTGGGAGACTGTATTGAAGGCAGCCGAGAGTCCCAGAAGGATGAGGGCTGCGGATTCGCCCTGGGGGGACGGGGGGGAGGGGGGGAATGTGACTTCTTCAACAGGGGGTTGATCTGTGTGTTTCTAGTCGGGGAGCGGTTGATGGTGCGTAGAAGCTCGGGGGCAATGGAGGTGTCTGCTCTATGGAAGATGCAGTGCAGGCAAGGGACCGAGGGGGCTCTGTAGTTAATGCTTTTCATGGTCTTGAGGTTGTCCTCTGTGGTTAGTGGGTCCAGTTGAGCAGGGTCTGTTGGAGAGCGTCGTGGTTGGGCGCAGTAATATCTGGCACATCGAAACTGTCAAAGATCTGCTTGATCTTGTGGTGGAAGAAGTTGCTGAGTTTGTTGCAGAGGTCTTGGAAGGGTGGGATGTCTGGTCTCGCTGTTGTACCTGGTAAACTCCTTGACGATGGTGAAAACTTCTTTGCTGTTGTGTGTTGGCGTTGATTCTGTCGTGGAGGGCCATGAAGAGTAAGAGCACATTTTTTTTTATAAAATATTTTTATTGTTGCATATTGAAAAACTCGGTCACATGTATACACTTTCTTAAGAGTGGCTTCAACATTCAGCCACGTTACTTCGACATTGCAACTTTTTATTGTATTACAGTAACAAGTAACTGAGAATAAAAATGCTTGGATATACGGCAGTGACCATCATATGCATCCTCCCTAAAAGTATTGGCTACCCTCCAGTATAAAGGCATCACACTGCGGCCCATTCGATCTGCGGTCATTTCCATAGCTCCCTCCAGTGTACCGCCGACTCATATCAAGTTCCAGCTCTCTCGACTTCCCCCCCCTCATTCTAGGTCCTCGTCCTCGCTATCTAGGTCTTCACCTTCCGGCAAAGGCTCACAAATATCCCCCCTATGTGTTCCATGGGAGCCAAATTCCATTCCATTTACGTGGGTTACACCTTTGTTGATACACCGCTCTCTCCGTTACCATCGCCAAATCCATATTTCTACACCATTGCGTTAGGGTAGGTGTTTCCCGTGCCCCCCATTTCTGCGCAATATCTCTCTTCGCCAGCATCATGCCTACTATTACCCATTGCTTCCCATATGTCGTGAGGTCGGTCGGGCCCCATATATTTAACAGGCAAATTTTGGGGTCAGGTGTGATGGGGACCTGTGATACCTGTGCCATTGTGCGTGTTATTCTCCGCCAATAAACCATGATTTCAGGGCATTCCCACAAAGTGTGAAACAGTGTACCCAGTGTTCCGCATTGTCTCAGACAGTGTGGGTGATCAGCTCTATGAATCTTATGTAGCAAGACACGTGTATAATAGACTCGGTGCAGTATTTTAAACTGCACCAACCGAAATCTTGTCGACATGCCCGCCTCCCTGGGTGACGCTGACGCGGCATTCCACTCCTCCTCATTCAGTTCGCCCAGCTCCTCCTCCCAGGTTACTTTTAATTTTTGCAACGGGTCTGGCATATTATTGATTAATTTACGATAAGTGAGGGAGGTGGCCTTACTTTCCATAAAGTCTGTCAGAAGCCGATCCTCTAACGGTGTCGACTCCGGGACCGTCCTCCCAGGCTCCAGCGCCGTCAGCAATGCGTGTCGGATCTGTATGTAACGGTACGTCTCCGTAATTCTCATTTCGTATTGTACCCTGAGGGTCTCAAATGGTATCACTCCCTCCCTTGTCCACAAGTCCCCAACCGTGGAAATTCCTATGACGTCCCACTGGTCAAAGCCCTTGCAACTCCTCAGATTGCCAAAGACTTTGGAGTCCCATAAAGGCGTCATACGCGTAACCACCCCTCCCCATTTCATGCGCGTTTGGGCTCTATGCCATATTGCTACGGCATGCTTGGTGGGGCCCCTCAGTTTCCTAATCATCCCCTTGTTATAAAGCGGAGCTAAAAGGGTGGCAGCGCCTAATTGCTGCCTATCTGCCAGGAATGCCGGGTCATCAATCGGTCCATGTATCCATTGGTTGATCACCTTCAGGTGTGCCGCCCAGTAGTACAGTTCCAGATTGGGGAGAGCTATCCCCCCGCTATACCAATCCCTGACCAATTTTAGCTGTGCTACTCTCGCCGGTTTGTCTCCCCATATGAGGCTTGACAGCAGTGCCGAGACTCGCCTGAAAAACGGTGGCGGAACCGCCGCCGGGGTGTTTTCTAGGACGTAAAGAAAGCGGGGCAGCGCCATCATTTTAAACAACGCCGCCCTGCCTAGCAAGGTCAGGGGGAGAGTCTTCCAGTGCCCCACGTCTGTTCTTAGTCTCCTGAGCAACGGCTGTAAGTTCAGTTCTAAAAAGGTATCGTGGCTTCGCGTAATATGGATCCCCAGATACTTGAAGGAAACATCGCTCACCAACAATGGACAGTCAAAGGGTAGCGCCGGTGGCGCGCCGTGTATCATATAGAGCACTGATTTCGCCCAGTTTATTTTGTAACCCGAGGCCAGCCCGTGTCTCTCACACACCGCCAGCAACGCAGGTATCCCCGTTGGTAGATCCATCAGGTAAATTAACATGTCATCTGCGTATAAGGAGACTCTGTCTTCCCATTCTTCCCCCCACCGCACACCCCTCAACAGCCGAGTAGTCCTAATGACAGTGGCTAAGGGCTCCAGGACCAAAGCGAACAACAGCGGCGAGAGAGGGCATCCCTGCCTCGTACCCCTCCCCAACAATATCTCTCTGGAGATACGGCCATTTGCCGTCACTCGTGCCGTCGGGAGTTGGTATAATAACTTAATCCATGCTATGAATTTCGGGCCGAAACCCATATGTTCCAAGACTGCGAAAAGGTACTGCCACTCCACCAGGTCAAATGCCATTTTGGCGTCCAGTGAGAGGATCGCCGCCTGTTCCGTCAACAGTGGAGCCCGTGCCATCACCCCATGCAGTCGCCGGAGGTTCAGTGCCGTGCTCCTATGTGGCATAAAGCCTGACTGGTCCGGGTGTATTAAATGCACCAAATGCGGCCGTAACCTATTCGCCAGTAGTTTAGCTAAGATTTTGTTCTCGGCGTTGAGGAGGGAGATTGGGCGGTAGGAGCCGCACTCTTCCGGCGGCTTGCCGGGTTTTGGGATTGTCACTATAGTCGCCGCACGCTGGTCGGGCGGCAGCTGACCCCGTTCCTGGCTATCCAGAAACATGTTACACAAGGGCGTGGAGAGCTGTTCCGACATTACCTTGTACCATTCTATCGGAATACCGTTAGGCCCTGCAGCCTTCCCTGGGTGTAATGCTGTTATAGCTATTTGAATCTCATCAGCAGTTATGTCCCCTTCTAGGTCGTCGACGCTGGCCTGTGGCAAGACGCGAGTGGGTACGTCCACCAGGGACGTCACAGCCATCTCACGAGTCACCTCAGTATCGGGGGTGTATACCGCCTGAAAATGGTCCGCTAGTAGCTCAACTATCTGAAGGGTGGGACCGCAACACACCCGTATGGTCTTTCAGATGTAAAATGGCCCTCTGTCCCTCCCTCTTCCTATCTAACCAGGCTAGGAGTCTACCTGCCTTATCGCCCACATCATACAATCTTTGTTGCGTGGACGCGATTGCGTGCACCACCCCTCTTCGCACATGATTACAGTGACTCCGCTGGCATAGTTGGAGTGCATGTCGAGTAGTCGACGTCTGATTATTCTCATGATCCCTAGTGGCCACGTCCAATTTATTTTCGAGGTCTAAAAGTTCCTGTTTTTGCGTGCGTTTGTCGTGTAATCGCTGAAATAGCTAGCCCTTGAAGGACCGTTTTGTACGCCTCCCATAGAATTGAAGGAGACTCAACCGTCCCCTCGTTTTCGCTAAAGTATGACCTAGTCCCTTCCTTCAGTGCTTTGGAGATCTGTGGTACCTGAAGGTAGCCCGGGTATATCGGGAAGATACGTCTCCTCGTCCTTTCAGGATTGGAGAGAGTCAGTGTCAGTGGAGAGTGGTCCGAAATACCCCTGGCTCTAATTTGTACGTCTTCAATAGTGAGGAGGCCGTGTCCTAGAGTCAAAAAGTAATCAATCCGTGACAGACTGTCATGGACCGCCGAGTGATAGGTGTATTGCCTGTCCTCTGGGTGTAAGTGTCTCCATAGGTCCACCAAACCCTGTGCCTCCAGGAAACCATGTAGGCGTGAGGGCCCAGGTGGTTGAGTACGTATCGGAAATCTATCATGTGTGCTGTGTGCCACAGTGTTGAAGTCCCCCCCCCCCCCCCCCCCCCCCCCTCCCAGAACAAGATCTCCCTCCGGCAAATCCAACAGAAACCGCCCCAAGTCAGGAGGGAGGGCCACTGCATGCAGCGCCGGTGGAACATAGACCGAGACCATGTTCAGCGGCCTCCCTTCCCACTGACCATGCGCAGCTGCAAAACGTCCCTGTGTGTCTGTTTTTGTGGATCGGACAATGAACCCTGAGGAGCGGTGCATGAGGATGCCTGTGCCACGGGACCCCTTCGTGAATTCAGAATGGGCGATCATACTGTATCCCTTCCTATCCAAGGCTCGCGTAGTTGTGCCCGTTAAGTGTGTCTCTTGCAATAGGACCAAGGCCGCATTAAACCTCCTAATACTTTGCAAAACCAGTCCCTGCTTGATCCTGTCCCCTAAGCCCCGCACATTCCAGGTCATAACGCCCAATGGCGCTACCCGCTTCATTTCCTGACCCCCCCCCCCCCATCTCAGACCGTGTTGTGTGTGCCATCGGTGCTGTGCGTGGATGTAGTATTGTGTAGCCATGCCTGAGCTCGATTGTTGTACCTAAATCCTGCTATGTGGTGCAAACTAGCCATATACCTCTTATCCATACCAACATTGCAATACTCAAACGCAAAACCCCCCCTCTCCCAACGCCCCCCCTCCCTGCCCCCCTGCTTAGCGGACTCCGAACTGCCCGCCCCCCCAACTCAGCAGAGTGCCTGAACCCTCCCCAAAACATATTACTTGCGCGCTGGGGTGAAGGACCCTCCGTAGTCAGCGGCCTCTCCCCTCATTCACGGAGGCCCTCCGCCCAGTGTCCATGGCGGCACGCCCGGGCAGCGGTACAAGTGATTCCTAATTTCAGTTGGTTGAGATCATTCTTCTACCTCATCGTCCGCTTCCTGAATTCCGTGCAAAGGTGAGCGTTGACTTGTTTCTTCTCCTGACGTTTGGGAGCTTCGGTGAGCCTCTCCGTTTTTGTGTCCGGTCGGCCGGTTGGATCGACGCGGCCTCGCCGCTGTTCTCCATCCCTCCAGCCAATCCTGTGCCGATTCCGGAGTTTCGAAAAACCACGTTTTACTGTCCGCCACCACCCTGAGCTTGGCTGGAAAGAGCATTGAGTAAGGTAGGTCTCTGGCCCAGAGTTCTTTTTTCACCTCAAAAAAGGTCCTTCTCCTCCGTGCCACCTCCGCCGTATAGTCCGGAAAAAATGCCAGTGTGGAGTTGTGGATGCGAACCGGTGGAGACTTCCGCGCCGCCTGTAAGATCGCATCCCTGTCTCTAAAATTGAAGAGGCGCGCTATGACCGGCCGTGGGTTCGCTCCTTGCTTCGGGCGGCCTCCCGGTACCCTGTGCGCCCTCTCCACAGAGAAAAAGTCCGAGACCTTTCGGTCGCAGTTGTTGTTTAATCAGCTCCTCGACGTAGAGGTCCATGGCTCCCGTTCCCTCCGACTCCGGAACCCCAATAATACGGATGTTGTTCCGTCTGGAGCGTCCCTCCTGATCGTCCAGCTTATCACGTAGGTCCTTGTTCTCTTTCGCGATCCGCTCCATGTTGATTTGCAGCTCTGAAACATCTTCCACCAAAGATTTAGTGACAACTTCCATCGATTGCACTTTTTCAGATATTTTATGGAGATCCGCCCGCAGTAGTGTGATATCGGTCGATATCGTTCCCACCGTCATCTGCACCTGCGCCAGGGCCTTCATGACGTCGTCTATGGTCGCCTTCTTGCCCCCCGCCGATTCTACCGTCTTGCCCTGCAACGATTTCGCATCAGGCGAAGAGGAGGGGGCTCTGTCATAGGCATACCTTTCCAACCGGGCCTGTGCGGCTGCACCTTTCGACCCCTTCCCGGCCATCTCTGTAGTGACCTCCGGCCTGGTGGTCTGGGAACGGTCTTGGCGGACAGAATCCCCGCAGGCGTGCAGGCGAAAGGGAGATCACCCCCACGTAGATGACTCTGGGGTGGTGTGTGTCGTCCCAGCACAGTTACATTTCCGTCGAGCCAATGGTGGGTGATGCCGCCTCTAGAACAGGGCGACAAGAAACGGTGAGCCCTCCGGGGTATGCAGGTCAATTCACCCCCATCACTCAGAATCCACAACGCTGGGGGTAGACTCCGCAGGTCTAAGTGTGCCTCCGCATGTAGCGCTGCGACGCCACCATGTGCACTCACGCTATGCTGGGGGGTGCACCACAGCCCATGTAATGCCAAGCGCAGTGAGTCCTGAGAGCCAGTATAAAGGCACAGCTGCGCTCCCTCGGACCTAACGAGCCGCGGGGCCCCAGTATACCAGGTCCTGGTCCGAAGGGCAGCGCGCTGCGTTCATGCGTCAGAATTGTTCGGGCAGCAGCGCGAGTCGTTCCTCCCACGCGCCCCCACCCGGCAAGCCGTCTCTCCTCTGCCCCTCCTCTCTCCGGCGGGTCCACGTTCCGGTGTGCAGCCCTCGCGGGCCAGAGCAGTGTCCGGTCCACACCGCGGCTCGCTCTGCCCTCAGGTCCTCCGGGTCCCCGGGTCTCACCACCAACCTCCGGCAAGATGGCGCCCGCGACCCTCGCGGCGACCAGGACACCTCCGCCGTCACGATTCAGCCGGGTGGGCCAGGCGATCCCCTCAAGTGATCTCTTCTCGTCCGGCTGTGTCTCCGGCGGCAGCCCCGACTGGGAATACCTTGACTGTACGAGTCCTCGGACTCGAGCGGATACTTCCGGTGCAGCCTCTCCCGGATCGCCGCACTTCCTGTCCGCCCGCCGCCCCAGTCAACACCCCGGCTCTCGATCTCCGCAGCGGCCCAGCCGGTCGGTGCACCAACTTCACTTCTCGCCGTCGGATCAGGAATCCGCCGATCCCCGATTGTGCCGCCCGGTCCCGGGCTTCAGTACCTGTCCGTCTGTGACAGAACTGAGACGGATTAATAGCCGGATTATCAAAGAGGCCGCTTCAACTACGGAGCTTGCCCACTAAGCTGCCGCCATCGTCGGCTGCTGGCCACGCCCCCCAGTAAGAGCACATTTAACTGGGGCAGTCCTCCTGGGAGGATACAAAAGTCCAAAAGGAGGGATCACTAATCTAATTCACCAAACAAAAGCTGGCATTTTCAAAGGACCATAAAAGGAAACCAAGATTGGTAGAATAATGAAATGTTAGATGAGAGAACAAAACAAAGACTAATAATTTCTCCATTATTGACACTTGTAGCATTTATCACTTAGAAGTAATCTGTTTGGTTATTCAAGTGCATCCAGGATAGTTTGCCTATCTATATAAAAATGTTTACTTTTATTTACAGAAATTGCATCAGATGGTCTTAAAGGTCGTGTTTTTGAGGTGAGTCTCGCTGATCTCCAGAATGATGAAGTGGCCTTCCGGAAATTTAAACTAATCACAGAAGATGTCCAAGGCAAGAACTGCCTCACCAACTTCCACGGAATGGACCTCACCCGAGACAAAATGTGCTCCATGGTTAAAAAATGGCAGGTCAGTAAATGTCCTGCCAAGGTTGATTTTGATGCTAGGCTATTTTTTTAATACTTTGAGTTTGTTATAGGTGGCTTAGCATAAAAAAGCCTCCATGTGTATAGAGTCATAGTTGACATTAGTGCAATGTGGCTTGTTGAACATGTTTCTGGTCTGATGCAGGTGTATGTTTTGAACCTTTTCTTCTATAAAGCGGGAATCTGTTACTGTTTGATTTTTAAAGGAATGAATGTATGAGATTGAGTTGGGAAAGCATAATAGTTCATAGTCTGTCTCACAGTATAAAATAAATGTCCAGTTTGTATGGTATTGTTGAAGACCAAATGTGGTCGTGTGTCTTTTGTAGTGAAGGTCAGTCTTTGAGCCACATTTTGATATTCTTGGTTCCGATCTGTTGATAGTCAGTTCTTCACTCAAGAGGTCACTTTGGCTCTAAAGCAAGTGTAAATGTCCCAATTGCTTGTTTACAATGTCAACCGTGATAGGACAAGCCTTATGCTGTCATTTTGACTACAGTTCAATAAATGTTCTTTCGCATGCGTAAGATTAAGGTCCAGTTTCAGCCCCATAACTCCTTTACAAATTATCTCCTGCCTGCACTGAAATGAAATTGTCTCCTGTAAGCATTGTGAATAACTAATAATTTGCATTAATATGTTGCTATATATCTTGGATATAATGCATTCATTTTAAGATGACCTACATTTTTTGGATGTCACCTGGATGGTCAAATGGTGGTGTGAACACATTTACACAAAATTGTATGTGTCTTAAGAGCATACACCTCCTCCCCCCCCCCCCCCCCCCCATTTTTTTGTGATCAATCCTTGTTTTGATATGATATACAAGTTCTTCTCTTGCCCATTTCAGCCTATTAGTGAATTTATCATGCTGGAATAAATAAGACTATCTGCCAGTGTTAACCTACAAGCTGCCCTCTGAGTTGGGCAAGACACTGAGAATCATGACCTCTGGCAGATATCTAGTTGCTAACTATTGAACTTAATTTGCAACATCCCCATTTCAGTTGAAATTCAGCATGCCAGTGTTGTAAGGGAAGCTATTGTGGGTAACAACTGGGCAGTAAGGACAGATGAATTTGAATAGGTGAACACTAGATATATTCTGTTTTCTTGCAAGTTGGTAGCATCTGCTCCAACAGCTGTAAACCTATTTAACATATCAGCGTCCCTTGCTTGGTTAAAAAATACATATCTGCTGTAATGGGTTATTTGAAAAGCCCTTTCATTTGCCTGTATGCGCTAATCTCTAACTTATTAACTACTCAATAGTTACTGTGTTGAGTTTGTTATGCATGGTATTTATGTGTAATAGGGTTTTGTGACTCCCAAGTGTTGAGCAGAAAGTAAGCAACTTTTTTTTTATATAGACTATGATTGAGGCTCATATTGATGTGAAGACCACTGATGGCTACCTGCTCCGGCTCTTCTGTGTTGGTTTCACCAAGAAGCGTAATAATCAGATCCGCAAGACCTCTTATGCCCAGCATCAGCAGGTCCGTCAGATTCGAAAGAAAATGATGGAAATTATGACCCGTGAGGTGCAAACAAATGACCTGAAAGAAGTGGTCAACAAGCTGTAAGTCTTTAATTTTGTGTATTTTGCCTTTGGGCAGGATCTTTTGAACTGCTGTTTGATGTTTTTCAGTATTCTCGTGGGTTGATTCCTGGCCCATTAACCTTTTCCTTTTGTAACTTTTGCTAGTGGATAGGTTGATCATTCTAAGCAAAACAAATGATTGATTCAAGCCAAGGTCTTTTATTAGTATTGAGCTGAGGTTTTTGTCTAAAGGTTCCAGCACCATCTCATTTTCCTTGCTAGAGGGCTTGTGGCTTCCTTTTTAGGTCACGCCTAGTGTTGCTTTGCACGTGCGCAGCTCGCTCGGTGAGATTTATTGCAGATGAGGAGTTTTAGAAAAGGACTTAAAGCTATGCCCCTTATTTCCATTGGCTTGCGTCACCGTTTATGTTAAACGGTGACCTGCCATTGGAAATAAGGTTTCTAGGGTGCCTCTTTTTGGCTTTTTTGTCCGGCCCGTTTGGACTGGATCGCCTGCTTCACTGCTGTTATGAAGCAGTTTCTTATCGCAGAGGCATGTTATGTCAACAAGCCCTGCGATCCAGTCCGGATGGGCCAGACAAAAAAGGAGACATGGAGCCGCTTGTTGTTTTTGCATTGCGCTTTCACTTTAAAGTGAAAGCGCGATGCAAAAATAAACAGCGGCTGCCAGGCGAATACTTGTTTTGCCTGCTGCTGCTTGTGTCCATGCTGCTGCTTGTGTCCATCTTGCAAGCTTCAGGCACGTAGACTGGAAGAGGAGGTGGCTCCTGGTTTGGACAATGGCTTCTATGCCCAGACCGAACCAGTACAGCAGCAATGTCTCAGGAAGAGGTGCAGGGGACTCTCAGTGCCACCCGCAGTGCCAAGATTTCTCGGCCTAGAAATGCAGGCTCCACCACGATTTACACACCACCAGAGTATGTCTCCCTGTTTTTCACCCCACAGGCTCAGCTCCCTTCAGTCGCAGCATTCATTCTTGTGGGTGCTTTCCTTTAAAAATAGAGATTCTGATAATGGCAGTTTTTGCTCGTCAACACCACCGACAGAAAATAGGGGGAAAAAGTGAAGTGCATCTGAACTTGATCAGAGGTTTTTACTTGAATAAATATACTTGTGTATTACGCTGGTAAAATTGAATTCCCTGAACGTGGCTTGGAAAAAAGTAAACTGCCACCTCTTCCTAGCCAGGAGTGCAACTAGAATCCTTCATGGCCTCAAGCAGTTGGAAATTTACTCTGAAAATAGAAGCAAAATAATTCCGACTCATTTCCCTATAGCGTATCCTATTTCGCCCTAGTCCCGTCTCTCTTGTCCAGCCTGGGGCTGTTATGATGCAGCTGAAAGGCGTGTCGAGTATAATAAAACCTCTGACCCTTGCTTTGTGGTGTGGCTGCTCGCAGCTTATGTTGATCGCCGATATCGTCCCTGTGCTGCACTTCTGGGAGGGGGAGGGGGGGCGAGAGTCTTTGATATGTCCAAATATAGAAGCCGTGGCATTTTGGTGCTATTGTGAGCGTTCCCAAAGTGGCTCCTGCCATGAATGGCCGTCTGGGCCGGGACACCCTGTGTGTCACGAGGATGACTCTTGCAGTACACACCAGATGTGGCAGCATCTCTGGCACTCACCCCTGGACGCTGTAAATCTTCCAGCTGCGCCCTTTGTCCTCGCGGAGAGTCCAGGGTGGTACTTCCGCTACTTTCACTATCGGATGACAAGGGCTGACCTCAAGGGTGGTGTAAATGCTGCAGGTGCTGGTAAAGCAAGCAATAGAAATGAACATCCCAAAAACAAATGTTTTAGTGTTCTACCTCGTGCCAAAGGAAAACCAGGCAGACCCATTAAACTGTTGTGCGGAGTTCGACCCAAGGATCCCCTTCGACATTCCTCCATTCGACCCGTTACATGGGGATGTGTGCAGTTTTCTATCTTCCTATCACTGTCTGTTAGTCTGACTTAATCAGTCATAGGCCCGGTTGCCTGTCACCCATGAAATACTGTACAGAAACGTCTCCGATGTGCGTGCTGGTGGGGTGATTGGTGGCTATTTTGTCAACATGATACCTGCTCTGTGAATCTGGGTTTGAATGTCCCCTAGAAGTTCATAGCAGTAACAGCAAAAACAAGCATTGAAAATGCAATAGGGCTCGCCTTTTATTAAGTTGAGGTATTGTATAGCAAAGCAAATGGCTTTAATTTAATTGCATTTTTAATGCTTGTTGTTTTTCTGAAGTCTTGAAGGGGTTGTTTGGTGCTGAAGAGGTGATAGAAGGCACAATGGCTGTAATTTGGAGGCTGCTCATGGCAAATTAGGTGCCACTACCAGGCTAATGCTAGTTGATTTCTAGATTTTGGGATGGTATTGCGTGATGTGGTGGTTTTGAAGTCTTAATAATCACAACTTTTTAATAAAAGCATGCAAAGTGTTCTGTTGGTTAGGAAAAATTAAGTGTCTGGGAAATTGTATCCTATTCTTGTGGCAAACCACTTACTCTGCTGACCTCATTGCAACTTGCTTTTAACCTACCTGATACCTAGTCTAAGAATTTCATCTATTTGAAGACCTCGTGCTCCCACCCCAAAATGTTCTCATCCTGTGACTACCTTCCAGTAGTTCTTTCTACAAATGCTGTACACTTGCGCACCTTTAAAAAAAAAAAAAAAAAAAAAAAAAAAAAATCTTTGGAATTTTTGACATTTATTTCTTCCGATGCTCAGCGGCTGTTTATCATTCCATCGCAGCTTGTTTTGTGTAAACACATTTCCATGGTTTAATTCCTTTTATTGATTTTGAAAAGACAAGCATTACATTAGGTGCCACCTACATCCACTGGCTGGTGGGGAACATTAGTTTAAACTAGAGAT
This sequence comes from Lissotriton helveticus, assembly GCF_964261635.1. Classification (NCBI taxonomy): domain Eukaryota; kingdom Metazoa; phylum Chordata; class Amphibia; order Caudata; family Salamandridae; genus Lissotriton; species Lissotriton helveticus. The sequence goes on from NC_136059.1 coordinate 1,973,709,812, forward strand.
AGTGAAAGAAAGAGAAGGGAGATCAGAGGGGTCAATCCTGATAATCTGTGCGTGGGATCATGGCGGGCTCACCTAGATCTAGCAAAGTCTATCTAGTGTTCTCCTTGGGGAGGGAGGGGTTAGTAAGGCGCAGCAGTCTAAGGTACTTCAGGCAGGTAAGCTCAGTAAACTCATTGGACAATAAATCTATAGTAGTACCCCATGTTTTATCAAATTTAGAAAGGGATTGGTTGAGACCCGCTGTAATCTTTTCCATTCCGATATCCTGTAAAGCCAATCCAGACGAGTGGGAATCTCCGCCGTCCCCCATCTACCCAAAATCGCCTGTTTGGCCGCCCCCAGTGCCAACGTAATGCTCTACCCCGGTTAGATTTTAGGGGTTACGACCGGTCATTCGGGAGTCCCAAGATAGTGTACGGGGAGAGTTTAGGCAGATCGATGTGATATATCATCTATATCCCCCAGAATAGTATATAATTCTGTATTTTCTTGCATGACCACAGGATATGATGGTGAGCGTGCCTTGTAGTCCACACTGCCTCCAACATTGCCCATTCCCGCCCTGCTTCCACTTTAGAATTCTCACCTGGGTGTTGTACCAATAATGTGCAAATTTTAAACACCTTTGTCTGCTATGCTGCACGATGAAACCCTGGCCCTGTGTATGATATTCTGCCACTCCTTGGTGGAGAACTCTTATTCCAATTCGGATTCCCACCTGCTCTGCACCTGGGATTTATTAGCCTGTTTGGTGTTTTTAAAAAGGCACTAATGTCAGACAACTGTTTATTTGACGTTCTGGTGACATACCACTATTCAAATTTTGTTAAAAAGTGGTCTGCGGGGGGTTGCATCTGTGGTTGGGTGACCCAGCTGCAAAGGGACAGATATTCCCAATATGCTGAGCGAGGAATCCCATATCCTTCTATGAGGCCTATGAAATGTTACCCCGTGTTCGTCAAGTCCCAATACGTTTACAGTTGGCCTCTTGCCAGTGGAGGTACCCCTCCACTGTGTAAGCTGTGGGGAGTTGGGGTTGCCAATCCAAGAAGTCAAAGGAGACACCTGGGGTAGAGAGGCCGTGAGGAACTTGTACCCGATCCCACACACCCAGGGTGGCTCTTAAAACTGGTGACACGCATGCCCACTGGGCTGGTGTTTCCTGGCAAGCCTGGGCACCTTCCAAATGTACATGCCTGCTATCAAACAATCCATAAAACACCAGTGCTTTTCCGACTCTTTAAGTTGTACCACTGTAGCATATATCTAAGTTGTGCAGCTTGGAAGTACTGCTCCAGGCATGGGACCCACAAGCCTCCGTCACCTTGCTTCAAATTGGTAAAATTACAGGCTAATCTTTCTTATCCCCCCACCTTCCCCAGACAAAGTTAACAAGATGTTGCATCTACGACAGCACATTGTACGGAGGTCTGAGCGGCAACGTCTGCATCACATAAAGGATACGTAGAAGGGTTGTCATTTCAACTGCCGCCAGTCTGCCCAGCCAGGATAAGAGGTGGTGTTTCCAGGTGGAGAGTTCTTTCCTTACTCCAGCCAGGAGAGCAGAGTAATTCACTTGGGCAGTCTTAACCTGGGTAGGGAACATTTGTAAACCCAGATGCTGGATACCGTCTGTGGCCCACTGAAACAGAAATTGTGCCTTTAGAGCCTGTTCTGCATGAGGGAGGGTCAGTCTTATTGCTTGGCTCTGATGCACGTTGACCTTGAAGCCTGATGCCTAACTGCAGAGGTCTAGCTCCTTTATGAGAGGGGGAATCGAGGTTGCTGGATGAGTCCGGAATAATATTACATTATTTGCATACGTGACTTTATGCTCTGTATCTCCCAAGCAGATCCCAGATACTCCTGGGTTCTGGCGGATTTTCTCTGCAAATGGCTCCATATACAGAGCAAAGAGCAGGGCGACAGAGGGCAACCCTGCCGCGTGCCCCTTTGAATTCTGTACGGTTGCGATGTTAACCCGAATATGCACCTGGGGGGCCTTATACAAGGTGCCCACCCATTGCATGAAATGGTCTCCCGCACCACATTTGCAGGGTCTCTGTTGCAAATACTGCCAGTGGACCCGGTCAAATGCCTTCTCAGCATCCATCAAGAGGAGTACCATGGGTGTCGGAGAGTGACACGTGGCCAAGTGACACATTCTTCGGGTACCGTCACTACAATTTAGTTAAGGGGTGCAGCTCGACTGGGTGGGGTCTATCAACCCCTACATGTGGGGTGCCAGGCGGGCTGCCAGGATAGTCGTGAAAATCTTATGATGTACATTCAATAATGATATGGGGGGGGGGCGCACACCCTTGGGTCTTTTCCAGGCTCAGGGATCACTACTACTTTAGCCATAGTCATCATTTGGGTCACCCTTCCGGAACCACTGAAGGAGTTGAATAAACGAACCAAGACCGGGGCCAAGTCTCCCGCGAAGACCTTGTAAAAATCTGACTAAAAGCCATCCTCCCCTGGGGCCTTCCCTGTAGTAAGGCCCGCTATGGCCTTAAGGACCTTCTCTAATCTAATATCCTCATCTAAGTTTGCTGCCTCTGAGGGGGGAAGTGGCGTCCCTGGGACCTCTGTCACATATTGTTGGGCCGCTTCTAAGGCTAGGTTGTCTGCACTGTATAGATCTGTGCAGAAGGATTTAAAACTGGCGGCTATGTCTGTCAGATCGTAGGGTTCGCCCTGCGTGCATCTATGTTCCTCTATACTTCTGGCTGCCGTCTGGGCCCTAAGCAGAGACTCCAAGAATTTCCCTGCTTTATTGCCGCCCGTGTAATAACGCTGCTTGGTTTGCAGGAGCGAATATTCTGCCCTTCAGCTCCTGTCTAGCCTCAGTGATTTGCAGTCTGATCTGGGCGGTGCCTGTCCTCTTATGAACCCCTCTGATTCCTTCACTTGGGATTCGAGGTATTCCCTATTCTTTCCTCTCTTTTGACACCTGCTGCTATTGCTATACAGATACGACTTAATGGCATCTCAAATTTCTTTAATATTTGCTTCATATTCGAGTAACTTGTGGTTCAGCCTCCATTGTCTGTGACCCTGGGGGTCCCCCCAGAGGACCAGTTCAAGCCGTATTGGGGCTTGGTCGGAGATTGCCGTGGTTCCTATCTCAACCGTCCTTGTGGCACTAGTAAGTCTCGAATGTTAAGAACCAATCGATACGGGCACATGTCTGGTGTGCCACTGGGAAGAATGTGTACTCCCTGGAGGTGGGGTTTTGGCCCTCCATATGTCTGGAAGGCCAAAGTCTAACAGTCTCTGCTTCATTGTGTCAGAGTGTCCCAGTGTGTCAGTGTCTTTGAATAGAGCTGTCCAGTTGTTCATCCGGGGCTATATTAAAATCCAACCCCCACCCCCCAAAACCAGGTCCTAGTCTTGGTAATCTAGAATCGTATTTAAAGTGTTGAGGAATGACTCCTGCCGTTCATTCGGGCTGTAGATGGAGACTATGGTATGTGTTGCCACCTATCTCCACCCTCATAACTAAGGCCCTACCCGGTACTTCCGTGTGCACCCACAACCTTACCTGGGGAAATGTGTGGCAAACCAGACCGCAACCCCCGCCTCGGGTCTTTGCTGGCCACCATCGGAGTCCTCCGTTAACAAGTTGGCTCCCAGTATCTTCTTAGCATCTCTCAAGGAACGGACCATGCTCAGTTCATAAGATAAGGGGTTTAAACTGTGCGGCCTGAGTTGGTAGAGGTCCTGGTATAACTCCACCTGAAGACCTCAAAGGCGATGGTGGCCTTATCTTTGGTTGCCTTCATAATGTGTTACGTTTGTCTGTACGAGTGGAGACATGTGAGAATGTCCTGGGGTTGGCTCTGAGTTGAAGACTGATGCCCAGCTCTCTGCGTGCGGTCGAGGGGGATAACTTCAATAGGGTGTGTGCGCCTAATAAAGGGTAGTACCCAATCATCCAGGTTACCACCATCCCCCTGCAGAGGAACACCCTTAAGGCGTATGTTGGATCTCCGAGAACGGTTCTCCAGATCCTCTAGTCTGTAATGCAGGTCCTCATTGCGGTCTCTAAGCTCCAGAAGCTCCCTGGTCTGCTCCGTAAGCTCCTCATCCCTGCGGTCACCTGCTTGCTCAGTCCGCTCTGTCCTTGATCTCCTGAAAGTCCGCCTTCGGCTGCTTGACATCTGTGGCCATCGTCTGGCATAGTGCTGTGAAGTCATCCCTAAGGGCCTCAAAGAGCTGCTTCATGAAGCCCCTTGTAGTGATTTCCATCGCTGGGTCCTGTGTAGGCTCTGTATCAGTCACTGCTGTCTGCCTGTGGGCCATGTGGGAGTCCGCCTTCTTCAAGCCTGTCTTCTGCTGCTGGTCTTTAATAGCGGAGTCTTTCTTAGAGTGGAGAGATGACATAGCTAGCGCCCAGTCGCACGGTTGGTAAGATGTGGAGCCAGGGATTTGACCACCTCTTCCACAGGGTAGGCGTCAGCAGAAGCTCTGGCCCACCGCCTCAACCGCTCTCAGGTCACTCCAAGGGACTCCCGCCAGTCCAGAGGAGTCCTGCTCCTGTATCAACAGCTTGTTCCGGCAACTAAAATGCCGCCAAGAGGGGCCCACCATGACAGGTGCTTGGCTGTGGCGGGGCGCACCAGCATGTGTTCCTGGGCTCCCACCTCAAACTAAGCTCTTTAAGGACGTATTCCCACCTATGGCAATCCAGGATCCCACAGGCCTGGCACCTGTGCCACTGCACCGCCTTAATCGGCGTCGGGAGGGCTGTTTCTTCACGTCTGGGGGACGCTGCTCTTGTATTGATGCCTCAGCTGGTAGGCCTCACGCGCGCTGGCTAGCCGCCTTTACCTCTTCTTGGACATCGGGGATGTAGGGACGATTCTCTGCTCCTCGGTCTTTGGAGCACCCTGCCCGATAGGGGCAGTCTCCGCCTCGTTTGGTGCTCCAGTCCCAGCTGTAGTCCGGGAGGCCCAGTCACCAACTCCGCCACTCTGCAGGGCCCAGTGAGCCCTCCCCGGGAGGAGCACTGCTCCGATGATGACTCGGCAGCCCGCCAGTCGTGGTGGTGTCTAGCCGGTCCACGCCTCTGCGCTACTTTACACCCTCCCACGCCGTCAGCAGTCTCCTTGGAGTCGCTGGCCTGATCAGGCCTCAATGCTGGACCAGCGGAATCGTATTTGCGACGAGCATCCTCTGCCTCAGAGGGCACCAGGACAACTGCACCCCGCGACCAGCCTCCGGTGGCCCCACACGCAGCAGGAAGCTCTGTTTATCAGCCATGGCAAGCTGAGCGCCTGAAGCTCGATGCTGCTCCGCTGCCATCTTGGCCACACCCCGTAAACATTTTAGACTGTTCGTCACTCTTGCACCATGTGTTAAATTGGTTTTGCAGATAGAAATTATATTGACACACATACTATTGTCAATAGGTTGAGATCATACCTAAATGAAGGTACTTGATTGTTTATTTTGTTTGTCTTGTGTATTGACTTGATGCTGCTTGTGTTTTCATTCACTTTACCTCCAAACCGCACATATATATATTTTAATGACTTCTTGTTGGGATGCTTTTGCCTTAAAATATCTGATCTTGGTTCCGTTTTGGGGTTTATGGATCGCCCACTTTATTCTGTGTACTATTAATAGGAGGGCGGTGGCAGCCTTTTTACTTTTCAAAATTTGATGTGCTTAACTCCCTGGAGCAAAGCCCCAGTGCAGCATCATGCACAGACTTTTTTTTACTTGTGCATGGGGCCTCTTCTTCCCCTCTCCATTATGCCCAACAGCACCTTCCCGATGGGTACTGCAGTGTCGGTAAAGGGGACCAGTAGGCAGGCTAGAGACTGAAGGAGCGATGTAGGTGGAATGGACTTCCCCAGTCATTAATAGGTCACTGGACAGAAAAGTAATGTGTTCCAGTATTGAGTTATCTGGTCTTGCAGGGCCGCAGAGAGGGGGGGGGGGGTCTGATTAAGTCTAGGTGGTGAACTCCTTACTCCTGAGTTTGCTGGACTCTTCGTTACGTAAAACTCCACTCCGCTGGGTTTTTTTCCCTCTGGAAATCCACCACCCTGCGATATTTTTCGTCGTTCGCAGTCAGTTCGTGAGCGTAGAAAATCAACCTCCCGGGGAGGTTTCTCAAAGGCGGTGGTCAGATTTTTCATTCGGAGTGATCGCTATGCTCGCGACCACTCGCGTTGAGAAACTGTCTGCTCGCGTTTAGAAAGCTGCCACTCGAGTAAAAAATCTACTCGAGCGGCAGAAGAGCAGTGCCCGCTTGCGCTGTGCATGGTGCACAGCAAAACCAAACGGGATGATGGACGGAGTGTTGAACAATGCAAGCACTCACCCCAGTCAACTGATCTGGGTTTAATCCATCATTCTTTAGCTCACTCCGCCACCCCAGTTCAGACATGGCCATATGCAAATCAGTCTGACCCTGTGCCTCGTGGGAACAGTCCGCCTGAACTGCCAAGCCATGTCTTCCCTGGACTGGAAACAAGCATCCGGGTGCACAGTGCAAACAAGCACCTGGCACTGAAGATCACTGTGAACAGCATTAATCCAACTCGCTCCACTGCTTGCGTAGCGCAGCAGTTTTTTTGCACTTCGCCGAGAACTCTGAACTCCGCTCAGGCTTAGTTTCGAGTCTAGAGTGCTCCCAAAGTGTTTCTATGGCCCATAGTCATTACTCCAAATGATGAAGCGCTCTGGAAGTAGCTCTCCACGCTGTTACTGGACTAGAAAGCATATTTCTCAGCTGCTTGTAGTGTGCTAAAATGACTACTAAGAAGACTACATTTTATTTCAAGATTGTCTGCTAGTCCTTTAACCCCTTGGCTGCGGCGGCAATTCCGCTGCAGCGCTAGGGGGGGAGGGGGCTGCGCGGCGCTCATATGCTGGTGACGGAACCGCTCTGTCACGAGCCTCGGGTGGGCTGTGCTTGTGACGGAGCGGTTCTGTCACGGCCCTGCCCGCTCAATAGAACGCGACGCGCAGGCGCGCCGAGCGGGCTGCGACGGAACCGCTCAGTCACCAGCACAGCCCACCCGAGACTCGTGACTGAGTGGTTCCGTCACTAGCATGGGAGGGGTTAATTCATTTTGAGCAGACATCATGTACATGAAAGTGATAGTCTGTGTGAGTGGAGCCATCCCGGCATTCGGAGATCTCAATCCCCCACATGCAGTACACAGAAATGCCAAGCTACCACCACAAACTCCAATGCCCATCCTCACGTAGCTTTATCTTGAACCAGATTGTTCCACGCTATCGGGTTACCAGAATAGACCCTTACCTACCAGCTTGTCATTGGTCAAAACTACCTTCAGATGTTCCTAGGTTTAATCTTGGTTTTTTCTTCTCTCCAGTATTGGGTCATAGCTTGTTATATATCTCGTTGTGATTACTGCAGGTTATATGTATGTTATGGTAACACATGAAGTTATATTTCAGGATCCCAGACAGTGTTGGCAAAGACATTGAGAAGGCTTGTCAGTCCATCTACCCTCTCCATGATGTGTATGTACGCAAGGTCAAGATGCTGAAAAAGCCAAAGTTCGAATGTAAGTTTTAATATGTTCCAGGAAACTGAATATAAAAATCTGCTTGTGCCGTAAGTTCACTGCTGCACTCACTATTCTATTTTAGATGTGTAACCAAGTTTGCAATGTTTTGTAGCCCTGAATTCATAGCAGCATGTTTAATGTAGTCCTATCAAATAATGGTAAATTATTTTTCTGTTCTGTACTTTTTTTAGCTAGTCTAGTTTTCAACATAACCACAACGGGGTGCCAGCTTTACTACTTTTTTTAGGGCCCGATGTATCAATCCAAATCATAGGATTTACAGCAGCAGAACGGCTTTTAGATAAATACTAAGCCCATTGTGCAAGTACTAAAAAAAAGTGTTTAAAGGGTGACACTGCTGATTCCCTTTATGCAACCCAGGCTGCTTAATAGGTTTCTCGTTTGGGAATGCAAACACATGAATGGTGGGTGGTCTGCTGTTCCTTGAAGTCGGCCATACTTTTTCTTGTAAATAGTCCTAGGTTGTTGCAAATAGTGAGATGCCTAATTATTAATAATTCGAAAGATGGCTTTGTGAACACCACCCGTTGCAAAGCTGGAGAGTTTGCGCTGTACTCTGTATAGGCAGCAGTGTAAAATTAGACTGGTGGCAAAAGGGTTGGTGCACTATTTGTGGCAAGTCTTTACTTCAGGTCCTTGGTGCCTTTGTTGCGTTGTCAACTTTAAGATGGAATTTTTAATGCCTTCTGTTTATTACCGCTGTAAATAATATAAGAATATTACTCAATTAGTATGGAAGAGTCTACTTGGGGTTCAAACTTTAGGCCTTAAGATAACCATAGATGTCTGCATGAAGTCTTGAATCGGCTGTACGTTAAGCTTAGCGCTCTTAATGTTTTGGTTTGTTTTAGTAATCCATTTGTTGGAAGCAAAACGACCAAATAACTGTCCCCTTAGGTTAGCCTGCAGTAAACCTGCATGTGGATGTTTCTTTCCTGGGGAGAGTAGTGGGTGCATCTGTGATTCAGGAAAAAGTGTGTTTCTGATCTAGCTTGTTTCTTTGCATCACTGATCTCCATGATACTGCCCCTGTGTGTGTGCACCAGGAAGTTGTTGATGTAGTATTTGCAACGGATCTATATCCTTTTGGAAATGTAACACTCCTCTGCACCTAATTCTTCAAGGGAGATCTTACTAGTGATGTCATCCCATCATTTTCTGCGATCTACCTCTTGTATATCCTGACCTATATCTTACAATTACCAAGACGGTTTCGACATGTTTGGTCTCCCAAACTATTTTTGGTGACCTTTCAAGGCTTTACTTGTTCTATGCTGGAGAATCTTCTGTGCCCCGTGTTCTCTAAATTACAAATCTTCGAGCACTCTCATATCAACACACTGATCTTTGTAACCTCTGCGGATAAAGCTAAAGGGCATTGCAACTGCTGTACATTGTCACTAGCAACGCACTTTGGCACCCCTTTGCAATTAGAATGCCTTGGGATTGAGTGCATTACTCTGTATTGATTGTACCATATCTATGCTTCCCATCAATCCCCTTGTATAGAAAGAAAAGTATCAATCTCTGCTACACCTATATGTTATGTATATTAATATGCTGCTCAATTATCTTGACCTGTTTTCCTGATCACTCATTTTAAGATTTCCAATAAGTTGCTCTGGTAGGACCTTTTTCCCTTATGAAAGCAATGCTTTTTATCCTGAAATCATAATCTGCAAGCCACTGACAATTGTGTGTTTTACCGTCCCTGGCAGTCTGCTTCACTTTGTGTCAAGAAGCTTGGATAGTCATTACGATGTACATTAAATTAACTAAATTGAGTGCAGCTAAAAGTAGGCTAGTGGGGATAGGCAGAAAAACAGGGTTCGACGTGAACGACAAGCCACATTTTTTGGAGTTTGAGTCTTCATTTAGATGGTTAGTTTACAATCTGTAAAGATTAAGTGCTTTACCGCGCATCAGACAATGCAGTGGCTCATATTAGATATCATAGCCCAGTTTTATCTCGTTGCCTCCAGAGGTCTGTGCAGCAAGACCTCTATTCATGAGCTTTGCGTGCGTCTACTCATAATAAGCGCACTAACTTAAATGGGATGCCTCTAAGTTTCTCACTTAATGCTGACGATATGTGTATTCCCCAGTCCTATCTCGAAGATTTCGACTTTTTGATGTAAGATGCTTTGAAGTTCTGTTCAGACTTAAAGTGCTGAGGGCGATAGTGCTATAAACCTACAGGTAGCGTCGAACAGGTTCAGCTCTGCCTCATTATACATGAGCTACCACTCCATCCACTAGCCCTCTGCCCTGTAGCCTCCTAATAAAACTGGCAAATAAGCTTGAGTCTGTAAACGATTTCCAGGGCAGGGTATTAATGATTGTTTAAGGCTAGCATCATCAAAAGGAGTTGGTGGACTTATTGTGGAGGAGTGGTCTGTATGCTTGAGACATGGATGTTTAACATAAATGAATTTTAAGTAACCACAAGGGCTTTCCAATCCTAATGTTCACATGTATAGCTCACTGAAATAACCTCTTTGCTCGTGTCATCACAGAAAAGGATGGCCTTACTTAAAGGATGCTGGTTCTAGCAGGTTTCCCATTTTTCAGCTTGATTTTGAGCTAATGTCTCATTTCTACCTGTAGTTGATTGTGGTGTGTTTTTTCTTATTGTCGTAATGCATGGTTCTTCTTTACCCTTTTAGTGGGAAAATTGATGGAGCTGCATGGTGAAGGAGGTGCCACCGGGAAACCTGCTGGTGATGAAACTGGTGCAAAAGTGGAACGGGCTGATGGCTATGAGCCGCCAGTGCAAGAATCAGTCTAAAGATTTCAAATATCTGTAAAATAAATACAAAATTTATGTAAAAGTGTTGTCCAATCATTTTTAAATGTCAGGTTTCGTGTATGTAGTTTACTGTAAGCAATAAGGCAGTACTTTCTTATCTTGCAGTCGTCATTGCAAACATATTGCAGTAATTTGTTATGAAATTACTTTCATTTTAGTTAGTGAATGAAATGCTTTTATACATGATATCGCTTCTGTTCACATTTCCAATACTACAAAGTACTTTTCTAATTAATAAACTAACCAAAACTAGGTTCAGGATAATAGATCTTGCCTGCATGTCTAAGTCAGGTTTCATAGAATTCTACCATACACATGGGGAAGATGAGACCACCACATAACTACTCCCGATAAAACATATTCAAATTTGTCGTTAATAGATTTCATCCAGATGCACTCCATATAAATTGCCTCGATTGTTTATTCAAAGTTTTATATAGCGCGAACAAGATCTTTAGATATCAGAGCGCTTCACAGAAACATGAGGGTGACTAAACATATTATTGGGTACAGTATAGTAAACGATAGCATAATCGGATAGCAGTCATGTGCTGATAAGATACCAGTAAACAATCAGACAATAATATAAGGCGGTGCAGAGTCTTTGATCCAGCTACAATAGAGATCAGGAGATACCAATAAACACTCAAAATAGACCATAATATAAGACGGTGCAGAGTCTTTGATCCAACTCCAAAAGAGATCAGGAGAGCTCAGGCTATAAGGATATCTATATCACTTCCTTAGAGTTACAGAGAACAAGGGGTAGGGGCAGCAAGGGGGAGATTCAACAAACTACTGTGCACAGTGTAGTAATAGGTAGTGAGTGAGTAGCATAATAGGATCACAGTCATGTATGAATATGAAGTCATTGGACCATCAAGTAACCAAAGTTACAAAAGCGGTGCAAAGTCTCTGATCAACATCAATAAAGTTCAGGTGAACTTGGCCATGAGGATGGCTTTCACTTCTTTTTTTGAAGAATTCAGTGGAGGAGATAAGCCTTGTTTCAGGAGGGAGTGCATTCCAGATCCTGGGTGCCATTCCTGAGAAGGAGCGTTTGTAAGTTTTTTCCTTACGAAATCTGCGAGGTTTCTGGAGCAGACTTTGTACTTCTATTGGATCTCAAGCCTCCTGATATAGACAACTTTTGAGTGAGGTAGTTGGGTGCCTTGTGGTGTATGGCCGAGTGTGTCATAACTGCAATTTTCAGCTGTATTCTGGCTTCAAAGGGAAGCCATTTCAGGGATTTCAAGTCAGGGGTTATATGAGTGTTTTCTTGAGCCAGTAATGAGTCTCGCGGCAGCATTCAGGGAGGCTCTTAGGGGTGCGGTTGTTGCTAGAGGGAATCCGCTGAGGGCCACAATTCCATAGTCTATGCGGGGGATGACTAGGGCTTGTACAGTAGTTAGGAAATCTTTGACTGGGAGGAAGGGTTTAAGTTTCCTTTAAAGTGTTGATTTGGAAATTAGCTCCTTTCGTTGCTTTGCTAATGTGCTGTTGCATATTGAGCTTTGCGTCAAGTGTGATACCTAAGGATTTCGCAGAGTCCACGATGGTGGGTCGGACATTGAGTGCTGTTAGGTGATTGAGCCAGATTTGGGTGGTGGTAATTTTCGCAGGAGGTGATATCAGGAGGAACTCAGTTTTCAGAGCATTTAGTTTGAGGTGATTGTCGGCCAACCACGATTGGGTGTTTCTAAGTGTGTAGTTCAGAAGTTTGATATCTTCCGGGGATTGTACCTTTAGGTAAAGTTGAGTGTCATCGGCATACATATGGAAGTGTACATTGGATGCTTGGAGCAAGGTGGCGAGTGGTTCCATGACGAGGTTGAACAGCGTGGGTGAGAGGGAAGATCCTTGTGGGACGCCTAAATCTACTGGCACAGGTGAGGACCGCACATTGTTGATCTTGATCTTCTGAGACCGGTCGTGTAGGAAGGAAGTGAACCACTTGAGCACAGTCCCGGATAAACCCATTCTAGTATTTAGGAGCTCCAATAGGTTCTCATGTTTGACCGTGTCAAATGCTGAGGAGAGGTCCAGGAGGATGAGGAGGCAGGAATCATTGCGATCAAGGATTTGGAAGGCCTCATCAATTATGTTTGTCATGGCCGTTTCCGTGCTGTTTCGCTCGGAAGCCTGATTGATGAGGGTTGAGGAGGTCGAACTGGTCAATGTGTTTTGTTAGTTGGAGTTGCACAAATTTTTCCAGCAGTTTGGCCAGAGTGGGGATATTGGTGATAGGGCGGTAATTGTTTAAGTCCGCCGGGTCAGCTGTAGGTTTCTTGAGTATGGGCGTGACTTGCCCTACCTTGAGGGAGTCTGGGATGAGACCTTGTTGAAGGGAGCTGTTAATGATTTTAGTCCAGAGTGGGAGGAGTACGGAGGTGAAGTGTTTTACCGCATTAGCAGGTAGGGGGTCTGTGAGGTGCCGAGCAGTTTGTGTATTGCTTCTTCAGAGTAGGCGTCGAAGGACGTCCAAGATGCGTTATTTTTAGGTTGGGTGTTGGACATTTTGATGTGGCTAGGGTATCGGCTTACATCATTAAGGAGGTCACATCTTATGTTGTCGGTCTTTAGCTTAAAGAAAGCAGAAAAGTCTTCAGTGTTGGATGTAGTTTGTTGTGTCGTTTGATAGTAAGGGTTGCGTCTTGGTTTGAGTTTTGACTAGTTCGAACAGTTTTCTTGGTCTGTTTTTTGCTTGGTCCAGCTGGAGGCTGAAGAAGTCAGATTTCGCACGCTTTATTTTCCTAAAGTAGGCATTTCTCTTGTTCTGCGTTTTGCGGTGCAGTGATGAGGGGTCAGATCTCCATGTGCGCTCTGCCATTCGCATAGCACGCCTGTCTTCATTGAATTCATTCTTATTTGTTTTTACTGTATAGTGAAAAAATCAACTCTGCAGCCCAGTACGTGATGGCTGCCAGCATTTTAGCCACTGGGGATTTACAGTAAAAACCTGCATATGAAATTTAGCTATACTAGGTGCTCAAATGAATTTACCTTACCCTGTGAGTTGTAAAGTAATGAAGGGTACGTTATTTTGGATTCAGTTGGTTTCAGAGAGGCCTAGTCTAGATGTATTTTGAAAGATCCAATATATTCTGCTGAAGTAAGTTTAGACTTTTGAAAGTTTCCTTTGTACATTGGATTTTAAAGCATTGCACCTCTGTACTGGTTTCTACTGATCAGGTTAACCTGAATTTTCTCAGACGTGTCCATTCGCTCCTGACATTGGGGGAGCGGTGAATAAAGAATCACAAATGGGCAAGAACACTGCTAACCAAATCAGTTGCAATTATTTCTATTAGCTTTTGCAAGCGCAACATTTATTTTGCTAAAATGTACATTTTAGTATACTGTTTATTCAGTAGTGAGCATAGTTTGTCTTGGCGTTTCCACTGGAATCGGAGAAATCCTAAAGAACTATTGTTTCATGACCAGATATCCTTAATTTGCCATTCTGCAGAAATGCAACATAGTGTTTAGAGTTCTGCAGTTCTGGACTCCACCATGTATATCTTTATTTGCAAAAAAGGTTCAGTCCAATCCTTTAAAGAATGCTGATGCAATTTACAGTTAGATATATTCACAAAGCAGGGAACTATTCTCATTGAAGATATTTGGTATTAATTGACCTTTTTATTTCATCTACACGATTTGCGCTGAAAACCAATCTGCTTGGTGCATGTTTGGTGAAACAAGTTTGAGGGGTCTCTTTTTTCCTGTCCTTAAATGTTTCAGTTACGATTTCAGCATGGGGACCTGCGATAAAATTTACAGTATTTTTTTTAGCACCCCCCCTTGGCAGCATTCATTTTCTCTAAAGTTAATGTGTAAAACTTTCCAAGATGACAAACTTTCTCTGGAAAAGTATTCGAATTGATCATGTTACCAAACTTGACTACACTCGTCCCCAAATAATGTGCCTTACCTCACTCATTTTCCCAGACTCCAATAATTATCTGAAAGCAATTCATTGAAATTGCCCATCTGCTTTTATTCTTCTAAAAGCTAATATTGACACCAATTGTTTTTCTAACATTTTCAAGATACTTCAGATATGTATATTTGAACATAGTGTGCACTGGATCACCCCCTGTAACCTGAATTGCTTCCTTCTTCCTGTGAAACTTGTTGAAGGTAACTTATTTAAATAGTAAAGCACTGATGCTAGTGAGAATCCTTATCTCGTACCCATTATTCATCCAGTTTTCAGCATTGATCACGTTCGCTAATATCTTGTCCTGGGCTCAAATACAATATTAGTTTCTGAATTCTACTAATCCATACAAATGTATTTCATATCTCTTGAACACCTTAAATCTCTAATCCATATAAAGTGAAAACACCACTCCTGGTTCTATTCCACTTGCACTGAAACTCGCTAATGTGCTTACCATTAACTACTCCTTCAAGATAAAAAACACATTACTTTAAATGGAATACCTGTAATCATTTATTATACATTCATTTATTCCCTTGCTAGCTTCCAAACTGATGCAAATGTTAATTAACACACATTCTAACTATCTTTGACTGATTTTTTTTTTCTTCTTTTCTGGGTTATCTGAACTAATATTCTAGATCCAGAACATTATTGAAGACAGGCTACCTCTGCTTGACCCAGTTGATAAATATGCTAACTCCTTCAGGGTTGAGGGGGGTGTATGTAGGGTAGATGGGCACAGGGGTGGGGGGGCGGTGTGGGAGTTGGTGATAAATGTTTGAACTGTTATCCTGGATACCTTAGATCCAGTTTGTGGAGTTCAAGCAGTTATACTAAACCGAACGCTAATTACATTCTTCATTGCTAATGAGCTAGACATTAGACCCGAGATTTCTTCTGAAGATGACAAAACTCGTGGTGAAACCTAAGCAATATGCAACCTGAGACCTTTACCCAGTTGTCCTTAAAGTGACCTCCACTAGTTACTCGTGCTGATCTTTATCCAACTGGAATTCAAAATATCCAAGGTTCTGGATACTACCAACAGTCAGTTAATTTGAAAATGCGGCTGAAAACCAATCAATGGAACACTGCCATCCTAAACCTCAAGACCACAGTAGAAATACTGTGGATCTAAAACAAAATGTAGTCTTTCTGATGCATACTTCCAACCAGATTCTTCACCTTTAGAAAATCACCAGGTTTCATCTGCCAGGTTTAATACAGCATTGGTCCTGTGCACGACTGACTAGGTGGCACCCTACGGCTTAGCTTTGACTTTGTTACGCCCTTGAAGTGATGAAGGAACTGCATACAAGCCCCTCTCCAGCACATCAAGCTTGCTCCTACTTATCTCTCAACAGTTGAGTTTCTTCCTCACATTTCCATTTAGTTTCCAAAATAAAAGGCTGCAATGGAACGTGTCCCTTTCTGAAACTCTGGGTTTAATCCTGGTCAGGAATGTTGCCTGGTGTTAGGGTTGAGGGCTTGACTCCCCAGTTGTGTCAAGGATGTGTCCTGAATGTAAAATGAAGTTGTATGTTGCAAAACGCTTCAAGACATTGCATAAGTCCTGCAATTAAGTCTGAGGCATTACCTGCATTGTTTTCTTGGGACCTTTTTCACGACTGGTCCTTGTGGTTCAAGTCTTCTGGTATGTTCTAGCAGAAGTATAAGTATGTTATGTGGGACTTTTCATAGTCCTCACTCTCTGCCTGATAAGTGATAAGGACATCAGGGTGCCCTACACTTTGAAGACCTATGGATTTATTGGCTTGTGGGTTTGACACTTCCTCTGATACTTGGCTGGATCCCAACCCCAGCTCCCACCGGGCATCGGTAGAGCAGTGCTTCCTTTGCTATTAATTTGAGTCATTAAATTGACATCTTTATTAGCCCCCAAAGTGGAAATTCCTGCATTTCCTCTGATTAACTTTTGGTCCTGGTCTTATGAACTAAAGACATTTGAGACCGAAACAGCAACGCTGATCTTTTTCACAATCTTAAGATAGTCACCTGCTAAAGTCTCTCTTCAGTGGAGACTACCATTAAAATCTTAGAGTGGACTCCACATACATTGACATGTATCTATGATTGATTCTTCATTTCAGATTACTGAGCTAGCTGCCGGACATCAATGGGCATGCAAAGGTAACAGCACTATTCTGATTTTCTAGGGCTACTGTGGCATTCATGCACCCTGTGAACGAAAGATCTGCCAATAAAAGCTGATTAAGCACCAATCTGAAAAGGGTAACATCAGTGAACATCAATTTATTGCACTCATAAGGCCGCTAGTCGACTTCGAAATGAGACGTAGTGGCAAAGGCAACCTGTTGCCGAATGTTTTAATCTTCAAGCTTTGACTGCCTTGAGCCTCGGCCACTTCTAAAGCGGCTGTCTACATGAAAAGGTTAAAAGATGAAGCCCTCACCTTTCGCACCATTTTTTATATCAAAGAAATGACTTGCAGACTGTCAAAAGTTACGTTCCAGCACATCGTAAGGATGGTTTCTAAGTAGCAACTGCGGCGCATATACAACCAGCGTGGACACCCGTTGGAGACAAAAGTATTTTTAGCCACTACTACATCGATTACAATTGCCCGCAAGAGAATGTTCCTTTGTTTGATGAGGTTTATTTGGTTTTTGAGAACTATTGTAATGGCCACTGTTGGAAATGGGGGTTGCCCAAGTCTCAAAGGGGGTAGCATGGCATCAAGCGGGCAGGCCAAACTTGGAGGACATGTGAAGCACTCACGCAGTACCCTCAGTCAACACACCAGGCACACCACAAAAGAGGCAGGACACCAGTTTGAGTTGGAAAAAGATACGTCATTTAGTAGGGTTTCCAACCTGCAAGGCAAAAGATTGCAAAACAGTAGTGTCACACAGGACGCCAAATGGCGCCAGAGCCAAGTGAATAAAGGGGGGGGAATTATTTACATAGGAAGTAGTCCATGCTGAAATAAAGAACAATTGTGATTAAATAACAGTAGTCCTGGGGCCAATCTGGCGGGGCCAACTCAGGCTCTCATCCTTAGGGGATTGTAAATGCAGAATACCACATTAGCATAGGTATATATATCGTGCACAATCACGCCAACCCACCCCTGTAAGGGAAAAACAGAGCATTACAGCACATACTAGTCAGGAGCACCTGTAAGAAATCAGTATGGCAGGCTCATTAACAAGGGCATAAACAGGGACCTGGAATAACTCATCAGGCGGGGCCTACTCAGGCCTTCATCCTTGGGAGGTTGGCTGAAATTGTAAGTTGCATATTAGCATAACTACACCTCATGCGTGGCAACGCCAACCCAACCCCTGTAAGGGAAAAACATCATATAATACCAGTCAGGAACATGAATCCTCGGCCCCCCTTGCAACCTGCAACACAAACATTAAGCAGTGCATTGGTATCACAACATCTAAACCAGGCTTGAATCCCACTGCACCTGGGCATCACTTTAGTGTAGGCATAATATTAGCAAGATAAACAGCCTACAATTCAAACTAGGCACGGAAGCGCACCACACTTTAGTAGATCACATGGAACTGCTGCGTTACCTTAGGGCCACCAGTATCCTAATTAGGATTAAACATGGCAATTAACCATTGCAGGACCCAGGGATAAACAAGCCACTAACAATCAGGCTAAGTTACCCAGCCCTTCACTCTGCAGGGCCCAACACCTAGCTAGGGGTTACCTTGTCCCTGTACCAATCCTGGGGGGCCTCAGTAATGTCCCGGCCCAGTCTAGAAGTCTCAAAGGGGACCAAAAGGGCCAGCGAGGCTCAGAGCAGTTTCCAGGGGCGAGCCCTAGTCCTGGGGTGAGCACCGACCCTGTGCCCCGACTTCCACACGGGATAATCAAAACCCCACTCACCGGGCTCTCCTCGTTGGCTCCTGCGGGATTCAGTAGGTCCTGCGGGGCCTCCTCTGCAGGGGGGGGAAAACCAGGCACCGACAATGTGCCTCGAGTTGCAGGATTCCTTTCTAGAGGAGGGGGCAGGCACCGGCAATGTGCCTCGAGGCCCCTCCTCTCTGTAGCAACCCTCGTGCCCCTCCTCCTCTCGAGGGCCTGGGGGGCCGCTATATTCGCCTCACCCGGGCCTCCTTTCCTTACAGGGGCCCGGGGTTTTGATCCACCCTCAGGGAGGCGTCAGGGGACACACGCAGTGTCTCAGCACACGTGGGGGAAGCCTGCCTGGCTTTCCTCGCACGGCTCCCTTCTCTGGTCGGGAGGCGGGGCTGGCACCGACAGAGTGCCCCGGCCCCGCCTTCTTCACCGGCCCCTCGCGTGGGGCTCAGACCGGCGGGGTGGCCTCCCGCTCCGGTCGCTTCTCTCGGGGCTCCCACCTTGGCACGGGGGCCCCGCAACAAAGCTTCACCCGGGTCCCCCTCCTACCTCACGGGGACCCGGGGCTCCGATTCCGCTTCTTCTGGCCTTCCCGGCCTTCCACCAATCCCTGCGCGGCCTTCTCGGGGGCTCGGCCGCGCAGCCAATCCGTGCGCAGCGTTGGCGGGGGCGGGCCGATGATGCGGCCGGGCGCCCCCGTCACGTGACGCGAGTCCGCAGCCTCGGGGCCTAGCGCGGCCCACTTCACATCGGCGGCCCTCTCCTGGCACCGGGGGCCGCCGCGACGATGCACACCACCGCGGGGGGGCTCCCTGGCAGCTACCAGGCAGCGCCAACACTCCCCGGGCCGCGACGGTGATAAGGGGTAGGCTCCCTTTATTTAATTATTTATATGGCGGACAGCGCCAAAACGAGGGTAGGCTCCTCACACTCTATCCTCCTCACAGCGCCCTCAGGCCACAGCGCGATTCTCCTCAGCAGATGTCGCTATTTACAGCGCACTGCTCCTCCCTCTTAGCCCAACAGAATAGAGGCAGTTCAGGGCTTCTAGGGACACGCAGCTCCTCACAGTCCTTCTCTAGCACTTCCAAATTATAGCGCTTCCCAGGCAGGACAGTTCAGGTCAGGGCAGCAACAGTCTTGGAGTTTACAGCGCTTAGGTAGGCAAACCAGGGCTTCCAAGTAGGCTCCTCACGGAGGGGGGGGGCGAACAGTTCCACAGCCAGCCCCAGGGGCACACTCCTCACCTCCTGGGGGGTTCAAGCCCAAAGCATTCCTCCTCTTCTGGGTACCTTTTTCCCTCAGCGCTGGCGTAGTCCAAGGTCCCACAGCGTCAGGGACCTATGAAGAGTCCTCCCTTGTCAGGGGCCCATGGGGACAGCAGCGGGGGGGTTTATAGGGGTGCAGGGCCCAGCTCACAGGTCCATGTGGCGGTAGCACCTCACAGCAGGTCCCCCTCCCTTCCTTGTCCCAGCGCTGACTGACTCTCTGGTGACACTTCACCCTATTTATACCCTCCTCCCAGGCAGTGCCAGGACCTTCTAGAATGTTGGCACATCTAGCCTAAACTGGTTCTAGGGGAGGGGGTGAGCACCCTGGGTGCCAGGCTTTCCCTCCAAAACTAGGGGTAGCTGGGTAATATTATCTAGACCGCTGACCTATGTCAGTCCAGTGGCAAAACCCATTTTAAAAGCAATACATTTCAGTCAGGTACATTTCCAAAATGGGGGTGCAGTTTTAAAATGGGGGATTTTACAAGTGCTCACATTATGTCAGGTAATTACATTTTCACAAGGTGTCTCACACCACTCATGGCCTATACAGGTTTAATCCCATGGGGGAGACATTCAAGTTAGGGGGTCAAAAGCGAAAAATTTTGGGGGGAAAAGGCCAAGTCCAACAGCCACTTAAAGTGATAACTAGCATGTGCAAGAACAGATAATTACTGCATGCAAAGAAATGGGTACCCTACCAATAAAACCCACCTATGATCTTGCGTTTGCACTTGGGAAGGATGCAAAAGAATTAATAGTCCCAGAAGACAACTTTTTGGCAGCAACTTTAAAGGCTTTTTTCAATGTGGAGTGCACTGGGAATCTGTATTGAACCTAATTATTGTGCAGATCCTGCTCTTTTTGCCAGCACTCTGACAGCGCTTTCTGCTTTTAAAACACTTATGGCAATTGGGCTCTGGCAACCCCCACCTCTTTGAGTTGCACATACTTGAAGCGCTAGCCACTGTAGTTAGATGGAACAGTTGTGTGCTATTTGATTCCAAGTTGTGATGATCATAGCCCCCCCCCCCCCCCTTCCCTTTTTTTGTTCTTAAAATTTCCTGGATAGGACTTCAACTGAAACCATGAGCATTACCTGCTGAGCTATCTTACTAGCAAGGATTAGTGATTAGTTTTTTTAAACAAGTTTTATTAGCATTTTTTATACTGTATAACCCAATACTATCCATCACACATACAGGATGAGTCCCCCAACTCGTGGCTATAGCAATTACACATTCTTTTCTTTTGTGTTGCAAGGTAGGGTGCCATACCCCTTACACTAGTATTCACAACAGTACTATCTACACTGGTAGGTAGGTAAGGGTATGTTTTGACAAAGGGAAAAACGTCCAGGATATACATGGCAGTGTTCAATTATTAATGCGCACCTAATCGGGCTTGTACATGTCCTCATACAATGTCCTTGTCTGCATTAATAAAACAAAACTTCCCAACAAAAAATTCCCTCTCCCCACCCTCCAGTCCTTTGAGCATATGTAAATAACCTAGAAAAATGGTCGTCTGCACAGTCAACTGATGTATACAGTCTAATACCAACAGTAGCAGAAGCAATGGAAGATGCATATCCCTTGGTATGATTTTTAGCGTACGGATCTAGCAATGAAATAAAAACATACATAATTATCAGTAACATGTACTAGATGGGTTCATGGGTCCCGTGAGTGTCATTGTGAGTTGTTACGAGGTTTCACCACATCCAGCTCTTGTGTTTTTAAGGATTCTAGAATTGTATCCCACTCCAACGCTATCGGGGTTTTACGTAGGCCTCTGGCCTCCTCACGCCTTAATGCTGAACTCTGTGCACTTCCCCACCTGAGCACTTTGCCATGCCACAGGATTAGGGATCTTTGTGTGGACCACGAGTGGACAGGAGCCAAAGGAGAAAGGGTAATGGCTCATCAAGCTAAAAAACAATGTTTTGCCCGACGCTCCGACATTTCAGTGTTTGTCTTCATCTTCCTGTTTTAATTTAGAACATTGTACCCTCACTGGGTAGAATCTTCTTGCAGCTTTGCTGCCAAGGGCTATATCCAAGTTAAAGGCCCTCTCCCTCATTATAGGCCGTCGCATGTGTCTCAGGACTAAAACTCTGGTTCAGTGCCTTTCACAACTGGTATGGCCCTCCTCAGCGGGTTATAATAGAAACTGACAATTTAATAACTGAGTTCTAGATCAAAAAGTTCTGTAATAAGTCATTTTACCTTTACTTTTTGATCTGATAAAAATGCAGAATTTGCCATAAAGGCTCAGATACAGAATCTCAAATCCCAATTCGGGCAAGTAAATCTCTCTAGATTATAAGTGTCTAACCCCTAAAGAGTACTGACCGGGAGGAAAAAAGTCTCAATCGGACAGTCTCAGGACGAAAATAAGAAGTCGACCTCCGAAACACTGTCTTTTTAGACACCAAGTATGCACATGTATGATCAAACAACCACGTAAATATTAAAGTTTCTTAATGCGAACGTATTACTTGAGGTTAAAAATCTACTGCTTGCTTCCTCAGCAACTGCGTTCTGAAGATCTACAACATAATATGAAACCTTTCTCAAACAATAGTTCATTGAATTATGTTCTGCACACCTGTATGAGAACTTTCAGCGGAAATCCTTCAAAATTATACTTCAGGTACACGATGGAAAGTTTTATTCACAATACATGCTTTCTAATACAATCGCTCCACAGTGTCCTAAACTATGCTCCCCGGAATGCACAGGGTGAAAAGGCTTGCCGCAGATTAATGATTGGGAGGAAAGAATGACGGGAGCAAAATGAACTGAACACCAAAAACTGCATCTATTTTAAATAAATGGTGTCTCACACCAAAATGTGGCATAACTATACTACATTACTAATCCCACTTCTAAACAAAGAATCCTCTTGAAGTGCAGCATCATTAGTACATCAGTTACAACTGTATGCATCAACTTTTTTTGTTGCAAATAAGTGGTCACCCAAGATTGCACATGAAAAACTTCTACAACCTCTCTGATTATTTACATTATAGTCACTATAAGCTCCATTGATAAACTTAATCAGACATTAGTTCTTTGAAACCTTCATCTTTTTAGATATGTCTGCTTTAATTGTTTATACTCTATACCTGTATTCATTCCCATTAATCTTTCCTCTTTCTTGATTTATTATTGCACTTAATCCTATTATTTCTAATTGTATATATTACATTTCTTATATACGAAAATGTATGTGTAATTGCACAACTCATTATAATAGGTTTTAAAACTGATTGATGAACACCAATATTACCCAACTGTTCACCTCCTTACCTCCCTTATCCAAGATCCTGCAATCTGCCATTATCCTAGTTCCTCCAATAAACTTCTCATGAGTCAAATTATTTGTTTGTAATGAAAATCAATTTCTCCACTCTAATCTGGTATGCAAGTACAACACCTCTTAACTTTAATTGCCTTACAAACTCTGCCAATCTTTTGCCAAAAGTTTCAACGGCAAGACTGTTCTGCATGACCATTACTCTAATTGTTACCATTTCTACATTCACTAACTTAGAAGACCCTGATGTATCTTCAGCAAGTTTGTTTACTACTATTGTAGATAATTGTCATTCATTGCTACTCCCATTAGAGAAATAATAGCTTCTAAAATGTTTCACTGTCCTCAAACCTTTCTTCATTCAACTCCGCTACGTGATACATTGTAGGGAAAACACACCAAGTTTATCTGCAAGTTAAAATGAGCAGTATTTCCACAAACAATAGATTCCTCTCATAATGGGTTACCCTCCAGACAGAATATTTCCACTGACCTCCAGATTTGTCACATACACTTTCACCTTCAAACTCTACCTTCCCCTCTTCCATAGGACTATGCCTTAATATACACATTTCTTTTTCCTTTCTTGATCCATTTGTCTAGGATGTAAACCTGAAAACCAAAGTTATTCTTTCATTTCCTCCCAAGCAATCTGCAGCTCTTCTTAAAATTCTCCCTATTTTCACTCTTCTTTAATGATATGCTCTTCATTACTCAAGCACAAATCTCTATTCAGATTACCATGTTTTGTGCAATCCCTCACAAGTACCATATTTAAATCCTCTGTTCTCCTTATTAAATCTTCTCTTGAGACACATTAAACCAGTCCATCATGGAGAACCACATTCTTCATTAATAGAAAGTTGCACTTAAGACTTACACTAGTGAATATGAAATCTCGAAGTACATACGTAGCACTTACTCATTTTCATTATAAATGTCTGAACTTGTTTTAGTATACACATTACCCTTAAAACCATTAACTAACTGCTCTTTGTGCACCAATATTTGTTTAAATTCATAACGAGTCTTAACTTCAACATTACTATTTATATTATCTGAAACTTTTCCCACAAGAATAATTAATCACACCAGCAGGCCATCTCTCGTTTGAGGTCAAAATCTTTTTGTGGCAAAAATGAACCATCATATTCTTTAAAACTATTGTTAGAAGTGGGGGTCTCTAGTTGGCAGTGGCTGGCCACAGTCAAGTAGGGACCCTTCTTCCTAAGTCAGAGTAAGGGGGCTACACCCTTTGATAACCCCTGCTCAACCCTGTGGTAACGTAGCACAAGCAGCTAGGCTTATCTCGGAGGCAGTGTGTAAAGCATTTATGATCATACACAGTAACACAGTGAAGTACACCACACAAGTAGTTATAAAAAATAAGTACCTTTTATATATAGACCTAACACGGCCAATATGGTAAAAAGCCACAATACTGAAAAAGGGGGATACTCTTGAAAAGCTGGAAAAAGAGTTCAAAGTGTTCAAATAGGGGGGGGGGGCGCTAGAGGGCGCCAGGCAAGAAGGCCGCACCTCTGAGGCTCTGCCAGACCGAGCTATCATCCGCCAAGCAGCCTGTAATTTTAGACTACCTACCGGAGGGCACAACTATCCAGGGACCCACGGAGTGGATATATTGCATTTATGGCATCCTGGAGCACCGTGTGCTGACCTCTGAGGTGGCGACGATCCGGCCGCGAGGCGAGCACAACATGGCGGCTTGCCCGGGACGGCGCAGCGGAGCTGACGTCTAGCCTGTCTTCTGAGGGTCCTACGCTGCACTGTGCTCCCGATCGGGTCTGGTGATTTAAAGGACGCTCCACTCGGGCGGCTCCTGCGGCGTGCTGGAGCTGGGCGCCTCGCTGATTCTGAGGCACTGGGAGCGCCTGTGACTGGGGGCGGCGGCGGTAGCAAGGACGACCGGAAAGTATCCTGCTGGCCTGTTGATGCGATGTCGGCCCTGCGGCTGCTGGCCCTGTGATCTCCTCCATGCCGAGAGTGGGGTAGGGGCCCGGTGTGGGCCGGGCTCGTGAAGGAGGTGCCGGAGTGGGCGCCTGGCTGTGGTTTGTGTGGGGGGGCGTGTGGCAGCGGCGCGGGGTATTTGGTGCCTGGGAGCGAGAGAAGGCCACCTGTAATTGCTAGTGCCTGTGGTGGGAACATTTGCAAAGATACCCGGGAGTGGGCTGTAAAAGCCTCGGCCTCAATTAGCTGCAGAGGAGAATCGGTCGATGGCTGGGAGGAGCTAATCAAGCTGCAGGCTCCCTCTGTACTGCGAGGCCGTACAAGCTGGCACTCTGATACATGCTACACCTGGAGGCCCACTTCTCGGGGTGTGTGGTGAATTACAGAGGGGCTGCACAGATGGACACTGACTGCATTAGAGGGCACTTTCACAGGTGATGGACTCTTTGCCAGCAAAGAGGTGCTTTGTGAGTTGTTGACACTGGTGTGTAAAGCGGTGGGACTACCTGTGCAAACTCCTGCTTCCTTGCTGTGATACTCAAGGGTCTGACACAGTCAAAGGTGCCCTTGCCTGCGCTGAGTTGATAATTGTGACCCTGGGCTGCAATCCATTCTTGTGGTCGTTCCCATACTATAGAGCTGTGCTCAGCGTTGAACCATGGGTCGACCATATAGAAATCAGTCAAAGCTCACCTTCGAGTCGCGACGGATGGCCAAGCCCTCACAGGAGGCAGTCATGGACTCGGAGGTGGAAGGAGCGTCGGGGAGCTTGCCCACTCTGGAGGCCACATTGGCAGCCATGCAGTGGACCCTGCAGTCCATAGAGGGCACCATGGCAGCGGTCAATCATAGACTTGATCATATGCCTACCCAGCTTGAGAAGCGGAGTGCGCTTATAGGAGAGGTGGAGCAAAGGGTCTCCACCGCGGAGGATGGACTGACGACGGTCTCTGACAAAGCGCTAAATATGGAGAGGGTGATTTCCATTATCCAGGCAAAAAATGAGGATTTGGAAGCCAGGTCCCGTCGCAATAACATCCGCGTTACGGTGCTGCTGGAATCCACGAACGTTGGCAAAATGAAAATATATATGGAGCGGCTTATCACAGACGTGTTTGGCACGGAACAGCTGTCCCACATGTTTATCGTCGAATGTGCTCATCGCTCTTTGGCTGCCAGATCAGTGCCTGGGGCGCCACCGCATCCTATAATAGCACGAATATTGAATTATAGGGACAGGGACGCTATTCTGCGCATGGCCAGGGAGAAGGGTACAATCGAACATCAAGGGAACAAACTTGCATTCTTTCCAGACTTTATAGTCCATGTTGAAGCTGCACGGAGGGAGTTTGCCAATGTAAAGCAGTTTCTGCGCAAGGTAGAGGTCCCTTACGCTATGCTGTACCCGGCCCGTCTTTGTGTTGGTGTTTGTGTTGGTGTGGCTGCGGACAACAAGATTTTCACCTCCCCAAAAGCGGCAATGGACTATGCTAAGAAACTGAAACGCAAGAAGTGGGATTCGAAAAAGACCGGAGGAGGATTTGCTAAAGTTGACCCCAAGATCTAATTTTCCCATAAATGAATCAAAGGCATTCAGACAAGTCTGCATGCTATTGGGGGTAAGGGTCATTAGCACAGTATCATCAGCATATGACAACATTGGGATCTTTTTACCATTAATCTTAGGAAAGTCGGCACCAGTTTCAATCAGAAAACTTTCTAGACCGTTCGTATATACCAGAAATAAAAAGGGAGCTAATATACATCCCTGACGGACTCCTTCAGTGGAAAAAATATGCCTGGTTTTTTCACCTCCAGGACCATATCTAACCCTGACTGTTGTAGCAGCATGCATCCTACGGAGCAGAGTTACCAAAGACTCCTCAAAGCCCATAGCCGCCATCATAACCCACAATTTCTCCCTACATACAGTGTCGAAAGCACTGGACAAGTCCATGAATGCCAGACAAATAGGACTTCTCTTGGCACCCATGTACTTGCCCATAATCAGTGCTAAATTCAGGCACTGCTCAGTAGTACCCTTCCCTCTTCTAAACCCATACTGCGATTCTACAATGATCCCCGATGATTCTGCCCAAGTTTCCAAACGTGCCAATATCACTCTACCCATTAGTTTGCAAGAGGCATCTATTAGAGATATTGGCCTATAACATCCTGGCTTCAGCTTATCTCCTTTTTTAAAAATAGGCACCACAACAGCCTCAGTCCATGAGGACGGTACCCGCCCAAACACTACCGCCCTAAAAACATTCAGAAGCAATGGGCACCAAACCGTAGGGTTATATTT
Organism: Lissotriton helveticus; assembly: GCF_964261635.1. NCBI lineage: Eukaryota > Metazoa > Chordata > Amphibia > Caudata > Salamandridae > Lissotriton > Lissotriton helveticus. The sequence goes on from NC_136059.1 coordinate 1,973,736,876, forward strand.
AAACAAATCTAAAGGGATAGCATCCGGCCCTGGGGCTTTTAACGCCGCCGTAATTGTTAATGAATCACTAAGTGTTCTTGCTGATTCAGTATTGGGGTCATCATAGTCACCATCTCCTAAGGTAACATTTTGAGCTATATCTTTGGGATTAAATATTTTACTGTAATGTTCTACCCAGGAGTTTTCAGGAATGTGTGTCCTGATTGTGTTGTCTTCCCCTGTTTTTAAAAAAGGTCTATTAATTATTTCCCAGAATAGCCTGTTATCTTTTAGTGCTACAGCTTTATCTAGATCTTCCCATGCCCTTGTCCTTAAATCTTTTTTCCTTTTTTTAATGGCATCAGTGTATTTCTTTCTGGCCAGTCTAACCATATCCTTGTGTGGTATATAAATAAATAATACCGGATCTAGGTTTGACTTGACATAGCAATAACAGATAGCTCAATAAATAAGAGTCAAGATTTGAGGTAGTAGGAGTTTGCAGGTTTAATACAGCATAAAAGGACAGGAACAGGACAACCTGCACGGGAACAGGATGGCAGCGCTGCCGGGGGCAGGATCAAGGAAAAGGAATCGGCGTAACATTTAATAACAGTACACAAGCATATATACTAAAACAGTTGCATTACAGTGAATACAGTAGGCGGAGCAGTGGGTGTGGTCAATAGCAGTCGCGAAAGATAAGGGTGAAAAGAGGTGTAACAGGAGGCGTATACATGGACATGTGATGTAAACGTAACAGAATATGTCATAAATGGGGCGGAAACATGGAGGGGGCTACCTAAGGAGCCGGGACCTCTGACCTAATGGTGCGCGCAAACTGACAATGACGTGTTACTAGGAGAAGCTGGGGGCTATGAACTCTGCGCTAGGAGTAGAGACTGAAGTCTGGAGAGTCAGGGCGACATGTACCTAAACCCTATCTAGTATCTAATGTTTAGAGAACATGTTGATATAAACTAAAAGTTATCGGGGTAAAGGCTAACAGACTCTAAGACTGGAGCATGCATTATTCTACATGTAGTGCGTGTTGAGGAATATTAAATGACCATTAAATGCAGTATTTCTCCTACATGGAGACGTAAAGGCTAGACAATGACGGAAACTATTGATGCGATTCAGTAGTTTAGGAATGCAGAGAAGGAGGGCTGGACTGATAACTAGAATCATAACATACTCTTGGCAGACTCGTAGGCAGAGCCAGGCCGAGCCGGGCACTGCGAGGCAGGAAGTAAGTGAAGGGTCGAGGATACAGGTGGGGGCTGTATCGCTCCTCAGCGAGGGTTCAGGAGACAGGAGCTGAATCTGGTGTCCGGGCCCTTTTGAGGCCTAGAAACGGGGACTTTTCAATGAAATAACGTGCACACTGAGAAACGTGGCAACGTAACTTTACATAGGCCTAATACTCGTAGCTTTCACGAGAACTGGAAACTAGCATACTAGAGATGGACACAACTGTAATTGCGTCTCTAATCAAACATGGGGGATACATATGCATATTAATCATGCACACATAGCATAAGATGGGGGACACGTAGGGACACAGAACATGGCAAAATTTACTTTTCCACATTCCCTCCTTGTCACTACGTTTCCATCAGGAAACATCAATATTCATGATACCATCTATCATTTCATACAGTATCATTTGCTCGTCTCGAATTGTCTTGGAATGGGATTTAGAATGGGACTTGGGACTAGGAATACAAGAGGTAGCACAAATGCCACAAATCGCAGGGCCACATTGTATACAGAGGCAGCAACTGAATATGATAGCTACTGCAATACCCAGAAATGACAATACTTTCCATCCCCAGGCGGAAATTATATTCCAGAACCAACCGGACCATGTCCAGGTGCCTGGATTCTGGTGTAACATATGGGCAATATTATGGAGTCTGGTAATAGCTGAATAAACAGACGGTGCGTTATTAGGAATGAAAATGCAGCAACTAGATCCGATGTTTCTACATGCCCCGCCCCTATCGGCCAGTAAGACGTCAAGGATGAGACGATTCTGGAGCACAACAATTCTCATAAAGGATTGCTCTTCGGTTAAATTACCTAGAGCAGAAGTAGTCTCAATCACTACTGCTTCGAGGGTTCTGGTTAATCTACGTATCAGTTTACTATTCACGACAGTACCTAAATAAGGGAAGACACCTTTATTGATATCTATGTATTGTTCTAGAGCAGTTTCAGTATAATCGACAATCGGGAGGTCTCTCTTGTGTCTAGTATGTACTAGGTGGGAATTCCTATAATAGTCAGGTGGGGCTAGAAAAACTGGTGGCAGTAGAAAGGCAATGTAACAGGTTCCCTCCCAATCGAGGGGCAGACGAACATATGCGGTCTGACCACAAACAAAATAAGAATGACGTGAAGCTTTGAAAATAGATTTCCTACTGTCACTATACTTGACAATAGTAGTACAATCACTATGTCCTACATGTACGGAACCATTCTTTCGGACACATAATTCACCTTTGACTGGTAATACTGACATAGCAGGTAGGTCTGGAGTAGTATCAGACTGAACATTCAGGACCATGAAATTCGAAGAATAATTACCCAAATTATAAACTTCATTTTCTAGATCTAACCCTGTTCTGTGGGGAAGACCTTGCTTGTCTGGAAAACATGTACTGTTTAGAAAAGACATATCTGTTGAGGATGACGTTAACGTGGACCATGCTCCACATGAACCGTTATGTGAAAATGGATAAGGAAAGAGTGGCAGAACTCCCTTCGGTGTCTGGAAAGGGGGGAGTCGACCACACACCCAACAATTAGTGGCATTGCTGGTCTGGTGTGAATAATGTAACATGCGGATAAAGGAATTATTTCGCATAGCAAGACGATATGAGAGTTCATGAGGAGGTAGATCACTAAACGTGTGCTCTACTGTAGCATTAGCAGACTTATTTTCATGAGAAACTGGAAAACACAAATAAAATGCATAACATGTGCAGGTAATCATAAGGCTGAGATATAGCAGAAAACATAGGATAATAGTGCAACTTTTAGAGTTCTCACTAACTCTCTCTGTGGGGGTCTATTTTATACATGTCAGAAACCGGTCTAACCGTTTCACCTAGGGGAGGACTTAGACAATCAAACTGGCTGACGTATTTTACTAGACCTTAATTTTTTCTTATACTCCTCTGCGGAGTTTTCTCTAACAGGGAGGGATCTGTATCATTGTCTTTTGCGGGACAGTCCTTAAGAATAGTACTTTGGCAATCCTTAAAATCCTCGGAAATGTTCTTTGAAACAGTCTTTAGTCCGTAAAATCTTTTCACATGAGACAGGTGGACCCAGCCCTTCCTGCCTTCCAGCTTGACGGCAGTACGGGTGGCCAGGAGGACCTGCTTGGGCTCCTTCCAGCGGGGCTCCAGCGGACTTGAACGATCAAAATTCCGGACAAGAACCATGCATCCGGGAACGATTTCATGCGGTGCCACCTCGGTATTGTCTGGAAATGCGGCGGCAACCTGTGAACGACAAGAGTGTAGGGCAGACATCAAGGAAGCTAGGTAATCTGTCAGCATATTACTTGAAACATCTGTAATACTTCGAGGTCTAGGTGTACCCCACATATTAGGGGGGCGGCCGAATACGACCTCATACGGGGACAGACCTGATCTGGAATGTGCGACCATGCGCATATAAAACAAAGCGACTGGCAGAGCTACTAGCCAGTCCACACCTTTTTCTTGACATACTTTGGCAATGCGGATTTTCAGGGTCTGATTATGTCTCTCTACGAGACCGGCTGCTTCAGGATGGCGTACACAATGGAACTTCCACTGGTACCCTAACAAAAGGGAGATATGTTTCATGAGCTCAGATGAGAATGGCTGGCCGTTATCAGAATATACGACCCTAGGGAGTCCATAACGGGGGAAGAATTCACGAACCAACTGCTTGGCAGTGGTCGCGGCTGTGTAATCTGGGACTGGATATGCTTCTGTCCATCTGGACAAAGCGCATACAACTACAAGGACATACTTGAAACCTCGACATCGCTCCATCTGAATATAACCCATTTGGAGGACTTCAAAAGGGTGGTCAGGGGGCTGGAATCCACCTTGTTCCACCGGGACACTTTTACCTGGATTGAACTGGCAACATATCATACAGGTACGGACTTTCTGCTTGGCTGCAGCTCGTAAATGCTTGTTGAACCAAATGTTCTGGATACTATCTAACATAGCTTTTTCTCCTAAATGTGCTGGACTATGTGCGGTATTGATAATGACTTGAACCATAGAGTCGGGGAGAAACCATGTGGCTTTTCCCTTCGTTACCCATCCCTGATCTGTCTGGACCCCTCCTTGTTCGGACCATTTCTTGATTTCATCGGGAGTAGCGTGTAACTGGATATCTATGACATCTTGAGTAGGGTCCTTAACTGTCATACAAGTAGTCTGTTCTAGAGTGGATGTCTGTGTCGGATTAACTGGAATGTCTGGAGTCTGTGCTGTAAGCTTGGCTGTGCGATCTGCTAGATCATTACCTTGAGAAATAATGTCAGTAACTTTCGTATGTGCTTTGCATTTCATGATAGCAATAGATGTCGGTAAGTGTATGGCATCTAACAGAGCTTGAATAAGGAGACCATGCTGAATCTTGGTTCCATGAGAAGTCATGAAACCTCTCTCCTGCCAGAGCACTCCGAAGTCGTGTACAACTCCGAATGCGTAGCGTGAATCTGTGTAAACATTAACTTTCAGGTTCTTGGCGTGTATGCAGGCTTGGGTCAGAGCAACTAGCTCTGCTGCTTGAGCGGACAGAGTGTCAATACGATGTGTTTCTATAACTTCAGTGTCAGTAGTCACTGCATACGCGGCTACTAGTTCTCCTGTACTTGTTCTCATACATGAACCATCCACATAAAGTGTCAGGTCGGGATCTGGTAATGGAATATCTGTCAGATCTTGTCTTGGCTTAGTCATAATATTAACTACTTCCACACAGTCGTGTGTGACAGGATTCGAAGTAACTGACGGTAACAGTGTAGCAGGATTTAGAACGTTGCAGCGTCTGATTTCTATGTGTGGCTGGAACAGTGTCAGTTCATAACCTGTTAAACGTGCAATTGTCAAGTGCTGAGTCTGTGTTCGGTTTAAAAGAACTTCCACGGAGTGTGGAACTTGTACTGTCAAGGAATGTCCTAATACTATGGAATCACTTTGTCTGATAGCTAGTGCTGTGGCTGCAACTGACTTGAGGCACGCAGGCAGAGCCTGGGCTACAGGATCTAATGTGCTCGAAAAATAAGCACAGGGCTTGTATTGTCCTGCTTGATCTTGTGTGAGAACAGATAATGCTGTACCTTCACGTTCTGTGACGAAAAGTGTAAAAGGCTTACTGTAGTTCGGTGTAGCTAGAACAGGAGCTTGGCATAAAGCTTTCTTTAACTCATTGAAACTAAGTGTATGTTCAGATGTCCAAGGGAGGACAGTCGATACGGCTGCCTCCTGTGTCGTTAACTGTATCAGTGGCTTGGCTAGGAATGCATACTGAGGAATCCATTGTCTGCAGTAAGAAGTGAGGCCGTTAAAAGCACGTACCTCCTTCTGGGTCTTGGGCTGAGGAAGACTCGCTATTAACTGGATACGGTCTGGTGTCAACTGCCTACCCCTCTTGGACAGTAAGTGGCCTAAATAGATCACTTGCTGGACACAGAATTGAAGCTTCGAAGGGGACACCTTGTGCCCCATCTCGGCAAGGAAATACAGGACTGTAAGTGATGCTCGCTCACAAGCACGTTCAGAACGGGCTGTGATCAGTAGATCATCGACATACTGGAGCAGGGCAGTGTCAGTTGGCATGTGAATATTGTCTAGTTGTCTCTTAAGTGCTTGACTGTAAATACTAGGACTTTCTGTGAAACCTTGAGGAGCTCGTGTGAACATATAGCTCCTTCCATTTAAACAAAATCCGAAAAGAAACTGGCTGTCTGGATGAATGGGGACACTGAAAAACGCGTTCTTGAGGTCTATGACTGTAAAAAATGAGGCTTCGGAATCAATGGCTGTCAATAGGGAAGAGATATCTGGGACAACTGGGTACTGAGGAATAATACATTTATTGAGTTCTCGAAGGTCAATCACTAATCGATATACTGGGGGTGCATTTGGATCAGTACGTTTCATGACTGGAATGATCGGAGAATTACATACATTGGAGTCAGTTTCTACAACTACCCCTTGAGCGATGAGCTCGTCAATAATTTTGGATAAGGCTGCTACAGCCTCAGGTGGCAATCTGTACTGTCTGATTCGTGGTAACACTACACCTGGCTTGAGAGTCACACGATGGGGTGTGATTTGCATATAACCTACATCAGTTGGACCTTGCGCCCATAAATGCTGCGGAACATTTGACAATCTCGAATCAAAATCTCGTAATACATAGTGACCCTTGAAGTCACGTAAAAACAGTCGTATTCCCTCTGGGGAGCAGCAAATAACTGCACCTAATTCTTTCAGTGTTTTAATACCTAACAGATTTTCTGGACATGACTTCGTAAGTAACAGATCAGTAGTGCGGGACAATGGACCTACTTCTAGAGTAACTGGCTTAGATATCTCATTTACAATAGGCTTTCCTGAAAATCCAAGGGAAACATTTCTAGAGCCTGAGAGCGGAGCCCCTGGAACCTCGGCGTGACTGATGGTGGTCCTACTTGCCCCTGTATCAATCAGAAACTTTCTGTCTTTCCCTAATACTTGACTATGAACATAGGGACCTTCTTGATCTACAGGAATCTCGATGAGAGGCAAGCCTACCTCCCTCTCTAGGCTGTTTCATGAATATGGCTGATACTCTGGATACTCGGACTGTGCGTACTGGTACATCTGCTGTGTAACATGCTGTGTTGCAGCAATAGGCTGCGGTGCTGGAACTGTCTGTTGTGCATTCTGTGGCTGAGAAGTCTGTGAAACTTGTTCTTGTCTAGGCGGACGTGGTCTTTCTTTAGTCTTACCGGTAGCTATGTTGTGTTTCAGAACTGCACACTCGTTTATAAAATGACCTGGCTGTTTACAATAATTGCATGTCCCTTTAACGGGAGCTGCAGGATGACTGGCTTGATTCGTACCCCTCTTCTGACTGTCTTGAGGAACAGATTGTGCAACTAGTACTTTCATTTTCGTGTCTTTCATACGTTTCCTTTCATGATCTTGCTCTTCTCTGATTCTATTCTGGTGATACTGTAACATCTGGGACGGGGTATTAGCTTGCAATGTACTTTCGACTTTCAAAACTCGGTTCTTAACTTGTGGACTTGAATTTTCGACTAATTTAGTAACAAAAAGATGAGGGTATGACTCGCTACTCGTCTTCAAACCACTGTTTATAATAAAGCATTTCTCAAATCTAGAATAAAAATCACTAGTGTCTTCGTCTTGTTTCTGTGTACAGGCTGAGATTGCATCCCAGTCTTCCTTTTTAGTGGCTAACAATCTTGGCAAAACTTGTATCAACAATTCAGGTAATTCTTTACATTTCTCTCCAAGACCAGTACCTGGTACTCGTATCTTATCTTCAGCTTCTAGAACTGCCCAATCAATCTTTTTCTCTCCCACCTCCCATTCTTTTTCCTTGAGTTTTTCATATACCCCTGCGGGCAACAGGACTTTTAACATTTTAATTATATCTGGATACGTGTATTCTCCCATACGGAGCATGTCTTTTAATTCTCGATGGAACCCTGCTGGATCTTTGTCGTGACAGGGAATTAATTTCTTCATCTCTAAGAGTTCCATCTTGGTGATAGGGGTGTAAACAAATACTCGTTGCATTTCACCACCCGCTGTCCTAACTGGATGTACTTCTCGTAACGGATGCTGTCTATCTATGTAAAAGGATTTACTTTCTGGAGGTGAGACATGAACAAAATGCGGATTCAGAAACGTTCTATATTTGTGGCGTTGTTCTAGAATGACACTAATTAAATCGGTACCTAAACCTTTCCATCTATACTGGAGTAACTCGTTCAGGACATCGTGTAACGGACCTGGATCAGAGTGCTGACCCTCATACAGAGTAATGAGGTGCTGGATCATATACATACCCACCAGTCGTTGCTCGGCTGGGGGCAGTTTCAGAAACATTTGTGCCACTATTTCATCTGGAAAAGTGGTAGAATCAGTAATCCATCGGACTGCTGATCGGGCTAGTTCTTGTTCATGCATAGTACTGAGTTCACTATAACCGATTCGTGATTTCAGAATGTGATCGGTAGCTTGAAATACTTGTTCTAGAGAACCTTGCTCTGGTGCTGGATGATGAAAAATTTTCTTGTAGTCTAGACGTGAATGTCGGTCGGAAAGTCTCGATTTTCCTACATACGCTATTCTGGCGGGATTCTCGTCCTCTACCTCTTCAGTAGAAGAGTCATTTTCTTTCTTGTTTACTTGTGCTGCTTTACGTTGTTCGTGTAACTTTATTATTTCCTTACGAATTCTCTTGTACATACTCTCTATACTACTGATAGTTCTGTGCTTACCCTCGGCTATATTATCACTCCACCTTGTCAGGATTCTCATTTCGGCCGGATCTTTGGTCGGATAATCTTGTTCTCTTATTAAACAATTAATCAGAAACTTTAATAACATGAGCTGGATCTCAGCTTTCCTTTGAGACATGGCTTCGCCAATACTTTCTGGATCATCCCCTGTACGGATGAAACGATATATTCTGTCTAGATCTTCTTTCATATTCGGTAGGGTATCCAAATACCCGGTCACCCGTCTTACACGGATGGAATATATAACCGTACTATCATCACCTGCAACTGGATCATAGCGGCATTCAGTAAGAGCTCGTCGGATATCTGCAACGGACTTGTATTTGGGCGTACGCTGTAACGCACATTCATGTAACTCGACTAACGTTACTCGTTGGTGTGGCGGCGGGGTACCAGGAGGACCTCCTCCTGCGGCCCCTAAACTGGAATCGTCGACTGATACTCTTCGTGCTGGCAGAGTGGCTGATGTGGCGGGAAGTTGTACTATGGGCTGGACCGGGGGTACCGTAGCAGGTACTCCGGTGTCTGGAGGAGCGGGAATTGCATTATTTACAGGAGCTGGCGGAACAGGATTTGCATATTCTGGGACTGTGTCGTCCAAATAGGACGAAATGAAAATATCAGCTGCGGTCGGTTTGTGACGTAGCTTGATCGGAACTAAGGGTGGCGGAAAATTACTGGATGCCTCCGGGGTTGCTTTTGGCAAGCCCTCGGCAAGAAGAGGGTACATACCCTTAATGAGGGCATTCCTCTGTCTGTCGGACTGTTCGGCTTTAACTCGTTCACCTATCTCGATTAATTCCCTTTCTTGGGCTCGTTCTAAGGATTCTCTACTTAATTCTGACTTTCTGATTTCTTTTTCGGTTCTTTTATGAGATTCTTTGCGCCATAACTCGATGGCATCTTTCTGTGACTGTCTGGCTTTCTTTTTCCATAATGCTTCTTCTACTCGCATGATGCACTCGGCATCCCACGTACCTGATACGGGCCATCTATATTTTTCTTCTAACTCTTTGGTATACTCTACCCATAAATCTAGATACAATATGGCACTTATGCCATGCTTCTGATACATAAAATGACCTGGACTGTCCCTAGGCGGGACAGGAACTGCTGCTTCTAACAGACCTTTTCTAGTTTTCAACTGACGTAGTTTAGAAAATAGGGGCATGACTGAACTGTAATCTAGACACAATACAATACACAATGAACACGATAACTACACCACTTTCATACCACAACATTAAAAATACATGAAGAACATTTAAAATAACAGTTCGAACAGAATACTACCTGGAATACTGAAAACAGAATACATGAATTTCTCGAGAACAGAACTGACTAGAACAGAAACTAGATGCACTGCTAAAACAGTACGAAACTTACCGGTCTCATAAAGAGACACGTCAGGACCCGCATCCACCGAAGTGGACACTTAGTTTTGGGTCTGTGTACCACCAAAACCCACGGACCAGAGTCAATTAGATTGACCCTGTCTAGATACTACCCCAGCAACGGTACTCACCGGGCAGCAAGAACGGAAGGCCTCGGACTGGACTGGACTGCTTCGACGCCGGACGGACGAACTTCGGACTTCAGTTACGGGTGGGCCTCCGGATACCTCGGACCTTGGACTCTCGGCTTGGGCTCTGGTCGGGACTCGCCGCGTTCCTCCACCGCCTCGTCTGGATGCTGGACCGCCACCTCCGTCTCCTCCGTAGGCCTGAGGGATACTTGAAGCAGAAATATCTGCACGTGCACGGTATGGTTCCGTCACGGCTGCAGAGGGTCAGGGGGCCGGCGTGGCTTCACCGGCGCGTGGGGAAAGGGCAAGTCCCTATTCGGGCGCCATTATGTGGTATATAAATAAATAATACCGGATCTAGGTTTGACTTGACATAGCAATAACAGATAGCTCAATAAATAAGAGTCAAGATTCGAGGTAGTAGGAGTTTGCAGGTTTAATACAGCATAAAAGGACAGGAACAGGACAACCTGCACGGGAACAGGATGGCAGCGCTGCCGGGGGCAGGATCAAGGAAAAGGAATCGGCGTAACATTTAATAACAGTACACAAGCATATATACTAAAACAGTTGCATTACAGTGAATACAGTAGGCGGAGCAGTGGGTGTGGTCAATAGCAGTCGCGAAAGATAAGGGTGAAAAGAGGTGTAACAGGAGGCGTATACATGGACATGTGATGTAAACGTAACAGAATATGTCATAAATGGGGCGGAAACATGGAGGGGGCTACCTAAGGAGCCGGGACCTCTGACCTAATGGTGCGCGCAAACTGACAATGACGTGTTACTAGGAGAAGCTGGGGGCTATGAACTCTGCGCTAGGAGTAGAGACTGAAGTCTGGAGAGTCAGGGCGACATGTACCTAAACCCTATCTAGTATCTAATGTTTAGAGAACATGTTGATATAAACTAAAAGTTATCGGGGTAAAGGCTAACAGACTCTAAGACTGGAGCATGCATTATTCTACATGTAGTGCGTGTTGAGGAATATTAAATGACCATTAAATGCAGTATTTCTCCTACATGGAGACGTAAAGGCTAGACAATGACGGAAACTATTGATGCGATTCAGTAGTTTAGGAATGCAGAGAAGGAGGGCTGGACTGATAACTAGAATCATAACATACTCTTGGCAGACTCGTAGGCAGAGCCAGGCCGAGCCGGGCACTGCGAGGCAGGAAGTAAGTGAAGGGTCGAGGATACAGGTGGGGGCTGTATCGCTCCTCAGCGAGGGTTCAGGAGACAGGAGCTGAATCTGGTGTCCGGGCCCTTTTGAGGCCTAGAAACGGGGACTTTTCAATGAAATAACGTGCACACTGAGAAACGTGGCAACGTAACTTTACATAGGCCTAATACTCGTAGCTTTCACGAGAACTGGAAACTAGCATACTAGAGATGGACACAACTGTAATTGCGTCTCTAATCAAACATGGGGGATACATATGCATATTAATCATGCACACATAGCATAAGATGGGGGACACGTAGGGACACAGAACATGGCAAAATTTACTTTTCCACACTTGTCACGTGGGACTTGATGAAGAGCCTTTGTTAAGCAAGTTTGGGCAGAGGAACACTCAGCATCAAACCATTTTAGGCCTTGGTGTCGGTTACTACCCCCTGTCTTAACAAGACGTAAGGCAACATTTCTCAGAAGTGTCTCAAAACTTTTTATTGTGTAAGTTGGGTCAACTATAGGTGTCAGGCAAGCTTCTATATGATCTATGTTATCCTTAAAGATGTCCATCTCCAACTGCTTTACATTTACCTTATCCCACCTTACGGTAACCCCCTTATTTTGGTTATATACTATTTGCTGTTCTTGGCACGTTTTGTCCACAAAAGGCAGTTCAAAACTCAGAATTAGGGGATTATGGTCACTAACAGGGTTTGCCTCAATTTTAAAGTCTTTTACAAAACGGGAGAACTCCCTGGAGACCATAGCAAAGTCAATTGTAGTCATTCTACCACCTGTACCTTTAGCAAATCCTTTGCCATGATGTGTGGTCAAAAGAAGAATGTTAAAATCCGCAATTTCAAGGTGAGGGAGTTTAGCATAGAGAAAGTTGATAACTTCAATTATCTGGGCAACCTTTTTAATAAAAAATTGAAATGGGAACCGTTGCTGTTAAACCGAGTACAAAAGGCTTCACAACTAAATGAGGCTATCTTTCGTTTTGCCAGTAAACTAGGACAACGACGCATTTCTGAAATGATATTTTTATACCAAGCTAAATGTGTGTCCGTTATAACATATGGTGCTGGTGTTTGGGGGTCACAGAACTGTGACAAAATACAGATTGTGGAGAACAAGTTCTTAAAACGCCTATTATGCGTTCCTTCGGGTACGTCAAACTCTTTTTGTCATAGTGAGGTTGGAATTGAGTTTGTTTGTGATACTATTCATATTGCACCCTTAGTACTATGGTCTAAAGTTTGGCAATCTGATGATTTGAAATTGACGAAAGAAATTCTCACAGATTGTCTCAAACTTGAGCACCTCGGGGAAATCCCTTGGCTCCGATATGTCAGAGATACCTTTGGTAAGATCGGGTTAGACATTATGTTTAAAAACCCTGATTCTTTGAAAAAGGACTCTAAGACTGTCATTAAAAAAGCATATAGCCAAAAAACTGGGATCCTTGAGTGGTAATGAACAGGTACTACGTGTACAGGGAAAGTTAGTGCGCCCATTTTATCTAACATATATCTTGAAAATGCAAGGACGCTTCTATCTCACTAGGTTTCGCCTTGAAACCTTACACTTCCTTTTTGCTTTCCCAAATCAGGGGGGTTGGAAGGTGACATTACCCTGTTGTCCCTGTAATAATAAAGTGTCACAAAATACTTTACATCTTATTTTATTCTGTACTTTGTACAAAGAACCAAGAAATTCCTTCATTAGACCACTATTATTATCCCTTGGAACGTTATTCTATAAAGAAGGTTATGAATATTTGTTATCTCTGTCAACGGACAAGATCTGTAATGCTGTATTAAGTTTCATTAGATCGGCTCTTGCAATCAGAAACCGTTATTGATCTATCTTGTGTAAATCAGAATTGTGTAATGTATTATGATGTCCTCTTTTTTTTCTCTTCTTTTTTTTTCTCAGAGAAATCACTACTAATTTTATTTTTATTTAGGTTTTTATAGAAATGTGCAATAATGCATTATGATGTTGCCTTTTCCTGGATTATTTGGAAATGTATTGTGATTATTGTTGGTATATTTTTAAATAATTGTATACTTTTATGATTTCTTCTGAGAAACCGAAATAAAGTTATTTGAACGAACGAACGAACGACCGGAGGAGGAAGCGCTAGAAGAAGAGGAGAGCTAGTTGGGCTGTCTGGGCAGTATGAGAATGCTCTCTACGCACTTGATGCTTGCACTAACCAGCTGAGAGTAGAGCCGATACTCTCACTTTACGTCTGCGGGAGGGATAGGATCATTCCGCTACTCTGGTGCCTTTGAATTTGATAACTATACAACAAAAGTTGCTCTTCGTTATCTTGTGTGTTGTGACTATTATCTGATTGTAATGTTGATTTGATTTATTCGTAAATTGTGACTTTCTATGATGTTTGATAGGATCTAGTGTTCCGCCTTTCCTGGCTACAAGAGCCCTTCTATTTCACCCTGCCGGTAGTAGTCTGATATCACTGATATCACTGATGTATAGTGATGTTACAATATAGTTGCTTGGTCACCTCTCGTTCTGCGGGAGGAATGTACATCTACGCCCCTACATATGGGTGAACCCCAAACTTTAGATTGTGTTGGGTGGGGAGGGTCGGTTGGTGGGATATTGGGATGGCTTTGGCAGGTTCGGGTAGCTGAAGTAGGTGGTGGGTGGGAGGGGTTGAGTATGGGAAAGGGGGATTGGTTGTTCTTTACTATCATCTATATGGTGAGGCTTCATGAGTACTGTCATGGACTACGAATTTACCAGTTTTGGCAACTGAATCTGAGGGTGTGCTACTTCACTATTCGCTACAGGTTACTATTCTTTGATCCTTATGGGTATGGTAGGTAAAATTACTTGGCTTACATGGAACGTAAGGGGTTTGAATAATCCGAAGAAAACCAGGCAGGTCCTGGCATATATGAATTGCCATAATGTACAGATAGCTTTCCTGCAGGAAACGCATCTCACGGCGCACACTGTAACATCAGTGGCCAGGCATTGGGCAGGGATACGTCTTGACTCTACATACGCTAGGGGGGTCATGATACTAATCAAGAAGGATGTCCCTTTTGTGAGTACATATGAGGAAGTGGATAAGGAAGGCAGGTACATAATACTGCAAGGGAAATTATGTGGAACTCTGGTCACGATGGTCAATGTGTACGGGCCAAAGGTAGATGACCCTGCATTTTATACAGTGTTATGGAGCAAGGTCTTTGCACTACCAATGTCTGCTGTAATATGCGGGGGTGATCTAAATGTGGTTTTGGATCAAGAGATTGATAGGAAGTCGTGCAAAAATGCTCATATCAAAAAAGCGGTGCGAGATGGCATGACTGAATTAGGGCTAGTGGATGTGTGGTGCTTGCGTCATCCTGGTGTGAAAGAGGGGACATGTTACACGTATGCGCATGACACATGGTCCAGCCTGGATCATTGGCTGGCGACACGAGATGTGAATGCCTGGGTGGTGAACGCTGTGCATTTGCCCCGCACATTGTCGGATCACGAGCCTGTAATGATTGACGTGGTGCTCCCGGCGCATGCCCCGGCCCCATTTACATGGAAATTGTGACCTAAGGCTCTACTTGATTTGGTGTTTCGTGAAGGTATACGAGAAGCTATAGAGAATTATTTTGCATTGAATGCTGGATCAGTGGCTGATGTGTGTACAGTATGGGAGGCGTTCAAGGTGACTAAGGGGTGCGTGCATCGGTTTACAGGCAGGAGTGCTCAAGTCATTACAAGACTCTATGAGCAGGTTGGAGCGGGAACTGACGGGCTTGGAGCGACAGTATGAGCAGGCTTCGGCAGCGTCCCTTCTCGCTACTATACGACTGAAGGTGGACAAATATAATGAGTTGGCGGAGCAGGAGGGGAGGTACCTGTCGAAACGCCGCAGAGCCCTACTATGGTTAGGGTGGCCGCCCTGGGCGGGGACTCGCTGAAAGGATCACAGAACCATGGGCCAAGTACTGCGGAGTGCAAGAACTCACAGAGGAAGACGGTTATAGATACTACCTATATATTAGAACTGTTGGACCTGGGCCTCTTGGCAGGGTCATCCCTAAACTTTTTGCCTTCCTCCAATACTCTCTCTGACCTATTTTTGTTGGTTTAATGACTCTGGGCACTTTACCACTGCTGACCAGTGCTAAAGTGCATATGCTCTCCCTCTGTAAAGTGTACATGTGATTGATGTCCATGATTGGTTCATTGGATTTACTGTTAGTCCCTAGTAAAGTGCACCAGGAGTGCCAGGGCTTGTAAATGCCAATACTGCTAGTGGGCCTGCAGCGCTGGTTGCGCCACCCACAGAAGCAGCCTTAAAAATGTGTCTAGGGTCTGCCACTGCAGAACCTGCGTGCAGTCTGGTACTGTCATGCTGGCTGGGCAAGTGCACCCACTTGCCAGCCCCTAAACCTTCCCTTAACTTCATATTAGTCACCCCTATGGTAGGCCTGAGGGCAGGGTGCATTGTAAGTGTAAGGTAGGACATGCTCTGATGTGTGTGGCATGTCCTAATAGTGAATTACTGCCAAATTCGTTTTTCACTATTGTAAGGCTACCAGTTCCCTTTAGGCCAGATGGGCTGCTGGAATTATTACACTCTATAATCCCAGCAGGCTCAGGGAACATGGTAGAAATTAATGTTTAGTATGCCTGAACTCAGAATAATAAAATACTTCTTTTAGTAAAGTTTATTTTAATATCCTGTGTTTGCAAATGCTACTTTTAGAAAGTTAGCATTTGCTGGCCTAACCATTTCAGCCCGCCTCTGCGTGGATGTGGATCTGACTGTCTGGTGTGTGTGAGTGACAGGGCTGGGAGTTGACAGGTAGTGAATAGCCAGATGACACCTTCTTGGGTGGTGGGAGTTTCCCCTGAATGATGCATCAGGCTGTGCTCTGCCACCACAATGCTGGCTCCGCCCTCCTGGGGAGCGACTGATGACTCAGCCTGCACCTGGCCCAGGAAGGACCGAAGCTTGTCAACAAAGTGCTCAAGCTGCCTCTGTCTTTACAATGCCGGCTCCGCCCCCCTGGGGAGCGGCTGATGTGCCTGCCCTCACACTGCATGCAGAAGCCAGAAGTACCCACAACAAGTGCTCAGAGACTGGAGCAGTTATGCAGAGGCCCCCCTGGCTTGCTAGAACAAAAGAAACTGGGTATAAAAGAAGGAGCCCTGCTCCTTGTAAATTAGATCCTGTTTGTGCTACAGAAGAAACTCTGCCCGAAGAGAAGGACCTGGAAGGACTACAAAGAGGAGTGCTGACTCTGGCCTGTGTCTGGTGCCTTGCTGCCAAAGGAGAGGAAGAGAAAAGCCTACAAGAGACTTTTACTTTTATTTTGAACTTTGTGCCAAACTCTGCTGAGAGATCTCCAAGGGCTTGCTGTTGAACTTGCCCCCTGACCAGCGCTCCAGGAACAGTGAGCGCTACCTTCCCTGACTAAGGCATCAGCTGTGTGTGCTGCTTATCGCTGCAGCGCTGACTGAGGAAGACGAGAGCCGCAAGCCCCCCTGCACACCGTGACCGTGGGTGAGCAGATCGCCACAACAACGTGAAGCCCAGCCCGCCGCTGGCCTGAACACCGTGACGGCATCTGCACCTGGCCCCACGAGAGCAAAGTAACGGAGGACCCGTCCGGTCCTAGCACAGAAGTCTACTGGGCTCAAGCGCCGTAGATTCCCCCGCAAAGACGGACTGCCGCCCTTTGTCCTCTCCCTCGAACAGCGTCCTGTCGTCTGCCCCGCTGAGCGGAGCACCATCGCGACCGGCACTTTGGCTGGGTACGTCCCGCACTTGGGGACCGTACTGCCACTGCGCCACACCTAGCTGCGGCCGTCAGGACCGAAGTGAACCCTGAGAAGGGGGGCCTGTGACCCCATCGAGCACCGCCGCCCGCCCGGGAAGCAACGCGACGTGGGACAGCTCCCCTTGAAGCCGTCCGCTTCAGAAATCCAAGGTACTGTGTTCTTTGACCTCACGGTGCGAGCGTCCTGCGACCTGAGCTCGCACCGCGCTGCCTGCTTCACAGCGCGAGCCGCCTCTGAAACCGAGGCTCGCACTGCTCCTGGTCCGCGAGGCCCACGCGGGAAGCGTGAGCTTTGGCCGGCCGGGCCCGATCTCCTCTCTGAAGCGAGCGGAGACAACGGAACGCGCATTGAGGCGCTACAAGACACTGAACCTTGCTGAAACCTGGGCAGAAGGCCCAAAAGATTGCTTATTGCTAAGAAAGAACTGTGGCAACGTGAAACTAAGTAAACTGGAACCGCTATTGAGAGTTTGAAGACTGTATTTACAAGCCTGCTTGAAATTATATAAAGAAGATATATTTTTACAAATACAGTTTGGTGTCATTGTGTGGTGGGTTGGTTGTGACGGTGTAATATTGCAAATGTTTAACCCTATGTGCCCCAGAGATTAGCCTAAGACTGCTTAAGCCACACTACCTAGAGGGTAAGCAGAGGTTGTCTTGAAGGTAACCCTCAGCCCTGACGGGGAAGAGAGAGTCCCTGCTTGTCGCCAGTGCTGCACTGCTCCGACTAGAGACTCCCCCTCCCTACATTGGACGCAGCGGTGAGGATCGCGAATTTACATTTGCAGTGTTTTTACCTTAGCTATTGACCATTGCACAGTGATGACAGTCCAGTAACTCAGCCACAGACTTTTTTTATGTTTTGCGAGAAGAGATCTCCATGTGTTTTTGAAGTCATGCCTGTGTCAGTGAAAATGGAAAAGGCAGCATCCATTTCTTCTATTGACTGTGATTGGGAGAAACTAGAAAACTACACCAGGAAACAGCTCAGGAGCTTCTGCAAAAATTTGAACATTTCCATGACC
Organism: Lissotriton helveticus; assembly: GCF_964261635.1. Classification (NCBI taxonomy): domain Eukaryota; kingdom Metazoa; phylum Chordata; class Amphibia; order Caudata; family Salamandridae; genus Lissotriton; species Lissotriton helveticus. Next base: position 1,973,754,979 of record NC_136059.1, read on the forward strand.
GGACTCTCCAGAAGGGAGCAGTTCCAAAAGGCGCTGAGGGCCTGGGTCAAGGCAAGGAATGCCCCTGGAAAGGATTTTGAATTTGAGGATGCAGAACAGCAGCTGGAGGGACCCCTGACTCCAGAGTGTAGGGGTGCAACCTCCCCATTGGGTAGCAGTGTTTCTGGCCGAGGTCTGTCGCCAGAGGAGCTGGCGGACAGACAGGCAACCCGAGATCATGAATTGAAATTGGCAGAGCTGGAAATAAATGGGCAACTGGAGCTAGAATCTAGGAGGTTAGCCCTGGAAGTAATGAAAATGGAGCTTGCGCATGACTTAAGAATGAGGAAACTTGACTTGAAGCTCGAGGGGCTTGAGGCCAGGAGGGCTTCAGCCCAGCAACAAGAAATGTGTGTAGCTCAGAGATTGAGCTTTGCTGAGTTGGAGGTGGAGTCCAGCTCAGATGGTGGCAGCAACATTCAGGTATCTAGTGCAGACAGCATAGCGCGCGCACCTAGAGATATGGCACCGGACTTGGAGGGGGTTAACTTACACCAGGAGGTTCAAGGGCATGAGGTAGCTCCAGTAGTGCGCAGCGTCCCTGAAGGGAATAGGGTAGCTGGCCTAGGAGTTCATGGTCCTAGTGGCGGGAGGGTTTCCCCCATGGTTGAGGTCCTGGTGGGTGAGTGTAAGGACCGCCCAGAAGAGTGTGGGTTGTGTGACAGAGACAGTTCGCTACTGTCTGGCCAGTCTCAGAAGAATGGTGTGGAGTATGTGTGTGAGGCGCTGGATGGTGAGGTGAAGGATAATTTGGTTAACCCTGCTAGGGGGCTGTGTAATCCAATTGTGGGAGAGCATATTGTAAGTCCCAGTTTTCCAGAGCTATGCCAACACCTGTTTGAGAGTGAGTTCTCTGACCCCAGGGAGCTCACATTGGAGGCAGACCTTGTGGTGGATTCCAGAGGGTCTGGAGAGGCATTGGGGTGTGATCCTGTGGGGAGTGGCTCAGGTATCTTCCAGCCCAGAGTGGTGGAAGTGGCGCAGAGTAGCCCAGCTAGGTCCTGTAGTAGTGAGATGGGTGTAGGGCCTCACATCCTGTCCTTAAGGGGAAGGAGTGAGAATGGGTTTTGTCCCGGTAGTGCCCAACCTCAGTCTCAGAGCCTGGATGGTTCTTTAAGGGAACACCAGGTGGGGAGCCTAGGCTGTCCGGATGAGTCACCCTCTGAGGGGGATCCCCCAGTGGCTAGAGAACGTGGAGGCTCTGTAAACAGAGCTCCAGTAGTTCTGGTGTCTGGCAGTACCGCTCCAGTTGGGAGGGTACAGAAGTCCAGAAAGAGGAGCGAGAGGGGGAAAGAGTCCCCAGTGGAAGAACCAGTGGGTCAGGGGCCAGCCAGCAGGGCTGTGTCCCCAGTGAATGACCAGGGGGACACCACTTCTGTCCTGGGGGATCTTCCCGCACTGTCAGAGGGACAGGGGTTGGGAGATCTGCGCCAGGCAGACTGTCGCACGACACATGAGCTATGTGCCACCCTCAGGGGGGGCAGGCATGCTCCCCAGAAAGTCCTGGTGCGCCAGGCAAGTGTTCAACTGCAGGGTTGGGTCCCTGAGTTGAGAAGCCAGGTTCAGGTGTTGTCTGACCTGGAGGGCAGGACCACTGTAATCAGTGTCCTGGCCCATGTTGCTTCTAGGGGTACCACTCCGGTTGGGAGTGGGCAGTACTCTGGAAGGGGGTGCAGAGGGAGGGAGTCCTCGCCTCTGACCCCGGTGCGGCTTGAGGGTTTAGACCCTAGGTTTAAGGGCCCGGTGCAGGGTGTCCCCCCTGACCTGGTGCCCCAGTTGCAGGATAGCACCCCTGAACTGGTGGGTGAATTGTGCGGGTCACCTGCCACAGGTGCCCTGACTATTCTGGAAGGAGGTACCACTCCAGGTGGGAGGGTACAGAGCCCCAAGGAGGAGGACCGGGTGTGGGAGAGCCCACCCCAGTCTTTGGTACAGCCGCCAGGTACAGACCTGGAGCTGGTGGGTCAGTGCCAGGATGACATACCTGACCTGACAGGAGGGAGAGTGGACAAAGGGTGCCAAGCACCTGGGGCTAATGCCCCCCGCTCTTTAAGGCCACAGAGGTTTGAGAGCCCTGAGAGGCATGAGGCCTGGGTCTCAGCCCTGACTACTGTCAGTGGCCACTGTGACATTTTTCTGTCTGCCTGTTGGGACACACCTGTGAGCGAATTAAGGTTCAAGGCTGCACAGGTGGAGTCCACAGAGGAAGAGAAGGGTGCCCCATGGATTAGCTGGGTGGACCCTGAGAGTATGGACAGAGGATTTGAAATAGGTTCAGATTGGCGTAGAACTGGAATGTGCCCCTGCTGTTGCGGGCCAGGTCCATGTTCTATCGCCCTAAGCAGGGAAGCCCATCACAGTGGTGATTGGTCTACCCTGCGTTTTGGCTGGAAGGGGGTTGTGTTGGACCTGGGCCTCTTGGCAGGGTCATCCCTAAACTTTTTGCCTTCCTCCAATACTCTCTCTGACCTATTTTTGTTGGTTTAATGACTCTGGGCACTTTACCACTGCTGACCAGTGCTAAAGTGCATATGCTCTCCCTCTGTAAAGTGTACATGTGATTGATGTCCATGATTGGTTCATTGGATTTACTGTTAGTCCCTAGTAAAGTGCACCAGGAGTGCCAGGGCTTGTAAATGCCAATACTGCTAGTGGGCCTGCAGCGCTGGTTGCGCCACCCACAGAAGCAGCCTTAAAAATGTGTCTAGGGTCTGCCACTGCAGAACCTGCGTGCAGTCTGGTACTGTCATGCTGGCTGGGCAAGTGCACCCACTTGCCAGCCCCTAAACCTTCCCTTAACTTCATATTAGTCACCCCTATGGTAGGCCTGAGGGCAGGGTGCATTGTAAGTGTAAGGTAGGACATGCTCTGATGTGTGTGGCATGTCCTAATAGTGAATTACTGCCAAATTCGTTTTTCACTATTGTAAGGCTACCAGTTCCCTTTAGGCCAGATGGGCTGCTGGAATTATTACACTCTATAATCCCAGCAGGCTCAGGGAACATGGTAGAAATTAATGTTTAGTATGCCTGAACTCAGAATAATAAAATACTTCTTTTAGTAAAGTTTATTTTAATATCCTGTGTTTGCAAATGCTACTTTTAGAAAGTTAGCATTTGCTGGCCTAACCATTTCAGCCCGCCTCTGCGTGGATGTGGATCTGACTGTCTGGTGTGTGTGAGTGACAGGGCTGGGAGTTGACAGGTAGTGAATAGCCAGATGACACCTTCTTGGGTGGTGGGAGTTTCCCCTGAATGATGCATCAGGCTGTGCTCTGCCACCACAATGCTGGCTCCGCCCTCCTGGGGAGCGACTGATGACTCAGCCTGCACCTGGCCCAGGAAGGACCGAAGCTTGTCAACAAAGTGCTCAAGCTGCCTCTGTCTTTACAATGCCGGCTCCGCCCCCCTGGGGAGCGGCTGATGTGCCTGCCCTCACACTGCATGCAGAAGCCAGAAGTACCCACAACAAGTGCTCAGAGACTGGAGCAGTTATGCAGAGGCCCCCCTGGCTTGCTAGAACAAAAGAAACTGGGTATAAAAGAAGGAGCCCTGCTCCTTGTAAATTAGATCCTGTTTGTGCTACAGAAGAAACTCTGCCCGAAGAGAAGGACCTGGAAGGACTACAAAGAGGAGTGCTGACTCTGGCCTGTGTCTGGTGCCTTGCTGCCAAAGGAGAGGAAGAGAAAAGCCTACAAGAGACTTTTACTTTTATTTTGAACTTTGTGCCAAACTCTGCTGAGAGATCTCCAAGGGCTTGCTGTTGAACTTGCCCCCTGACCAGCGCTCCAGGAACAGTGAGCGCTACCTTCCCTGACTAAGGCATCAGCTGTGTGTGCTGCTTATCGCTGCAGCGCTGACTGAGGAAGACGAGAGCCGCAAGCCCCCCTGCACACCGTGACCGTGGGTGAGCAGATCGCCACAACAACGTGAAGCCCAGCCCGCCGCTGGCCTGAACACCGTGACGGCATCTGCACCTGGCCCCACGAGAGCAAAGTAACGGAGGACCCGTCCGGTCCTAGCACAGAAGTCTACTGGGCTCAAGCGCCGTAGATTCCCCCGCAAAGACGGACTGCCGCCCTTTGTCCTCTCCCTCGAACAGCGTCCTGTCGTCTGCCCCGCTGAGCGGAGCACCATCGCGACCGGCACTTTGGCTGGGTACGTCCCGCACTTGGGGACCGTACTGCCACTGCGCCACACCTAGCTGCGGCCGTCAGGACCGAAGTGAACCCTGAGAAGGGGGGCCTGTGACCCCATCGAGCACCGCCGCCCGCCCGGGAAGCAACGCGACGTGGGACAGCTCCCCTTGAAGCCGCCCGCTTCAGAAATCCAAGGTACTGTGTTCTTTGACCTCACGGTGCGAGCGTCCTGCGACCTGAGCTCGCACCGCGCTGCCTGCTTCACAGCGCGAGCCGCCTCTGAAACCGAGGCTCGCACTGCTCCTGGTCCGCGAGGCCCACGCGGGAAGCGTGAGCTTTGGCCGGCCGGGCCCGATCTCCTCTCTGAAGCGAGCGGAGACAACGGAACGCGCATTGAGGCGCTACAAGACACTGAACCTTGCTGAAACCTGGGCAGAAGGCCCAAAAGATTGCTTATTGCTAAGAAAGAACTGTGGCAACGTGAAACTAAGTAAACTGGAACCGCTATTGAGAGTTTGAAGACTGTATTTACAAGCCTGCTTGAAATTATATAAAGAAGATATATTTTTACAAATACAGTTTGGTGTCATTGTGTGGTGGGTTGGTTGTGACGGTGTAATATTGCAAATGTTTAACCCTATGTGCCCCAGAGATTAGCCTAAGACTGCTTAAGCCACACTACCTAGAGGGTAAGCAGAGGTTGTCTTGAAGGTAACCCTCAGCCCTGACGGGGAAGAGAGAGTCCCTGCTTGTCGCCAGTGCTGCACTGCGCCGACTAGAGACTCCCCCTCCCTACAAGAACAATTTGTCAAATTCTATAAAGCAATGTACAGGCATAAAAACAAGGCCAGTGAGGAAGAGATAGCGCAATATCTAGATGATGTGGCCTTGGTATGGCTGTCAAAGGGTCAGCAGGATTATCTGATGCACCATTTGACAGAAAATGAGATCAGAGATGCCATTGCTGCACTGCCAAATGGGAAGGCTGTGGGCACTGATGGTCTCCCTTCCGAGTTTTATAAAGAATATGCGGACCAGCTGCTGCCTCATCTCACGGCTATGTACTCAGAGGCGTTTGAACAGCGGCGGCTGGCCGCCACACTCAGGCTTTAATAGTTGCACTGCCCAAACCAGGTAAACCGCTGGACAAATGCGAGTCCTACCGACCGCTGTCGCTTAAGGACACTGATGTAAAGATACTTGCCAAGGTCCTGTCGACACAACTGCGTCTGTTAAACGTTATGATCCTGCCGGACCAGTCAGGGTTCATTCCCTCGTGCTCCACGGCTCATAATCTGAGAGCTCTGTTTGCTGTGCTCCATTTACTCAAACTGGAACTACCGGCTGCCGCAGTCTTATTAGACGCCGCCAAGGCTTTTAATTCAATTGCTTGGAAATACATGTTTGCAGTGCTCCACCGGATGGGGGTGCCTCTGATTTTCGCGGACTGGATACGGCTGCTGTATACTGATCCAATGGCTCGGGTGCGCGTCAATGGGCATGTCTCGGTGGCTTTTCCTATCAAGCGGGGCACCAGGCAGGGGTGTCCGCTATCGCCCTTGCTATTTGCTCTTGTGCTGGAGCCGTTGCCTTGTGTGCTGAGGCAGAGGTATGCTTACTCGGCCCTTAGATTCTACCAAAGACCGTTGGCTATATCGATGTACGCTGACGATATGGTCTTATATGTCAGAGCCGGAGCAATATTTGGAGGGCGTGATTCGGGAATATGTGCGCTTCAAATGATTCTCGGGGGTTAGCCATCAACTGGACTGAATCTATCATACTGCCGCTCACCAGTAGTACTGTGAGGTTTGAGCTGAACTTTCCGTTGGAGTGGGCAACAGACCCTGTCCGTTACCTTGGCGTTTGGGTACATCAAGACTCACAAGAAGTTATCAGGGCTAACTACGGTGTGGCAGTGTCCAAACTGGAAGACCAGGTGTCCAGATGGATACGTTTACCTCTGTCATTTGCGGACAGAGTTGCACTTATTAAGATGGTGGTGCTACCTAAGTTTTTATATTTATTTGTTAACGTTCCAATTGTCTTGAAGGGCCATCTCTTTGACACGCTTCGTTCACTACTAATCACGCTGACATGGGGTGGTAAGAAACCTCGCATAAGCTGGGACATGCTGACAAAGCCTTATGCACTTGGCGGGTTCTCAATCCCGGATATGCGCTTATATTATCTATGTGCTCAAGCGCATTTTGCCACATACTGGCAGTCGGCGCCGCCCTTCACGCCACATGTGGCGGTTGAGGCTGGAGCGGTTCATCCGGTGCCCCTTAAAGCTATGATTGTAAATACATATTCAGTGCATGAAAAAGACGAAGTGGATATGGTACAGTGTACAACTAGAGCGTGGTCTGAGATGGGGAAGAGAGCGAAGCGGCTACCATTGTATGCTCCCGCCATGCCTCTACTGCATCATGCTGCTATCTCAGTAACGAGTGAGGTCGGGGCTCTCCAGATATTGCACAATGCCGGGATGCATGTTATGGGAGATGCCTTTGTAAATGGGACATTTGTCACACTACAGGCTTTCTTAGAGAAAGGAGGTAACACAGCCATACCTACATTCCTCTACACCAGGTTTAGAGCTGCAATGCGCAGCCTATATTCAACGTTTCCTGTGGAGCCAAATGCATTGGAGGCTTTGCAATTGCTTTATACGGCTAATAACAGAACAAAGCTAGTCTCCAGATTGTATCAGACTTCACAGATGGATGAGGGGGCTGCTGGGTCGCGCTCCAGGGATAAGTGGGATAGCAGTCTGGCACAGCCATTGACAGACGACGAGTGGGAACAATGCTGTGCGATGACTGGAGGATTTGCTGTGAATGGCAACTTTAAACTTTTACACTATAAATATCTCCATCAACTGTACTACACCCCGGCACAGTTACATAAATACGGATTGAGAGACTCTGACTGTTGTGTGCGTTGTGGTTTGGATGGTGCTGACTTCGTGCATTTGGCATGGAATTGCCCTGGTATATTCACATTTTGGACAACTGTATCCGAAGTCCTGTCTGCTATGACGAGTGCTCAGATTGGATGTGACCCTTAAGATATGTCTGTTGGGAATAGTGTCCAAGATACCGGTGGGGGTGCGCAAGCTGGTGGTACTCTCATTACAGTTGGCCAAACGTAGGATAGCACTGTGCTGGGGAGGGAGGCGGGTACCTACGTTAAAACAATGGTTGCAAGACCTGGCATTTTGCCGTGATCAACTCACCTGTTATGCTGAGGGGCTACCATCAGCGTCAAGGCCGCGAGACATCTGGGGTCCTTACACGACATATATGTTGGAGCACATGGATGCTATCTGAACGTGTCATGCTGGTTGGAGACACACCTGTGACTTTCACTGCTCGCATTTGAAGTGTTTTTGACTAGCGGATATTGACACTATGACACTGAAATACTGATCTACGACTGTGTTGGCGCAATCCCAACTGTTGTTCCGCGATGCTGACTATGAACCTACTTGATTTATGTACCTGTATTTCATTTATTGCTTATTGTATCATTTGTAATGTAAGTATGCATACTTTCAACCTGTTCTAAGGTTGACTGTTCTCTTTTGTCAAAATGATAAATAAAATATTTTTTTTTAAAAAGTGTACAAATAGGGGTTCAGTTCAAGGCAGGGGTCTCTGCGACTCTTTTACTTACAAAGTACCTGGATTTCGTAGAAAAACAAGCAAAATGTCGCAAACGAGCTGTAGCGATGATTTTCCCCACGCTAGGCCGTCGATGCGTTGAATCCTTGCCGCAAGGGAGGATGATGCGCCGGTCTGCGGGTGCGTGCGGGACAAAGCAACAGACTTCTTCACGCTAGGCCAGCAATGTGTTGAATCCTTGCCGCAAGGGAGGATGATGCGATGATACTGCTGCGTGTGCGATCTTGTTGCGATGAAAGAAAATGGTGCCCCGCGAGGGAGTGACGATCTGGGTGCGATGCTAGGAAAATGGCGGACGCACGGCACTTGCTCTGCGATTATCTCGATGCGATGATCCGGGGTTAGTGAGCACTTCGGGACCCGCAAGCGTGTAATGCGGTCTTCGGTTTGCGAGCGCTCTGCGGCAGCAGCGCGATGATTTTTCTTACGCTCTTCAGCTGCGGCAGCTTGCAAACAGCGTTAGCGGCGATTTTCAGCACTCTCTTCTCTGTAGTAGAACTAGAGGCCCTGGAACTCACAGGGACCTCACCTGCAGATAGAAATCCTCGCTGGGTTGAATCAGGAGGCTTGTGGGGGAATCAGATGTGCCTGTGACTCCAGCAGGAGGCTAGCTCTCTTCTAGCCCTTGGGTGATTGCTTAGCAAAATAAAAGTCTCACAAAAGTCCTTTTCCCTCTTCTTCCAAGGGGAATTACTGGAGGCCAATCCAAGAAACAGCACACAAGCTCAAGGACAGTCCTCTTCTGCAGATTCCTTCAGTAACACGGACAGAGGTTCCTCTTGACATCCAGGAGCAATACCAAAATCAGGGGTTTGGGCACAGATATTTATACCCCAAAAGTCTTTGTTCTCAAAAGTCCCTAGTCACTGAACCCTGCCAGAACCAGTTCTGCTCAGGCCTGGAGCACTTTGTTTACCAGGCTGCATCCTTCCTTTCAGAAAGAGGGGGTCTGCCATCAGACGCACAGTAGGAGGTGGAGCCAGCATTCACCTTGCCAGGCACAGCCCTATTCAGGTCAGGGAGCTACCCCTCCCCAGTACTCAATGCAGATCTCTCTATTCAACCGTGGTCTGACTCAGTCTGCCTTTGCCCCTCTAAACCCAGACAGCCAATACACATAACAGCAGAGCACACTGGAAGGCTTAGGCAAGAAAATACCTACTTTCTAAAAGTGGTATTTTGAAACACAGAATGTTAAAACCAACTTCACTAAAAGATGTATTTTATCATTCTGAGTTCAGGCATACTAAACTTGAATTTCTACCATGTTCCCTGAGTCAGGTGGGACTATAAGATGTAATAGCCAGTCTGCTCATTCAGCCTATGAAGAACAGGTAGCCTTGCAGCAGTGAAAAACAAAATGGAGGGTAATTCACTACCAGAACATGCTACACATATCAAGCCATGTCCTACCTTACACATACAATGCACCTACCATAGGGGTGACTGACATGAGACTAAGGGAAGGTTCAGGGGCTGAGAAGTGTGGGCACTTCACAGCCAAGATGGCAGTTCTGGACTGCACACAGTCACTGCAGTGGCAGGTCTGGGGAACACTTTACAAGTTGTTTCTGTGGGTGGTGCGAACCAGCGCTGCAGGCCCACCAGCAGCATTTGGGTTACCAGCCCTGGGCACACACTGGCCACACTACTAGGGACTAACAGGTAAACCAAATAGCCAATCATGGAGATACCAATTCACAGTCATATTTACACAGGGAGCATTTGTGCTGTGGCACTGAATGGCAGTGGCACAGTGCCCAGAGCATCTAATACCAGCAAAAACAGAGGAGAGAACAGCGAAAAATGGAAGGGAGACCCCCGCCAATGGTGCCAGGTCTAACAACTATAATTTTTCTTATTTCAGTAAAACAATAATGAACTAGAAAAAGAAAATCAGTATTGCTTTTCAGTATTTGAAGAAAAAAATCATAAAATAATTCAAAATATTCTGTCATAGACTGACAAGACTTCAGGTGTGAATTCAGTCTTTGTGCAAAAATCTTTCAGACTCTTGTCAGGTGGATATTTTAAAGTCTCTATTTCACTTTCCAGAGTGGCCCTTCAGTGTCAGGCTCCAGATCTGATCCACCTTCAAAACTATTTTGGCACTTGTTCATCAGAAAATAATCCTCCCCAATTTAATCTGTTGCTGCCTCTTCGGACACCCACTCAGGCAAAGGGTATTTTCGATATGGAACTCTTCTGGTCGATCCTATGGAAACTGGTGATTCACTCGCACTTGTTTTGGAGTCCAGTTTTCTCTCAGTCTTTCTGGTTCAGAGTTTTCTTTCTTTAAATGTCTTCAACTTTGTCTTTTTCAGAGACAGTCTTTCGATTTATGCTTCTTCAATTCTTTGACTCTACTTTGCACTGTGATCAAACCCACCTGTCTCATTTTTCCACAGTGAATCTTTCTTCTAAAAGGTATTTTTCACTCTAACTTTCAACTGCAACTTGTCACTGCTTTGATTAAAAGCTACTACTTCTTGCTGTCACTCATGCTTTGCTCTTTTCCATGTTGATAGTTCTGCACTCTGTGACTAGTCTTCAGGAGTTTCTGGTTCTTCATCTGAATTTGAGCTTACCTGAAACTTTTGCTCTTGTTTTATCACTTCATCTTCACCAGTAGTAGAAACATATTACCCCCCCCCCCCTGAATTCACGCTGCAAACATGGCTTTGAGCTTTAATCAGCAGACTGTAACTTGATCATTCGTCTTATCCACTGATTCAGCTCAGCTACTCTTACCCATTTGGTGTGAGCAGTGTGGATTTACTGACAGCACTATTGGTTGTCAAAATTAGTTGGAAAGGCCCTATCCATCTTTGTTCCAGACAACCTATACAATCATGTTTTCAGATTACCACCTAATCTCCATCATTCAGTCCGTGGCAGGGTATATCTTTGTAATCTTGAGACAATTGTTGCCATAACAGCCAGACCTTTGCAATAATCCAGAACATTGTCCTAATATATTGAAACTAGTGCATCTTAAGGAACACCGTTTTCTTGTTCTGTTCATCACTACTTTGTATGGCGATAAGCTGGTCTTCTGTGAAGAGTACTTCTCAAATTCATGAAAACCAGAGGAAGAGCATCGGGCCACTTCAGACCAGTTGAAGCAGTGTCTTTCGCCAACTTCTACTTGAGAGCGTCACGCTCCACTAAATCTTAGGATAGTGGCTGATCGCTACAGCGAAATCTGTTTGATCTCAAAAGCGGTGTATGTTATCTGTAACACTTAATTTTTTAAGTGTGCACACCAATCTGTCTCAGTAGGGAGGCTCCCACAATTTGGTAACAGTAAGGCTTTCTGCTCCGTCAGAAAATGCTTCCGCCCATTTGGAGAACAGGCCGACAATTACTAAGACTTATTTCAAGAACTTACAATGTAGGAGCTCAATAAAGTCTGCCTACCGTCTCGTAATTGGGCCTTCTGATTTGTCAATGGCATTCAGGACAGTGTTCTTGCCCGGACTAGTAAAATGGCATGTCAAACGAGAACTACACACATCTTCAGCAACCTGTCGCAATCCTGTGGTTTTCTCCAGTATTTCTTAAAAATCCTAACCAGACTATATCTTCCTGCATGAGTTTGATTATGCAAATATTTACAGGGTCTGAAACATTGAGTCAGGCAGGATATATTTCTGTAATTAATTTACATATAAATCCTGATGCTGCTTTTCATAGCCTAATTTTCCCCATTTCTTTTTCAAGAGCATCCTCCTACATTTCATTCAAAGATGTTTGCATTGAATCCATAAAGAAACAGTTAAAATTGTTTGAACTCTGTATTTCCACTCTCATGAACAATTGACTCTTCATGTCAGGCACAGTATCTGGCCATCTGATCTGCGTATCTATTTCCTAATGTAACCATGTCCTTGCTAGCCTTATGGGCTGTGCACTTAACTGCTACTAGAATAAATGTGTTTATTGTTCCAATTAATTTAAAATTGTTACAAAAGATACTGGGCGTGACCTCGGCCCACGCACCACCTTCAATCATGGAAAAACAATCATTTTATTTAACAAGTCTAATAATCATGGATAAAACATAATTATTTAATTTAACAAGTCTAATACTCACAGGACAGTAATAGACAAGTAGAATTAAATATGTAAACACTAGTTTGAAGCTGTATTCCTCCTCTAGTCCTTGGCTGAGTCTTTGTTTATAAGTAGGGCTCCCGGTGGCACTGGAATGCACGGGGTTATGGGTAGCTCATTGGGGGGAAGTGAGGGGCACACTGACATGGGGGGGTGTGGGTAGACGGGGGGGTGGGGGGTTAAGAAGCGGGAAGATGAGTTTGGATGCTCCTGAGTGGTAATTTGCGGATTGGGCAGGTGCGTTGAAGGCCCAGGCTGCACTGACAGAGTTTGGATGGATGGCTGCGGAGTATTAGCCTCATGCGAAGACGGGAGGACAATGGGGTTGTCAGTGGACCTAACTAGCCATGGAGGGCTTCTTATATATCCGGATATAATGTGGATTGAGTACCCATCCTCCTCCCATTGGCACCAGGTAGTTGTCAGCTCTCGGCTGGCGGGGGTATGTAGTACTATACGTGGCCGCAGTTGTTTCTGTGTGGGTGGGGAGGGGAAAGTGGAAGGCGGAGTGGGGTGTAGGACATAAGGGTTGCCAGGCATATTTGTTCCCGTTTTCTGGGGTTCATTTAAGTTAGTATGTTGAGGGGAGGGCAGACGGGAGAAAAAGAAAAGCGGATGCAAGTACTGCCTGTTGTAACGATACAGTAGGTCTCTTTTGCTCTTATGATTTTCGCACATCTTTGACTAAATGCCGCCCGGCCTCCGGGATGTGGGCTTCATGGCCGTGTATTACTCTAGTTGATGTTCTGGGCCTAACGGATGCCGGAGGCAGGTCTGAGGAATGGACCAAGTGTGTATTTTTATTTTCCTTTTGAATCTGCAATAAAAATACATTTAAAAAAAAAAAAAAAAAAAAGTAGGGCTCCCGGTTTTATGGTATTTATTTTTTTGCCATTTCTGTCTGTATTTATCCATATTTAATTTTCGGGCATTTCTGTCTGTATTTATCCACATTTATTTTTGCCACAAGCAAAGGCAACGCTACAGCTAGTATTTTTCCAATTGTATTTAAATTGACAAATCACACATGCGCTCTGTTGTTATTGGCCAACACTATACATTCATCTGAAAACTTTGCCATTTGCAGAACGTCCCAAATATGCTCAAAAGTGCTATCAGAAGCCATTTGTCGCAGAGCCTTGCTGTTTCTGTCATCGGCAGAGTGCCACATCCTCTCCCCCACTGAACACCATACTGCCCCACTGAGAGAATCTCTCACTGCCTTCAGCTGTAACCCAATTGTGCTCTGCTATAAACACCTGGAAGCAATTCAGTTCAAATTATGCACTAGACTACAGTAATATGCTGCCTGGAAAAAAGTAAAAAGATACTGGAAAAAAGCAAACACTAATAGGGAATACAGTTAAAGCTTTTACACTCATTATTCAGAAATCAATTAGTGTTTTTGCTTGAAAAGAATAGTAGTGCTTCACTGGCAAACTGTAAGGTGGCGCTAATATGTTTGCGTGTAAATAAAACCAATCTGGCCACTTTGCGACTACTGTCTTGCTTTATTTAGTTATGTATTTATTTTTTGTATTTTAAAACCTTTTTTCTCTCCTCCCGAGGCTGCATTTTGGAGTAGAAAAATATCTGACAAAGACATTTGCAGCAAGTGTTTCTTCTTTTTTGGATCCATTTCGCAGAGGAACAAATGACGGAAAGGAAAGCAAAGAACAAGCATGGTTTTCTACAAGTGAGGAGGAGCAACAGAGCGAGAAGAAGAGGAAGAAAGCGTGGGGGCAGCAGAAGTGAAACTGTCCTTGACCTTGTCCGGGGAAAAAAGGAGGAGACCGCGCTTTGTAATTGAGCACTTTGAAGTGGTTTTGAATTATATCTGTGAGTGACCTGTAGTAAATACTATCTTCACTGTTCCTCTCTGGCTAGACAATACTATATCTATGACATCATAGAATGCCAGGCTGTCACTCTATCTCACTGTACCTTTCTATTACCTGTTGTGGCAGTTGGTCACCTGAGGCTGAGCTACCAACAGCGAGCTCCTGGTGGGGTTTTCTATCTATCTACTTACAATCATAACCTATCTGTCTAACCTGGAAGGAACCTGCAATAAAGGATCTTACTATCAAGTGGACTCTGCATCCTTCATTTATTACAGCTTGGCGACGATTTTTAAAAGGAGGAACCTACGCGTGATAAAGACTACTTAAAGGACTATTCAAGTTAAAGAAAGGAACTCAAGGAATCAGGAATTAACAAGAAAATCTGTTTCCAGACTAAAGGTAACGCCCTGCTGACCCCACCAGTGTCCTGTTCCACCTGGATAGCCTGCACCCAGGGCGTGTGTTTCACCTTAATGTCTGCGGTTGATCTGCGTGTGAAGTGTTCTTGTGCACCAATCAGTTTTGGGTACTGATTGCCTTCTAGACTAGATCATCTGTCTGTAGACAGCCTGTTAACCAAGTCTTGTGTGCTCAGAGACACTTCTTAACAGCGTCTGTATGCTCTGCTCGTGTGTGTTCATACGAGCGTTCACTCAAGAGATATTTTTCCCAGTTTAAGTGTTTTGTTATTAACTCTGCCTTAGTCTTAGGAGGAAACGGCGCTGCTGCATTCAAGGTCTGATAAACAACAGACATGGGTCAGTCACTCGGGCTCTGACTGCGTGGCATAGAAAATTACATTAAAGTATGGCGCATGTTGGATTATTATGCTGCGTCTCAAGACGCAGCGCACGCATACTATTAGCTGTGTGAGAAGACTGGACGGTCTCAGCTTTCAATGCCTTTCCTTGCTTGTCTACTCACCGTCCTGGTTGCCGATGTCTCTTAGTTGACGGTTGGCCAGCAGCGATCTTCCTTCTTCTCTTCTCCCGTCCATCTGATGACGTAATAGAATCCTCAAAGGGAGTTGGTGGACTTCTTCATGACGCATTGAACTCTGTCCAATCCCCGCGCTTCTGTGATGTTCCTGTTTTTTTTTGCATAGCGCTCCACAGATTGACCCGCGTCAGCACGACCTTTGACATTAACGTCTGCAAGTCTTTTTGGTTGTCATGCCAACACCAGATTCACCTAGTCTTTACTCTATGCTGTACCCTCTCATAGGGACGTTGGTGTCTGTGGTAGTCCATGCCCACGGTTGGTTGTTTGGGGATGTTGATGGGTAGTCAACGCCCATAGTATGTTCCATAAGTATTTATTGCTAGTCCATGCCCCTTTTTACAGAGATATTTTGTTTACTCTGCGGTGTACCCCTTTTCAAGGGAAGTTATGTGTTCTTTTTGGGTAGTCAACGCCCATAGTATATTTTATAAGTATTAATGGCTACTCCATGCCTTTGTTCCCAGAGATATTTAGTCTGCTCTGCGGTGTACCCTTTTCAGGGGAAACTTTGTTTTTTTGGGTAGACAACGCCCATGCTGTCCTGCAACGTACCCTTTTCAAGAGAGGTTCAACGTCTCCTGTTATTGGTAGAGATTGTTTGTACACTGTGTTTTATCTGAGTCTACCTTTTTGTGGCTACTGGCCAGGGCTTCATTTAGGTGAGACTTCGAGTTGTATTTTTGTCATACATTAAGTGTCGACATATCTTCATCAAGAGTTGTGTTAAGGGTAGTCTTGTTTGTTTCAAAACCTCACTCTTTTGTTAAGGAGAGAGGATGTGACATATTATGTCATAATGCTGAAGTCATAATGCTGAATCTTTGTTCTTTTCTCAAGTAATAATACTTCATGTTAAAGTCATCCTTCGTTGTACACTACTACTTTTGGTTATTCTAAAATGTGTACTTCCTTGCTGTTTGAAGCATATTAGGTATTATTACTGATTATTCCTTTGTTCTGCCATTACTCCATAAAGAGAGAGGATATGTAGTAAATACTATCTTCACTGTTCCTCTCTGGCTAGACAATACTATATCTATGACATCATAGAATGCCAGGCTGTCACTCTATCTCACTGTACCTTTCTATTACCTGTTGTGGCAGTTGGTCACCTGAGGCTGAGCTACCAACAGCGAGCTCCTGGTGGGGTTTTCTATCTATCTACTTACAATCATAACCTATCTGTCTAACCTGGAAGGAACCTGCAATAAAGGATCTTACTATCAAGTGGACTCTGCATCCTTCATTTATTACATGACCCGCTAATGCTAGACACAAAACGCTAGAGTAGGTACCTTAACCGATTGAACTATCTCTCTGAGATTTAGCTGTGGACGGCCCTGTAATAGGCGAGTGAGGCTACTGTTCGTACCCACAGTGGGGAGGGCACAGACCGAGGCACAAGCAGGTGTTATGTTACTACTTTTACTCAGACACACTCACTGATGGCCCATGGCATGTGGCAAGCTGCTGCCCTCCTCCTCCTCAGTTATGCAACCTCCCATGGCACAGTAGGGACGGTCACCTGCTTGTCTCTGGCGCCAGCGACCTTTCCACCCTAACCTGTCGGGCTACTGCTACCTGCACAACAAACGTGCTCTTCAGATAACAGAGACTGCAAGTACCCACTCAGTGCGGGACCCTGGTTTACTTAATAGGCTTTTCCACCCCACGGGGTGCTGGCATTCGATTCCTGCTTTTGCTGCCCCCAAAACTGCACACGCCATCAACTCCAGCCCCCACCCCCTTCCCCGAGGGCACCTGCTTTGTTTTGAAATGGTTGCATATGCTGCAATTAGGCAGGTCTGGGGGTCGGACTGTCAGCCTCTTGGCCACTCTGGGCGGCCTCTTTCTATTACTGGAGGGGTGAAAGAACAACAAAGCCTTGTTTGCAAGTAAATGGTCTTTCAAAGACCTGTGAAATACACGGGTGCGGCTGTGTGTGTGCCTGGGAAGCTGTCTCAGGCCGGGCTGACACAACTTAACCATCTAAGGAGGGGGAGACACCAGATGGTTGGGGGTGTGATTCCATTGAATTTTTTTTTAATTTCTTTATTACATTTGATCTTTTCCGGTACATTAAATCACAAGCATCTGTATATAGCAACACATCAATGGAATCAATTGTGACATATTATGTATACAGGTCAAACAATTCCTGCACTTTACTGTCTCGCCAACCACGCCTGGGTTGTGGGGGTTACATGTACATACCCAGGGCTCCTTCAGCCGGCACATTCTGTCATCTCCAGTGGAGGACCGGGACAAAGGTGTTATGTGCGCCTCTCCATGTCAGCGAAGGTAAGTTGTAAGAACATCAGTGCGCACAGATAAGTATATTTCGCAATGAGATCTAACTCTGGATTTGCATCGTTACATGTCACAAATGGGTAGATCAATGTACATGCCAACGTTAAGTCCGTGCATCAGATATATTTGTACTTTTAAAAAAAAATTATATAATACTACAACCTCATTCAACTATAGTGAATAATAATTCAAAACAAAAAGAGAGACTCAGTTAACCAAGTGCGTGTATTTCAAGTGTCTAGAGTACCTTCCGGGTGGAGCCAGCACTAGACTGGCGTGAGTATGGTGTGCAGGCTGCTACTCTGATTATCTATATGATTGCGTTGTTCTGGAGGCGATGCGCTACAGGAGCTGCCTTCGCGCTAAGTTTTTTTGTTTATTCCCTAGGGGAATGTGAGGTTCCTGCCTAACCCAATAATAGCAGTGGGGGCGGCTGTTAGGTGGCCCTTCAAGTGTCAGGTCTTGCTCGTTGCATCGGAGGTGTCTGCTGCGTGGCGTTAGAGCAAGTAAGCTTCCCTAGCATGTTGCCCCAGGTCTGCGCGATGGGATGTGTTTGCAACCCTGCCGTCTCTTCCCTGTGTAGGGTGGTGCCCTCTGCCCGCGCCCAGACTTCAAGTGATTTCACCCAGTGTGATGCCTCTGGCAGATCCTTATGTCTCCACCTCTTAGTTATGAGGTGTTTCGTGGTTGAGGCCCAGGTCCCGAAACCTGGAGTCCGCCCTATTGGTCTTGGCTCTCTTATAAAGCCACAGGAAGCAGACCTCCCACATGGAGGGCATCTCAATGCCCGTGCAACTAGTAAGTGTGTCCGATACCGTGCACCAGTAGGGTAGAAGCAGGGGGCAGGACGATAACATGTGAAGCAGGTCAGCGCCCAAGAGACGAAACCTCGGGCTTTCGGAAGTGGTGGCGTTAAAATATTTATTTATTTTGTCTGGTGAATGATATGCCCTATATAAGTTTGTATTAGTTTGAATCGTGAATTGCGCGGTATGTGCGCGGCGCTAGCGCGCGGCGCTAGCTATAACACGTTCCCACTCTTTATCCATCCAAGGGTGGCCTCTGTCCAGGATGTACGGAGTCTGTGCGGTGGTTTCAATACATGAACGAGCAGAGCTTGTACCAGCCAATGTATCACATGCGATCCCTCCCCCATCACATGCAAGTACTGTATTAACTGATGCGTCAGTGGTTCGTTGGTCATGTCACCCCACCCTTGTGTGAATGTTTGCATAATGGCTGCGTGCAAAAGAAACGGACCCGCCGGCAGCCCGGTTTCTACCGTCAGTGTCGCGAAAGGTAGCAGGGCACCGTCCACGTACAAATCTCCAAGCGGCTCCACACCTGCTGCAACCCAGGGTGTCAATGTCATGTCCGTTATGGGGGCTCTACCTCTGGGCGTCCCAAAAAGCAGTAGTACCTGGGCATATGGGAGTGTGTCTTTTGTTAAGTGAAGGCTTCTCTTGAAACACCTGTGAGCCAGTTCGACATGTATTTGTGTCGGTCAAGGGGTTTTCCCTAGTGGGTGAAACAGTCCACAGATCTGGGACTGCATTCAGTCTGCATCTCCGGTTGCCATGTCCGCTAGGTTTTTGCAGCTAACCCACCTTGCGACACACTGTAGTTGCGCCGCTAAATAATATAGTTCTAGATGAGGGACTGCTAAGCCTCCGCTTTCCTGGGGTGCATATAGTTTCTGCAGTGCTATCCTAGGTCGCCCTGGTATATAGAACAAGGGAACCCGTATAGGTAGCATGGGACCTCGGGTAATTAGAATTATAGAGTAAACAAAGGTCCTAAGCTCATTTCAATAACATGAAAAAATGATAAACACAGACATTAAATGAGAACTGCGTTTTGTTTTGACTCCAATATCCAGCCGGACAAGGAGATGTTTATTACAAAAGATTTTTTGATTATATGCAAATTTTTAGAAGTGGGACAACCCACCAATGACTAGGCACAAGCCTGTACCGAGACCAAGGGGACAGTAAAAAGGAAAATAGGGAAAATTAACAGGCAAACAATTTTTGGAGAAAAAGGTGGCTTACAGTGCATTCAATTATTATGTAAGCTCTAACCAACAGTAACTACCACACATATCATAAACATAAAAGAAGGCAGTTCTGTGCAAACAGTCGACGTAACGTTTCGATCCCTATCTCCAAAATCAAGTCGGGATCATCTTCAGGACTACACTATATAATTTTGCCTGTGTGATTATATCAGCCTGTAGGGATTAAACAGGGAAACAAAAATATATGGGAAACAGTTTAGCAGAAAAATATCTAACATGTCAACAACAATTTACTAAAGTGCAATTTCAGTGTGAAAAAATTAATAAAAAGTGCAAGAGCTATGTACAGTGTAATCTTGTGTATTTACAAGTTCCCAGCGATCAGGGGGACCATTTAATGCATTATGCCAGTGAAGGCGAACACGTGAAAAAAAATTGTTTGCCTGTTAATTTTCCCTATTTTCCTTTTTACTGTCCTCTTGGTCTCGGTACAGGCTTGTGCCTAGTCATTTGTGGGTTGTCCCACTTCTAAAATTTGCATATAATCAAAAAATCTTTTGTAATAAACATCTCCTTGTCCGGCTGGATATTGGAGTCAAAACAAAACACAGTTCTCATTTAATGTCTGTGTTTATCATTTTTTCATGTTATTGAAATGAGCTTAGGACCTTTGTTTACTCTATAATCCTAGGTCGCCCAGCATTCCAGATCAAGCCCCAGAGCATCTCCTCCAATTCCCTGAAGAGCTTTACTGGGATATACACCGGGAGGTTCGCAAAATAATATAATAACCTGGGCAGCACTATCATTTTGGATAAAGTGACATGGCCCATTACGTTAAGTGGCAAGGACTTCTAGAATTGCATCTGTGCTCTGATTGCGCAAACTAATGTTGCCCTCCAGTATGTCGACCTGGGACCTGTAAATATATATTCCTAGGTATCTGAACGTGGTCTGATACCAATTAAGTGCAGTTCCATTAAAGATTATAACAGCTGCGGCTACATCCTCGCTAAAATAGTAAGCGCCTGATTTGGTCCAATTTACCCTAAGGCCCGATACCGACTCAAATCTACAGAACAGTGCTGATATTTCCAGTGGCACAGAATGAAGATCTCGTAAATACAATCACAGCTCATCCGCATATAGGGACACTGTATGTTATTCATCACTTAAGGGGATGCCCCACTGCGCGCCACCCTCCCGGAGGAGAGCCGCTAACGGCTCCATAGCTAGGGAAAAAAGTAATGGTGACAGAGGGCATCCCTGTCTGGTCCATTGTCTCACCCTGATTTCATCTGATAGGAGCTTGCCCATGCGAACTCTCACTGTGGGCCGTTGGTACTTCAATTGCACCAACTGTAGATAGTCATCCCCCATCTCATATTTACGTAAGACCGCTGCGAGGTAAGGCCACTCCAACTAATCAAAAGCCTTCTCCAGGTCCAATACCAGACAACAAGATCTGGGCCAGCGGTCCGTGGCATATTTCTGGATATGGAACCATCGCCGATTATTTAGGGAGGTACTTATGGCGGATATAAATCCATTCTGGTCGGAATGCACCAGAGTCTGCACAAACAGGGCAAGAAGCTCAGCTAGGGCAGAGTCAAGAATTTTATAGTCTGTGTTTAACAGGGCCAATGGGCGATAAGACCCCAGGAGGTCAGGGTTTCTTCTGGGCTTCAAAAGAGAAACCAGCGTTGCCTCATTTTGTGTGGGGGTGAGCGTTGAATATTCCAGTGCTGCCGCGTATACCCGTAACAGCTCTGGTACCAATACATCTGAGTATGCCTTGTAAAATTCGTCAGGTAGTCCATCTGGACCCGGTGTCTTGCCAGTCGATAGAGAATATATACTATCCCTAATTCCTCCGGCAACAGAGGAGCACCCATTTCCTCCTATTGAGGATCCGTAAGTTGCGGCAACGTTAGTGTAGACAGGAAATTCTGTATGTCTGTTTCCGTGGCTGTCAGGTAAGATCTGTATACTGTGGAGTAGTGTTCCTCAAAAGCGTGGTGTATATCTGTTCGGGTGTGCACTATGACTCCCTGTGTATTTTGTATTGCTGTCACGGGTGCCACAGTCATGTCTTGCCGTATCAGCCACAATAGCAACCTGCCAGGTTTATCTCCCATGTGATGAGTGCGTGCTGCATAATTTAAATTACGGTGACGGTCTAGTAATCTAGAGTGTTCATCTCTAAGTCGTTCCAATGGACCAGTGTTACCTGCCAATGCCTCCTCTTCCCTACGAAGCAGGTCCGTTTCAAGGCTCATGAGATCTGTCTCTAACTCGCCGCATACCTGCCTGCGCACCAAGGCGGGTCCCCCTGATCACGACATGTCCCGCTCCGCCAAAGGCGTCGTGGCCATGCCAGCGTTCTTCTCAAAATACTGGGGGATGTGGGCAGCCAGCAGGCCCCGGAAGCGCGCGTCTAGTAAAAGGTCTGGTTGCAATCTCCAGGTTGGGATCGGCGGACGGGGGCGCTCTCATGACACCTCCAAAACATGCGGGTTATGGTAGGAGTGCGTCCGGCCTAAATAATAAACCTCCAATACATAGGGCAGCAGTCTGTCCGAGAGCATATAACGGTCCAGTCGCACGTGCATGTCATGGGCTCCTGAACAATAAGAGTATATCCTGTCCTGGGGATGTCTATGTCTCCAGGCATCTTTCAGGTGCCAATGTGCAGCCCAATTAGTCAGTGCCTTCATAGCGTGATGTGTGCTTGTGCCCGGAAAGGGTAGGAAGGAGCGGTCTAGCGACACATCAAGGACGCTAATATAGTCGCTGCCTAAAAGCATGGGGATGTCAAGCCAAGGCGCAAGAATGTGTGATACTCTATCTAGGAATGCAACCTGTTCTGTGTTGGGAACGTATATCGATGCAAGCTCTATCTGTCTGCCGTCCAGTGCACCCCTGACTATAACATACCTCCCCTCCACATCTACCTGCGTCTGTGTGATCGTGAGTGGAACACCCGCCCTCACCCATATTAGTGCACCTCTCGCGAACGCTGAGTACCCTGTGGCGAATAGCTGGCAGCGCCAGCGACTGTGTACGCGCTGGATTTCTGATTTTGCTACATGGGTCTCTTGCAGCAAGGCAATTTGTATATGATGAAGCTTGAGGTACCAATAGATCTGATACCTATGCGCTGGCGAATGCATACCCTCACATTCCATGTACCTATCTTAAATGTAGACATGATCCCCACAATGCATCAAGTAAATGTGTATTTGTAGCAGCCCAACATACATGCACAGTAAGTACAGCTTAGCGATATACACCCTGTCAGGCATGTTGACTCGCAACCCCTGACCTTGTATAGAACCACTCGGAACAAATGATGCCTCATCATGAAGTCTCAATAAAAAGACAAAGACAATCATGTATAATACCAAAGGGCGAAAATGCAACCAGCAATCGTCCAAACCTCCAACTGGATAGAACAGTCAAAATGATCCGGGGGTGCACTGTGGGCTACTCTACGTTAATATACAATCAACTTGTCTAACATCTCGGAGGCTCCCCTTTTGCAGGCAAAAGACAATATAGGTATGACAAACTGCATACGTTAACTCAGGAGCACACATTGGGTGGGTCATGTGCCTGAATGCCCGCAGAATAGCTACAAAATACACACTGGCGTCCCGCCACCTCCCTCCTGAAAACCAACAGCAATCTCACCAATGAATGAACAGCGTGGGATCATACCGACTCACATCTCAAATGTCTATCAGTGCAACAGTAGTCCACCTCCACACATACACCCCAAAACCTCGATCCGTAGTCCCGGCATAGACAGGAACTTGCCACATTTATGCTATCAGGTCCGCCGTCTGTGGGGTGACATCTGGCTGCTCGGTCGAGTCCTATGAGTTCTGCAAGCCATATAGCCGTTCGTCGTCACTGGACAAATCTCATTGGCTGGAGGTAGATGCTTCCTCTGCCCTCGGTGACCCGCTGATCTCTACCACGGCCTGTAGGCATCACCTTGCCAGCAAAGGATCAGTTCCGAGTTCGGGCCCATTGATGGTGAGGGTGGTGCCCCCAGTCTCGCAGTTCTGCGCTCCCTACGTCGGCGGCGGAAATGACCTTTCAGCCTGGGCAGTGGTGCAGTTGCAGGTTTATCATGAGGCCCGCATTAGTGAAGGTGTCCAGCCACTCCTCCGGGGTGTTAAAGAAGTGTGTTTTGTCATTGGCTACCACCCGCAGCCGCGCAGGGAACAACAAGGAATATTTCAAGTCATTCTGCCTCAGACGTCTCTTCACTGACATGAACGAGGATCCCTGGCGCTGTACCT
Organism: Lissotriton helveticus; assembly: GCF_964261635.1. Taxonomy (NCBI): domain Eukaryota; kingdom Metazoa; phylum Chordata; class Amphibia; order Caudata; family Salamandridae; genus Lissotriton; species Lissotriton helveticus. Next base: position 1,973,778,444 of record NC_136059.1, read on the forward strand.
AGATGGTGTAGTCTGGAAAGAACATTACTTTGTGATTGCCTATGTGGACTTCGTGGAGCTTCCTGGTCTCTTGTAAAATTGTGTCCCGATCCCGGTAGTTGAGAATCCGAAGAAGTAGGGGCCGTGGATTCGATCCCGTGGGGGGGGCCTCGCCGGGACCCTGTGGGCTCGCTCTATGTCAAAATGTGGTGAGAGGGATCCCTCCGGCAAAAGATCTCTGAGCCTAGTCTCCACGTGCAGGGCAGGTTATTTTCCTTCCCATTTTTCCGGCGCACCCACTATGCGGACATTGTTATGTCTTGCTCTACCCTCCGCATCCTCTGCTCTATCTTCCAGGAACTCCACACAGTTTAGCAGGTCGTGCACCTATTTATCCGACTGTGTCACCAGCGGCTTGATGTCAGCGGGCGTAGACTCCAAAGCAGTGGTGCGGTCCGCAAGTTTCGGGTGATCTGCATGCAGATGTGTAAGGTCGATGGCAACCTTAACAATTTTGGATTCCAAGGAGATGCAGGTTTGATTGATGGTTTCCTCTAAGCACTCCATTGTGGCTAACACCGCGTCCAGCTTGCTGGCAGTCTGATCCGCCGATCCCTGCTTTGCCATTTTATCCGTTCTGGGCTTGGACGGCGTTGGTGTGGCTTGCGCTTCACCCGTTCCGCGCTCGGGTGCCACCCGACATCGGGGTGCTGACTCCGGCCACCTCTACTGTCCTCACACCCAAAGAGCTCCACGTCACCTGGATGTGCGCGGCGCTACGGTTCCCTCTCCAGCAGGCCTTAATCAGCAGATATTCGACAGTTCTCGGCTTAAGTAGTGGGATCCCGCTGACCGTTCTCCTAATTCCTCCCCACACCTTCTTCAGTGACCACAACACACAGTTACCTGGGTCGTGGTAGTTATGGGTGTAGCAATATACTATTGGGCCGAGAATCGAGTTGGGTCAAGGAGAGTGGCACTTTGAGCAGGCTGCAGCTACTGACTCCTTCATCAGAGGGCTGTCCAGGCAGAACGTGTGAGTTAACAGGTGTTACTTGGCCATACAGTAGCGTGTTCACATCAGCTGCGCGGGGGCCGTGAGGTTGGCGGCGGGAAGTTTGCTGCTGCTCCAGGCGACAGTAGACTGAACTCCAAGACCGTGCCCCTGCCCCTACGCAGCAACGACCCCACAGGGGTAGCAGCTTCTTAATATTCCTGCCTTCAACACAGCGAGGTAAAAGAGCTCCTGGGTATTGTGGGGCGATTCCTTAGGAGGCGGGGACTGTGTGTCACACTCAAGGTGAGTAGAGCCGTGCCCCAGCGCCGCACCACATCTACCAGCGTCACACACAGTGATGAGATGCTAATGTTCACTGGGGCAGATGGGGAGTGACGGTGTGCGGTGTGCAGACGCCCAAGGGTAAATCCCCCTGCTGGAAAGTCACACCTCAAGTGCAACTGCAGCCTGAGCGGCCAAAGCAGCGCTGTCCCGCAGCTTCTCCCCATTTCCGCTTTGGGTGATGACAGAAGGATTGCAGGCTTCACAAATCTGCACAGTACGTCAATGACGTCTCAGGGGCCCCAGTCGCCATACGCCACTCACCTTCAATTATGTGTGGGTGCTCCGCGAAGCAGCGGTCAGCCACAGCCCTTGGTCCGGCACCGGGGGGCACAGTCACTGCAGCCCGCCATGGCGGCAGCAACAGCCATGTCGGTCTAAGCAATGGCCACCTGTAGTTCAGCAGCAAGAGGCGGAGGAGAGCACTCCCCCCCAGTTGCGTCCTGCAGTGAGCAACTCCTCAATCGGGCCAGACAGGGTCTGCACACCGCACACCCCCGCAGCTCCGCAGTCGTCGGGCACCGGGCCAGGCGAGGCAATGCTCGAAGTTCTGCAAACCGCACCGCCGGGACTCCAGTCACCGCCCGCACAACTCTGACAGTGTAAGCCCGGGAGGCAGGGGGCGGGTGTATGCGGTACTACACCAGGGGCCGGGAGTTGCTTAGATCCGCTCCACGGCTAGTATGTTGGCCATATTGGAAGTCCGGCCTTCGCCATCTTACACTGTCCCTCATCCACAGTAAGGCGAGCGTCATTCAGTGCCATCCCGAACCCGCAAAGACAAGCAGGCAGCGCGTCTGGGTCTGCCGCCACAGCGCACCACATTGGGAGGGAGGGCGAGGGGGGAGGAGAAAAGTAGACCAAACTATTTGAGTGTGAAAAAGGCCGCTTTATTAGGAAACAGGTGCACATTACAATATATATAAACCTGGCAAAGCCTTCCAAAACTAGACCTCACTAAATAAATAATTAACTACAAACCCCGCCCCCACCCCCTCCCCTAAAATTCTTTTGCCCCTCCCCCACCCAACAATACAGCATTAAACATTACAATAACATTATAAACATAACATCATCAATAAAGCATTACATCATCAATTACATCATTACGTCATCGCATATCACACTACGTCATCAAACAACCCCAATCACATAATGAAAACCAGGCCCTCGATAACCAAAAACCCTGCCTGACCCTTCACCCCTGTCAAGACCCCCCAAAACCTGAACGGTCAAGCAATGACCAACTTCCCCTTCACCTGTCAATCAATGAATCAGACCAATACTCACCAAAAACTTTACAATAAACAGCACCGAAACAACAAAAACCCCGCACTGCACCTGTTCCTAGCGACAAATACAAACCATAAACCCCTTGAACACCTGTTAACAAGAAAACAGCCTTTGGACCCAAAAGACGAAAACTATAAAAAAGAAAGGGAATATAAAATCTCTACAAAAAGAAGGAGGAAAGGAAAAAATTCACCAAGAGTCAAGAAAAATTAATTATCGGGAGGGAGGGAGGGACAAAAAACGCTAACTGTGCTCCTAGCCACCAGGTCACCAAACCTAAAATGGTGGCTAGGGGGAGGTAACACAGGAGTTTATAATTGGGCTGGCAAAAACCTACTAAACCAGCCCAATTTTAGAACGTTCTACATTTTGTTTAAACCCCTCGCAGCCCTCCCAAAATGCCCGGGGGAGGGGACCTCCCTTCGGTCAGCTCCCTCCCCCAAGCTCCCCTTGGGAGGGAGGGCGAGGGGGGGAGGAGAAAAGTAGACCAAACTATTTGAGTGTGAAAAAGGCCGCTTTATTAGGAAACAGGTGCACATTACAATATATATAAACCTTGCAAAGCCTTCCAAAACTAGACCTCACTAAATAAATAATTAACTACAAACCCCGCCCCCACCCCCTCCCCTAAAATTCTTTGGCCCCTCCCCCACCCAACAATACAGCATTAAACATTACAATAACATTATAAACATAATATCATCAATAAAGCATTACATCATCAATTACATCATTACGTCATCGCTTATCACACTACGTCATCAAACAACCCCAATCACATAATGAAAACCAGGCCCTCGATAACCAAAAACCCTGCCTGACCCTTCACCCCTGTCAAGACCCCTCAAAACCTGAACGGTCAAGCAATGACCAACTTCCCCTTCACCTGTCAATCAATGAATCCGACCAATACTCACCAAAAACTTTACAATAAACAGCACCGAAACAACAAAAACCCCGCCACCCAGAAAGGCAGGGGGGGGGGGGGAAACTACACCACCCCTTCCTTTCTGCCCCCCCCAACTAGGAAATTAGAAACAGATACTACTAAAATTCAACGCTGCATCGCCAGTGATCGTGCCAAAACTTCACGCAACTCCAATAAATACAGATCCATCCCCACTCTGGAAAGGTGAACACCATCAACCCTGAAAAATTCCACCGTGTCAAAGCGTATCTCCCGATGAGAAATCCTGCTGAAACCAAGGAAACGGCAACATCTAGAAACTTCAGAATTTACCTTTTTCCTGGCCCTGTCTACAGCTCTGGGATTGACCGCTCCTCTCCAAATCCTACGCGGCACTAGTTCGGTCCAGAAAACATGGCAACCAGCCCAACATTGCTTAATGAGACTCAAATCCTTCTTGATAGCTCGCAACAATACAACACCCTTAGTGGTATAGAGATCATTCTCCCCCAAATGAATCACCAGAATGTCAGGACATACCCCCGCCCACCATACTGTTGTTGAGACATGGAATTAACTCCCTCCAGAGCATACCACCTTTCCCCTTCCAAACCATGTTAAACATGTGAGCATTAAAACCCAGAAGCTCTCCGAAGTAACTCTGTGCCGCCTGGACTCGGGCCCATTTCACGAAGGAATGCCCAACTATCCAGACTGTCACCACTGGAGAACGGGGCCCAGCGACAGATCCTATAAAAGAATACATAGTTAAAGCTTATGGAAAGGAAGATGACGCATGCGCCTCCTCCGCCTGACTTCTCACGTAATGCTGAAAGCAGTTTGAAGACCAACGCCCCAACCTCATGATGTCCCTTTGCGTCCATCCTCTATTAAAAGCTTCAGTTGCAGCACCAATCCAAAAAGAATGTGTACCATATAAATTCCCATCCAACCCCAAGTGTTGTAACGCCTTGCGCAAAACCATGCGAAATTGGTATGCTGTAACAGGAGTGTTATTAATATGCTGGAAAACAAGGGCATCCTCACCACCCCCTGATAAAGAACGCCAGCGCCGGGCCAACAGTAGAGGGCAAGTGATCTTAGGAAAGCGCGCTTCCAACCACACTCCTTTCCCCAACTTCTTCTGATCCGTTTTGGAACTGGCTAACCAAACATGTACCCCCTCATCAGAACAAAAAACATCACGCCAAAAAATCATTTGGAGCCCAACAACTCCGATACCCTGAAAGCTCCAAAAAACATAAATGCCATTAACATTGAGAACAAGCAAGACTCAAAGTCATCTGAACAAACCGAAGGCAAAATAGCTAACAACCGAGCCAGCATCTGCCAAGATAACGGGGCCCTTAATCTACTAGAATGACCTTGTTCTCTAGCCCAGCCCTCAAGCATTCTCCTGCCAATCTCACCTGCCGAAGGAGAATAACCCCAGACCAACTTACCCATGAAAGCTATCCCTGCCAGTTTTCCAGCAATAGTTACTCTAGTTAGACCCTTATCCATGAGATCTAAAATGAATTTCACCACATCTTCAGAACGACGCCAAACCTCCTCACGCCTGCAAGCGCCGGACTCCAGAAACTCCCTCCAAGCTAGAGAATAAGCTGAACGCGTAGACACAGATAAAGAACCTACCACCAGTTGTAAGACCCGACGTTGCCTACGTGCCACAGATGAATCGGCATCGGGGTTGGTGATCTGTCTGCCTCCCTGGCCAGTCCACGGAATCTCCCCCACTGTGAACGAGACAAAGCATCCGCAATGTCATTGTCCACACCAGGAATGTGCAAAGCACGAAAGTGAATGTCGTGTTTCAAACAGCCCAGCACAAAGACTCTCATGAGCTTCAAGACCTGTTCATCCCTGGCGGACTGTCGATTAACAATCTCCACCACAGCCATGTTGTCCACACGAAAAAGCACCTTCTTGTGTGCCAAGACCTCCCCCCACAGGGTCAAAGCCACCAGTAAAGGAAACAGCTCCAAAAAGGTTATGCTGCGTCCACCATTCAACCACTCATCCGGCCATCGTTCTGCAAACCATCTCCCATTCCAATACAAACCAAAGCCTTCACTGCCTGCTGCATCAGAAAACATTTGTACATCCCACTGGAAGTCAACATCCCGAACCAAAGGTACACCATTAAAAGAAGAGAGAAAAAATTTCCACATTCTCAAATCCTCCTTGACACCAGCAGACAAGCGAACACGGTGGTGAGGCAAATGTTGACCTGCAAGGGCCCTGCCCAATCTGCGACAAAAAGTTCTCCCTGCTCTCACCACCCTACACGCAAAATTGAGGTGACCTAGCAACACCTGAATATCTTTCACCATCACTTTCCGTTTTGACAACATGGTTTCCAGCAACTCCAGCATCTTCACTTTTTTATCCTCTGGCAAGCGAGCCCGCATTGCCACAGAATCAAGTTCAATTCCCAAAAAGGACAAGACAGTGGCAGGACCTACAGTTTTCTCGGGAGCTAAAGGAACTTCCAGATCCTCCATAAGCCCTTGGAAAGTGTCCAGAGCAGACTGGCACTCCGCGGAGCCCGGGGACCCGACAAAGAAAAAGTCATCTAGGTAGTGCGTTACCAGTGAGTGACCAGACTGATGAGTAAAATACCATTGTAGAAAAGTGCTGAAACACTCAAAAAGAGCACAAGAAATGGAGCAACCCATCGGCAATGCCTTGTCTACATACCATTTGCCTGAAAATTATATGCCCAGTAAACTCCAGTCATCTGGATGGACAGGCAGCAGCCGGAAAGCTGACTTAATATCGCACTTAGCCATCTCAGCAGCTGCGCCCGCGGTCACAACAAGTGACATGGCTACGCCAACTGAGGAATAAGAGACCGAAATGGAATCTGGATCAATAAAATCATTTACAGACGACCCTTCCGGCCATGACAAGTGCTGAATAAGCCTGAATTGTCCCGGATCTTTTTTAGGGACCACTGCAATAGGTGATATTATCAAATTATGGATCGGCCAATCATGAAAAGGGACAGCCATCCTTCCTTCATGCACTTCTTTGTTCAATTTGTCTTGCACCACTGCGCCATGCTCAGACGCTGATTTCAAATTAGCAGACCATCTCCTTTGTCTGGAACCCATGTAACCCAAACGAAATCCAAATTCAAAACCTTCCAATAATTTCTGTTTCACAGCTTCATCATCATAGTCCTGAAGTGCAAGGCGCAACTTTTCCAACCTAACCGGCGTATGAGCCCTTGGGCCCAACACCCCGATGACCTCTAGATCCCCTACCCCCTGAAAACTGCTGGAACGTCCCCAAACCACCTCCACCTGACTGTTTCCCCTGTTGACCTGCTGCCGACTTGTTGTCCCAGCACCTAGCCAAGGGGTGCCGCTTACCACAACCGGAGCATTCATGTCTGAACTTACAATACTCTCTACTACAGGACCCCTTGTTAAATTCCCAGCATGTGCCAACTCCAGACTGTGTGTTTGAACTACTCCCCACCCCTCCCCGGGTGGGCTTGCCCTGAAAGGGCCGGTAAATTAAAGGGAGACCACTGGCCGTAAAAATCGTCTTACCCCCCGATGCAGATCCCATAGTATGCTGCCATAAATCAGTGTCCAGCTCCCCCCACTTGGCCTCCGGATCCCAAGCCATCCTGGCCCTGAACTCCTCATCATATTGGGACCAAGCAAAGCCCCCCCCTGTAAGCTGCGCCTTACGTATAACATCCATGTATTTAAAAAGAGACACGCTGCGCTCTGGAAATTTTTCACAATACACACTCGCATAAATAAGGAATGCAGCCGTCCAATTCTCAATGGTTAATGGAACTCTAGGTCGTTTTGCAAGCTCAAACTCTTCTTCTTTGGACCCTTCTTTGGACCGGACTTCCCGGTGGAGCAGCTTAAGAAGTTCAACATATTCACCCTTCCAAATTCTCTCTTTTGTAACCAACATTAAATGGGCACCCAAAGGCTTCGTGACCCCCATATAAGGCAATTTTTCAATTCCTTGCTAGCCAATGGCTCTTTTACACCACTTGAAGCTTCAGTGCTAGTACTACTCTCCACTTTACCTGTAACCTCTAAAACCTCGTCAGTGCCCACAGCAGTGTCTTTAACGTAATGTCCCTTTAGCAACCGCCCTTCACCAACCCCAACAGCCCCTTCCCCACCTGTGCCCACAGACACCATAGTCGGTTTGGCCTGTGCAGCTAACTGCTCACCTGGTAACAAAGAGACCACTCTCGCAGGCTCAGCCTGTGGTGCCGATACCAATGTATCCTGTCTTCGAGGCGCCCTGACTGACGGGCCGTGTTCTCGTCTCTCCTTTACTTGTCGTTGCACCGCTTGAGCCTGAAAAACACTACTAGACACATGAGAGGGCTCCCCCCCCTCCACGGCCCGTAACTCTCCTTCTTCGGGACTATCTTCATCATAATCCAGGACCACTGAATCAAGTTCAGCAGGAAACACCACACTACGGGTCTTACCTAACCCGGCATCAGCAATATTACATGTGAATTGTTGTGAAGAACCTCCAGGAGGGGGAGCAGACTGTACACGCCCGTACCTCCCCTTGCACTGACTCTGTGGCTCCATAGCCGACGGTAAGGTGGACCACCTAGACCTGCTATTCGTTGGGGCCAGCGGGGTCACGCCGGACCCTCGTGTGCTGACCGCGGCGGGTTCCCTCGGTGGAACAGAGAGGGCCGCGCTAGGCATTCTCCTCACTTCACCTCGGCGAAATTGGACTGGACCACGCCCTGCCAAGTCGGGACCGGCGCACCTATCCCTGTCCTGAAAAGAAAAAGTTTGGACTGGTGTACTAGGATCCCTAACTACAACACCTGACGCAGACCTTATCCCCTGCAAATTAGCACCCACAACCATCCCTTGCAACCTATCCAAAGATCGCCCTCTAATACTACTCCTCACAGCCACCTCCCTGACCGGAGAGTCGCCTATCACTTCGTCATCTTCACTGCAATCCAAATTATCAACCGCCACCGCTGAAGAAACTCGAAGAGGAGCCCCTGCTCCCCAAACTTGACCCTCACCATCCTTCTGTAATCCACGCTGCGCCAAACCTGCAGCCCCAAAATTTTCCCACCCAGGAGAACCAAACATCAAATAGGGGCCTCCTGCACCCCCCGGCCAATATGGAACAGCCCCCACAGGCCCCTGTACAGGCCAACCACTTACTTGCTCAAACCCCCGTCATGCTGGGACGTTGTGCCAGGAAAAACAACACCCTCTACGCTCCTTACAACCGGATGCGAGACCCCTGCAGAATTACCCACTAATGCCCCTTCAAGCCCCAACCTCCCTGCCCCAGCCACATGACCTGCGCCAGTGACCGTACAAGAAAAGGCTCCATGCCCCACCTGTGACACACCCCTATCCCCCCTCTGAAATCGTTCATCCACATTCAAAAAACCAAAAGACCCAGCAGCCCCAGGCCGAGAAACCTCCAAATCCAAAATAGCGCCAGAAACTGAACCCCCTTCCCCCATCTGAGCCCACTCCTCCTCTCCCCTGGAACCCCCCCCCCACTGACAATGAGGCACCCGCAGATGAACCAGGCGTAGAAAACAACAAAGGACTCCCTACATTATCCTCCCTCTCATTGACAACCATACCTGTATTAGCACCAGATAACACCTGACCCACCTGATGTTCCATACCTCCAAAACCCTCCAAACCACCTGAAGAAAACCTGCATGTAATATTCCTTTCAGCAATAGGCATCCCTGGCACAAACTGCCTCGAAGGTGTTAACAACGTCCCCTCCTCATTGCCAACGAAACCCTGTGACTCCACTACAATATGTCCTGGAGGGGATAATAACTGTCCCTCCGACTCCCTCATAGGCTGCCATGACTCCCGAGATTCTAACTGAAGGGAGCCCCTCCTCGCACCACGCACTGCCCGCCCCCTCACAGGCTCCGAATTTCTCTCAACAACCAGGTCAGAGGCGGAGCGCTTCGCACTCGCTCTCCGCCCCCCCCTCTTGACGGCCGCCTTCCCAGCAGCTGGTGCTGCCGAGCCTAAGGTTTGCATCATAGGAGCCCCGCCCGCCTGCACAATAGGCGCGCTCGTCAAAGCGCCTCCCGCCGCATTCCTAAGCACAGCGGGAGCACCAGACACCGCCGGAGCTCCCCCCACCTCACGCGCCATTCGCGCGGAAGAAGAAGGGGCCGGTCGCGCCTCCTGCTCACACCTAAAAGGAACGCCAGACACCGCCGGAGCTCCCCCCGCCCCCACCGCCATTCGCGCTTGACCAGGAGGGGCCGGTTTCCTCGTACGGGACCGGCCCCTCTCACTTACCTGCCCGGAGCGTCTCTTCTTTGGTGAGGAGCACGCCATAACCGCGGCAGCAACACCCGAGGAGGCCTGGCGCTGAGGGCGCGCCGGCCCCCCTCCAACCAACAGGTCCATGCTACCTGCTTCTGACAGCAGCCTCATCGCCTCTAAAACGCGATAATCCTCCATTTAGTCGAGTAAAGGGGGGAAAAATTAACACTAAAGGGCTACCTACAACTCTGAATTAAACACCACAAAAAACGCTAACTGTGCTCCTAGCCACCAGGTCACCAAACCTAAAATGGTGGCTAGGGGGAGGTAACAGGAGTTTATAATTGGGCTGGCAAAAACCTACTAAACCAGCCCAATTCTAGAACGTTCTACATTTTGTTTAAACCCCTCGCAGCCCTCCCAAAATGCCCGGGGGAGGGGACCTCCCTTCGGTCAGCTCCCTCCCCCAAGCCCCCCCTGCGGCAGATAGCAGGTTAGGAGCTGCAGTAAGAGTCCGATACTGGCTGTACATGGCAACTAGGCCATTCCTCACGGCCTTGTGGGTGAAGCCAGACCCCGGGCTCGCGCAGTGTAAGGGGTCCGCATCGGGGCCATACAGCCAACAGCCTCACCGGTCATTTGGTGCATAATCGGGCCCAGGTCATCCCAGATCATACATGCCAACATTTCAGAAGAGCAAAGAGGGAGATTTAAAAAAAAAAAAAAATCGGGAGAAGGGGGCCTTGAATCGCGTTACTGGCATGTATGGGCTTTGGAAGTGTGCTGCTGCAGTATTGGACATTTGAAACGCAAATGCACGTTTTTTTTTTCTTACCTTTCAGAAGCATGGAGCGCAATGGCAGGCAGAGAGAGGGCGATGCAACTGTTGTGCACTGGCCTGACAGGTTGCTGGCAGTGTATGCACCCCCAGTGTGGCAGCCTGGCTGAAACAGCTTCCTGTGCACCCCCCCCCCCCAAAGTACTTCACAGATCTTTAAAAGAGCATTCCCTTGTTAATGACGCTTAGTTGGTTTTTCACCCCTTATAGAGCCCCTGCATGGCCACTCTGACTATTGCTGGAAGGAATAACACTTTACACAATACCAAGCCCTGTCAGCTGAAACCCTGAGGAATCAGGTTTTTGCTTGCAGGAATCGGGAGGCGGGAGACTAGCCTTGAAATCGGTAGTCTCACGCCTGAATCGGGAGGGTTGGCATGTCTGTCCCAGATCGATGCCGCCAGTTCGGGACAAGGCCCCGCATGTGTCTACTCTTGCTGCAGTAGTGTCGGTATCCACGGCTATGTCCGGAGTTGTCAACCTGTTCAGGGGAGCCTCCTTCATATTTATTTATTTATTTTATTTATTTAACTTGTATAGCGCAACAGCTACCCAACCAAGGGTTTCCCGGCGCTAAAGAATCAGTGGTGGATGGCGAGACAAAGCATTTTCAGATGTTAAATAGCCAGGTTTTTAAGGCTTTCCTGAATTTCATATAGCTTACCTCAGAACGCAATGCGTATGGCATAGTATTCCAGAGTGAGGGACCAAGAAATGCAAAGGATTTACCACCCATACGTGATAGTTTTATTGTAGGGATGACAAAATGATTAGCTGTTGCAGATCTCAGAGTACGAGAAGGATGATAAGGACGTACAAGTTTTTGTAGATACTTGGGGGCTTTTTTTGTGAAGATTTTATGCATAATGCATAGGGATTTAAATTTGATCCGGCTCTCAATTCTCAGCCAATGTAGTTCTCGGATATATTTGGAAGTGAAAGACGAAATGGGGATTTTCCATAGCAGTCTCGCCGCTGCATTTTGTACTGTTTGTAATCTGCGGATCGTTGCCTTTGTTGCCCCTAGATATAGCACATTGTATGTATGTATGTATGTAGGCATACTTATATAGCGCGTCTGTCACCCAGAGGGCATCCTGGCGCTTTGACCACAGACATTCTTACAGGTGACAATTACACTGCCTTAGGAAAAGGGTAGGTTTTAAGATCCTTTCTAAAAGATGAGAGGTCCTCCTTGCACCTTAGGGCCAGAGGTAGGGAGTTCCAGAGCTTGGCGGCCGCGAAGCTGAATGAACGGCCGCCCATCCTCACCCTTTTTATCTTAGGAACAATCACCAAGAAGGCCGAGGAGGATCTCAAGAGTCTGGCAGCAGAGTACCAGGAAAAAAGACCTCGCAACACCACTGGACCCAACCCGTGTAAGGCTCTAAAGACCAAGCAAGCTGATTTAAAACAAATCCGTTTTTGCACCGGAAGCCAGTGTAGGTCCGAAAGGGCAAGAGAAGACGAAGCAGGCCATGGCCGCGAGAGCGCCAATTTAGCCGCCATGTTCTGTACCCGCTGTAGCTTCATAATTAGGGTACTAGGAGCTCCCAGAAGCAGTGCGTTACAGTAGTCTAACCTACTGAGAATGATACTACGCACTGCTTCCGTCCTCGCTGAGTGAGGGAGAAGCGGAAGAATCTTCCGCAGCATGCGTAACAGCAGCATGCAGGTCGCCGTGGTTTTATTAACGAAGGCGTCCAGCTGGAGACCAGGCCCGAGCAGGACACCTAGGTTACGGACTGAGTCCGCCGCTGCGACAGTGCCTAAGGTAGAAGAAGGCCAGAGTCCCTCTGGCAGAGGGCGAGATATACGATCTGCCGAACAGTAGAGAACTTCAGTTTTTGCCCCGTTAAACTGTAACGAGTTCTGACACAGCCAACCCGCAGCTGCCGACATGCATTGGTGAAAGGATTCCAAGGGGACCGCATCCCTGCCCTCGATGGAAAAAATAAGCTGAGTGTCATCGGCATAATTGATGACAGACATGCCGAATGACTTAATCAGACTTATTAGAGGGCAAAGGTATACATTGAAAAGGATCGGACTGATTGCCGAACCCTGCGGCACTCCCTGTTTTACCTCTCTCACCAACGAACGAAACGGCGGCATAGCCACAGATTGCCGCCTGTTACAGAGGTATGATGCCAGCCAGTCCAAGGCTAAGCCCGTTACCCCGGACTCCTGGAGCCTACCCAATAGGACCGCGTGGTCAACCGTGTCGAACGCGGCCGACATGTCAAGCAACACCAGAAACGCTGCTCCTCCCATGTCGACACGCGAACGCAGGTCATCCAGGACGGCCACCAAGGCAGACTCCGTACCGTGGGCCGGCCTAAAGCCAAATTGGGCCACGTCCAATAGATCGTTGGATTCCAGGAAGCTGGATAGGGCCCTTGTGACCAATTTCTCTAGGATTTTTATTGAGAAAGGCAAGAGTGAAATAGGCCTATGGTTGGTCGGACATAAAGGGTCCAAGGTGACTTTTTTTAACAGTGGCGTAATCACTGCCAGTTTCCAGCTATCCGGGACCCTGGCCCTGGTCAAAGACTGGCAGCAGATGGAATGGAGCGGGGGGAAAAGTTCTGCCTGGAACACCTTCCAGAATTTGTGCGGCAGGGGGTCTAACGGGGAACCGGATGACACACCATTTGCCAACAGACAGAAATCCTCCAGGGAAGGAATGGGAAATCAGGTCAGCCGAGGTTGCACTGCTTCCTCCATATTCACCTCCCGAGCTACTCCGCTGACTAGTCCCAAGGGGCAGAGATCAGGGTGGCTAGACACACTGGGGGCAGAGAGGCCCGCCAGAATGGTATTAATTTTTTCCTCAAAAGCCAAGGCTAATGAGTCGCAAAGCTCCTGCGAGGCCGTAATGGTAGATGTGACACAGGCTGGGTTGGAAAGATTTTTAACCAACTTAAACAAAGTTTGTGATTTGTTACCAGCCTTGGCCAGTGTGGCCTCGAGATGCTTGGCTTTAGCCAACCTAATCTGAGTTTTATACTCCTGGAGTGTTTTTTTTATAGACCACTCTATCTGTTTCTGAATAGTGTCTTCTCCAGACCCGTTCCGCCTGTTTACAGTGAAGTCTCTGCTGAAGAAGGTCACTGAAAAACCAGGGAGTGACTCTCTGCGGCTTATCTTTCACCTTACGCATTGGAATCAACCTGTCAAGTGACTCAACGAGCTGATGAGAGAGTTGAATAGCTCTCCTCCACATTCTGACCTAATGAAAAAGCCCTGGGCAGTAATGTGGGTATACTGGAGCCCGTAAATAACCGCGCCCACTGTCTCCTGAGTTTAGGCTTGAGCGGAGCGCTCTTACTCAGTGATCCAGCTGGTAACAGGATAGAAAAGTGGATCATTGCCATAGTCAAGCCTGGATGTTATTAAGGCATTGATGACCGTTCTCCTAGTGTGTTCGGGTAACATCCAACAGATTTTTTTAAGCCATTTTAATATTGCAAAGCAGGTGGCCGATGTCTTTATAGCTTGCTGCTGCATATTCAATGAGTCATCGACAATGACGCCTACGTTTCGAGCCTTCGTAGTCGGAATTGGGGGAGTACCCATTTCGGATGGCCAATGTTGGGGTCCCCAGAGTGCTTTATTTTTTCCCAAGACAATTAGCTCGGTTTTATCACCGTTCAATTTAAGAAAGTTTTCTTGCATCCATCCTGCAATCTTTCCCAATCCTAGTTTTAGGCTAGAAGGCTTATCACTTTCTGCAGACGAAAGAGAGAAGAGAAGCTGAGAATCGTCAGCATAGGAGAACATTAGCAATCCAGTCTCTTCTATGACTTCAGCCAGCGGGCTCATATACAAGTTAAAGAGTAGCGGGCTCAAAATCGAGCCCTGCGGTACTCCGTGTTTGAAAGTCACGGTGTCTGAACAGGCAGATTGCGAGAAGACTTGAAAAGTATGGTTTTCTAGCAATGACTTGATCCAGTTAATGACAGCCCCACGAATGCCTATAGAATGGAGTGTCCGCATAAGTACCGCATGTGACACCGTATCAAATGCGGCACTGAGATCAAGAAGCACAAGTGCCACCGTTTCTCCTCTATCTATCAACGCTCGGATGCTCTCCGTTACACCTAACAAGGTGGTCTCAGTAGAGAAGCCTGAGCGAAAACCTGATTGATGGGAGGGTAGTAAATCGTGTGTAGTTATAAATTCTGTGAGGGATCGATGGACATGTTTCTCCAGAATTTTTGCAAGAATGGGCAGGAGGGAAATTGGCCGGAAATTGGATGGTAAATAAGGGTCGGCATCAGCTTTTTTCAATAATGGATGGATCATTGCATGTTTCCATTCATCCGGCACATATTCTTCCTGAAGGGATGCATTTAATAGGTCAGTAATAACGGTCATAGCTTTCTTATTAAGTTGTTTTAGGACTGAACATGGCAACGGATCTTTAGGCGAACCCGATTTAATCGTATTGAGTAGATTAATGACGATATCGGTGTTAAGCATAGGCCAATTTTCTAATGTGGCCATGGGAATGTCGCCAACACCAGGGCCTAATATGTCAGTTTGATTGCTTGGTGTATCCGGAGAGGTATTAGAAGCATCCAAATTGGCTTTATGTTGTTCCTTTTGTGCTTGCTCAATGCCCTGATATATTTTATCCACTTTATTTACAAAAAAAGTAGCTAGTTGGTCACACTGTATTTTATTGCTGTCAGGCGGGGTTTGTGAGGTGTTTGAGCCAGCCAGCTCTTTCACTATTTTAAAAAGTGTTTTAGATTGATTCAGGGCCTCTGTGATTTTGGTACATACAAATTCAGCTTTGGCTTTACTACATTTCGTCTTGTAGTATGTTAATTTTAATTTGTAATCTTTCTTAGCCTCTAAAGAATAAGTCTTCCTCCACTGACGTTCAGCATTTTTACACCGGGTTTTTTCTTGCTTTAGAATCTCATTAAACCACGGAGCAGGGGGGCGTTGATTATTACCTTTTAACTTCATTTTAGGCAGACATGAGTCAATAGCTGTCGTCAGCCATTTTTGGACTGATGTTGATAGATTTTGCACCCTTGACTTGGTACAGGGTATGTTATCTTCCAAAAATTTATTAAGAATGTTAATGTCTAATTTTTTCCATTTCCTGACAACAAGAGTTGGAACCGATGTTATGTCCTTATTCAACAATTGTGTATGAAGAAAATTTGATGGGAAAGTGGTCTGACCAAGGAACGGGCATGGCCGGAAGGGTGACAATGTCATTAATATTGGAAAAGATAGGATCCAATAAATGACCAGCAGTGTGTGTAGGTCCAGAGTTTTTCAAAGTCAGATTGAGAGACGCTAGATCACCAATAAGTTCTGTGGCATTTGTACAATCCTCTTTGTCTAAATGTAAATTCATATCACCAACAATTGTGAAATTAGCAGCTTTCATTACTAGAGAGCCAATAAGTTCTGACATACTGGTCAACCAGTTTGACGCCAAGCCTGGCGGCCGATAGATAAGTGCTCCTGAAAAGGTGAAGTTTGGGGCAAGTATAAGTTTAAAAATAGCACCTTCACAACCGGAACATGGAAGTTTGCTGAATTCACAGTTATAGATTTAAAAAAAAATAATTGCTATTCCTCCACCGAACTTATTTTTCCGGTCAAGTCGCGTGATCGCGTACAAGTCCGGCAGAGCCACTGCAATATCAGGACCAGAGCTCTCTTGAAGCCACATTTCAGTTAGAAACATGGCGTCTGGTACCTCATCCAATAGTAGATTAAAAATCTCAGTCTTGTGCTTCGGTAGGGAACGGCAGTTCAAGCTGAGAAATGAAAAAGATTTTAAATCATAGTTAGAGTATTTCTTGCTGGTTCTATCCTCCAAGGCTTTCGTCCCAACAGAATTTATGGCAAGAGTACAATTATGGCAAACAGCTTTCTCCCTGCCTAACTCAAAAAGACTACATGACGATTGTCTTGGGGATCTCAGAGCCTTGAGTTGCTCGGAGGAAAATTTTATGACAGTGGGTACTGTTTCAGGTTTATATATTCCCCCCCCTGATGATACCTGTAGTACATTATTAGAATGCAGTGGAGTATGAGCCATAGCCCTCGGGCTCGACCGTGGCGCGGACGGGCGCAGACGGGCTGACTCTGGCGTGACTCCGGCGCTGAATACGGCGCGTCCGCAAATCGCGTCCGCTAACACGGAGAGTTGCCGTATCCTTATGTAGGGATGGCTAGAGCGCTGTCGGAGCAGCCGCCTCCCACCCAATATGTCTGCCGTTGGGAATAGTTTCCCGTGAACTCGGTACACAGCCCTAAAATCTGCTGTGACCGTCAAAGTGCGGGGAAGGGATTAACGAGGGCAGAAACTAAAATAAGTGCAGGTAAATGAAAATAAGTTTTAAAATTCGCCGTATAAAATTCTAGTTAACACACGCTCGCATTAAGCAGGTTAACAAACAAAATTCAGCAGCAGTCTACCTCCCGGCTTGTCGCCTCAGGAGGGGTCCAGTTTAATTAGCCAAACACATGAAACTTCAGAGCTCTACCTGAACACGTCTGACTCCATTGCAGCCGTAGCCACGCCCCGGGTGTGATTCTATTGACATCACTGAAGACCTCACTCGAGGGGGCAGAGCGGAGCCCCGGGAAATGGCTGGGGAATGAATAAAAGCTTTTTATGTAGGCAGGTCTGCTGGAGCATGAGCGCGCGGCAAAATGTACTAGGATTTTCCAGTTTTTATATATAAATACAGATAAAGGAAAACTTGTTTTCTGTCTGTATTTATATGTAAAAATCTGTTAAAACGGAAAACCGGGAGCCCTACTTATAAGTTCTTTCAGCTGATATGCAAGTTTCGCTAGTCTGGCCAATTCCATTGGAGTCCCCGAATTGAAGAGTAGTTTTATAGCATCTGTGCATCCGTCCAAGTACGCGTGCCACATTTTAAAAACAGCGGTTTCAATAAAGTGAGACGTGCATGATTCAATAATTGGCATGTGCAAACCAAGTGAGCCATGGATTCCTCGCAGTCTGCAGGAGTTAACCGCCTCTAATTTTTCCCAGCGGGCGTTAATATCTTTTATTGGCAATACAATGAGTCTCACTGACCACATTTGCTTTAAAACTGTCTTGTTCCAGACAGAGTCAAGATATGGCTGTCTCAATTTATCTTGGAAGGAACCAGCTATTAACATGACGTTACTACTAGAGGACTCTATTACCTCCATGTCACCTTCCTTGGATAATAGTCTGATTTGTTTAAAAAAAAAATACATTTTAGAATTCCACGTTGATGGATAAAATCCTCCAATTGGGCAGTTCAAGGTGCAATTTGGTGCAAGCAGTAAGGAGGCAGTTGGCCCACGAATTGCTGCCTTTTGCAAAGATTTCCTTCAAGATTGCTTTCATTGTGTTGGGTGGTGCTGCACAGGCCCCTTGATAGTACCGAACAATCGATGCCGAATGTTCGTAGCGTTTTAATGTTTAGCCCGAATTCAAGTCATACCAAGGTGTTCCTGGCATAGGCGGGTATCTACAAAATCTGTTTGAATGCTCAGCAGTTGGCATGTTCCATGGTGTTGATTAATACTGCAGGAAATACTAGTTGGCCGTATGTGATTGAAGGAAGTAACTTGGCTCTTATGACCTTTCTGATGGGCTCAGTTGTCGGGCAACTTAGTTTGAAGTTCAGTTTGCATAGAGCATACGTCACTGCCTTAGCTTTTGATTCAATGGATGCAGTGCGTACAGTGGACTTCCCGTGCTCATAATCCAAACCCCCAGGTAATTATATTTAGATTTTGCTATTTTGAAATTGCCCATTCTCCATTGTTGTTTAAGTTTATTAGCATACTTCCCAAAAAATACTAAACAACTGCTTCTTCTTTTGGTTTCTGAAATGCACCCAACTAATCTCATATACACATGCTGTTTTTAATTGGAGGACCTGAAAATTTAATCAATCCCCGTTTTGTGACCATAGTTGTCCTTAATCCTGAACACCACCAAAACCATACTGGATATCTGTATAGATTGTAACATTCAAATTTTCCGATAAGGAGCAAGCTGTTGTAAAGGTAATCAATTCTGCCGCTTATGCTGATGTCACATTTGGTAAGGAGGATGCTTCAAGCATCTCTGTGCATACAGCATAAGTGGCTTTTAATCCTTTATACTGGTCTCCTAGACAAAAACTACCAACAAATGTCAGATATGCCAGTCCCAGTGTAACTTCTTTTATGTCTGGTCTTGATTTTGTACATAATTCTGTCACTTCTATACCATCATCTTCCATCTCTTTATTTTAGTCTTCACAATTCGTCTCTGAAATTGGAAGCAGTGTTGCTAAAGTCAGGATATTACATCTTCTGATGGAAATATTCTCTGCTGCATGAATAGTTTGCTCATAACATGTGAACCTACTGTTTCGTTGCTGTGTTCTCCCCCTCCCTCCCACCCCCCCATTTTGAATTTCATTTTCAAACAACAATTAGAGCAGCACGGGCATTGCATAACAATTTTGTGAGTCACCTCTGGGTTGAGATCCCCACAAGTGAGACATGTAAAGCATTATGACTTCAAGAGATTGAACAGAGCGCACACCTTAACTGGAGTTTTCCACTGTATTATAGGGGAACCCCCGTCGTGGTCATGGTGGTCCTAGTCAGCATTATTGTTCAGACCTCTGTGAGAGTGCAATCCGCTCAAACCTGCTCCCATTTGCGTGGACATCCCCATCCCAGATAAATAGTCTTTTCATTTGCGATACAACAGTCTATATCTCATTCCCACCCTACCACAGTTGGAATCTCTCTGACTCCCCCATAGGTGTGCAATGTTTTGCTTAGCCACCGCAAGACCCAATGAGAGCCACAATTTGCTATATCTTGGCGGTGAATCATCCCCCCATATGTATAGAAGGCATATCTTCCCCTTGACTTTCCCGTGACAGCCCCCATGATCCTCTGCAGCTCCAGCCAATAGCTTTTTACATCCGGACAAGTCCACAGAGTATGAAAGAAAGTGCCGCTCTCCCCACAACCCCAAGACAGAGGTCTCTCCGGCAGGACTAATATGAACGATGTAAGATAGATGGACCAGGCGAAACCCTGTATTAAAGGCCACCTCCTGAAAGGCTCCTATTGCCTCCTCTTCCCAATCACACAATCTCCAATGTCTACTTCCCATTTAGTGTGGTGAGGATGTCTGGTGAATTACTGTGTAGTTTTTTTTGTAATTGAGAGAGACAGTTTTTTTGGGCACCGCCTCTGAAAGGATTCTGTCTGACGGAGGTGCGATTAGGAATGTGCACTCTGAGGGCATGGCGAAGTTGCATATATCCGAAGGCCTCATTGGGTAATAAATCATAATGGGCCTGCATTTCCACACAAGCATGTTTCTGTCCCTCCACATATCGCCCAGCATGGATATGCCTATGAGGTTCTGTAGGAAAGTAGGATCTGCTTTCACGGTCACCCCCACTTCTTGCTGGTGTCATTGTTTTTCTGCTAACCAGGACCCCCAGTCTCTATGCTTCCTCCCTAAATTGGACATGGTGAGTACTTGGGTACACTCCAGATTGGCTACTGGTGTACCCTTGTGAGTCCATAGTATATATATGGTAGTAAGGTACCAAGGGTATAGGTACACCAGGGGTCTCCCGTAGGCTGCAGCATGTATTATGCCACCCATGGGAGAACACTCAGATTGTGACTCCAGGCCTGCTATTGCAGCCTGTGTAAGCTTGTGTTAGGGTTTCCAATATCTGAGGTCACTACACTTAAAACCTTACCCTTAAGGCAGGCCTTTCAATCCTGAGGGTGCCCCTGCATGGCCATAGCACCCCTACAACCTTTGGAGTCCATTCTACGGGGTTTTAAGTGCATCAGCCATTACGATATATAGAGTGGCCATACGCCATTACGTGATGACCATCTCTAAACTGTCTGTAACGAACCCGGTCATGTTTGGTATCCAACATGTTGGAATCATACTCCACACCGTAACGGTGTGGGAGGTATGTTTCCATGGACTGTAATGCGCCCCTGGGAGGCCCTCCGTGTTCCCTTTACCAATCTTCTAGACTCAGACAGCAAGCTAGGGCTACTTCTGACCAGTGACACAATTCTGCTCTCTTGCTGCTAAGCCAAGCCGAAGCATGGGAAAGCAGATCAATAGGTATCAGGGCCGGACTGGGGACCGAAATCGGCCCTGGCAAAGTGCTCAGCCGGCCCCCCCTCTACCCTGGGGGTGCGACCGCACTCTTTGCGAGGGCCGGTTTTCGGCCGATTTTGTTACAGGGCCGTTTTTGCAGCTATGCTGCAAAAACGGCCCTGTAACAAAAACGGCCCCCTGGGGCCCAAAACCGGCCCCCACCCATGCGGCCGACCGGGGGATTGCCCGGTGCCCGCAACGGCCAGTCCGGGCCTGATAGGTATCCTGTCACAGGTAGTTGTGGCCACCTCACAGACGGGCTTTAGTGTTTTGGGACAGGGTGGTAGCGCGTGCCAGCGCCACTGAGACTGCTTGAACGGCACATTTGGCGCCCTCCTGGCATACTCCAGTTCAAACCAGTTTAGGGAGCCGTTGGCTCCTGCTCTGGCACAAAACTGGACAAAGGACATGGGAGTATCCTCCCCCCTGTCCAGCCACTCCTCTGGGAGGGACCATGAATCATCCCAACCCTTCCCTTAGGGTACTTAAGGGCTTACCTCAGGGTAGATCCCTAGATGTGTCGTGGGACAAGATTCAGATCGAACACAACTTCAACCATCTGGGCATTCTGGAATTCCCTTTGGGAACCAAGAATGCAACTGGGAAGGCTCCTGCTGTTCCTGGTCTCGTTGTCCTACCATTCTTCTGTAACATCTGTGCCCGTGCTCCATACAGGTTCTTTACAAGGCCTGTGGACATCCAAGACATCCGAAGGAATCTCCTTTGTAGTGAAGGAGTCACTCCCCTGCATCTGCAGGCACCGCAACGGAGCTGAACGGTCTGCTGATTCTGGGCTCCCACGGACTCAGAAAGGCTCAGCGACACAAGTGGTAGTTATGCAACTCCCTCGAGGCCTCCTCTCTCTTCATACCGAGTTTGAGGCCAGTATCCCTCTTTGGAACCGCTGGAACAGAGCCCATTGTGCACTGCTATTGCCTTGCTGTTGCCAAGGGTTGCTGACTCTCTTCCAGAGATCCACTGGCACCAAGAATCTCCAACCTCAAGCATTTTCTGCAGCCAAGATCTTCCTCTGCATCGCATCCTTTGCACCGTGGGCCTTCATCCTTTGGTGAGCTGCTCGAGGTCCTCTTGCGACTCATGTGCCTCCGGCCTGTGGGTTTTCTCGAGGGTCTTCTTTGGCTCCAGTGGGCTCCCCTGCTTGCTCAGGGCCTGCTCTGACTTACCTACTCTTGGTGAGTCACTTGGATCTTGCTGGTCCTGACACTGCACCTTTTTCGACAACTACGTTGGTTGCCATTGCCAAGGCTTGTTGGCATCCCTGCCTGACCCCCTGGCTCTCAACCTTCGATGAAGGACAGCTTGTGAACGGCTCCTGTTCTTCCACAGCATCGCCTAGTCCACACAGCTACAACTTCAAGGGCACCTCCAACTCTCCTGCATTTATCGACATCGCTGGGCTTTAGTCTTCCATGCTTCCTGGTCACTCCTGAGTGGCATAGACTGTGTTCCTTCTGCTTGAAGGTACCTCTCATCTTGAATCCACCTTTAGGTTCCACCGGACTCCTTCGTCTTCTTCTCCAGCTGTGGTCTATGGCGTTTTCCAATGTCCCTTCACACTTCTGCACCTGGCTTCCCTGGTGTAGCTATCCTGGTTCCTGGGGTATCCACGGGTAGGGTGCTACAGGTGGGGTTACTCAAACATTCCATCTTCCACAGGGTTTCTTCAGGGTCCTCTGGGAAGTGTCCTCCTTCTTTAAAACTGCAACTGCGACTTACCATTAACTTGTGTTGATCACACAGTCTTGTTCACGCTCTGCACACGGCTTCTGTGGGGTTCCTGGGTACTTACCTCGGGTGGTTCCTTGGTTCCCCAGCACTTCTATGTCTTCTAGGTTCATCCTCGACTTGAGTTGTCGTTTGCATTCCACTATTTTAGTATATGATTTGGTCTCCCCCTGGAGACCACTGTGTATTTGTGCTACTTACATGTTCTATTTCCTAAGTATTTGTGTGTATTGTTTTTACATCTCAGAATAGGAACTATTGCAATGTGTTAGTGAGTGTTGATAATAAAATACATATTTGTATAACTACACTGTGTGTTTTTTTCCCACTTAACCTATACCATAAGATTATGTACTGGTAAAACAAGCTGCTTTACACTCCTGAACTAAGCCTGGAGGCTGCTCTCCACAGCTACCACTTAGAGAGTTTCTAAGGTTGTCTAAGACCACTAAAACCACCATAAGGGTCGTCTGGATTAGTGGAAGGTGCTTCACTTGAATACGTGTGCACCATATGCTAAGCCAGCCTCTCACAGGTTCCATGACCTGCAGCACTGTAACTTACACATGTGACTAAGGGAATCTCTGCACCACAGTGGGATCATTTCAGTGGGTTTCTTCCTCCAACCCAGGAATGAAGTGGTTGTCCTCCACACTCAGGCCACGGTGAGCGTCTGGGGCAGAAACTTCTCAGCATCATGCAAACCATAGAGCACCCCTGGGTATCCCCAGTTACCCATCAAAAACCTCTCCAACGAGGAGGAGCCAAGACAGCGTCCAAGATGGCAGCTTAGGAGCCCGGCTCCGCCGCTCGCCCTCTCCCTCCCTAGCATCCTGCCATTGATCCTGTGTCTGCACCATACCCCCACACGGCTAAGGTGGCGCGGTGCCCGACAGTGTAACTCCGAGTTCGCGGACGCCCCGGAAGGTTGAGAAACGTCGACGCGAAGTTTGTGGCCTGTGCCAGCCGTAAGCCGGGACCTAGAGCTGTGGCGTGGCCGGAGGGGAATTGAACAACAGTGGCCACGACCAAGCGAGGGGAGCCGGTAGACCCCGACGGAGGTCACAGCTTGCGTGATATTGCTGGCGGACACGAGTGGAGCATGATGCGGGCACCCAGAGCTTCACAGCACGCATTTGGCAGATTTTCTCAGCACTGGAGGTCCCGGGAATAGCGGACAGGCCCGCCGCCCCCATCGGCCTTCTTTGGTGGCTTCCCGGGGCGCCCTGGCCCTCAGTGTGATCGTTCGCTGGCCGTGTTGATGTCGGAATATCGATCCTTCCCCCGGGCATGGCGGGTAAGAGGTTGGTGACGCTGTACTACTAAAGATCTTACATGGTTCCGTTCCAACCCCAACATAGACTGCCAGGTGATAATGCGACCCCTGATGCCTGATAAGATGTTTACTGTCTTGCCAGAGGGGTCCCCGGGTGCAAGGAACATCGCAGTCGCGGACAGCGGGGAAGGGGAGTACACACTGAGAAATGTCCTTTTGGCTGTCCAGGATTTTCATTTATCCCTGTGCCGTAGACTGTTTGCCCTCCATGACTCACTGGTGTCCATTGTTCCTGAAATGGGACCTGGGGGCGCAAATGGAAGTGTGATGGAGCGGGCGCCCGTCGACGCTCAGTTTTTAGTCTCCGTGGACTCCCCGGGGCGTAAAGTGCTGGATTTTGAGAACACTGTGCTCGCCGGCCAGATTTGCACGACTGACATTTCTACTGACTTTCCGACATATGTGCTTGCCACTAAACAGCAACACCGGGCCCTCCCGCTATTGGAAAGTGGCTTTTGGCGCAGCGGTCTTGTCATTGTTCTTCTACTTTCGCCGAGCTCCTGGGTGGCCACTAAGAAGCAAGTTTGGTCACCAGGCTTGTCTGCCTATGAAACTGCTGGATTGGAGGGATTGCTTACTCTTGCTCGAACTGGCCAGGGATGAGCACTACATGGTGTTTTACTTGGTTGGTGATTCCGGTGGTGCTGCGGAACTTGGCTTGATATTGTGATTGTGGGGGGGGTGCGATGGACACATGATGATTGCTGCTCCCTTTTCGGGGAGCCTACATACTCTTCTGGATGCGGTGGGGTGGGGGGGGGGTTGGGGTCGGGCGCAAGGGTCCTCCTCCTTTTTCTTGTAATTGGGGTTTCAGTTGTTGGGGCGACAGGCATGCCTATAGAGGGGGGGTGGGCCGTAGCCTTCTGCTGGTATGCAGGGTGGGGGGTTGGGGGATGGGGTTGTTTTCGTTTCACTTTGTTTCTATGGCCTTTATTTTTCTTTCTCTTTTTCTCTTTGTTTTCTCTTCTTTGTTTCTTACATACCTTCACTGAGATGGGGGATCAAGTCAGGATTTTTCTCGGGACGGAATCTTGCTATGTGCGCTTGTGTTTCCTTACAATGTTTGCTGATCCTACGAGGAGGATGTCGAGTTAGTGCGTAGTTATTGTAAGCTGGTGTATTCTGACTTATACGATCTCAAGGCGCCTTTCTAATCATGCTTGTATAGACGGCATATATCCTGTTCTATGACTTGCCTCGAATAAGACTTTGCTTGATTGTATGTCATTGGATCCTCCTTCCCATATATAAAATGGAATCCTCTCAATTCTTGATATTTCGTAGACACGCTTACATGTAAATCCTGCTTTTTCGATTTGCTATGACTCCGACTCTGGAGATGTTGTACTGTGTTCTTCTTTGCTTTGCAAGGTTTTGAATTTACCTAGCGGCCTGCCCGAGTGGTTGTGGGCCAGCGCTTGTATTGGTCTGGAATGATAACTATGAGGTTTTCCGACTAAAATAAATATTTAAAAAAACAAAAAAAAAAACCTCTCCAACTTGAAGGCGGGATCATCCCAGGCTGCGAATGCCCAATCATTAGCCACTCCTAGTTGTGTCGCCCAATAGTATTTCCTGATGTCAGGGAGACCAAAGCCCCTATCGTACACACCCGCGCATCAACTTGGGGAGGGCTATGCGGGGCAGGGCTGTATTCCACAGAAGCAGACGGAGTAGGGATTCTGTTTTGCTAAAAAAAAAAACATTGGGAAGCCGGTGAGGGGGTGTTTTGCCCCGCATAAAGCATACAGGGCAATGTCATCATCTTGAACATCGCTGCACTTCCCAGAAGGGAGAGCAGCAGGGCCCTCCAGTTTTGGATGTCAGATGCAAAACGCTCCAGGATGGGAAACAGGTTGAGTAGATTGAAGAGGTGGAGGTCCATCGTGACATAGGTCCCTAAATATTTAAATCTCCCAGTGGACAAGGGTAGATGGACTTCCCTGGGCAACACGGGCATAAGACCCGTTATCCGATGCATAAGGGACTTGTCGCAATTGATGGTATACCCAGAGTGTCGGCCAAAGATCTGCAATATGTGGGTCAGTCAGGTGATTGTCGCGGGGGGTTTATTACATAGAAGAGGTTGTCATCAGCGAATAGAGATACGCTCCTCCCATGGTTCCCCCATACTAATACCCTCTACCAGTGGGTCTTGCTGGACCCACACCACCAGTGGCTCCAGGGCTAGGGTGAATTATCAGTGGGGAAAGTGGGCACCCCTTTCTAGTCCCCCTGCCTAGTTTGAAGTTGCAAGATATGGTGCCATTGACCTTGACATGGGCATCCAGGTCCCTGTACAGTAGACTCAACCAGCCCATGAAATTGGAACCATCCCCCATCCATTCATTCACACCAAACATATAGGTCCATTGCAGGGTGTTGAATGCCATTGAGGCATTCATAGATAGTACTATTGTGGATATATTCTCATTTCATGAGCCTGCCACGACCTCATAGAGTTTACAAAGATTAAGGCGTGTCCCTATGTTTGGCATACTGGTCTGGATGGACCAGGGAAGTGATCACCTGTCGGAGCCGATTGGCCAGAAACTTAGCAAGAAGTCTTATCTCAACACCGCTTAGGAGGTTTCCCGGCCTTATGCATTACAATCATTGTAGCAAGGCTCTGGTCCTCGGCAAGTACACCCACCTCTCGCACCTCCCTCCACATTTTTATTATTTGAGGTTCCAACTTGGAGGCAAGACGTTTATAGAGTTCGATAGGGAGGCCGTTAGGCCCCATTGCCTTGCCCGAGCTCATTGACCTCAGTGCCTGGTCAACTTCTTGCGGGTCTACGTCTGCCTCCAAGAAGTCTGTGTTCTTCTACAAGTGTGGGAAGTTTTATGTGCCTCAAGAAGTCTCCAATGTCAGAGGGCGAGCAGTTTGTTTTGGGAGAGTAGTATTTTGCAAATGTGTCCACCAAACCCTCAGGATCCAGATTATGTCACCTGAGCCAGTGTTGATGTGGGAGACCCATCCGCTTGTTTGGTCCCACTTCTCCAGCCAGGCCAGCAACATGCCCGTTTTATTGCCCTATTGCCCACTTCGTAGATGTGCTGTTGGGATAGAGTGTGGCAGGCCCTTGCCCTTTCCTCAATCAAGTCCCTGTATTCCTTCTGTTCGAGGCGGAGGACATGCAAGTTCTCCTTGCTTATCCCCTGCCACGCCAAGCACTATTTATTTATATTCTTTTATAGCACCTGAATCGATCCCCGAAGGGATATCTCCGCGCTTGTGCTCCTATCTGAATAGATTTAAACATGATCATGTGTTGCTAGCAGAAAATGTTTATTTAAAACTGGGTAAATAGATGGGTTTTAAGATTTTTTCTGAAGGATTCTAAATTAGTGTTTTGCTTCAGCATAGGGGGGAGAGAGTTCCAGAGAACTGGGCCTTTATAGGAAAGGGCACGACCTCCTTGTCTGGTTTTTCTAAACCTTGGGACCTGAAGTAGCTGATGACTACTGGAGCGTAGAGTGCGTCCAGGAGTGTATGGTATAAACTTTTCCTTCAAATATTTAGGTCCTATGCCAAACAGACATTTGTGTATTGTACAACACGTCTTAAATTCTATGCGTTGTCTTATTGGCAGCCCATGAAGCTGGTGAAGAAGGGGACGGGAAGGGGTTCTGGGTTGGGCATTGAGGACCAGTCTCGCCGCAGTATTTTGGACCCCTTGCAGTTTTTTTATTTGCTCCTCATTGGCAGCAATAAGCAGGCCATTGCAGTAGTCCATCCTGCTGAATACTAGTGTCTGGACTAGTGTTTTCCTGTAATTATCGGGCAAGAATGGAAAAACACGCCGTAGCAGCCCGATAATGTGGAAGCATGCTCCTGTAACTTGGTTGGTGTGTTCTTTAAATAGGAGTGCTTGATCCAGACGTACACCAAGATTTTTAACTACTTGTTTCGGACTAGGAACAGGTCCCAGCTCCAAAGGCCACCATTCTGGGGACCAGAGGAGAGTAGCCCCACCAAACACCATGACTTCCGTCTTGGCTACATTACACTGGAGGCAGTTTCGTGCCATCCAGTCTGACACTGCTCTCATCCCGTCTGCAAAAGATTTTTGAATTGCGGGCGTGAGGGTCTGGAAGGGGAATAGAAGTTGGGTGTCGTCAGCATACGACACCGGGGTGAACCCATGTTTTCTTACAATGTCCGCCAAGGGGGCCACGTACACGTTTAAAAACGTGGGGCTTAGGCATGAGCCCTGTGGCACACCCTTGGTGAGCTCCCTTAAGATGGACTTATGGGAACCCAGCTTGGCTCCTTGTAGACGACCCGAAAGAAAGCTTTCCGACCAGGACAGAGCCGTGCCTCCTATACCCACCTCCCTCAAATGACCGAGAAGTATTTCATGTGACACCGTGTCGAAGGCAGCGGATAAATCTAGCAGCACCAGAATTGTTGACCCCCCCTCATCCAGTGACATCCTGATGTTATCGGTCACTGAGATGAGAGCCGACTCGGTGCTGTGATTGGGCCTGAATCAAGATTGAGAGTGGTCCAGGCCCTCCGCTGTCTCGATGTAATTTGACAAATGGGTGTTCACATGCCTCTCGGTCATTTTGCTAAGGTATGGTAGGAGGGAGATGGGTCGGAGGTTTGAGAGGTCCGTCCATGGAAGTGCGGCATTCTTCCGGATAGGGTTCACCACCGCTTTTTTCCATTCCCCAGGCACGTGTCCTTCCCTGAGAGAGTGGTTTATTATCTCTTGTATTTGTGGTCCAAGAAAAGTACTCAGGGGGGCCGTCATTTTAGCTGGTAGGAGGTCGTCGGGAGATCCTGACTTTATGTGGCTAATAAGGGAAGGAAGGTCTAATTCACCGACTGGTGGAAAGACTGTCAAGGAGGCATTTCTTTGTGTGGGTGGGGGAATAGGAGCACAGATGCTACTTTGATGGCTAGAAGCATTCAAAATTTTCTCGTAAATCGAGTTAATTTTGTTTTTAAAGAACAGAGAGATGTCGTCGCATAAAGATTGGGAATAGTCGTCTGGGCTATCGCAAGCTGTCGGTTTTACAAATGCTTGTAAAATTTTGTATAATTCCATAGAGGAATTACCCGCCTCTGCAAGCTGCTGAATAATGCTGTTCTTCCGCGCCAACTTAATGTTCTTATAATAATTGGACTGAGCTTCATGATGTGCTCTACTATTTTCTTCTGTGCGTGCTTTCCTCCATTTTTTCTCTATCTTCCTGCAGTTCTGCTTCTCTGCTCTCAGTGCCTCGGTGTACCATTTTTCTTGTTTGCTTGCAGGGAATTGTTTATGCAGCTTCAGGGGGGCCAGTATGTCCAATGCTACAATTATGGAATTATTGAATTTAGCTAGGGCACCCTCCACATCATCTGTTGCCATAAGGTTAGGTTTTTCCCAAACCCTTTGTAACTCCTCCACCGTTACCCTGTGCCACTGTCTACGCCATACTGGTGGAAGAGTATTCTTTTTAGGGCGTTTATCCACACCAGCGCCGTCATTTCATTCTCCAGCGCCAGGAGTTGTGCCTGCCTGTCCCTTTTCCGTCCCACTATCTGGGAGTATACTCGGCACTGGACGACCACCTTATATGCCTCCCACAGAGTTAAGTGAGAATCAACTGACCCCTCTTTGAGATCAAATTATGTAGCAGTAGCTTGGACCAAGTCACTGACTAATTTGGAGACTTTAAGGTGCCAGATGCTGATTTGACGCGGGCCCTGTGATTTACTGGAATGGCCCCACACCGCCAGCCCACCGGCTAGTGATCCGAAATCCCCCTGGCTAAGTGGTGAACCTCAGCCACTCACACCAAGTGAGTGGATTGAATAAATATGTAGTCTAGCCTAGAGAGGCTATGGTGGACCTCCGATAGAAAGGTGTATTGACACTCTGCCAGGTGTCGCAAACGCCAAATGTTGGCCAGACCCAGTGCAGTGACGAAGTCGGCCAGAGTGGGGTCCTAGCGGGCAGCCTAGGCCCGAGAATGTCTATCCAGGTCAGGTGAGAGGAGGGCATTGAAGTCCCTCTGAGGAGCAAGACCCCCTCCGGCAACTAGAGCAAAAGCTCACTTGGACCCAGCAGTGTGAGACGATATTGTCAGGGCAGGACATCGGCAGAACATAAGTTGATCGGTATCCCTTCCCAGGTGCCCGACCGGGCAACGTAATTGCCCTGGGGGTGGATCCATGACATAAGCGGGATATAGGGAGTCGAATTCTTGATAAGGATGCCCACCCCGTGGGTCAGCTGTGTAGCCAGAGTAAGCCACCATGGTGTAGCCCCCTCTGGACAAGTGTTGCCTAGGAGGTGTGTTTCCTGCAGCAGCACCACGTCGGGTGAGTGTTCCCAAATGAATTGGTGAACCATCTTTATACCAATGCCCTTTACGTTCCACGACAGTACCATTAAACTTGCTTGGGAACTAAGGGTCAATGACCTAGTGTATAGAGGGAGTCAAGGCGTGCACCCCCCACATGAGACGGAGGCCCCAAATGACGACATCAAACAATTGACTGTTGCTGCTCTGTAACACATCTATAACTACCCCAAGTGAACCAACGATCCCCACCCCCCTACTACTCTGCTGGTGGAGACTGAACTGCCCACCCAATACCAACTGGCAAGGCACATGTCACCCCTGAAAAAAAGAAACATGTTAGGTAACTTACAACTGGGGTTTGAAAGTGGCCAAGGCGGCCCTGCGTAACCATTACCCCCCAAGATGTCTCCATGTGGAGGGACCTGTTCCCTGTGCATTACAGGATGCATAAGAACATAGTCACAGTTTGATACGCCTCAGTCTTCGATATCAATGTACCCGCAGGTTGGCCCGTCCCTGCCCGGGAACTCCCCACACACCGCAGGATACTGTAGAGGACAGTCATAGTTCGCTGATACTCATTGTCTGCTGCTAGTGGCCAAGCAGGCCCACCCAACCCACCCCAGGGGCCCAGCGCGCCCCCCTTCATTGCATTTTGGCCGCAGCTTCCTTTGTCTATTGAAACTCCCCGCACTGCACCAGCCCTCCTGCCACTCTCACACTGCCACCAGAGAGTCCAAAAACACGTTTTCCCCTCGGCTATTACCCTGTGATTGGCAGGGAAAAGCATCATCTACTTGATGTTGTGGTTCCGAAGCTCTCTCTTGATGTCCACTAAACTCCTCCGCAGATGTTGGATGCCGAGGGTGAAGTCAGGGTAGAGGCTGATTGTTGCCCGCCAACTTCAGGTCTGGAGTGCGGCTTGCAGAATTGCATCCCTATCGCTATGATTGAAAACGTGTGCAATGATAGTGCGAGGGTGCATCCCTGGCCTGAGGCCAGTCATTGGCACTCTGTGAGCTCTCAACAGAGAAATAATTTGATAGGCGCCTGGGCTGAAGCACAGTAGTGATGAAGTTTTCAACAAAAAGGTCTGTGCATGGTTCCTCCGCTCTCTCCGGAACCTCTACGAGGGGGAATTTATTCCATCTGGAGCTTCCTTCGATGTCCTCCGGACGTGCCTGCATGGTGACATTGTCATTAAGTAGACAGGTGACCTGTGTCTGGTGCTGTGCAGTGGCCTCACTGATGTCCGTGACTGTCTGTCTTGTGTCGCGGAGGCAGTCTTTTTATTTGTTATGCTCTACCCTTATCAGCGACATTTCCACCACCACAAAATCAAGTTTTGGTTGCAGAGTGCTCTTAATGCTTTGGATGGCCACCATGATCTCCCGGAGCGATGGCTCCTGGGCCTCTTCATTCAGCCGTTGCTCACCCAGAGCGGCCCGTTGTCTTTGTGTATGGGCGCAGAGAGTGCAGAGCGTTCCATTTTGCTTTGTTGCCTTTTCTTCCGCTCTTTGCCTCCTGCCATGGTGAATGGATGCATCTCTGAGGATCCCTGGCCGCCTACATGGTCAAAACCACTCCGCAATGCCACCTACTGCCGCCTGCCAGGCTGGAGACCCAGGGAACGAAGAAGGAGGACATGCGACCGCGCATCCCCATCTCTTGGTCTGCCCCCTGGTCGTGCTGGGCCCCAAACGAGTCTGTTCTGAAGGTTGCCTAGCGCAAAATCTGCCGGGCAGACTGGGTCTGGAAGAGTATGCGAGACCAGCCCGGGACCCCCGATGTTGCAGGGAATGGAGGGCCTAGATGTCCTCACCCACAGCCCCTGCGGTTGCTGCTCCACACTGGATTAATGCTCCGGCCTCTCACCTCAGTAGGCCTCCGCGCCGCACTCCCTCGATGGTGCCATTCCCACGTGTCCCCACGGATGGCGAGCCAACCGCAGGAGATGCTGCACTTCAGGAGGGCCAGTGAGACGGGTGGACCCTGGAATTGGGAGCACCCCACAGGATCTCCTGCTGCTCAGAGTGTGGCCACCATAACCTCAACTTTAGGCGCCGGCCGGCACTGTCTGCCGCCCTCTACCACTGTCGCATCCTAGCCTATCCCAGGAGGCCGCTCAGTCGGGTGGGCCATGTCTCCAGGCCTCAGACGCTGCCCAACCCAGTGGTAGTCCAGTTGGACGCACCGACTCTCTGAGAAGCGGGAAGGAGGCGCCCCGGCGACCAAGCCTGTCAGGAGCACAAGGATGGGTCCCCCCACTAAATGGGAACAGATGTTTTCAGAAGTAAGCGGGGGAAGGCAACGCGGGCCAGAGAGCCCTCTTAAGGTGCGTCCGCCATGTTTGGCTGCTGGCCACGCCCCCAAGTGCTGTGTTCTTGTTAAAAGGATTTCAACTGAGAGAAAGACATAGACAAAGTATGACTGATCACAGTTCCTTCACTTTGTTCAATTGCCAAACAAAAAGCTGCAACCGATTTTAAACAACTTGCATGACTTCCAGATACTGGGTCCAATACACCTGAAAGATATGTCACTGGGTGCATATATCCTTCATATCTTTGAGTAAAAATTTACAGTACACATCCATCTTTCTCAAGGCAGAATAGAAAAAACATCATATTGTAATTGGGCATCCGAGTGCTGGCGCATGACACAAACTCTCTTTCGATTACTTAAATACATTAGGACACTCATCATCATATGTTACCAGATCCTTTACCTTACTAAAGGCTTTGCAATGAAAGAACAGTTTGAAATCCACTGACGATAGTGCTCAACAATTCCAAAAAACATCTAAGCCTCCCTGTGGGTGGTTGGTCGGTGGACTCAACTTCAGAATTACAGAAACACTTTCTTTAGACTTTCCTCACACCCTTTTCAATTCGGTGTCCGAGACAAATAATGTCTTTTTTTTTTTTTTAACAATACTGCACTTTAGTCAGGAAGACTTTATGCCTATTCTCAGCCAAGTAGTTTAACAAGTCAATTGTATCCGCTAAATGTCCTCTTTCATCTCGGATACTATTAGCATGTTATCAATATATTGGACTAGAACTGAGTTATATGGTAACTTTAGTTTCTTAATCTTTCTTCAGTATTTGGGAAAAAATTGAAGGAGTTTCAGTATATTTTTGTGGGATTCTACACCACACTAGAACTTTATAAGAAAACTGAAATACAAAGAGGAACTGTGAATCCTTATGTAGTGAGATTTAAAAGAAGGCGTGGCTTAAGTCAATGACTGAAAACTATTCTGCCTCTGATGGACTTTGAAACAATATCACTGCTGGATTTGGTAACACGGGACAGCAAGGAACTACAATTTTGTTTATTTTTCAGAGATGCTGTATGATTCTCTGTTAGCAGTTTAGCTTTTTAATACCCATCATCTGAGAATTGGAAAGACTAATTGATGTAATAGCTCAGTTTCTTTTTTTTTTTTTTTTTTAAAACCTTTATTGTACAGGGAAGGCTCACAAATACGGGCCTACAACCCAGCGGGCCGGCCACCACAGATAAGGAGCATAATCAACAATACAGAAACGCATACAGAATATCACAACAAATCATACAGGAAATAAGGGCTAAAAGCCATATAGCAACCAGCAGGGACAGGATACGAGAAGGTTGATTTTCTAATATATAGAAACGGGTACAACAGGATAATAAACAGGTAGGAAGTCTCGGAGGGCCGTGGTGGGCCGCGAACAGCCATGGTAAAAGATACAGGATAACTCAATAATGACAAATACCTATCGGTAAGGGCAGAATATGAGTCGCACCAGAAAAACAGTGGCAACTGACGTTCAACGCAACCCACCACAATAAGAACATATCATATCAAACAGAGTCGAAAAAAGCTTATCAAATAAAGCCCTCCGTCACACAACCCAGGGGATAAGGAAAAAAAACCCCCACGAGAGGGGGGAGGAAGGGAGGAAAAAGAGGGAAAAGGGACAAAAAGCGAAAGGAAGAACGCCACCTCAAGCACGTGCCCCATGGCAAACGAGGCCGGAAACCACAAATCGGTATACAGAACCGGTAGTAACCCGAGCAAAATTAAATAGTGAGCCAAAGTCACAGTAAGACCCAAAGGCCAGCGCATCAAGAACAACCCACCCAGG
Organism: Lissotriton helveticus; assembly: GCF_964261635.1. Taxonomy (NCBI): domain Eukaryota; kingdom Metazoa; phylum Chordata; class Amphibia; order Caudata; family Salamandridae; genus Lissotriton; species Lissotriton helveticus. Next base: position 1,973,812,812 of record NC_136059.1, read on the forward strand.
GGGACACATGCTGAGACCGCGTCCCGAAAAAGAGGACACACAAGAGCCATAGAACCAAAAAATAAGAAAAAGGAGGGGAAACCCCCCCCCCCAAAGAAATGACAGACCCCCCCCCCACCCCGCAAGCCCACCCTGCACCCCTGCAGAAGGCTATGGCCCACCCCCCAGCAGCGTGCCTGTCGCCCTAATCAGAACCCGAAATATAGAAGAGCTAAAACAAGATAGAACCATAAAGACAAAAAAGGGGGGGAAAAGAAGGAATAAGGGAGAAAGGAACACAGGAGAGGGCCATATAACAGAATCAACGGCTCCCACCCTCCCGTCCGAAACATCAGTGTCCACGGGAAGACGAAGAATTGAAGGATACAGAGCAGGAATACGACAAAAGTCCGACATGGTCATACCGTACTAATCGATCATCCAACCATTGCAAGACAACAGTCCACAAAGGCAAGATCGTCTCATCCCTGTCCTTTTCTTTCTAAATCTGTAGCAGTCCGCCTCACGAAGAACCAGACCACAAGGAACAGGAGGCAGAGAACAGGGAGGTCAAACTTCAAACCGCATAAGATGTTCCGTGCACCACTCGAATGATCCGGAGCAGACAGAAACCATTGTACACAAGGCAGGCACAGTTCCGAAGATGATCCGAGGAAAGTCGACCCAGCGGAGTCAGCACAGGATCTACGATCGGCCATTCGAGGAGATGAAGAACAGGAAGAACCACCAAGACCGGCCCGGACAGGACCCGGCCCACCGACCCACAGCACAGGAGAGGACACATCACGATGGAGGGCAGCGGAACTCCGCACATCAGCAGAAACGGCAGCCACCGGGTCCATAATTTCCAGGATAGAACCAGCCGCACCTAGCAGCGACATAGCCGCACACGCCAGGGGGGGCTCAAACGGCCCAGCGAAACGAGCCTCCTCCAGGTTAACAGCGGGTGCGGCCACAGGAGTATCCCAGGAGCGCAGGGCGGCGAGGATGTCCTTAAGTGTAGGAACACCTTTACAGTATCCGGTTTCTGTGCCACATCGTGGACCACCGCCGCCCATCTCGGCCCGGCTGAGATATACAGGGTCGGTCGCCATCTTGGAAGCCCGGCGGGGTCGCAGCGATCCCCGACCCCCGACCGGGCCACAGCAAGGCAAACGGAATTCAGTCGACCACCAGCAGAGGCACGTCCAGAGCAGGAAGGGGGGCCACCAGAAGAAGGAGGATCGCCGGCCCCCCAATGCCGCCGGCCCCGTTCTCCGAGTCCGGGCGGAGGCACTCAAAATGGCCGGACCGGAGAACAAAGGGGGGGACAAGCCACAATTACGGTCAGTCCCGTCAACAGAAGGCAGCGCCTCCACCCCAGGCCGTGGGACCGCCTGATCAAACCAGAAAGCCGCGACCGGCCTCTCTGCACAACCGCCTCGTCGGCCGAGTCCACTGCGCCATCAAGGGCCGGCCATAGCGTAGCGCCCCGTCCGGGCGCCGCCAAGGAGAATCAGGCCAGTCCGCTCCGGAGGTCCCGAAGCGAGCGAAGGCACAATTCCGGAACCACGGCACCCAGAGACAACCGGAACAGACGGTAAGTGTCTATAAATCGCCGTAGATCCACAGCGTAGCAGAAATTGTCTTCCCGGGGCAGGATAAAGGCAGGATTTATGTTTCGAACAGGAAAGTTGACGGAGCCGAGCTAAAGCGCGGCCATCTCGGACGCGAGCTTGGCTCCTCCCCATAGCTCAGTTTCTTAATGAAGCAGAAGAGTGACAAGGAGGGGGTGGTACATCTTATGTGTGAGGCCCTCCAACAGTCACACCAGCAAGAAAGCCAACTGGTTCACTGAAGACCTCCAGGCCTCCAAGCAAACTTGCCGGATGCTGGAGAAGAAGTGGCTCCGCGAACGAACACCGGACAGCTACGCAGCCCACAATAACGCCACCCGCAGACACCATCACCTCATCAGATCCACCAAAAGGACCTCCTTCAAAGACCGCCTAGACAACAACGCACACAACAGCAAATAGCTCTTCAACAACCCAGATCTGTTGACTGGGTGTGAGTGTTTGATGGTTCAGATGCTCTGTCCATCACCACCCTCTTTTGTACCGCTTTGTTTGCCATAAGTTGGCAGGGCAAGCTCAGACGTGAGTCCCTTGCTCACTTTGCCACTGGATTCAAACAAGCCTGGCTGAAGACGGCTGAAATGCCAGAAACCGGTCCTAGGTAGCTTGTTTCCGGTCCAGGGAAGGCATGGCTTGGCAGTTCGGGCTGGACTGTGCCCATGAGGCACAGGGTCAGACTGATTTGCATATGGCCGTGTCTGAAATGGGGTGGCAGAGTGGGCTAAAGAACGGTGATGGATTAAACCCAGATCTGTTGACTGGGTGTAAGTGTTTGATTGGTTCAGATGCTCCATCCATCACCACCCCCTTTTGTACCACTCTCCTGGACCAACATCAACGACGACGACACTGTCAAGATCATGAACACCATTCACTCCGGATCCCCGTCTGACCCTTGCCCACACCACATCTTCAACAAAGCCGGCACTGACATCGTACCCCATCTCCAGAAAGCCATCAACATCTCCTTTGAGACAACAACCTCTCCGGAGAGCTGGAAACACACCGAGATCAACGCCTTACTTAAGAAACCTAAGGCGGACCCCAAGGACCTCAAGAAATTCTGTCCCATCTCCCTGCTCCCGTTTCCGACGAAGGTCATCGAGAAGACCGTCAACAAACAACTGACCCGCTACCTCGAGGAGAACAGCATCCTGGACCCGTTCCGGTCAGGGTTTGGTAGCAACCACAGCACCGAAACCCCCCTCATTGCCGTCACCGATGATATCAGGACCCTGCTAGACAACGGAGAAACCGTGGCCCTCATCCTCCTGGACCTGTCAGCTGGCTTCGACACGGTCTGCCACCGCACATTACAAACACGCCTCCACGACGCCTGGATCCAAGAGAAGGCCCTGGACTGGACCACCTCCTTCCTCTCTGGCAGAACACAGAGCGTCTGCCTCCCCCCCCTTCTGCTCCGAAGCCACCCAGATCATCTGCGGCGTACCCCAGGGCTTATCCCCCAGCCCAACGCCGTTTAACATCTACATGGCACCGCTCGCCCACGTCGCCTGTCAGCACGACCTCAACATCATCTCTTACGCCGATGACACCCAGCTGATTCTCTCCCTCACCAAGGACCCCAACACCGCCAAAACCAACCTCCACGAAGGAATAAAGGCCATCGCCGAATAGATGAGGAACAGCCGACTAAAGCTGAACTCGGACAAGATGGAGGTCCTCATCCTCGGATTCACCCCTTGGCCTGGGATGACTCCTGGTGGCCGACCGCACTGGGAACATTTCCAACACCCACCTACCATGCACGCAACCTAGGGGTTATCCTCGACTCCACCCTCTCCATGACTATGCAGGTCAACGATGTCTCTTCCTTCTGCTTCAACACCCTCCGCATGCTCTGCAAGATCTACAAGTGGATCCCCACCGAAACGAGAAAAACAGTCACCCAGGCCCTCCTCAGCAGCAGACTGGACTATGGAAACGACCTCTACGCAGGAGCCTCGGCCAAACTCCTGAAATGACTTCAACGCATCCAGAACGCCTCTGCACGCCTGATCCTCGACATCCCCCACTGCAGCCACACCACACCCCACCTGAGAGACCTGCAGTGGCTCCCCATCAACAAAAGGATAGCCTTCAAGCTCCTCAAACACGCACACTAGGCACTCCACAGCACCGGACCAGCATGCCTCAACAGACGATTCCGCTTCCACACCCCCACCCGCCAGCTCCACTCCGCCGACCTCACCCTCGCCACAGTCCCCGGCATCCGAAGAACGACCTCCGGAGGCAGATCGTTCTCCCACCTTGCCGCCGAGACATGGAACACCTTCACCATCCACCTACGGCAGATGCAAGACCTTCTGACCTTCAGAAGACTCCTCAAGACCTGGCTTTTCGAGCAGTAGCAGCATTCCCCACCCCCAGCGCCTTGAGACCCTCACGGGTAAGTAGTGCGCTTTTCAAATGCTATGATTGATTGATTGATTGATTCAAAAACAAGGTGGGACAAGTTCATGAAACTAGTCTAGAGGTGATAATGGAGGTATGGAGGGAGGGGACTCAGTATTGTCAGTCATTAGTGTCTTGCTCAAGGGTGTGGTGGTAATCCCGCAAGGGTTGCTATATATCAGTGGGGCGAGACGTCGGCAGCTGGAGGACAGCATAGTCCCCACTGATGTTGTCACAGTGTTACATGTATTTGAGCCAGGCAGTAGAAGAGGGGGGTAGTGCATTTCCCCAATGGACTGCGATGTCACATTTTGCTAGCAGGAAGACCATGGAGGCGAGTCTGTATGATGACTGGGAAAGGTTGGCAGTGTAGCCTAAGAGTGCCACCACTGTAGTGTGGTACCTAGCATTTTCATGATATGTGAGTAGACCAAGATCCAGTATGTGGAAATGACAGGACATGTCCATGTGAGATGCACGAAGTCTGCTGCGGGGGCATGGCATTTGGGACAGCAGTTTGGCCTACTGGTATCATAGTTGGCGATTTCCAAGGGGGTGAGATAAGCCCTGTGCAGAAATGTAAAATGCAGTAACATATGTCTGTGGTAGAGCAATATTGTCTGGATATGTGAGCAGCAATGCAACCACATTTTGTCCGCTAGCCGAATGCCATGGACCAGCTCCCATGTCTCCCGCACTCTAACAGTTGTATCCGGTTTCATCGTCAGGCATGCGCGATATAATCATGATGTTAGGTGGGCGCCCTTTGTGTCTGATATTACAAGTGTTAACGGTGGGAATTCCTCAGGAGCGAGAGGGTATCTGGGCAGTTGTGATCCCAGGGTGCATTGAGTCGCTGGAATATAAAGTGATGCATCTATGATATGTCGTGAAAGCGAGGGTCCTCAGCAATTGGGAATACATGTCCGTTAGGAAAAAGATCTCCTATGGTGTGAATGTAATAATTTTGCAATGTGCGCTGTATGAGTGTTTCACCTGTGAGTGGAAGCAAAGAGTGATTTTTCAGCGAAAGAGCCGGGGAGTAAAGGGGGTCACCACCCAACCTATGGCGCAATGTTCGCCAGGCCCAGCAAGTCGTTGATACTGTCATAATGTCAGCAGTGTCTAGGGGTATGCCTTTAGGTAATACGGCTGAGTAAGTGGAGGCCCTCCAGGTGGTCCATTTCTGGCTTCAGGTAGGGAATGCATACGTCCTGGTGGTTCCATCTATGTGTATATTGGCATTGAGCTGCTAAGTAATGTACCTTCTCAGACGAAGCCCTGTGGGCTTGGTCTTAGAAGGTACCTGGCAGAACCGTGAACTCAGATGACTAATGGAAGATATTGGCTGACAAAAGCCAGTAGTCCAACCTCGTCTAGTTTGCATGGGGTGATAAGTAAAAGGTGAAACTTAGGTCAGAAGGGTAATGGGAGCACCAGGAATCTAACTAAGAATGGATGCAGGACCTGCACAGCTAAATGAAATCAAAAAGTTAAGGCACTGTTAAAGTCTGTGGCGTGCTATCAGAGATAAACGATGTCTGAACCAATCAGCGTGTTACAAACGAGACTACTACACAGCTTCCCCCACTTGGAGGAAGACTCCCTGGAGCACAGCGCAAATTGACTGAAGAGTCTACAACAGCATTTCAGGAATCATCAAATGTTAGTTCCACAAGTTTGAGAAAATCCTCAGGTTTTTAATTCATATTCATTAATATCATGAACAGTTCATCAAAGCTCCGGAGAGTTCAAACAGCAAAAAAACTAAATCTCATCCAATCATAAATCCTCCCAATGCATTTCGGGCAGATGACACGCCCTTCCTCAGGGGACAGCTCTACAAACATAAAAGGAAACAGCCTATTGTCACAACTCTGTATACGTATTTCACTTTAATTACAGCTGACAAAAAATACTGTGCTCTTGACCACAAGTTTGGTGAGTGAAAACTGCTTCTCATGCGCCACACATGACCCAATGTAAAACAAATATAGGTGAAACGCTGCTCACCGAGATATAAATCAAAATATATGTGAAAAAGCCTTAACGTGCTCACTGTGAATGGATCAAAAAGTCATAGACCCAACTACACCCCAATGTGAAAAGAAACTAAAGGTGTGTTATACAGTCACCCATAGTCAGTGAATTTTTTTTATTAATAATGAATAGTGAAAGAAATGGAACTGAACAGAAGTATCCGATACTCACGGGATGATTACATCCGTGAAACATTGTAGTTGGAAATCTGAAAAAATGCATAACAACACTTTGGAATCACATGCGGTAAAACGGATGTGAAAAAGATTCTATCAGTCCTCGGTAGAGGTACTCACATGGAATGACATGGTGAATTCCCTCAGGAAACCGCTATCTCGAAACCCTCGGCATCCCGTGAGTATCGCAAGGATTCATTTGTCACGTCACCCTCCACATCAATCAGGTGGTTAAGCCTGCTGTGGACCTGGGTGAGTACGATTTTTTTTTTTGTACAGTTAGTTTACAGGTATTTACATTTTGTTGTGTGTTAGTAAACATTCACATTTTGCAGCCTTCTCTTCCATACTCCCTGTACCCAGCAATAGTTCACTTTACAAAATCCTTTCCTTTTGCAGTCAGAGAAAAAAAAGTAAGCACCAACCTCCCTTTTAAAAGAATAAACAGCAATATGCCAGAAACCAGCCTGGCATTTGACCTCTGTCTTTGAACACGTAGCAAACCTCCCAAGATAAAAACAAACTTTAAAGGGCTCTGTATTGCTAATTCACCTTCTGAACTCCAGCATGGTCACAGACAAGCCTGACTGAAGAATTCATAGTGCCAAAGATGAGTAGAATCAGGCAGGCAGAAAGGTAAATCTCCAATGAGAAGAGAAATGCTTGAACACAACACAGACAGAAACTTGAAGTGCCCTGGGCTGTGATTTTAAACAATCATCGTTGTCAAACATGTAGCAATGCATGTAGGATGTAGGAAACCTTCTTAAAGAAATGCAGTACATTTTTTGCAACCCATTAGCAGATGCTCTGTGAGCTATCATACAAGGCGGTCAGCTGAAAACAGAAACACTCTCAAGGAGTACCTCACGAAAAACAAAACAAGCATTTACAATGCAATGGTTTTGCCTTTGTTAAAGTTAGAGCTATTGGCATTGCTCTTGACACTCTGAAGCTCCACTCTGAAGCTCCACTCTGAAGCTCCACTCTGAAGCTCCACTCTGAAGCTCCACTCTGCACTCTGAAGCTCCACTCTGCACTCTGAAGCTCCACTCTGCACTCTGAAGCTCCACTCTGCACTCTGAAGCTCCACTCTGCACTCTGAAGCTGCACTCTGAAGCTCCACTCTGCACTCTGAAGCTGCACTCTGAAGCTCCACTCTGCACTCTGAAGCTGCACTCTGAAGCTGCACTCTGAAGCTCCACTCTGAAGCTCCACTCTGAAGCTCCACTCTGAAGCTCCACTCTGAAGCTCCACTCTGCACTCTGAAGCTCCACTCTGCACTCTGAATCTGCACTCTGAAGCTCCACTCTGCACTCTGAAGCTCCACTCTGCACTCTGAAGCTCCACTCTGCACTCTGAAGCTCCACTCTGAATCTGCACTCTGAAGCTCCACTCTGCACTCTGAAGCTCCACTCTGAATCTGCACTCTGAAGCTCCACTCTGCACTCTGAAGCTCCACTCTGAATCTGCACTCTGATGCTCCACTCTGAATCTGCACTCTGAAGCTCCACTCTGCACTCTGAATCTGCACTCTGAAGCTCCACTCTGAATCTCCACTCTGAATCTCCACTCTGAAGCTCCACTCTGAAGCTCCACTCTGAAGCTCCACTCTGAAGCTCCACTCTGAAGCTCCACTCTGAAGCTCCACTCTGAATCTGCACTCTGAAGCTCCACTCTGCACTCTGAAGCTCCACTCTGAATCTGCACTCTGAAGCTCCACTCTGAATCTGCACTCTGAAGCTCCACTCTGCACTCTGAAGCTCCACTCTGCACTCTGAAGCTCCACTCTGCACTCTGAAGCTCCACTCTGAAGCTCCACTCTGAAGCTGCACTCTGAAGCGCCACTCTGAAGCTCCACTCTGAAGCTCCACTCTGAAGCTCCACTCTGAAGCTCCACTCTGAAGCTCCACTCTGAAGCTCCACTCTGCACTCTGAAGCTCCACTCTGCACTCTGAAGCTCCACTCTGCACTCTGAAGCTCCACTCTGCACTCTGAAGCTCCACTCTGCACTCTGAAGCTCCACTCTGAAGCGCCACTCTCCACTCTGAAGCTCCACTCTGCACTCTGAAGCTCCACTCTGCACTCTGAATCTGCACTCTGAAGCTCCACTCTGCACTCTGAAGCTCCACTCTGCACTCTGAATCTGCACTCTGAAGCTGCACTCTGAAGCTCCACTCTGCACTCTGAAGCTCCACTCTGAATCTGCACTCTGAAGCTCCACTCTGCACTCTGAAGCTCCACTCTGCACTCTGAAGCTCCACTCTGAATCTGCACTCTGAAGCTCCACTCTGCACTCTGAAGCTCCACTCTGAATCTGCACTCTGAAGCTCCACTCTGAATCTCCACTCTGAATCTGCACTCTGAAGCTCCACTCTGAAGCTCCACTCTGAAGCTCCACTCTGAAGCTCCACTCTGAAGCTCCACTCTGAAGCTCCACTCTGAAGCTCCACTCTGAAGCTCCACTCTGCACTCTGAAGCTCCACTCTGAATCTGCACTCTGAAGCTCCACTCTGAATCTGCACTCTGAAGCTCCACTCTGAATCTGCACTCTGAAGCTCCACTCTGCACTCTGAAGCTCCACTCTGCACTCTGAAGCTCCACTCTGCACTCTGAAGCTCCACTCTGAAGCTGCACTCTGAAGCGCCACTCTGAAGCTCCACTCTGAAGCTCCACTCTGAAGCTCCACTCTGAAGCTCCACTCTGAAGCTCCACTCTGCACTCTGAAGCTCCACTCTGCACTCTGAAGCTCCACTCTGCACTCTGAAGCTCCACTCTGCACTCTGAAGCTCCACTCTGCACTCTGAAGCGCCACTCTGAAGCGCCACTCTGAAGCGCCACTCTCCACTCTGAAGCTCCACTCTGCACTCTGAAGCTCCACTCTGCACTCTGAATCTGCACTCTGAAGCTCCACTCTGCACTCTGAAGCTCCACTCTGCACTCTGAATCTGCACTCTGAAGCTGCACTCTGAAGCTCCACTCTGCACTCTGAAGCTCCACTCTGAATCTGCACTCTGAAGCTCCACTCTGCACTCTGAAGCTCCACTCTGAATCTGCACTCTGAAGCTCCACTCTGCACTCTGAAGCTCCACTCTGAATCTGCACTCTGATGCTCCACTCTGAATCTGCACTCTGAAGCTCCACTCTGCACTCTGAATCTGCACTCTGAAGCTCCACTCTGAATCTCCACTCTGAATCTCCACTCTGAATCTCCACTCTGAAGCTCCACTCTGAAGCTCCACTCTGAATCTGCACTCTGAAGCTCCACTCTGAATCTGCACTCTGAAGCTCCACTCTGCACTCTGAAGCTCCACTCTGCACTCTGAAGCTCCACTCTGCACTCTGAAGCTCCACTCTGAAGCTCCACTCTGCACTCTGAAGCGCCACTCTGAAGCGCCACTCTGAATCTCCACTCTGAATCTCCACTCTGAAGCTCCACTCTGAAGCTCCACTCTGAATCTGCACTCTGAAGCTCCACTCTGAATCTGCACTCTGAATCTGCACTCTGAAGCTCCACTCTGCACTCTGATGCTCCACTCTGCACTCTGAAGCTCCACTCTGCACTCTGAAGCTCCACTCTGAAGCTCCACTCTGCACTCTGAAGCGCCACTCTGAAGCGCCACTCTGAAGCGCCACTCTGAAGCTCCACTCTGAAGCTCCACTCTGAAGCTCCACTCTGAAGCTCCACTCTGAAGCTCCACTCTGAAGCTCCACTCTGCACTCTGAAGCTCCACTCTGCACTCTGAAGCTCCACTCTGCACTCTGAAGCTCCACTCTGCACTCTGAAGCTCCACTCTGCACTCTGAAGCTCCACTCTGAAGCTGCACTCTGAAGCTGCACTCTGAAGCGCCACTCTGAAGCGCCACTCTGAAGCGCCACTCTGAAGCGCCACTCTGAAGCTCCACTCTGAAGCTCCACTCTGAAGCTCCACTCTGAAGCTCCACTCTGAATCTGCAGCTCCACTCTGAATCTGCAGCTCCACTCTGAATCTGCAGCTCCACTCTGAATCTGCAGCTCCACTCTGAATCTGCAGCTCCACTCTGAATCTGCAGCTCCACTCTGAATCTGCAGCTCCACTCTGAATCTGCAGCTCCACTCTGCACTCTGAAGCTCCACTCTGCACTCTGAAGCTCCACTCTGAAGCTCCACTCTGAAGCTCCACTCTGAAGCTCCACTCTGAAGCTCCACTCTGAAGCTCCACTCTGCACTCTGAAGCTCCACTCTGCACTCTGAAGCTCCACTCTGCACTCTGAAGCTCCACTCTGCACTCTGAAGCTCCACTCTGAAGCTCCACTCTGCACTCTGAAGCTCCACTCTGAAGCTCCACTCTGAAGCTCCACTCTGAAGCTCCACTCTGCACTCTGAAGCTCCACTCTGCACTCTGAAGCTCCACTCTGCACTCTGAAGCTCCACTCTGAAGCTCCACTCTGCACTCTGAAGCTCCACTCTGCACTCTGAAGCTCCACGGCCCTACGTGTGCCTTGTTTAATTGGTCTTGTCGTTCTTTGATTTTTATTGGATGTTTTTATGTGTTGTCGATCTAATATTTGCAGTTTGTCACACACATCGTGCAGGTAAGCAGGATCAAGGGCAGGACGTAGATGCGGGGGGGGGGGACCAGCGCGGGTGAGCCCGAGGGATCAAGGTCAAGGGCAGGATGACAAGGGACAGAGGGCGGCAGGCAGCAACGGCGGGTGAGCTCGGGCAGAGAAAGGGCAGGATGAGGTGGGTTGGGTAAGCGCTGACCAAGCAGCGCCAGTGCACCTTAGCGGGCCCCGCACCTTTCACGAGCACTGACTCAGCTCCCTGGGGTCTTCACTCCCGTAGGTCACCACCACGCGTGCTCTCACAGCCCGAGCTACCTGTCACACACGGAAGAGCGAGGGATCGTGGACTTTACTCCCCCTTTGAGCCCGGGGAGAGCGAGAGCCGCTCTTGGCACTGATGCCTCCGGCGTAATCATTGGGCTATCAGGAGCAGCCCCCGTGATGCTGCTGTCACTGACTGATCGCCCCCACACCTGATGTGTGGGTTGCAGAGTATTTTGTTGTGCACGCTTAACATTCTATGGTGCATAAATTGATGTGTTTTGTTTTATTTCTGACTGTTTCCGTGTAATGAAGACTCTCGTTAATGTTGCATCAGAGAGAAGCGGGAGGGGGCGGGAAAGGGGGAGGAGAGAGCTGACGACGGCCGGCCGGAGCACGAAGGCGGGCACCAGGAAACAAGCGGGAGGGGGAGCAAGGGAGGTGCCGGCAATGCCGGAACAGAATCGGGGGCGTTCCCGGCGTCGCGTGACGTCGGCAAAAGCCAAAGAATGTCGGGAACGCCCCCGAATCTGGTCCGGCATTGACGGACAGGCCCCTCGTCCAATGGCTAGGCTCCATTTATGGAGCCAGCCAATGAATGACGAGGGCCGAACCAAAGCCACACTACAGATCTCATCAGGATTTCGCCTGCGCGAAAAAGATGCGCAGAGCGCATCTTTTTGGCGAGGCAAAACCTAAAAAGGTTATTGGAAAGCGGACACTCGTGAAGAAATACAAGGAGCCAGTTAGAGACATGGTAAAGAGGCTATGCTCCAAGGGAGGACAAAGACAAGGGGCGGGATAAAACAAATAAATACAGCAAATATAACATAAGCAAATGTGAGTTGCAAAAAAAAAAAGCCAATGGCAAGCAATGGGGCGGAATGCATTCCTGGGTAAGCTTTCAGCATTTCCCTAATACGTCTACACAACTAGACACGCTTCGTCCTAAAAACAGTTTTCAAGTGAGGTACTTTACGATACAGGAATCAAGTAGATTTAAAATGACTGAACAATAATGAAAGTCAGCAGCAAATTTAGTTCCAAAGGTGGAAGAATGATATGAAAATGTGCTGTAGAAATTGTATTCTGCAAACCTTTCAGAAATCTGGTCCGGCATTGACGGACAGGCCCCTCGTCCAATGGCTAGGCTCCATTTATGGAGCCAGCCAATGAATGACGAGGGCCGAACCAAAGCCACACTACAGATCTCATCAGGATTTCGCCTGCGCGAAAAAGATGCGCAGAGCGCATCTTTTTGGCGAGGCAAAACCTAAAAAGGTTATTGGAAAGCGGACACTCGTGAAGAAATACAAGGAGCCAGTTAGAGACATGGTAAAGAGGCTATGCTCCAAGGGAGGACAAAGACAAGGGGCGGGATAAAACAAATAAATACAGCAAATATAACATAAGCAAATGTGAGTTGCAAAAAAAAAAAGCCAATGGCAAGCAATGGGGCGGAATGCATTCCTGGGTAAGCTTTCAGCATTTCCCTAATACGTCTACACAACTAGACACGCTTCGTCCTAAAAACAGTTTTCAAGTGAGGTACTTTACGATACAGGAATCAAGTAGATTTAAAATGACTGAACAATAATGAAAGTCAGCAGCAAATTTAGTTCCAAAGGTGGAAGAATGATATGAAAATGTGCTGTAGAAATTGTATTCTGCAAACCTTTCAGAAATCTGCAGACTATATAGGCAGTTTAGAAAGCGAGCCCTGAGCAGAAGAGTAAATCCAGAGTATCGGTTTTCTCTCATCTGCGAATCTTGTTTTGTTTGTCTACTCAGGTCAATGAATCTTTACTTTTGTTTTAGAGAAGATTAGGAACTATACATTACATCAAATTATTTACATTTCTATCTATTTCAGGCAATAAAGAGAGTTTGTTATGAGGTAAGGGTTTTATTATTCAAAAATGTTAGTAAGTTATCTTTGTTAGATTCACAAGTTAATTTTCTAATTTCAGTCATTAACATCTCATTAGAAGTCAATAATCAACAATAATCAATAAATCGCAATGAAGTGCATTAAGCATGTTCTATAAAGATAAGAAATCCCTATTCCAAGTATAAGAAGGGAAAGGTGTCAGTCTCAGCGACCCATAAAGAGTTCTGATATCGAGAGAAATCGTAAAGCATAAGGCTTCAGCATGAAAAGTAAGCTCAATACATTAATTTTCCATCAAAGCAGAACTGCTCATAAAGAAAGGTTCAAGAGACTCAGTGGAGTCCCAACGCAGCATGACAAGCTGTGAGGGGATATGGATGTGAATGTAGAGGGTGGCCTGCTCTAGGAACACGCACTATTATAGACAGACAATTTTGTTTTGTAATCTTCATTTACGTTCTTCTTTCTTCTGTTGACCAATCAGCTTCGATACACCCATGGGAATGTGTTCACTCCCCATCTTCTCACAGATTCTTCATACAGCAGTTTCTAAACTGCAACTATGTTTTACCATCCCTACATTTCCCATGATTTAACCTCCCATTCAAGTCTACTTTCCCACGTGTGAAACTTCAATTCTAAACTGCTAAATAACAAATGTATTCATTCGCTAACAATGTTCTTTTTGGAAGTTGAGTATAAACGAAAATAAAACATTTTGCACAACAACCATTTAGTGGAAAAACAAGTGAATTTAGAGGGTCCGCTCAAGTTTAAATGCTGAATATACTGCTTAGCTCTGTTAACTTTCATAAAGCAGAGTCTCAGCATTTTAGGCCTAGCACGTTTAAGTATGGTTGCCGAGTGGAATTTTTGCATTAAATTCAAGTTTTAAGTCTCAGTAGCTTTGCATATTGATTAACAATATTTCTCAATAGATTTTAAATGCTTCTCCACCAGACATATGTAAATCAAACTTGCTCCTGCTTAAAAAAAACAGATCAGCCCAAATCGCCATGGTCAGGTCCCCTCTAAATGGAATCACAAAAACATGGTTAATTTATTTATAGATGTAATGTTCAAGAAAAGAACAGGGCCCTTCCAGGGGGTGAACTATTAAGCATGTCAACAAAAGGCAGAATAGTTTCTGCTGCTACATTTATTGTATTCCTTATAAAACAGAAATCATAGGACAAAGGGCCTAATTTATTGCATTTGTTTGTTTACTCTAAATAGGGCGGGCAGATAAATGGCAAAACCTTTATCAGCCCTTACTCCATTGGAGTAGTCTCCGCCACTGCAATACTGAATGTCTGCCCAACTAAAAGGCCCTCATTTATGGGGTTTTGGCAAAGGGCAACGAAGCACGTCACCTTGCTGCACTGCTCTGCCTCAAAGAGAAAGGGTAGGAATGCACTGTATTGTTTTTTGCAGGAAGGCACATCTTACTGCACAAAAATAATCCTGGGAGGCTTTTCCCTCTTTCGATGTGTGCTGCAGAATGGAATGAGAAATAAAGTTATTTGGGGAAGCATCAAAATCCATGGGTGTTGCGTGGGAACACGCACCGCAACACCCAGGTAAGAGGTGGGCCACATTATCACAGGTAAATCAATAAAATCCCAAATTAAGCGGCATTCATTGAAGGTACATCATGCCCTTAGCTTCTGCATTGCCTTTTCTTTATATAGTAGGCATCACTGTTCCCAATAATGTGCGCGCATGGGTGCACGAGCACCTCTGTTGCATGAACCGCGCAGTGCTGTGTGTGGAGCGCGCACATACACAGCACATCAAACAACAACATTCGCTCCGTTGCTTTTAAAAAAGCAAGCGGCGTGAAAACTGGGTGTTTCTTTCATGTAGAGCCCGGCTGCGGTGCATACTGTGATTGCACCGCCGTCACGAGCTGCAATTAACATGAATACTTTAAACAAAAGCACACAATGTGCCCATCACCCTGCAGCTGCTCTCTATTATGAAAAGAAATTCAGCAAGTCTAAAAACAGGGCGTGAAAAGCACACATCATGTTTGTAGACTTGCTGAATTTCTCTTCTTAACAGAGCTGGGCTGCGAGTGATTGTGTAACTTTGTTAAAGTTTTCAGGTTAATTACAGCGCCAGACGGGCACTGTGATTAACCTGAAATCTTTAACAAAGCCCCACAATCACCCCGCAGCCCAGCTCTGTTAAGAAAATAAATGCAGCAACTCTACAAACACGAGGTGAAAAGCACTCGCCGTGTTTGTAGAGTTGCTGCATTTCTTCTTATCAGAGCTGGGCTGCGGGGTGATCGTGTGACTTTGTTAAAGTTGTCAGGTTAATTACAGCTCCAGACGGGCGCTGTGATTAACCTGAAATCTTTAACAAAGCCCCACAATCACCCCGCAGCCCAGCTCTGTTAAGAGAAGAAATGCAGTAACTCTACAAACACGGTGTGAAAAGCACACGTCGTGTTTGTAGACTTGATGAATTTCTCTACTAAATAGAGCGCAGCTGTGGGATGATTTACACCTTTCTGTGCTGGGCATAGTGTGCCACCCTACTTGTATTTTACTGTTTCTGTCATTGCATCCAGATATATGATCAACAAGTAACATCATACCCAGGGCTTTAAGTAGGATGAAAAAACTTGGGGGTCTCGCAAAGGTGCGTGGCCAGTGTAATTAAGGCCCTGGCTTAAGACACATAAAACAAAAATCTGTACTTAGCATAGTGTGCCGCCCGACTTGTATTTTCCTGTTTCTGTTATTGCATCCAGATATATGATACAAGTAACATCATACCTACAACAAGTCGGACTATTGGCTTTGTTAATGGTTGTTAGTTGCATGGGATAAATAAGTAGCAACTATGGCTTTCATATAATATTGAAAAAGCTTTCACTTAAAGCCCTGGTGGCCCCACGACAATGTTGCTGCCCCTGAGTTTCAAAAAGAGAAGGGAAATCCAGAGAGAAAATGACTCTCTTTAACCGCATGCGCGCTAGCGGTTTTCCCGCTGCGCGCTGCGATTTAAAAAATCCCGCGTTACGTGACAAGGTCAGCTCGTCATCCGCGTAGCGCAGGTTACGCCCATGACGAGCTGACCTTGTCATGAGCGTAGAAGGGGTTAAAGGATTTCCCATCCCCTACAAGTAGGGTGACTAGAGCTTGCCACCCAAAAAACTGGACATTTCGCAAAAATAGAGGAAGGACCACAAATTTATATCAAGAAAGTGGCAAATAATGACAGTCCTCAGTGCAGTGATGGTGCAGGTTTTCACAAATCTCGTCAGTGTTGTAATGTTGGTCTAAGTTTGTATTTTTTCAAGGATTTGAAAGTTGGATAGCTGTTCAGTGATCACTTTTCTCACCTATAAAAGCCCCTAAGCGCACTGCCCACTCCTAGTCATCCTGATTCACTTCATCTGAAAGTTTTCTTGTTAATTGCAGCTCCAGACGGGCGCTGCGATTAACCTGAAAAGTTTAACAAAGGCACACAATCACCCTGCAGTTGCGCTTTATTAAGAAAAGAAATGCAGCAACTCTACAAACATGGTGGGTAACGCACAGGCCGTGTTTGTAGACTTGATGTATTTCTTTTCTTAATAGAGCTGGGGAGCGGGTGATTGTGTGACTTTTTAAACTTTTCTGTGCCTGGCATAGTGTGCCCCCCAACTTGTATTTTCCTGTTTCTGTCATTGCATCCAGATATATGATACAAGTAACATCATACCTACAACAAGTCGGACTATTGGCTTTGTCAGTGGTTGTTAGTTGCATGAGATAAATAAGCAGCAACTATGGCTTTCATATAATATTGAAAAATCTTCCACTTAAAGCCCTGGTGGCACCACAACAATGTTCCTGCCCCTGAGTTTCAAAAAGAGAAGGGAAGCAAGTGTTAGTGAAGAGAATACTCCAGACAGATGGATCAGTCATTTACACACTTGCAGCTGCCATCTGCTCAGACCCGCATCTTGGCAAGATTAAAAATCTTGGCAAGACCTAACCAGCCTTCCACCCTTCTTAATTTGTTCAGGTGAGCACGGTTACACAGAGCAAGCATTTAGAAATGACAAGATGTCGAAAAAGGCTCCTTACAGAACCCCCCCAACGTCGATATGCAGAGACGCTACATCTGAAGCATTAACATACCACACTCGCTGCCTTCTCTGACATAACTTTTGTCCTTTTTTCTTTCACTCCCCAGCTGCTCTCGCCGTCTCCTTCTCTTCTTTTTCTTCGTCCTCATATCAGTCCCACTCCACGTTTACCCACTTTCCCCTTCTCCCCATCCCATTCATGTCTCCATTTCCCTCTCACTGCCTGTTCTTTGCTTTCTCTCTTACCGGTTTTCCATTCTCCGTTCTCCCTCCCAGTTGTCCAAAGCCTCTGGCTGCCTTTCTTTCCGTCCCTCTCTTACCAATTTTTCCATTACCCCATCTCCATTTCTCATCTTTGCGCCCTGACTTTTTTCTACTTTGTTCCTCTCTACCCCTTTCTCTGCCACTAAATCCTATATCTCACTAGTCTCCTCTCCTTTTCCTTCAGGCTATGTTACAATTTTGAAAACATATACCACTATCCCTGAATATTACATGGAAGCAGATTTAGAATTTGGACCAGTTTGCCTCTGCAGTGTTGGTGACCTGGCCAAAAAGGACATGAAAAAGCTGAAATTGGATCATAAATCCAAAGCTGTTCAAATCAGGGGCCCCGGAAATAAGTTTGGCCCTGGCACTCAAAATCCTTAAGATGTCCTTGTGCATTTGTTAAAGTTTTCATGTAAATCGCAGCACCCATCATGAGCTGCAATTAACATGAAAACCTTAACAAATGCACACAATCACCCCGCATCCCAACGCTATTAAGAAAAGAAATGTAGCAACATAGCTGCCAAGGTTTCAAATTGCAATGTGGGATGTTTTCATAATTTCACTGTAATTATTAGTGCCATTTGAACAGGGCCGGCTTTAGTGCTGGTGGCGCCTGCTGTGACAATGTTTGTTGGTGCCCCAATGCCCACCTCAGCCATGGATACTCTAATTACCAACCTTTAACAGTGACCCTCAAGTCTCCAAAACCCCTATCTCTTTCATATTTATTTTGTTTAATAGCGCCATTCATACCAGTGTAAGGAGTTATGCACTTTACATTGCATACACATTACACAGAGACACTGAATCATAGTGTGTAAATCAATGTATAGGAAATGTTACATCAGACAGAGGAATAAAATGTCTCTTCTTAACAGAGCTGGGCTGCTAGGGTTATAAGCAAAAGTTTGTAGAGATATTTGGAGTTGCACACACGCGCAGTGTGGTTCGTGGTGCACATGGCCACGGCTGAAGCACACAGAGACCCTACACTGCCGCACACAGAGGAAAAATATTAGCGGGAACATTGGTAGGGATTGTGGATCGCGATGTTTGTGTTTTCAAGCACACTGCCTTCGAGCAGGTCAGCCCTTTATGGCTCTCCAGGCACCTGATGACAACAGCATAAAGTATGGGTGTGAAGGGGCCGAGCAATGATCCATCCACAAAGCACTGATTTAGGAAGACAGCAATCTGCTAATGGATATATGGAGTGCACATACGTGAGGGGCAGAATTCAACTATTTTCAACTCACGTAGGCACAATTGATTTTATTTAGCAGACATTGCAGCATAGCTCCAAATTTGATCTCTCAGGGCCATAATTAACACATCATTGTGTAGAAGGAGTCCATACAGAGCAGCAGTGATGGGTGTCCCGAAACTTGATCCAGCTTTCGATAGGGCTATGCTTCCAGCCCTAGCAAAAACTGGTAGAGGGATTCAGGGAAGTCTTCTCCCTTGTCAATCCTGCCTCTCTGTCTGTCTCATTGTTTCCATCACTGGAATCATGTCTTGCTGGTTCACATGTCCTGTGCCAGATTCTCGCCAGGGAGTAGTTACCAGCAGAGGAAGCAATGTAAGTAAATAATGCAGTGTTGCTGCTCTGTTTATGAGTGAATCATAGAGTGTGTGAGTGAATAGTGTGTGAGCGAAAGAGAGAGAGAGAGAGAGAGAGAGAGAGAGAGAGAGAGAGAGTGTGTGTGTGTATATATATACACCTCTGTCTCTCTCTAGGAGCGAGAATCAGTGTGTGAGAATTAGTCACAACATGGAGAATGATGAGTAGGTGTGAGTTAGAATGAGTGAGGGGAAACAGTGAGTTAGTGAATATGAGTGAGTGACTGTGGAGTGGGAATGATTTAGAAAGACTTAATGAGTGAAGGTGCAGATTATGGCACACCTAAGGTAGTTCTTGGCTTATAGGGCACTCATGGCAAGATTATGGCACTGACATTTTAGAGGTAAATCGTGCTCACAGAAGGGCATCCATTGCAATATGCAGGCCATGGTATACAGTAGAATATTCCTAGCCTATGGGAATACCCATAGAAAAATGCACGATCTGGAATCCTGGAGGCGATTCTTGTTATATGAAGCACCTGTGGCAAGATGCTGGTGCTGCCATATTGTACATAATTCGTGGCCTCAAGGGGAAAGGTTGGGTGCATATCACGCAAAAATGCTGGCTCTGATACACTGGAGATCATTTTTGACATATGGGTTACCCATAGCAAAAGGCGGCATAAATGACAAAAATTGAGCATTCTTAGCATATGGAAGCAGGGAACCCATGGCAGAATAGGGAAAAAATGCACTCATCTTGTGGTAAGCATTGGGCTTCATTTGCACACCATGAAATACTTCAACGTTTGAGAGTGCTCACTGGCTTATTAGCAACTTTATGTGAAAGCAGTGGTTGAAAATAGTGATCGTATCGAAGAGCAGATATGTGAATAGGTAGAGCGTATACTTGCATGCTAAATGAACATTCATGTAGAGGTTTAGAAACGTTTACTGAAGAATTACAACACCCATGATTTTGAAACGAAATAACAATGCTTATTTGGAAAGCCCCTCGGGCTCTTGGCACGAAATACCGTGTTTATGTTACCCAACTCAGTGATGCTCATTTGATCAACCACAGAACGATGAAGGCTGAATAAACTTGCCAGAATTTGAACCTGAGAGCAAGAGGTCAAACACAGATTGCTGAAGTGGAAGACGTATGAGTTCACTGGGCCACTACATCTGGTATGTCTGGTCCATAAGTATTGTCCTCTTCTTTCCGACTTGCATCCTGACTCTCTATCCTGCCAATCTTCCTACTTACCAGTGCGCGCGAGGCACCCTAAAATGCACTGCACTGGTAGCCAGGAAATCCCAGGCTCACTCCCACTCCCCTCATATCACGAAACAAGCCCGACAGTCCTCTGAATGCTCCTGAGAATTCAGTATGTGCGATTGGTACTTCGAATCCGCTTCAGAAGTCCACATCTACACCGCAGTCTTCAAAGGGCCACTAGATGGCAGCATTGTCTACACATTGGAGTTATCTGTTGGCTAAAACAGGACATCTAAAATTTCAAAAATATTTAAAAAGAAACCACGCGTTTTTTCCCCGCAGTAAGGTATTA
Organism: Lissotriton helveticus; assembly: GCF_964261635.1. Lineage (NCBI taxonomy): Eukaryota > Metazoa > Chordata > Amphibia > Caudata > Salamandridae > Lissotriton > Lissotriton helveticus. The sequence continues at coordinate 1,973,833,255 of NC_136059.1, forward strand.
ATGTATTGTAGTAGAATGCTAGTTATAATCGAATATTGAAATGGAAGTGCCACTGATTCGATCTTTTAGAGGAGCAGGGTGCGTCAGTTGATTTTTTTGACATAGACAGCCCAAGCCGGTGTCAGAGATAAACTATATCCGCAGAAATCCGGTGAATGGGCCAGCTGTTGAAAGGACGGCGTTCTATGGGTTTAATAGCATGTCATTTTCTTACTGGTAATACATTTGTTGTGTAAAAAAATATTGAGGTTAATTTTAAATAATTGTTGAATAGTTCTAGTTTGGATTGTCTTTAGAAAGCAAATGCCTCTTTGTGTTGCTAATTACTTTTAAAGTTAGAAGAATTTCCACAAACCTTTTTTTATTTTTTTTAAGTCGCTGCTCTAGGACAGGTTTGCACATGGAAAGTTTCGGGGTGATCCATCAAGCAGGAACCGAGAAAAAGGGGAGGGGTTCCAAAATGTGTTTTTCTTATTTATTTTTCCATAGAAACTTTAGACATAGCTACAACCCAAACAGCTAAACAGATTTCCACCAAATTTGGCAGATAGCTAGATCTTCGTCCACAAAGAGTGCGTTTTCCGTTCAGTAGTTTTTGCTCAATTAATGCTCCAGATAATTGTATATTTCATGCTCTGGAAGATCCATGGACCAGACAGATCTCATGGAGAGAACTCATTGCTGCCACCACATCAACTATAAAGTGGTGGCAGCCATCTTAGGATTCAGCCCCGAGTCCTAACAACAATGCAAAAATAAAAAGCATAGTGGGCAGGGTAGGGATACTCTGAACTCTCCCTGCAGCTCCGAACATTGGATCAGCTGTGGGGTGCCCCAGGTGGGCACTGGGGCACCCCACTTAAAACAAAAAAAACATACTGGCTTTCTTTTTTTTTCATTTTAATTTTTAAAAGTTGTGTATAGCGCTGGCTAGACCCAGAGGTATCGGAGCCCTTTACATGATTAGGATAGTATGAGGCAAACTTGGTATAAAAGCATATAAGAGGTAAGGAAACAACAATGTGAGAATATACAAATTAAGAACAACATAAGCATTATACAAATCAAGATAGATAAACAGGAGCTGGAGCAATACACTTCAAGTAATACAATTCAAGTAATTAGGTAGAATGGTGTACAAGAAGAAGGGCAGATATTACGGAACAAATAAAAGTATGGTGATAGGAGATCCAGAGTAAGGCACAGGAGTAAGGCGCAGGTTAGGATCCCCAATAGTAATTGAGGAGGTGGGTTTTGAGGTCTTTTTTGAAACTGTAATAGGAGGGGTTACAGCGCAGTTTTTTTGGGAGGGCATTCCAGATAGTAGGGGCATTGCCAGAGAAGGAGCGAGATTGTGTGGCTTTCTTTTTATGCAGAGGTGGGATTAGGAGGAGGGTGTTGGTGCTTCTCAAGGTACGAGTGGTGCTAACAATGAGGAGTTTCTTGGAGAGGTACTTCGGAGTGTTCTGGTGAAGGGCTTTATGAGTAATGCAGGCAGTTTTGTAAGCAGACCTGCCTTCGATAGGGAGCCATTGAAGAGATTTGAGCGCTGGGGCGATATGATCGAAGCGTTTGCAGTCTGTGATGAGCCTGGCTGCAAGGTTGAGCACAGCTTTGATTGGAGCAAGGAGGACCTTGGGGATTCTGTTGAGAATGGCGTTACCATAATCAATACGTGAAAGAACAAGTGACTGAACAACAAGTTTGAAATCATCTGTGGGTATGAATGGTTAGATTTTCTTGAGGTGACAGAGAGTGAAGAGGGCTCCTTTGGCAGAGTTTTTGATGTGAACATTAAGGGTAAGGGTGTTGTCGATAGAAATGCCAAGAGATTTGACAGAGTTGGACAGTGTAGGTGAGCAGTTGAGTGCATTAAGGTCAGAGGTCCATGATTGAACGGGCAGTGGGTTATTGTTCGAAGAGAAGAGAAGGATTTCGGTTTTATTAGGGTTACATTTGAGATGATTTGAGTGGAACCAGGTTTGGATCTTGGTGAGGGTGTTGTTCAGGTGTAATATGTCAGCATGAGTTTTAATCTTGTAATAGATTTGGGTGTAATCGGCGTAGAGGTGGTAGTTGATGCCTGCTTGTTGAAGAATGAGGGTGAGGGGTTTCATAAAGAGGTTAAAGAGGGAGGGAGAGAGAATAGATCCTTGGGGGACTCCAAGGGAGACAGGAGCGGGGTTAGAGAGACAATTTTGAATTTTGATTTGCTGAGTTCGGTGTTGTAGGTAAGAGATGAACCATTTGTGGGCGGTACCATTTAGGCCGAAACGGTTCTTAAGAACATTAAGTAGGGCTGTATGGTTGACAGTATCGAACGCTGCGGAGAGGTCAAGAAGGAAAAGATGGCAGGTCTCGCCTTTATCAAATGAATGATGGACGTCATCTATGACATTGAGCTTTGCCGTTTCGGTGCTGCAGCCTTTCCTGTAGCTAGATTGAAGGGGGTCAAGTAGGTTGAAGTTTTTGATGTGTTTGTCTAGTTGTAGTAAGACGCATTTTTCAAGGACCTTCGACAGCAGGGGGAGGTTAGTAACGGGGCGGAGATTATTTAGGTCATTTGGGTCAGCATTGGGATTTTTGATTATGGGTGAGATTTGTCCCAGTTGAAGGGAGTTGGGGACACAGCCCGTGGAGAGTAAGGTGTTAATGATTGTGGTCCAGAATGGGGCGATGATGTGCTTAAGGGTAGGGACAAGGTTGGAGGGTACGGGGTCTTTTGTGTGGGAGGACGGTGTAAGATTGTCAATTATTTTAAGGACTTCACGCTCAGTGACGGGGAGGAAGTTGAGCAAGGAGGCATTGTTCTTTAGATGTGAGTTAGGGGAGTTGGTAATCGATGAAGTAGTGGGGGAGAGGCCAGTGGAGTGTTGGGGGGTAGGGAAATGGGTGGGTAAGAAGGGACGTTAGGGAGCAAGTTGGAGGGTAGTGGAGTGGGAAGGAAGGATTGATCAATTTTAGCAATTTTTTCCGAGAAGAAGTGGGCAATTTCTTCACATCTAGCTGAGGAGGCTGCCATGTTTGGAGGTGCGGGGGAAGTTTGGTTTCAAATGATTTTGAAGAGTTCCCTAGGTCTGTTTTTGGAACGATCAAGTTGAGTGAGGAAGAAGGATGCCTTTTCCTTCAGGGTGTGTTTTTTGTATGTGGATCTAGCACGTCTGAGAAGTGCAAGATGGGAGGGTGAGAGATGGTGTCTCCAGGTTCTTTCCGACAGTCTGAGAGCCCGTCTTTCATTAGTTATCTCGGTATTAAAGCAAGAGTTTGAGGGGTTGTTTCTTTGGATTTTAAGTTTAGGCGGGGCCACTTGGTCAAGAATACCAGTGACAGTATTATTAAAGAGTTCAGTGAGCTCATTCACATTTTGGGAGGGTGGAATGAGAAGAAGTTGAGCTTGGAGTTTAGATTGGAGAACATCTGGGGGGATACATTTTAGGTTTCTGGTCAACTTCTTAGGTCTGCTCAATTTTAATGTGGGGATGCTTGCTGAGGTTGCAATGGAGTAGAGTATAAGGTGATGGTCAGACCAGTCAATGGGGATGATATTGGTCATGGAGGTCAGGTCTTCGTTAGACAGAATGACATCAAGAATGGCTCCTTTAGTGTGTGTTAGGGATAGGCAGAGTTGTTTGAGTCCACTTATCTCAAGAAGATTAGTGAGGAGGGAGATAGTAGGGTCACTAGTATCATTCCAATGGAGGCTTAGATCCCCAAGAAAGAGATTTTTTGAGTTGGATAAAGCGGATATCGTCAGGAGATCAGATAAGTCCTCAATGAAGGGCTGTGGTGGTCCCGGAGGGCGATAGATGTTGTGTAGTCGAATTGGGAGGGAGTTTTGAGTTAACAGTTCAGCTTCTAGGTATTCGCAGGATGAGTAGCCTGGGCTAGTGACAAGGGATATCTGAAACTCATTTTTAAAGATAATGGCTAGTCCACCCCCAACTCGGTCTGGTCTATCTTTTCTAAGAATAGAGTATCCCGGAGGGGAGAGTAGGTCAAGGGTGCTCGTTGAGTGGTCATTGAGCCAAGTTTCCGTGAGGAATGCAATATCGATGATTCACTCAAGATTGTTTCAGAAATTTCCGTGGCGTGTAGGACCGCAGAGCGACAGTTGACGAGCATGCACTTCAGTGGTGTGGGGTTGTATATGGAGGGTGGGCAAGAGTGGATTGATGTTAGTTGGGGCGGTGGTCTGGGGGAGGAGGGGGTTCTATTTGTCCCTATGATAACAGGGATGGGGGCGTAGGGGAGTGGAGGGTTGGTGGTTGGTACAATAATAAGGTAGGAGTTGTATAGGTCGGTGAGGTCGGACGGGGAGAGATGGTTAGAGGTGCGGAGAGGTCTGTGCGTGCAGAGAGGGAGCGATCTCAAACAGTTGTGTGTGGTGTAAGGGACTTTTGAGGGAGGATGGGTGGGGATGTTATGGTGAGATAGGGTTTTGGAGCTGAGGAGAAAAAATCTTTGCTGAGTCAGGCAAATTCAGTAGTTATATTAGAAAGGACGCGATGAATGTTGTGGATCTGGGCAAGGGGAGGTACCGAGAGGGCACGGTCTGTGTTATTAGTAGAGGGTGGAATAGCATGTGAAGGGGGAGTTGGGGTAGAAGGTGTGGGTGAGGGGTGACGGGGCTAGGAGTAGTGAGGGGTTCAGTACAGTGGCGTCACTGGGGTTGGTGTCACCCGGTGCGGGTAACTCATGGTGTCACCCCCTCACGACTTACCGCATGGACCACCTCTGTCGGAAATGTACGGCGCTAGGTACTGTCTTACTCCCTCTAGCTCCATCTCTATGTCTAGCTCCCTCTAGCTCCGTCTCTCTGTCTTACTCCCTCTAGCTCCCTCTGGTTCCCTCTCTCTCTGTCTTACTCCCTCTAGCTCCCTCTGTCTCTGTCTTATTCCCTCTAGCTCCCTCTCCCTCTGTCTTGCTCCCTCTCTCTGTCTTGGTCCCTCTAGCTCCCTCTCTTACTCCTTCTAGCTCCCTCTCTCTCTGTCTTACTCCCTCTAGCTCCATCTCTCTTACTCCCTCTAGCTCCCTGTCTTACTCCCTCCAACTCCCTCTCTCTGTCTTACTCCCTCTAGCTCCCGCTCTCTCTCACTTACTCCCTCTAGCTCTCGCTCTCTCTCTTACTCCCTCCAGCTCCCTTTCTCTCTATTACTCCCTCTAGCTCCCTCTTTCTCTGTCTTGCTCCCTCTAGCTCCCTCTCTCTGTTTTACTCCCTCTAGCTCCCTCTCTCTCTGTCTTGCTCCCTCTAGCTCCCTCTCTCTGTCTTACTCTCTCTAGCTTCCTCTCTCTCTGTCTTACTCCTTCTAGCCCCCTCTCTCTTACTCCCTCTAGCTCCCTCTCTCTTACTCCCTCTAGCCCCCTCTTTCTCTGTCTTGCTCCCTCTAGCTCTCTCTCTCTCTGTCTTGCTCCCTCTAGCCCCCTCTCACTCTGTCTTGATCCCTCTAGCTCCCTCTCTCTCTTTTACTCCCTCTAGCTCCCTCTCTCTGTCTAGTGCCCTCTAGCCCACTCTCTCTCTGTCTTACTCCCTCTAGCTCCCTCTCTATGTCTAGCTCCCTCTCTCTCTGTCTTGCTCCCTCTAGCTCCCTCTGTCTCCCTCTCTCTGTCTTACTCCCTCTATCTCTGTCTTACTCCCTCTAGCTCCCTCTCTCTGTCTAGCTCCCTCTAGCTCCCTCTCTCTGTCTTGCTCCCTCTAGCTCCCGCTCTTACTCCTTCTAGCTCCCTCTCTCTCTGTCTTACTCCCTCTAGCTCCCTCTCTCTCTGTCTTACTCCCTCTAGCTCCCTGTCTTACTCCCTCTAGCGCCCTCTCTCTGTCTTACTCCCTCTAGCTCCCGCTCTCTCTCACTTACTCCCTCTAGCTCCCGCTCTCTCTCTTACTCCCTCTAGCTCCCTCTCTCTCTCTCTTACTCCCTCTAGCCCCCTCTTTCTCTGTCTTGCTCCCTCTAGCTCTCTCTCTCTCTGTCTTGCTCCCTCTAGCCCCCTCTCACTCTGTCTTGATCCCTCTAGCTCCCCCTCTCTCTTTTACTCCCTCTAGCTCCCTCTCTCTGTCTAGTGCCCTCTAGCCCACTCTCTCTCTGTCTTGCTCCCTCTAGCTCCCTCTGTCTCCCTCTCTCTGTCTTACTCCCTCTAGCTCCCTCTCTCTGTCTAGCTCCCTCTAGCTCCCTCTCTCTGTCTTACTCCCTCTAGCTCCCTCTGGTGCCCTCTCTCTCTGTCTTACTCCCTCTAGCTCCCTCTCTCTCTGTCTTACTCCCTCTAGCTCCCTCTCCCTCTGTCTTACTCCCTCTAGCTCCCTCTCTCTGTCTTACTCCCTCTAGCTCCCTCTGTCTTACTCCCTCTAGCTCCCTCTCTCTGTCTTACTCCCTCTAGCTCCCTCTCTCTCTGTCATACTCCCTCTAGCTCCCTCTCCCCGTCTTACTCCCTCTAGCTCCCCTCTCTGTCTAGCGCCCTCTAGCTCACTCTCTCTCTGTCTTACTCCCTCTAGCTCCCTCTCTCTGTCTAGCTCCCTCTCTCTCTGTCTTGCTCCCTCTAGCTCCCTCTGTCGCCCTATCTCTGTCTTACTCCCTCCAGCTCCCTCTCTCGGTCTTACTCCCTCTAGCTCCCTCTCTCTCTGTCTTACTCCCTCTAGCTCCCTCTCTCTGTCTAGCTCCCTCTAGCTCCCTCTCTCTCTTACTCCCTCTAGCTCCCTCGCCCTCTGTCTTGCTCCCTCTAGCTCCCTCTCTCTCTATCTTAATCCATCTAGCTCCCTCTCTCTGTCTAGCTCCCCCTCTCTCTGTCTTACTCCCTGTAGTTCCCTCTGTCTCCCACTCTGTCTTACTCCCTCTAGCTCCCTCTCTCTCTTACTCCCTCTCTCTCTGTCTTACTCCCTCTAGCTCCCTCTCTCTCTGCCTTACTCCCTCTATCTCCCCCTCTCTCTCTTACTCCCTCTAGCTCCCTCTCTCTTACTTCCTCTAGCTCCCTCTCTCTCCGTCTTAGTCCCTCTAGCTCCCTCTCTCTCTGTTATACTCCCGCAAGCTCCCTCTCTCTCTGTCTTCCTCCCTCTAGATCCCTCTCTATGTCTAGCTCCCTCTCTCCCTGTCTTGCTCCCTCTAGCTCCCGCTCTCTCTGCCTTACTCCCTCTAGCTCCCTCTCTCTCTCTCTCTTTTACTCCCTCTAGCTCCCTGTAGCTCCCTCTCTCTTACTCCCTCTGGCTCCCACTCTCTCCGTCTTAGTCCCTCTAGCTCCCTCTCTCTTACTCCCTCTAGCTCCCTCTCTCTGTCTAGCGCCCTCTAGCTCACTCTCTCTCTGTCTTACTGACTCTAGCTCCCTCTCTCTGTGTAGCTCCCTCTCTCGCGGTCTTGCTCCCTCGAGCTCCCTCTGTCTCCCTCTCTCTGTCTTACTCCCTCTAGCTCCCTCTATCTGTCTTACTCCCTCTAGCTCCCTCTCTCTGTCTTACTCCCTCTAGCTCCCTCTCCCCCTCTCTTACTCTCTCTAGCTCCCTCTCCCTCTGTCTTGCTCCCTCTAGCTCCCTCTCTCTCTATCTTAATCCCTCTAGCTCCCTCTCTCTGTCTAGCTCCCTCTCTCTGTCTTACTCCCTGTAGTTCCCTCTGTCTCCCTCTCTGTCTTACTCCCTCTGTCTCCCTCTCTTTGTCTTACTCCCTCTAGCTCCCTCTCTCTCTGTCTTACTCCCTCTAGCTCCCTCTCTCTGTCTAGCTCCCTCTAGCTACCTCTCCCTCTCTCTTACTCCCTCTAGCTCCCTCTGTCTTGCTCTCTCTAGCTCCCTCTCTCTGTCTAGCTCCCTCTAGTTCCCTCTCTCTGTCTAGCTCCCTCTAGCTCCCTCTCCCTCTCTCTTACTCCCTCTAGCTCCCTCTCCCTCTGTCTTGCTCCCTCTAGCTCCCTCTCTCTGTCTAGCTCCCTCTAGCTCCCTCTCTCTGTCTTACTCCCTCTAGCTCACTCTGGTTCCCTCTCTCTCTGTCTTACTCCCTCTAGCTCCCTCTCTCTCTGTCTTACTCCCTCTAGCTCCCTCTCCCTATGTCTTACTCCCTCTAGCTCCCTCTTTCTGTCTTGCTCCCTCTAGCTCCCTCTCTTACTCCTTCTAGCTCCCTCTCTCTGTCTTACTCCCTCTAGCTCCCTCTCTCTCTGTCTTCCTCCCTCAAGCTCCCTCTCTCTGTCTAGCTCCCTCTCTCTGTCTAGCTCCCTCTCTCTCTGTCTTGCTCCCTCTAGCTCCCTCTTTCTCCCTCTCTCTCTCTGTCTTACTCCCTCTAGCTCCCTCTCTGTCTAGCTCCATCTAGCTCCATCTCTCTCTCTCTTGTTCTCTCTAGCTCCCTCTCTCTGTCTGACTCCCTCTAGCTCCCTCTCTCTGTCTTGCTCCCTCTAGCTCCCTCTCTCTTAATCCCTCTAGCTCCCTCTCTCTTTGTCTTGCTCCCTCTAGCTCCCTCTCTCTCTATCTTACTCCCTCTATCTTACTCCCTCTAGCTCCCTCTCTCTCTGTCTTGTTCTCTCTAGCTCCCTCTCTCTGTCTAGCTCCCTCTAGCTCCCTCTCTCTGTCTAGCTCCCTCTAGCTCCCTCTCCCTCTCTCCTACTCCCTCTAGCTCCCTCTGTCTTGCTCCCTCTAGCTCCCTCTCTCTCTGTCTTGCTCCCTCTAGCTCCCTCTCTCTTATTCCCTCTAGCTCCCTCTCTCTCCGTCTTGCTCCTTCTAGCTCCCTCTCTCTCTATCTTACTCCCTCTAGCTCCCTCTCTCTGTCTAGCTCCCTCTCTCTCTGTCTTACTTCCTCTAGCTACCTCTGTCTCCCTCTCTCCGTCTTACTCCCTCTAGCTCCCTCTCTCTCTGTCTTACTCCCTTTATCTCTCTCTCTCTCTGTCTTACTCTCTCTAGCTCCCTCTCTCCCTTTGTTACTCCCTCTTGCTCCCTCTCTCTCTCTCTGTCTTGCTCTCTCTAGCTCCCTCTCTCTGTATTACTCCCTCTAGCTCCATCTGTCTCCCTCTCTCTCCTACTCCATCTGTCTTCCCTGGATTTGTATAAACAAGAGTGCGAGCAACAGGTGGCACTGTAGTGAAGAGCAAGCTGAAATTTGGAACTGGTTCACTGGAAAACTGAAGACCGCAAGATACTGAAAAATAGGAAACCATGCACCCTCAGATGAGCTAGGCTGCTATAGAGTTGCCTTGTGAGCAAAGAAAATTGCAGTCAAGCATTGCAGATCTCCTGCGAGACGCTGGCGAGTATGAACAGCATGAGGAACAAGCTTGCACAGGGAGCGACAGTAAAGGTGAGAGCAGAGGCGAGGCTGCAGTGCAGATTGGTGTCACCCCATGTGTTGGTGTCACCCGGTGCGGGCCGCACCCCCCGCACCCCCCTAGTGACGCCAGTCAAATTAGCTAGGTTGAGTTTGAAATTGTGTAGGTTTGGATCCATCCGGGTACAGGGAAGGATTGATGCGGCATAGGTAAGGGAGGAATATTATCAGGGGAAAGGGAGTGGTCATGGTTAGTTGCGGATGGTGGCCTGCTGTGTGTGGGGGGGAGATAGGGTGGGTGGTGTAGAGTGAAGGGTGGCGGAGCTGTTAAGTGTGAGGGGAGGGGTTAGGTTATCCAAGGGGCACAAACTTTCAGGAGAAATGGCCAGATAGGATAAAAGGGCATGAAGCGCATGAGCGACGGATATATTGGAGTATGGGGGCTGAGTGTTTATCGGGGGTTGGGGTGAGGGGTTGGGAGGTGGAGGAGGTAGGGCCTTGTGGGGGAGGATAGAAAAGATGGGGAGGAGAAGAGGGTGTAAGGGATGGGTAGAAGTAGGGGGGTAGGGAGGTGTGAGCAAGCGGGGTTGTGGGGGGCCCTGAGCCCCCCAACCACCAACATGAAGAAGTTGTGGGGTGCTGCAAGTAGGCACCAGGGGGACCTCCAATTAATAAATAAAAAAAAAAAGGTGTCACAGGTTATTGCAGAAGCATAGAGCCGACCTCTCCATATTTTGTGATGGGCTGCAGGGAGTTCTGCAGCCACCTAACACTAGAAAAAAAACAGTAAGTCTCCTGGGTCATGGAACCCAGGACTCCAGGAAAACCTACCATATTTATCAAAAGCATTTCCCAGACTAGCACTTTTGTTCTACAGCTAGGAGTGCAGTGCCACATTGGGGCTGGTTGCATTTTATATGGCCTGGAGATGTAGAACATAGATTACAAGGCCTTTTTGTGGTTATTTTTATAATTGCATTTTAGGGGTGAAAATGTTTAAGAGTAAACTCAGAAACATGTTTGTTTTATTTTTTTATTAACGAAAAAATAATATATCTTTATTTTCACATTTTCACCCCCAAAATGTAATAATAAAAACTATGTAAAATGAAAGTCAAAGACATGTAGTTTAATAAACCTTTATTATATATTTAAGTAATCAATAGTAATAAACACTGTAATGTGTGTATTATTATATAAAGTGTAGTTTAGCTATGACCTTTCACATCACCTCTTTACATATAACACTGTGGCGTTCCTCAGGGGTCCATCATATCCCCTCATTTATTCAACACCTACCTAACCCTCTTACCAAATCTGAATTGATTCTGAATTTATTTCATTTGCATCTTTACTAAAAACCATTCCAATACAGAAGCTCAATTAAAAACCCTAAGAACATGATACAATATAAGGTTCACATTTATAGTATCCATAAGCATTAAAAACTTTGAATTAGTTGGATTACTAACAGTCACAAAAAAAAGCACTTTGGTGCTCGTGCAGATTGTTGCTGGTGTAAGGAATGCAGTCGCAGCAGCGTTTGTTGTCGAATCAACCGCTGCAATCAGTGCAAAAAGGTACTTTACAGTGTTTCTAAGCTGCTAACCACAATGGGGGGTTCCCAGTTCTCCTTTAGTTGGAGCGGCCTCTGTTCTTTAGTTGTGTAGTTGGTGCTAGGATCGCCAGTATATAAAGCTTCCAGCAATTCTTAAAGGCCTACGTAGGCCTACGTAGAGTGGTTACTGGTAGGTTTGCTCTGAATCCCAGGTAAGGCATGATCTTATGGTGACAATTTTTGCTAGACTAATGCAAGAAATCTTACTAGTCTGCAATTTAGTTGTGGTGTTCCTGGATCAAAGCATGCCAGAACTGCTTGCCTGCTTGAGCGAATTCCCCTGTGATTGAAGGGGATTTTTAACAGTTGTCTCCTTTCCTGCCTTATCTCCGTACAGGAGCATAGTAGATGGATGATATCTCCATGGCCATTTTTGCACAGGCTGCAAGAATTTGGGGATGATGCACGCAGACACGGTGGAAGGTTCTGAGTGCATGGGAGCATGCCAAGGCAAAATTTTAAGAATTTTATTTTCCGTGATTTTGGATATCTCAGGTTGAAGTATTTTTGAGAGGCTAAGATCTTATAGTTGTCAAAGTCATCCATGAATGAGATCTGTCCGAAAAGGCGGCTTTGTCCCCCACCAATGACAGTTTTAGGGATTTCCAGACCAGCTTTTTAAAGGCTAGGTGATGGATCTGCATGTTCTAGAGGACGGAGAGCCCAGTGCTTGCCAGAGCCTCCTGAAGGTAGCTTCTTGCAGGGGAGTTCTCCCTCTGTTGTAGGTCTTGCCATTAGAGAGGGTTTAGAGCGTTAGGGCCCGATAATCTGATCTTATTCCAGCAGATGATGTATGCGCCGTACCTGGCCCATGATTACTTCAATAGGCCAAACAAACTCCAGCCTTAGTTGCGTCGGGGAGGTGCAGTTTGGGAGGCTGAACATAGTTCTGTATGCTTTGACTAGAGTTTTGTCGCTGGCTTAGGCCGATGTTTTTACAAAATGGTGTTAAAGATGTAGCCTCAACCCGTGATTTTCTCTTTTGCCCGAAAAATGTAGTAGTCTGTGTAAAATTATTCAACTTTTTTAAGGAGTTTATGCATATATTTTACCCTCATATATATTCTTTTAATCGGGCTGCTTACCCTGTGTCTGTTGCCTTATTATGGAGTCCTAATAGTCTCTCCTTTTCAGATAATATTTTGCACATGTTTTGGCTACTATCTAATTGCTCTTTGCACAACTGGGGTATGTCTATCTTTTTGCCCATTTTTTTGTTGCTAACTTTAGAGCTCGATGCTCTATTGAAACTGGATTTCGGATTGTATTTTGCACATGAATCTGATGTAATTCAACTGCCTTTGTAGCACATGCTAGTATATGTTTTTTTAAATGTATTTTTAAATGTGTTTTGCACATGAATTGGCTGCTACGTAAATGCTTTTTGCACAATTTGGGATATGTCTTGCTACTTCAATCATCCTGCTGCTAATTTCAAACTCTATTTGCAGAAGTTGCTATGTATTAAAAAATCTGTATATGTAGCTGTTGCCACTAATGGGCTTCTTCATGTTTTATTATATATTAGGTAATAATTTGTATGTGTCCTTTTATGTGGAGCTCATTGGAGTTCCAAATCTTTAATAAATATTGAATTGACTAGAGTTTTGTCCAATAACTTGGCGTCTCTGCCGCGCATTATTTCGCTGCCATAGGTTATAGTGGGTAGAATTTTTGCCTGTGCTACTTTCAGGAGGGGGCTTAGAGTTGGACCGTTTAGTATTGATGTTAGATTTTTTTAATGTTAGTGCTAGCACCTGCCCTTTTCTTTTAATCTCTTCTTGATGTTGTGCGAAGGATCCTTCTTTATCTATGTAAACGGCTAGGTACTTGTAATCCACCACTGGTTCTATTTGTGTGCCTCCCAGGTGCCAGGACCTTGCTTGTTTCCTCTTGCTTAATGGTCATTGTCCTTGTTGTTTTAAGATTTTGAATTTGTTTCCTCTGGCGTAGTCCTGCATTTCATTAAGAAGGTGTTGCATTTGAGGAACCGCTTGTACTGTAATTACAATGTGATGTACTGTTATTAATGCCTCTAAACCATAATCATTGTATATGTACTGTAATCCCCTGCGCTCTTTTGTGGATATTCTATGCCTTGACTGTGACGACCACCACTTATATCTTTGTTATCAATAAAAAGAATTAAAAAAAATAAAGAAGGTGTTGCATGCCGACTGCAGTGTGGCTAAGCAGAATGACGTTGAAGTCGTCGGCGTACAGGAGATTGGACAAAGTTGTGCCCCGCGTGACAATGATTTGAGTTGAGTGTTTGCAAGAGATCTACCATACATAGATTGAATAAGGTAGGCGCCAGCACACAGCCTGTTTCAGGCCTTTGGTTGTTGTTACTCTTCTCGAAAGGTGGGTCGCTGTTCCCAGTTTCACCTGTACCCAGGTGTAGGTGTAGCGGCACTGGTCAATAAAACAAAGGTGCAGCATCATTTTCTTGGATATTGCTGCACCAATAAGCAAATCTGAATATATCATACAACCTCACCTATTAGAACTATGCATATGACACCCAAATCATTTTTTAAATGGATAGCCTCGAAGACCTCTACAACTCGTAACTCAATGACTGCCTTCGTGCCATGAACACATGGATGATTAATAACAATCTAAAGATCTACACTGCAATAAAGAGAGATTATGACCTGTGGACAATGTAAAAAGTACCAGCCTAACGCCATGCGCCTAAGAAACCTCAAGCTCCTCCATTAACATCAAGAGAAATTAGAAATTTAAGAGTACCATGGATTCAACCTAACCTTGATACCACATACTAACAAGGAAAATACCACGTCGCATCTTCCCAAACCTCGCACACCAACATAATCTGCAAGCCATCTTCACACGTAATGTCCAATCTTGACTATGCCAACAGCCTATACCTTGACGCACCCGCATTCTTCATACGCAAAATACAACTCATCCAAAGTAATGCCGCAAGGCTTCTTCTCTGCCTTCACCCAAGGGAATGCATGACTCCAGCCCTTAACCACTACATTCTCTAACTATAGGTAGAAAGGCAATGTTCAAGGCACTCTGCATTGTCCACAGAGCCTCCCAAGGAAATGGATTGCGATACTTACAAGTTAAATTCAAGTATTACAAATAAAACAAAACACTGTCCCCCATGCTTGCACCACTTATCATACCACTTTACCATAAGAAATCCGTAGCAGGCACTGCTTTCTTAGTACAAGCCATCAAACTCTGGACCTCTTTACCAGCAATCATTAGAAGCACTCAGGAGCATATACACTTCCAAAGACAGTTGAAGGTATGGCTATTTCCTAAATAACTGCCCCATCCACATCCCAGCAACAGAAGCCCAGAAAATAGTCACACCCTCAAGAGCTATCTTCAGTTTACAACCTACAAATTGCAAACAACTCAATCAGTAAACTGCTTAGGTGAGCTTAGAAGGGCTGATCTATGATTTGCCATGGCATTATTAATGATGTACTTGCATATATAACAGCGATTGCCCAGAACGATACTAAAATCATAATATGTAGCGGTCATCAGCAAACTATAATTTATACATCTTAAATTCACATGAGCATATCTTCTATGAGGGTTGTCCATCACCAGCACTGTGCAGCCACAAAACAGACCGCCAAATGAATAGGCATGGAAAAACTGAAGAGATATGTCATGTTGCTGGAAATTCAAAATACTTAAATATCGTTCACCACAGTAGGTTCCTAATGTAGATTATATAATCTGACAACATCTTTACATCTCACAAACAGTCTCAGATACGGGATGATAATAAAAATGCCCATCCTAACAGATCTCTACACTTCTCTCTCCCTCCAACCATGCCAACTCAGAAAGCAGCTGTATAGAAAATCTCGGATTGGGCAACCCAGTGCAATAACAAGCTAAGCAGAGTATATTTTATGAAATACCATAAAAGGACTTGCAGAGCTGTTCAAAGCTGCCAGCATACAGAAAACTATAAAACTGCAGCCTGTCTCTCACACTTCATCACCCACTGTGCTGCGTCTCATAACACTATAACCTCACCTTGATGCTCATCACGCACAACATGGAAACACTTCCCACACAGGATCAAAACAAAGACATATTTCCAACAGCACAGTGTAGCGTGCTACCCATATAAACAAGTGGCCCACATAAGTGCTATATAAAAGGTGCAATACAATACGAGTGGTGCAGGGCTGTTATGAGAATCAAACGCAACCCTGATTAAATCCGCTCTGCTCCCCTCCTGCCTCATCTCTATTTCCATCCCAGCATGTTTGGTCTTTCTCCTTTCCTGCTGTTTTTCTCCTGCACTGTGCCTGCTGCAGCTAACCATGGGGGCTGGAGAAAGTGACAAAGACAGTTGCTTGGGCCTTCAAAAAGGAACTCCAGGGGGACCCCCCCACCTCTTTGATGTGTGTGCCCAGTTCATCCGTAGCATGGGGTAACACTTCTCAATCAACAACAAAAATTCTTGTCAGTGTGAACCACAAGTCACTAAATTAACCTGTGCTTAACGCTCATATAAAGCAACAAGTTTTAACTCACAGACAATGTGTGAAGTATTTATTCTAAACCACATCTAGCAATAAAGTGAAAAACACAAGAAAATCCCACACCAATTTGGAAAAACAGAATATGATTTAATATACAATTTGAGACCAAAACGACAATAATCCAATCAGTAGAACCTTTTCTCTTCACGTCACTACTGCAGTTTCACGTAGGATTCATGCACTTCCGCTAGTCCGGGTGGAAAATAGCAACTCAGCAGGGCTGCAGTGTTCAGAAATATCCTTTCCCGCTCTGATGTAGAGGCCTCCCCACATTACAGATGATGTACCAAATATTGGCTTAAGTGTCTGTACTCCTTTGATGACCAAAGTACATCTGGTGGTCATTATACAGTTTATCGTCTACAAAGCCAAGTGTCACAAGTCAAACCAGTACCAAATGGTCCACGTGTTTAGTTGATTGTGGATCAAACAAAATTCTCCATTTGTTGCCATTTCCTAGAAGACCAGCAACAGCACTAGAATATGGGGATTGGTGGGTTTTGCGCAGGCAGTATGGTACTAGAATATTGGAACCAAATATTGTTAGAGAGAAATGTTATTTCCCAAGTATAGTTTACCAAAACATCATCCCATTAGAAGTCAATAGAAAATGTTCACTTAATGGCACAAAGACTTTGTAAAGGGTATTTAAACGTAATATTTCTCCCTGATATTTGTGGCAACAATGTTACGATATAGGATAGCAAAAGAACAGGCTGCTGACCTACCACAAAGTGGTAGGTAGAGTAGGTTTTGGAGAGGCTGGCCTATGATGGAGCAGGGTCAGGCTGGAAATATCCAGCCTTCCCAAAGGAGAGTCACCATCTTATGAAGTGGGTCGAAATAGAACCACAATGTACTCTTTCGTGCGTAAACAACACACAACTTCTACATGTGCCACACATTATGAAGGCAAGTGAACCAGTTTATGGGGATTTGATAGATCTTTAAGTAGGGAATGCCAGTATGCAGTCTCCAATGAAAGGTATAGCAACAAAGTCCCATGAATCATGACTATGAAGATAGAGCTACAACTTTTAGCTACAACTAAATCTAGGCTGAGAGATAAGCGCGACCGGATGTGGGAGTATACATAGGACGTCTCTGGCTGCTCAAGCACCAAATGGATTGCAAAAAGCTGCCAAAACATATTTATTTTTCAGAAAGACACACATTCACTGGATGGTGTCATCAGTGATGTCATGAGTGATGTCACTGACCATGTCATGAGTGATGTAATATGTGATGTCATCAGCAGTGCATTACACGCGCAAGTTATAGTGAGTCCAACTAACTATAACGTGGGAATTTCAATGGTTTTATGTCAGTAAAATTTCCAGGTAACTATAACTGGTGTGAAACCTATGGTTTTTTCATTAAATTTCATCAGTTGTTTAAATGCTAATTCCTAACTATAACTGGTGTGAAACCTATGGTTTTTTCAGTGAATTTCTTAGGTTTTTTAAATGCTAATTCCTAACTATATGTATGGGAGATTGAGTGTGTGTGGGGGTGGCTAGGAGGTGTGTGACTCTGCATAGATTTGTGAGCAGTTGATTCACTAGGTGTATGAGTTCAAGAGTGCATGTGGAAACAGCTACATGGGCGGTTGACTGTGTGCATGAGTGTATTGAAGAGTGAATGGATATCTGAATGCTACATGTCTTAGTAAGTACATATGTAAAACACAGTACATGTGAGAGTTGGCATATATAAATAACTGTGCATGAGAGCCAGTGAATGCGTGAGTGGCTGTATGGATCATTGTGAACTTGTATCAGGGATTGTATAAGAGAGTAAATATGTGTTAGTATATGTTTGAATAAGTAAGGAGTGTATAACTGTATAGTTGAGGAAATGGAGGTGAGATTGATTCTTTGCATGACTGACTAGGTGTGTGAGTAACTCCATGGATGAGTGACAGTGTGTGAGTGTCTGTATACACTGAGTGTATCAAAGGTTATATTAGAGTCTGAAGAGGTTCATCGTATTAGCACAAGAATGATGTCATCAGTGATGTGATCAATGATGTCAAATGAGATGTCATCAGTGATGTCATCAGTGATGACATTTGAGATGTCATCAGTGATGTCATCAGTGATGTCATCAGTAATGTCTCTGACCATGTCATGAATGATGTAATATGTGACATCATCAGCAGTGGATTGCGGGTGCGCGAAATATATAGTTAGTGCAACTAACTATATATGGAAATTTCATTGGTTTTGTATGATTAAAATATTCACCTAACTATATATGGTCTCAAACCTATGGTTTTTTCTGTGAATTTCAATGGTTTTTTAATAGCAAATATCAATAGCTGTAAAATAGATACTTCATTAAAATGAATAATGTATTTTATATTTTTTAATACAATTTTTTTAGTTTAATTTTTTTTTGCCCTGGTGCGCTCCCGTTACGCGCACCGGGCAGTGCACCGGTAAGCGCAACTCTATTCAGCGCCCCGGTGCGCGTAACAGTGAGCGCCCCGTCAGCGCAATTGCCGCGAACGAAAACAACATCGTGACGCGCCGCGTAAGCGTGACGTATCGCGTAACCGCGTGATGCGTTCTTTCGGCGCGCTGCGTAAACGCACCCGGAAGCGCTCCGTGGCGCGACCCGGAGCGCGAAACGTAAGCGCGCGGGGGCGCGTAGCATAAGCGCGTCGGGACATGTGACCTGAAAATAACACTTTTCATTGGTTCTCAACTTTTTTTTTCTCCAAATGATGAAAGCCCCCTACTTTTTTCCTCATTCTTACTTTCTTCTTTGAGAAAGCAAGAGCTATTTGTGAGCAGAGAAATGGCTTCAGTAGTAGCTGCAGCTGGTGCACCCCCACCACCACCACCACCACCCAGAAAGGAAGGTCCACCACCCCAGATCCTTCCAGGAGTTGAAGAAGAGGAGGAAGAAGATGATGAGGAGGAACAGCCTAGGAGATTCTTGCGGGAAGAACCTAGGGAAAGGCATGTGAAAGTGCATTTTATATGGAAGTACTTCTCCATCCCTGCTGGGCAAAAAAAAGTGAATGCCCCACATGTCACCTGTTTGATTTGCGACACAGTCCTCTCCAGGGGCAACCCAAATAAAAAGTATTCCTTTGGGAATTATACAATGATCCGCCACATGGAGAGGTGGCATCCTAACAATTTGGCATAGGCTGAGGTACGGGCCATGCTTCAGAAGAACAGAGATCCTCAGGCCAGCACCTCCACAGGTGAATTTTCGGTTGCAGCACCAGAAGGGCGCCAAATGGTGCCAAACATACAAAAAAAAATTGGTACATTAAAGATGGTCTGCATTTTTTGTGGAAAGACCCTCTGCTACGGGCAACTAAGTATTTCCCTCATTAATGATTCTGTAGACAACCACCACTGCAGCAAGAAAAGAAAGCAGTAGCTTTTTTTTTTTTTTGCTCCTGTCGAGCCACTGTTAATTCCCAGTCTTTTGTTTCTTCCCTAAAAAAATATAAAATAGTTCATAAAAACCCAAAAAAACAAAAAATGTTCAGAAGAAAAAAAAAATATAAAACAACAAAAAGAATTAAAAAAAAGTTCTTATCAGAACTACCTCACATTTATAAAATTAAACCTATATTTTTAAAGGATCTCTGTCAATTTTTTCTCCTTAGGGTACGCGTACCGGGGCGCGCCCCCCCCCCAAAAAAATTTAAAAATTAATGAAACAGTTAGCATGAGGAAAGGTCACAAACAGAGTTATGTTAAGAGAAAAAGAGCTACAAGATGACCACAGAGGGATTGTTTATTACATAGTAAAAAATTAGAGAAGGTGTAATTGGATGAAAGTGAAAAAAGTAAAATGACTAAAGGAGCGAAAGAAAGGAAGAGAGAGGAAGAACACTAAAGTAGAGATAGTGTGAGACTGTGATTGGCTGTTAAAAGAAAAAGAAAGGACAGTAAAAAATGGAGAATGAAGGGTAGTGGCTGAATCACGATAAATAAAGAACAATGAGGAAAAGTGAGAAAAGACCAGGTAGTATAAGTAAAGAGGGGTGAAAGAGGGAGAAAAATTGAATTACGAAAACACATGTGGAGTGACAAAGAGAAAGGACAAAGAGAGTAAAGGAAACAGTACCTGAATGGGCTTGAGTAAAACAGCAAAAAAAGATAAGTAATGCAGTTGTGTGACTTATAGGGAGTCAGTGGGTGTAGGTCGCAGTGTGGGTGTGTAAGGTGTGTCTGTGGGTGTGGCTGTGTGGAGTGTTTCGGTGTGGGTGGAGGTGAGGGTGTGTGAAATATGTGTGAGGAGTGTATAAGTGTGGGGTGTATATGTGTTCGATGTATGTGTGTGTATGGAATGTGTGTGTGTGTTTCAGGAGTGTGTGTGGGGGGATTTTTTGTGTGTATGAGGTGTGTGTGTGGGGTGTATGTTACAGGTGTGTGTATGTGTTGGAATGGGGATGAGGTGTATGTGTAGGAGTAAGGTAAATAATTAAGAAAAAGAGAATGAGTGAAGAAGCAGGGATTGAAAGAAGTTGAATATGAAATGGGAAATCGGAAAAGGGGAGTAAACATGTAGAATAAGAATAAGTGAGTGAAGTAGAGTAAAGACACAGGAGTGTGGTAGATTAAGAAAATGTTAGTGAGCTTAAAGCAAAGGGTGATCACAAACTACATTTTTTTAGTCATACTTACCATATAATAAATACATTTTTTAACTACACTTTGTATCTGTGAAAGAGAGAAGAAAAAATAAATTATAATTAGTAAAATATGTATTTTAAATTAAAAGATCCAAATGAAGAGGTTAAAAATCATAACGCTCTATTTAGAAATAAAGTTAGAGTGAAGAACACAGAAAGGGAAATAAACTAAGGTAGAAGGACAAAAAGAGGGAAAAAGAAATAGAAGGAGAGCAAATTACAAAGAGTAAGGCATATAGATTCACTGAGAAAAAGAGAGAGAAGAACAGAGAAATGAAATGAAGGTAAGAAAGATACTAAAACAATGTGAGTTACCAAAACTAAATCAGGAAACAGTAGTAAGTAAAAAGATAATGACTGAGACAGAAAACAGTCTAATTAAGGATGCATTTAGAAGAATGAGGAATACAAGATAACTGAGAGTAAATGAAGAACAGTCAGAGAGAAAGGATGAAGGGAGACAGGATAATATACAACGATTGAGGAAAATGGACTGAGAAAGTTATAAGGTAGACACACTAAGAGAAAAAGTGAGTGAGGTGGAGTACAATGAGTGAGAAAAGGAAATGAGTAAGTGAGCAAAAAGAAGGAAAGAAAGGAGAAGACGACTAAAACAGTGGTACTGAGAAAAAATAATTTGGTGATGAAAGTAAAGAGAAGGACATTGAAAGAAAAGAAATGAGGGATAGTAATGGAACCAGAGTAAAGGAAATGGGATGAAGAACGATGAGAAAGGAGCAGTGAAGTTGTTGTAAAAGAAGTGATAGAAGGTAGATAAACACAAGTGAACATAACACAAGTAGAGTGAGGCACTGAGGACATAGAAGTAGTGAACGAAAAACAGAGAGAAGAGGTCAAAAGTAAGGAGCAAACAAAGATAAGCTAAGGAGAGTGGGTGATTTATAGTGATAGAGTGCAATAATACTGCTGAGTGAGTAAACAGGAATTACTAAAAGAGCAAAAGAGGAAAATACGGAAAAGAGAAGTAAAGCAGAAAGACTGAAAGCTGAAAAGTTATGCAAGGGAGAGACGGGATACACACAGTTGAAATGAAAATGAGGGGTTGTCAAAGAAGTGGAGTAAGCGAACGGGGGTTACAGAGAGTGAGAGAAAGACATAAGTGAGGAAAAAGAGCTGAAAGAGGATGGAAAAAGGAAAGTAAATGTCAGAGAATGGGAATACAATTTAATTTACACAATCCAAAGTATAAAATAACTTGTACAACATGTTACAAAGTTTATTTTTGCTGTTCTCAGAATATATTGAATTTCACTTAAAAGAGTGAGTTCATATTACTCATCATATGACAGCGGGAAAAAAAAACACAATCTAAAAGATTGTGTTTTAAAAAAAACCTTAGATACTGACAAATGACAAATGTACGCTAAAGTTAGATTGACTTACTTTTCCTTGAGGCCAAATACTGTATCATGGTGGTCCTTTTCTCGTTGGAAAGTACTTTGCTGTTCACTTAAAACTCCATTTCATCGACTTTCTAGAAGAAAAGCTCCAAGAACATCTGAAATATTTTCAATATTTTCATATACTCCTTTTTTCAGTCATGACTCTTTACTCATTCCTGCACCTTTCCATTTGGCCAAATAGTGTCAGATGTAGGAGTATATGTTCAAATTAATTCTAAGGCACTCTGAAATGATCTTTTTCCCGACGTTCTGAAAGAAAGGCTCTACAACATTTTCACAATATTTAATTATTTGTATAACCATCTCTGACTCACTCATGTTCATCATTTTGTATAATACTAACTTCACTTATTATGAGATCCAATTACAGTACCTATATGACAAGTCAATTTTTTATATTGCCTGGAACACTTTTACTCAGAATATATTTTTAAACAGCAAAATAACCTTTATGAACTACTCCCGTCTTCATATGCCAATTACTTTTACCTACATTTTGGCTGTAAAAACACTAGGTATGAATTTATAAAGCCAAAAGGCAAACGTTGTTTGAAAGTCAAATGAGTGTCGTTACATTGGGTCCAACCTTTAGAAGTTTTTAAATATCATGTGTAATGCCCTGATGTTGTAGAAGGACAATCATGAAAAATAATAGCTACAGTTGCATTGGTTCTTCCTGATATCGATAACCGTGAAGCCACGAAATTTTTAATAGAAGTTGTCAATTTAGTTCCATCAGGTCTACATCGTTGGAACATTAAAATGACATAGTGACCATAATTTTGTAGAAATAATGTGGACAGCATTTTAGACTTACATTGGGTACACACCATATTGTGATCAGCTGCTTTAACTATATTATTAAAAGGCACTGATTTGCTGTCTGGTAAAGTCAAATATATAAATCTTTCAGTGTCTATTCTAGTAGTACTTGATGAAGCACAGTTATCACAGTCATGTTGCCATTGATGAGAAAGATTAGATTTTTTATATCTACTCCTTCATCTTCCAATACATCAAACATATACATTAAAAATTCCTGACAATCCTGCTGAATTATCTGTGAAAATTGATTTTGACCTGAACATATGTCTACAAGATTCCTAATTTCTGAAACACTTTCTATTTTTCCTCTATCACTACTACATTTCTCTAACACAGAATTCAATAAACAGCACAATGTTTGTTCTCGATTTTCGACAATCTGTTTTTGTAAATTGTGAAGAAAAAAAACAACATTAACTACTACATTAGCATAGCAGTTGACACCAGAACTGTTTTCAAACTGAAATCCAACAACATCTTCAACAGAATCATTTTTCTTTCTGCTTACAATTACAGTTTCATCTATTTTTTGTCTTTTTGCTACTACCTTACTGCAATTACTCTCATTTCTTCTTTTTCGGCCTACCACACGTTTTTCAATCAGAGGATATTGAGGCAAATGTGGAGCATACTCTCTTCTTAACCTATTGTATTCTTTAACACAATCCAGATCAGCACAAATCTTTGTTTCATCACACTCAATCAAGTACAATCCTGATAAAGTTCTCACTCGTGATAATGCCACATATGCCATACCCTCTTTAAACACAGAACTTCCAATGTTCACCAAAGCACTATCTACACTTAAACCTTGAGATTTATGAATTGTCACTGCATATGCCAAACAAACAGGAAACTGTTTTCAGCGAACATATAAGTCTTTCACAAGCAAAAATCTAGCTGAACAACGACAAATTTGTTCTATTTTGTCAATGCCATCAAATAATCTCTATTTTTGTCATTCACAAAACCAACAACATGACCCATTGCTCCATTTACCAGACCTCTTTCAACATTTAAATTCCTTTTCAAAATAATACGACAATTTAAACACACATTCAGAGTCTTTTCAAAACCAGCAGTTTTAGATATAGTCTTCTCCAATGAATCCAATTTTGATTTCAAATTTTCTGACAAAATAATTGTTGCTCCCATATGCTCTATTTTATCTATATAGCTTCCAGTTTCACTATCTCTTCATTTTCTAACTTCAGCATTTTGTTGTTGAACATGGAACATTCTTTCAGAGTAGGCATCAAACATATGGCAGATTTCTTCTCGTTAATTTTCTTAAAAATATTCTCTGGAAGAATGTTTTCATTTGGGTACAAATTAGAAATTAACCGTCCATGTAAAGCTTCTTTCCCTTGCTGACTTATTTTTCCTACTCTTACATCTTGTAAAATATTTTCATAATCTTCATCCTTTGCCTGCCGCATATTTTGAAGCAGTTCTGCATATTTGAAGTTTAACCATATATTAACGTTTCCAATGCTTCCTAGGCACTTCCTGGTATCTTCATGTGTGAGCATTTTGAACACAGGTTGTCCTTTCACTGGAGTCAACTGCAGAAGATCTCCAAAAACAATAATATGTTTTCCTCCAAATAAAACATCATAGTCTGTTCTAAGAATTTCTTGCATTCTCAAATGCACAAAAGCAAGCATTATATTTGACACCATGCTTACTTCATCAATGATAAGAAGTTTCATTTTCTTCAGGACTCTCGAAACTTCGGAACACGCATCTCCAGATAGCTTGTGATATTGCAATTTGTTATCATGCTCCACTGGCAGTATCAGTAAACGATGTAAAGTAATCCCTTTAATATTATGTGCTGCCAGCCCAGTTGGAGCGGTAACAACACAAGACAGCGGTGATTCAGTCCTTTTCTGCAGATAAGATGCAATTGCTTTAATCAGAAAACTTTTTCCAGTTCCCGCTTCTCCACTCACATACAGTCGGACAGGCTTAAATGATGTACATGAGCACTCTTTCTTCTCATGACTCAATCCATGTTCAACCTGTTCTGTGACTTCGTCATATATCAGTTTCTGCTCAAGGTTTAATTGTTTCACCAAATCTTCTAAATTAATTACATCCTCTTGAGCTTGCTCCATAGCTCTTTCCACTTCATCCATGGCAGTGGCAGCTTCATTTTGGATAATTGGTCCTCCTAGTGGATCCTGACTCAATGAAGCAGAACTCTGACTGCCTTGAGAACTATCTCTCGCAATCTCTGCAGCAATTGTTGATTCTTGCTCTATTTCTTCATTCAACATTTGCAGATAATTTGGAAAAACAGGACATTCTATGGTATCCTTCGTAGCATTAAAAGAGTCTTCATAACAGAGAAAATCTCCAAGTAGTTCCTCTTCTTCTCGCCATGGTTTAAAGAGTTGCAAAAGAGCCAAATAGTAAAATTCTCTTTTGTCTGGATTTTCACAACTCAATTTTCGATGATTAATCAAATGACCTTTTTTCTGTTTCACTAGACATCCTTCACATCCAATGATTCCATATATTCCATTATTGATATCTTCTCTGATGTTCCTCTTATAAATTTATCTTTGCAGAACTTCATAGAGACAAACGTTCTCAAGGTGAGGACTTCTATTTGGATAGTATGTATCCAACATGTTTGTCTTCAAAATATCTGTACTTTCTGGTTCTTTCTCCGCCAAATACTCTATTTCTTGTACAGATTTCAAAACTCGATTTCGTGTTGCAGCAAGACCTAGACTCACCCAAATGATGGTTCTAGATTTGGCATATAGACTTGCTGATGACAATCGATCAGAACATTCATATGCTCCAATTTCTCGATGCGACAACATCTTCAGACTGTAACTGTATAATTTCTTGCTTAGACTCTTTTAATGTGAAATGTCCTCCCACATTTCCTTCAGTTCTGTCTTTTCTTTTTTTGTGATGTAAGACGTCACATATCGAGCCACAGCAATAGAGTTGTCAGCAACGAATTGAATATCCATGTTAGCATTCCACATGGACAAAATCACTGGATTGTAGTCGTTGATGTACTTGGACTCTTCGTTTCTTTTTAAATTGTATGTATTTTTTGGTGATTTCCTCGTCACAGTATGTCGCAGAGAAGACATCAAATTATTTACTCTTCCTTTATAAATCACTGGTCGTGGAAAGGCGAAACGACATTTTGTGTAGAACTTGTCCTTGTTTCTGAATTTTCGACGACAGTACTTTCCACAACGATGGGATTGAAAGCGTAAAACTTGTTGCCTTAAACTGTTTTCTTCAGTAGTTTTCGGAACAGCACATGTTGAATACTCTTCAATAAAGCTCATCACTGTCTCATCCGAATCTGTTCCAAATTTGGGTGCATCTTTAATCCACAACAACATATGTATGTGAGGAGCACCTCTCGCTTGATACTCCTTTCTCCAAAAGAAATCCAAAACCTCTCCAAGGGGAGGATTCTTTTTGTTGGTAATAAAAGACATCATAGCTTCAAATCTATGATTGAAATATCTGCATACATTTCCTGGACCAAAGAACACAGTTCTCCAGGTGTTTTGAATTCTATATTTTGTATATTTGCATTTGCCTCTCGTAGAAATTGAAGTAAGTCATCCCATGCATACTCGGCACAACTAAGAGTGAGGAACCATGTAGGAGTTCCTAAGTTTCTTAGCATACATTTCAATTCCCCATGACGACGGTACCAATACTCGTTTGTACCACGCTGACATGCCATGAGATTGATTAGATGAGATTCCAAAATATTATCTTGCAGATTCACTTTCTCCATAAAGTCCCTCGCCGAAACATTTTGCAGATGTGCTCCACTTTTCAGTATATGGTTTACTGCATAGGAAAGCCCAGACAAGTCACTTTCATACAGTAGATGAAACAAATAGGGAATGCATTGGCAAAACCTTGGATCTTCAGCATATAATCTTACAGTTCGATATTCAGATGCAGGAATTTGAAGTGGTCGATCGTCATATCGTCCACCTCGACCTGTTGGAAATAGCTGTGGAAAACAACGAGCTTCCAAACTTTCTTCCCATAAACTAACGGGACTTTCTTTTGCTGCTTTCATTTGAAACAATTCAATTGCATTCCCCATTACTTCTTTGGAATGCAAAGGATGAACAGTATAATGTTCATATATTTCTTCACTTCTAGAGACATCAACTTTTTCAATTTGGCCGACTGAACAATCACTGTCTTCATATGCAGCTGTTTCCTCTGCTGCAACACATACATGTTTATAATACTCATTGTTTTTGACTAAATACAACGTTGCCTTTTTGACTTTCCTAACATCCACTAAATCTTGCCAGATTTTTTTACTCTTTGTCGGAACCCCATTAACTAGAATAACTAAAGGTTCCTCTTCTACTTTTTCTATACCAATTATATCAATATTTTTTTTGAAATCTAGAGGCAAATAAACAACTATTCCCTTTAATCCTCTCTGCAAATCTGTAGGAGGCAATTTCCCTATCTTAGGCTCCATGCGAACAATTGCCTGAAAAGGGTGGACACATTGAATCAAAATAGACTCATGTATTTAAATCCATCAATTCAGGGGGAATGTCTACCAACTCCAGATTATTATGAACAGCTCTAGCAGGCATTCTGTTTTGATTTAATTTATCATAACAATATTTACAAATACGCTGATCAGAACTCAAGTTAAAACAATTCTCCACCCACAAATAAGTTGCTAAATCTTTCCACTCATAATTATTCATCTTTTCGCTTTTTACATATAAATCAACTAATCTAGTTTGATGCTTATAATGACTTCGTCGACAACACACACAAGTAAAATTCGGCCTTTCACTTGATTTCACCTTAAACCTGGTAATTTCCTGCTCAAACTTTTCTGTATTTGAAATCTGTACATTGTCTTCCACATTACCTTGAATTGCTGTCTCAATTTCTACACTGTCCTCTTTTTCACCAAAATAACAAATCTCAATTTCTTCACAAATCTTCTTCACATCTAATTCAGTTCCATGCAAAAGAGCACTGTTTAATTGTTTAAGCTTAAGTGCTGGACTTTTTGCATAATACAACATTCTCACTAATTTCCTCATTTTGGTATGATGCACTGCTAACATCCTAAAATGATGAAAAACACTCTGACAGACTTTTCTAGAAAGACAAGCCAGTGAATGCCCTTGCAAACCTGTGTTTTCTCTCACTCTACAAGGATCTAAGTCTTGCAACAACTTCACTTTCTGCTTTAGACTTTTCTTACTATAGGTACGTAAGAAATTAGAAAACAAATCAATTGATTCCTGTCGCACACTACAAATACTACTACACTTCCGAGTGTACACTGGACCCTTAGTACGTCTCCCTAAAACTTCATCAGTTAACACCTCTTCTGGTTCTCTAGGCACAAGTTTCTCTTTTTCAATCGGACAACCGTCTTTCACTTCATACGCTCGACCACAGGTGTCAACTTCATGCACTAAATCATTATCCTGGAAGTAACTCTCCTCATTAAAAAATGGCTCACAACTTGAACTGTGCATCCCTTCTCCTGAAAAAACTTTACAAAAAATAGTCCGATTAATTACTCTTTTCCATCTACTGTTTGATTTGAAAACATCAATTGTCTTGTTAAGTGTCCTAATTCTATTGATTATTAAAACAAATAATTTTTTCTTAACTTCAAAAACCTGATCAACAATCTTCTCTACACTTTTCTTTTTCTTATAAAAAGCAGCTCTCTGTTTACCTTTCCTAATGTTTTTTACCAAATTTAAAACCACCCTATTGCAAAACATTCGTCTACGAATGTCTCTAAACTGATTCTGCCTTCTATTCCTATACATATTATTCTCTCCTGCTCCAGTTGTAGGATTCTTTGAGGTTCTCTCCTTCCTTTTCAAATTTACTCTCTCATTTTCTTTTTCTACATGCTGTCCATTATTTTTTTTTAAAGTACATATGTTCTGAATAAAAGACTTAGTTGTCTTACCAGGAGCTTGGTTCCTGTTTTTTGAAGTAGTTGTTGTGGAAGACTACTGTAATTCCGTTGCTGTTTTTGATTTTTCTCGGTTACGTTGTTTTCTTGTCCTTTCCCTTGTGGGCATGTTTGCTAACTCTTGAAATCTTGATTTCAATCTGTGTTAAAGAAAAAAATAGCACATTATAGACCACTATTACCAAACAACAAAGCAATGACAAAAAGCAAACGATCTATTCAGGGTTACAGATCAGGTGAGGATTCTCCAGGGGTACACAAAAGGTGAGGCCTGTATTGAAGAGTATAGTGGAAGACAGCTCTGTCCACAGGTACAAAGAAGATGAGACCTGTGTCTAAGTCCACTGCACTCTTATACACAGGCTTCACCACCTATGCTTCCCGGGAAAGCCCTCTCTCCCACTACAGTCTTGATCATAAACCTCACCTCCTCTGTCCCTCTGGACATGTCTCACCTCATCTGCACAATCTACTTCCTAATCTCAGGTAACACAGATGACATAATTGATCCTCATTTATAAAGCCAAGCGTCAGTTTTGCGCTACTGAAGCGTCACTGTTTGTGACGCATTGGCATCACAAAACATGTGCCTTGTTGCACCATATTTAAAAAGTGACGCATGTAGGTAGATGCGTCATTTTTAAAACCTTTTGCACCACATTATACCTCTGTCAAGTGTAATGTACAGAGAGGGGTCATTTCTCTGCAAAAAGCCTCGTAATAATGACACAGTGAAATCTATAAAACTTCACTGCGTCACTTTTAGGAAACTGTTATGTCAAAATCTTGCACCTGCCTCACAGTAGGGATAAGACTGAGGCAAACGCTTTCACGTGGGGCTTTCCCCATGTGATACGATTCTCACACCTAAGCAGGAGTGCAGATGAGATGAAGACTCTCCAGGGGAGCACAAAACGTGAGGCTTGTGTCCAAGAGTGCAGTGGACAGGACTAAACTGGAGTAGTGTGCAAGAAAAAGATGAGCGTCATTTATAAAGCCATGCGTCAGTTTTGCGCTACTGATGCGTCACTTTTTGTGACGCATTGGCGGTATAAAACATGTGCCTTGTTGCACCATATTTAAAAAGTGACACATGTAGGTAGATGCGTCACTTTTTAAACCTCTGCGCCACATTATACCTCTGTCAAGTGTTATGTACTTTACAATGATGTTACCTGTGTTAACTCAGTGTAGGAAGCATATTGAGTTTGTTTGCATAGAGGAATTGTATTTTGTAAAATAGTGAGGTTTCAGTAATGACATGGAATGCTTGTACATAGGACCTGTGCTGTGCTTCCTAAATGTGATATCAAACACGATTTTGAGGAAAATGAATGGCTTTCATATTTTTAAGTATAATGTGGCGCAGAGGTTTAAAAAGTGACGCATCTACCTACATGCGTCACTTTTTAAAAATAGCGCAAAAAGGTACATGTTTGGGCTTTCCTGGGGAGCGTAGGTGATGAAGCTTGTGTCTAAGAGTGCAGTGGACTAGGCTTCATGAAGCCTATCCCTGACTGCACTCTTAGACACAGGCGTCAATTTGACTCTTTACAATGATGTTACCTGTGTTAACTCAGTGTAGGAACCATATTCAGTTTGATTGCAGAGAGGAATTGTATTTTGTAAAATAGTGAGGTTTCAGTAATGACATGGAATGCTTGTACATAAGACCTGTGCTGTGTTTCCTAAATGTGATGTCAAAAACGATTTTGGGGAAAATTAATGGTTTTTACATTTTTGAGTATAATGTGGCGCAGAGGTTTAAAAAGTGACGCATCTACCTACATGCGTCACTTTTTAAATATGGCGCAAAAAGGTACATGTTTGGGCTTTCCTGGGAAGCGTAGGTGGTGAGGCCTGTGTCTAAGAGTGCAGTGGACTAGGCTCCATGAAGCCTATCCCCGTCTGCACTCTTAGACACAGGTGTCAATTTGACTCTTTACAATGATGTTACCTGTGTTAACTCAGTGTAGGAAGCATATCGAGTTTGTTTGCATAGAGGAATTGTATTTTGTAAAATTGTGAAGCTCCATGTGAAAGCGTTTGCCTCAGTCTTATCCCTGCTGTGAGGCAGATGCTTGTACATAGGATCTGTGCTATTTTGGGGAAAATGAATGGTTTTTACATTTTTGAGTATAATGTGGCGCAGAGGTTTAAAAAGTGACGCATCTAACTACATGCGTCACTTTTTAAATATGGGGCAAAAAGGTACATGTTTGGGTTTTCCTGGGGAGCGTAGGTGGTGAGGCTTGTGTCTAAGAGTGCAGTGGACTAGGCTCCATGAAGCCTATCCCCGACTGCACTCTTAGACACAGGTGTCAATTTGACTCTTTACAATGATGTTACCTGTGTTAACTCAGTGTAGGAAGCATATTGAGTTTGTTTGCATAGAGGAATTGTATTTTGTAAAATTGTGAAGCTCCATGTGAAAGCGTTTGCCTCAGTCTTATCCCTGCTGTGAGACAGATGGTTGTACATAGGATCTGTGCTATTTTGGGGAAAATGAATGGTTTTTACATCTTTAAGTATATTGTGGCGCAGATCAATCAATTTTGTCCACAATTTGAGAAAGCACGGAAACATGTGAATAAATCTGTTTCTGCTTACATGAGAGACTATGGAATGGGTTCAATATACAATAATAACTTGCGTTACAACATGCAAGATATCTACAGGGGAGATGGTGTTCACTTTTCAGATGAGGGGAATAGAATATTCCTCCTGAATTTAAGACTGTGCATTGGTACCTACTTGTAGGTACCTAAATCAGCCACAGAACCCAAAAGCCCTTTTCAGGGCTACCCTATCTCTGATCACTCCAAATGATTATCTTTTTGAAACTTTTTTCACTATTTTTCACCATAGTACGCTCCCCCCGCAAATGTTTTTTTTTTTTTGGCCTATTTGGGCCTCCTAAGACCCCCTCACAAAACAGAGGGTCAAGGAGTGCCTACGATGCCCCCTTATACCCATTCCCAGCGTTGTTTGTCCTCCGTTTTCTGTCTTAAATCTACCGAAAACAAAATGGAGGACTGCCGTAGCGCTGCCGGTACGCGTACAGGTGCGCGCACCGGGAAGCGCTCTAAAAAAATGTCAAAAGTTAATTTACACAAAAACCACTGGAGACACTTTCACCAAATATAGAATAGCTCATACTACATAACAATCCCAACCATTTTTCCAAATTCGATGGAATTCCATTGAGCCATTTAGCCTGTAGACCTCTCTAAATACCCTGAGGTAAATTACTTCACAAAAACACATCTGAAGTGTTAGAATTTACAACCAATTCAAATGTTACTTTCATTTTCTACTTTTTTTTCCTGACATTTGATTGGTTATGTACATGAATATAAATGAAAAATGAGAGGGAAACACGGCCATTTTGACTACAACTACTTGAGGTACATCTTGAAAGGATTTTCGCATTTTGTCTTCTTCACCTCTCTGTAAAGTAAGTTGATAATTTGTAAGGGGCACTTTAAGTTAATTTGTAAAAACGTTTTCTGATAGTTATTTACTGTCCCTCTGCTATAGTTATAGATAGAGATAGGCTCCTCTGTTATATTTATGGATTGACTTAGGCTTCTCTGCTATAATTATGAATTTACTTACGTTTCTTCACGGGCACTTTTTTATATTTCTACTTCCTGCCTGTTACCATACATTGCCCAAAGTTAACTTCACTGTTAAAAAATCAAAACTACCTGTCTGAACTTAAACCCAACAGTGCCATATTTCTACTGATTTTTTTTAATGCAAATTTCAGCACAAAAATGGAAGGAGAACAGAACGTTTCCTTTGAAATTGTCCTAGAGATGAACAATGAAGAAATCATTGAACCCAATGACTTGGAATTCATGGATGAATCACGGGACCATGAACTTCTACAATGTGTAGAATCTGTGGATTTGTTAATTCAATATGAGGACGTTTCTGACAGTCAAATGTTGGAAGTTATGTTCACTCAAAAAGAGGACATTTCGGACAGTCAAATGTTAGACATTCTATCAAATTTTGAAAATGAATCTCAAAAATAAATTTATATTTAATAATTCTAAAATTGTTTGAGACATTATTCATTTTTATATATAATTCTTAAACTAGTGCCAAATTGATTATAATGTAAAGCCAGACTTATACTATACTGTGCAACTTTTTTGTTTTACATAGTAATTTTGCTCATAGATACTTCCTTTCTCCCACTAGATTATCTCCAATGTGTATTTGACATCTCTTTTTCATCTCCTGCCTCCATGTTCTTTATGCTTTCCTGACAGACTATGGTATGGATTCCATATACCACAATAACTTCTATAACAACATGCAAATTATCTACAGAGGAAACGGTGTACATTGAATTTAAGACTCTGCATTGGTACCTACATGTTGGTACTTAAATCACCCACACAACACAACAACTCTATTCAGAGATACCCTACCTCTAAGCACTTTAAATTATTATTTTAGTGTTTCACTGAGTTTTCCCCATGTGTGGGGGAGGGGGAGGTGTGTGTGGGGGATGTGCTGGCTGTGTCTGTGAGGTGTGTATGTGTGTGTGTGTGTGTCTGGGGGGGATGAGGTGTATAGGTGTGTGGGGTATGTGGGTGTGGGTGGGGATGTGAGTGTGTAAGGTGTGTGTGTGTGGGTGTGTGGGGTGTTTGGGTGTAGGTGGAAGTGTGGGTGTGTGAGGTGTGTGTGGGGTGTGTGTGTGTGTGTGGGGTATGTGTGTAGGATGTGTGTGTATGTGTGGGATGTGTGAGTGTGTCAGTGAGGTGTGCGTGTGTGTGTGGGGGGGAGGTGTGTGTGTGGGATGTGTGAGGTGTGTCTGTGAGGTATCTGTGTGTGCGTGTGTGTGTGTTGGGGGGTGAGGTGTGTGTCTGGGTGTGTGGGATGTGTGGTTGTGGGTGTGGATGTGTAAGGTGTCGGTGTGGGGTGTTTGGGTGTGGGTGGAGGTGTGCGTGTGTGAGGTGTGTGTGGGGAGTGTGGGAGTGTGTGGGTGTGGGGGTGTGGGGTTGTGTGTGTGGGATGTACTTGTAGGTACCTAAAACAGCCACAGAACCCAAAAGCTCTTTTCAGAGCTACCCTACCTGTAATCACTCAAAATGATTATTTTACACTATTATTTTCACTATTTTTTACCAAAGTACGCTCCCCGGTACGCTCGTGCACGTACCGGGTGCTCCCCCAGCGAAAAGCGTTTTTTTTTTTTTTTTTATTTACCCGAGGGACCCTTTTATGGCCCCCACATCAAACCTAGGTGGTCAGGGGGGGTGTACCCTGCCCCCTTTTGGTCATTTCCCCCTTTGTTTTTTGCCACCTCTTGTGTCTCGATCCTACCGAGACACAAGATGGCGGCCGCTGCGGACTGTTTCGAATGTTTACAGACACCCGAGAGCCAATCAGCTTCCCGTGCGCAAGTCGCGTGGCGCGCACGGAGCGCTCCCCGGTATGCGCACCGGGGCGCGCTTACAGATATATAAATTTTTTTGAACCTAAATTACTCAAAATCCGCTGGAGCACATATCTTGAGACACATCGGGCTACCAGTCTCTACAATTTTGCCAAGTTTGTTGAAAATCCATTCAGCCGTTCGAGCTAAAAGTGCGACAGACCGCCCTATCGAAATTAACATGGGGAAAACACGTTTTGGGACCCCCCTTTTATCTCGGCCCCCGCTTGACGAATCCCCCCCAAACTTTCAGGTAAGGAGCGGAGAGCCGTGAGGCAAAGTAGCTGAAAAATTCAGGCTGATTCCTCAACCGGCGCCAAAGTTATTCCAAATAGAATGTTGCGATTTCCCTATGGAAATCAATCCTAACTATAACTACCTACTGGCGACCGCCAGTAGGTAATATATATATATATATATATATATACTGCAGTCAAACTACTTTGAACTGCAGCTGAAACTTTTCAGCGGGTGGAGCCAGCTGACCTGGGAGGACCTGTGAATATCAAGGGTGTGAGGAGTGTTCCCGGTTAAAGCTTGCGGCATCCGAAGAAGGCAACACGCCGAAATGCATCATGCATACAAAAGCTGTGAATAAAGTGTTCCCGAAAGTTCCCCTTGTGTCCTCTGGCTTTCTTCACGGAGGGGTCGGTTTTTACACATATATATATATATATATATATATATATATATTAGGTAAACTGTAGTGGGAAATACCTCCACTAGGAGGGGATTTGCTATTCCTTCTCAGTGCAATTGTGATCTGGAATTAACAAAGAACGTCCTGGTTTGTTTTACATTCCCATCACTGTCACGGATCCTGCCTGCCACCATTTGAGAGCCAGAGGTTTCTTTCAATGGAGTACCCTGCCCATCTTGAGCATCTGACTGACGAGAAGGGACAGCAGATGGGGTGGAGTTGATGTTCATGATCTCATTTGCTAACCAAGGTAATGCCTACTATACACCATCCTTTCAGAGACGAGAATCTTGTGAAACCCACCAATATTCCAATCACTGTGGCCACTGGTGAAAGTCGATGGTACAACCGGAGGTGTGGCAGCAGTGAAATGCAATGGGTCCCTCGTAGTGCTCAGTATATGGGGCAAATTATGGGTCTCTGAACTAAACCAGAGAGCACTGATGCGCCTCACAAGAGAGGATTAGCGAGTTCCCCCGCCCAGGCACCAGAACACTATCACTAGTGACACAGTAAGGCTGTGTGGAACATAGTTTTCGATTTCCGCATGCCAATGAATGAGGGCTTGGCAATCAGGACAGCCCCAGAGATAGTTGGGTGAAAGATCACGTACATGATGTACTGCTTGAGGCTTCAAGTGTTATTTTATTCCTGCAGCTTCCAGGAGTTTTAGATGACCGTACAAGGGAAAACTAAATGCGTCACAGTGGTTGAATAACTACAAGAACACAGAGTTGTGAAAAGCTCCAGGGTTAATGTGCAACCCACCAGATAAGTATTGACATCGTGAGGGTCCCTAAACCTACAAGAAGCCAGATGGTACCCAGGTGTGACCTCGGTGACGGCTCAGTGCAGCCCGGGCTACCGACAGACAGAGCGGGGCCGCACGTCCTGAGCAGTTGCCAGGAGAGGTGAGGCGATTTACCCATACATAAAGGGTCTGACAAATATAACAGTCCAGAATTTGTAGATCTGCTGAGTAAGGTATCTGTGCCATTGAACAGTAACTATATATAATATATTTTTCGGGTAGTTATTTTGTTGCACTTCTTTTCACTATTTGCAGTAGCTTAAAATTATAGGTCCTGAGGAATGCTAGATACTCTGTAGGTCACAGGGGAAGAAACATGTAGACCGACCCCCACATACTTGATATTGGCAGTTATTTTTTCAAACTGCACTAGCACGGTTTTTAATTTCTGACAGCATGAGATAGATATTATAGTAGTTTTCTCATAGTAGCCAGTTTTAATACATTCACATTTTTTCACCAAGCACTGCACCCATCACTGTGTATGATAGCTAGCTCTTCATCTGACGGATCTTAGTGTATCCAGTGGTACTCATTAAAACATCCCTGAGCTCCTCCCTCGTAGCTGAGGGGGTTGTAGCCCTCGACTGTACTAGGTTTACAGCCGAGAGGAGATCGCAGATGATGAAGCATGTCACCCTTGGGTGAGTGATGGGATTCCATCCTTTAAATAGGGCTTCCCATTGAGAGGTCACGGTTGCGAACATATATTTTATTATCTAGGCTTGTATATAGGACGCTTAGGCGCCAGGTGATTTATGAGAATCACAGGTACATTGCTGTATTTTCTAGGTACCCAGGTGTGCCGATCATACGATACATTAAGGGGAAGCTGTCTGCTGTTACTACACCACACAACCAGTAAATATTGGATTGCCTGTTCTCCCGGTCAGATTTTAGCTCAGCTTATTACCCAACACAGTTGGCAGCACATTGCCTTGAAATTCCACACTCCAACGTTAAACTTGACAAAAATCAACCTGAACATGTTTTCTTCTCTCGGGAGAATACGGATGGTTAAACAACGAGGGTCAACCCCAAGCTCCTACCTTACACACCACTACGAATTGTGCATATTGATATTGTATCACGCACAATGTGAGCAAACTGCAGGTTCAAAATGTGGTCTTATCTGGAGTGTGGTTTGAAGAGTGGTTTGACGCTGAAGTGGCATGTCAGTCTTCTTCTGGAGCGCCCAACTTTAACAAGGATTTCTTCTGGATTACGGTTGCCTGTATTGAAAATTCTGTAATTTGCTGAGGTGAAGAGACTGTTATTACACACATTGTGAAAAATCTGAGAACTCTATGCTACGTGTTGTGACCCTCTCAGCATTTGACAGTGAACTGGCCAGTGAAACCCCAGAACAAGATGGAGAAAAAAATGAATACGTCTTTAGGGTGAAGCACAGATTTTGTTGGAGTCAAGAGCAAAGAGGCGGATAGTGTTGAAGTGCTTAGCATGCAGCTACTAAGATATCGTGTTCTAAAATAAGGTGTTCTCTTTTTACAGACTACCGTCCTGATGAGAACCCCATAAATAAATTTGGGTTCGAAACGCGTAGACTGTTGTAAGCCATTGAAAAGACTGAACAGATTAAGAGACTATATAATAATTTTGAACTTCTATAATTTGCACATGGCTTTGCTGTGAACATTGTATTTCCAGCTATATTTTATCTGTAAGAGTATGAGTGGAGTATGGTTGTGAGTTTGAATGAATTTATTATAAACTGTATTGTTTTTGAAAATTAGTGGTTAGGTCTTGTACATAAGGTCAAAAATATGTTTGTAAAAAACTAGGTGGAATGTAAAATAATATAATGTGTCAAAAGTGATACTGAATACAACAAAAGAATTAAAAATAAAATCAAAATCAAAAACATTTGGTTTTACTCCAATGTTTGTGGACTTAAATGATTGTGTTGAATCGACTAGCATCAGCATTTTCTGTTGTTTTTCACCAGCTTGTGGCTAAGCTGTGCTATTGGTAGCCCAGACCCAGTGGCGGTATTTGTGGAGTCAAGAGCAGAGCACCTGTCTTGGGGAAGTTACAGATGGGCTCTTGATGTTGAAGAAGAAAGTAGCAGCCCTCCTATTTGTTGGGACAAGTGTGGAAAGTTGGGGCTCCCTCTTGACTAATAAACTTGTTTTGAAAGGAATGTTCATTTTGGCCCGGTCCTAGGTTTGTCGGATTGCGAAGGAATCGCTGTTTGAGAGATGCTCCATATCATGGATTATGATTTAGCATTCTACACCCCTGAAAGAAGTTAAGGGATGGGACACATTCTCTACAATTCATTGATGTCTCTACTACATAGATAGGGATTTATT
This sequence comes from Lissotriton helveticus, assembly GCF_964261635.1. Classification (NCBI taxonomy): domain Eukaryota; kingdom Metazoa; phylum Chordata; class Amphibia; order Caudata; family Salamandridae; genus Lissotriton; species Lissotriton helveticus. The sequence continues at coordinate 1,973,870,835 of NC_136059.1, forward strand.
TACTGACTGCAGTCATAAAATACTAAATAGATTTTTTTTTTTTACATCTACTTCAGCATATGACATTGGTTTCCAAGTTGTGATTTTAAAACCAATGACCAGAATTTACTTGATAACTTCAGAGAAGCAATCTGAAAAAAATGGTAATGAATTCAACAAAATTGATTCTGCGGGTCATTTACTTGCATTGAGTGAGAAACTAAATGTGATCTTTTCGAACTTTGCACATACATTAATGGGAATAGCAAGAGGCCTGGTTCATTTATTTGTAAAGTCTGGACGAAATGAATCTTTTTCACATGCTTTTGATCATAAGCTCAAGTTAAATAAAATAAATCAGTATTTTACACACAGCACATAGGACAACAATGTTTAGTCCAAAAGGATTGGTGGACTTGTTTTATTTTTTATAACAAACTCGTGACCAGGAAGTAATGTCCAGATTTTTGTTTTATTCTCGTAGGAATTTTTTTCACGCGAGACACACATTAATAAGCTTTAAATCCCAAAATATTCAATTTCCAAACTATTGGTATTAATTTCAAAGCAGTTTGTAAATGTTCTGTTTACATATTTGACAGGAAAATCTGAATTGGAATGCACCGAATAGTATATGTCATACAGTTGTCAAATACGTAAAGTTCAAAAACGTTTGCTTTATTTATGCAGAGATGCGATATTTGTGGTCATTTGTACACAGATATGTAAAAAATGCTCATATCTATCACACAGGCTAGAATGCCAAAGGGTTCATGCAGCTCGTCTCGTCTGTGAAAGAAGACTCGGACTACCACGAGACTTATTGGCGAGGAGCTCGCTTATGCAGTAGTGTTTACAGAGGATCTCTGTTGATGGTGATCTTGCATTGCAGTGTTGGGTCTTAGCATCAAGTTCTGAAATCAATGATTAATTGTGTCCTGACCAACCCAAGGAAGCCGCATGTCAGGAATATTAGTGGTGTTAGTTCCATTGACCGCTGAAAGTTCAACCACCTCCAAAGACACGCTACACCACATTCTGTTTTATTGATTTTTTTTAAAAAGCAAAGTGAAGTACTGTCTGTAAAAACTAGGATATGGGTACTGCCAAGCCTTTGAAAGGCTTCTTACATTAGGTGGCTTGGATGGCAGTGCAGGCGGTTGCCTAAGTTCGTGAGCTCCGTGACCCCGGGCAAAAAACCAGCGAGAAGAACGGCGAAACGGACTGAACTCCCGCACAAAGCGGCAGGAGGTGTGTAGGAACACACAGTGCAGCACAGGAGGCGGCTAGTGCAACTGTGAACATCGCGTCTGTAGCAGAAATTGCCAGGAATGATCCAAGGCTGGGAAACGGAGGAGGCAGCCCAAGATGGCGGAGTCATAAAACTCGGAGCACCGCTACAGCTACAGCGACACCAAGCCTGAGTCGGGACAGCGCTGGAACGCGAGGTGTGGCGCCCGGTAGAAGAGCAACTTAGGTCTGACCCGACCGGGACGGAAAAGAAAAAGATTAAAGGCGGAGAAGCGAGGAGACAGGCAATAAAGGTGGCCATCTTGGGCGCTGCAACAGTGGCTGCGAGGAGGCAGCACAGGAAGCGCGTCTAGACTGAAGGAATATCCACAAGTGGGCTGCTACACAAGCCGCCATACACTGAGGTTGAGCAGCGGAGAAGCGGAGAGGAGGCGCCAGGAAGAGACAACCACCCCTAGACGCCCACCGGCAAAACGGAGGAAAACCAACAAGGCCAGGCGACCAGGCAAGGGTGACGGACCACGAGCGCCGCTCAAGGGGAGCTACCGCAACCTCAGCAAGTAAGCCGCTGGCGTTTGTAAAAAAATCGGGAGCACTAAGCATAGATGGCATAAACAGCATACACAGACGACTGGAAACAACGGCGGCCATCTTGGGAGGGGCAGTAGCGAGAACAGGCTCCGAGGGATAACGCATGGGAAGCATGTCAGCAGAGTGCGAGGTACGGGCCTAAGAGAGGCCAGGGAAGCAGGCACTGATCCCCTGCCCATAATACCAAGTAATACCCAGCACAGTGGCCACAATCCGCCTAGAAGAGGGAGGAAAATAAACGGCGGCCATCTTGTGAGGGGCAACAACCAAGCGTGAACGGGCTCGAGCGCACGTGTAGTACGCAGGTGAGCGGAACGCTGAAACGATCCCAAGTGGAGCCAGGCAGAGTGCAGGGGGCACGATCCCAAAAGAAGCCAGGGAAAGCAAGCACAGCAAGTACAGGCCCCCGGCTCACAATACCTAAGGTACCGAGCATCAACGGCGACCATCTTGGGAAGTGCCACACAATAACAAACGCAAGAGAAGCGACTGTGGACGGTGGGGGAGAGGCCAACAAGCACTGGGAACAGGCTTCCACAGGTACCCCTAGACCACGCAGTAGGATACAAGCTAGGGGGCTGTACAAGCGATATAAAATCCACGGCAGCCATCTAAAGATAGAGTGAAGCAAAGAGGGCGACGGCAACAACGTGGTAGCAGCACTGGCGGCAGGGCGTACTAGAACAAGAACAATAAAGTGGCCAAGCAGGTTCACGTTTGGAAGCACAGCAAAGACAGAGGGAACCACGTCCTACGCTAAATCCAGCCCAGCACAGGGCGCGCAACAAGCAGACCAGTACAAGAAGGGTAGGCTGCCCGCGCATCAAGGAACAAAAGGGTTTGGCGGGATGACGACCAACGACATCAAAAAGATTAAAACAAATCAAGAATCACCAATCAAGCTGAAGACCTTACAGAACACGGAGACAGCGATGGATCTGCTCCTAAAGAAAATAACAGAAGCCAACGACTTGGCAAAAGCCACAAAGATCTCCATGGACAATGTCCAACTAGAACTCACAGCCATACGGGCCGACCAGAGCAAAATAGCAAGCAGAGTAGGTGAAACCGAGAGAAGAATCGGCGACATGGAAGACAAATCAGATACCATGGAAAAAGATGTTCGCTACATATCCAAGATCTCCAGCGACTTGCAAAGAACGCTAGCAGAACAAGAAGACAAAAACAGGAAAGGGAACATCAGACTCCTGGGCATACCGGAAGGAGAAGAGGAAGAAGCAGGCTCATGCGCGGCGCTACTCGAAGTTTTGATACCCAAGCTGACGGGGCTAAACTTCGAAAGAACATTCGAAATTGACAAAGCATACAGAGTGCCTGCCACAAGACAGCTGCACATGAAAGGCCCGAGAACAATCATCTGCAAACCGCTGAGAGCCAACCACACGGACGCCATTTTTGCCTATGCACGTAAAGGCCAACCCCTCAACTGGAAGGGCAAAAAGATTATCATCACCCAAGACTTCTCTAAGGGCACAGTAGAGACAAGGAAGGCGTTCCTGGCACTAAGGGAGGCAATGAAGAGAGCCAGGATAACTTGCAGCTTTGTGGGCCCAGCAAGAATGAGGATAACAGACAGGAAGGGCACGCAAACGTTTGACGATCTGGCAGAGTTACGCAAATACCTTCGGGAACCAGACCAAGAGGAGATGGAACAAAGAAGCCCGGGAACGGCAAAAAGAAGAGCATCCTCAGACAGCTCGGAGATAGGCGAAAATGGCACAGCAGGTCGTGGTTGAAGGACACTGTCAAGAGACCGGGTCGATCGGACATTTACCCAAAACTGAACATTGCTACCTCAATTGGAAAAAAGACACACCTACCTCAAGATAAGGAATATAGAACTAAGCTAGGACAAAAGAAAGTCATCCCAGGGAACCGACACGAGATAGGCATGAGATCCAGTCAAGATGTTTACCCAAATTTGAACATTGCTACCTCAATTGGAAAAAAGACACACCTACCTCAAGATAAAGGATTATAGAACTAAGCGAGGACAAAAGAGAGTCATCCCAGGGAACTGACACGAGATATGCACGAGATCCAGCCAAGATCACAAATACTCCCAGAACTTTGAGCCAGACCTGGGAAACAGAGACAGACAAGATATCCTTTTATCAACGCTCAACACTGAAGGGTGCGGGGGGGAGGATCTAATGTACCCGGGGGGCGGAGAACCGCTGCTGTCGCACGTTTACAGTACTTTGACAGGGGGGAGGGGGGAGGGGGGGAGGGAGAGGGGGTGGAGGCAGGGGGTGGGGCATGCAGCGCGGACAATCCTTGATTGGTGGGGCTATCAACTCTTTTCTTCTTTCTTACTTCCCTTTCACCTACTTATACATACTTTCCTATCCCAACCCAGACCCCGGGGGGGCCCAAAGACGGGTGGAGAGAGGTGAGTCCACACCGGAGGCAGAGATCATACAAAGGTCACAACCCAGAAAGCAGCTATCCTATAGGTATACCATGACTACTCACAACACTCAAGGCCTAGCACAGATTACATCTGACATCAAGATTGTGTCACTGAACGTCAAAGGCCTCAACCACCCCGTCAAGCGACGGAAAACACTAGACTACCTGAATAGGCTCAAAGCCGACGTGTACGTGCTCCAAGAGACTAGAGTAACCGTAGAGGATGCTAACAAACTTAAGGCAAACTGGATAAGCGACATAGCTTGCTCACCAGCAATCAACAAAAAAGGAGGGGTGATAACCATTATAACCAAGAAAGGGAAATTCAAGACTCTGGGCAGTACAGCGGACACGGAAGGCAGGAGACTAGTCACAAGCATCAAAAGAGGAGAGGAAGTAATGCACATAGCTAACATCTATGGGCCGAATGCCTCAAAAAAAAAGTTCTGGGAGGAGGTAGAGAGCGAGCTCAGTAGGATCCCACTGGGAGAACTAGTGATAATGGCAGGGGACATGAACGAGGCGATGGATAATGCCACAGACAGACACCCACACAGGCCAAGCCATGACACACAAGAACGGAACATACTCAAAAACCTCTGCACCAAGCTCGCACTAGCGGACCCATGGAGACTACAACACCCCAGTGCCAGGGAGTACTCATTCTATTCAGCACCACACAACTCATATAGCAGAATAGACTATATCCTCATGTCAAGCTCACACACACACTTGACGGACAGAACGGAAATAGGACCGATAACAGTCTCAGACCATGCCCACATCTCCCTCTCCATTAGTGGGAAACACAATGAGCTACCGAGCAGGGGGTGGCGTTTCAATAGCGATATACTTGAGGATCCAGCCAACACCGGGGAGATTGAGGAGGCGATCAAAGAATATCTCTTATTTAACAACACAAAAGACACAGAGGAGGAGACACTGTGGGACGCGCTCAAAACCACAATAAGGGGGAAACTTATAAGTATTAAGGCAAGAATGAACAAAAAAAGGAACAAACACATTAAAGAACTGGAAGAACAGATAAAGGAACTAGAGAACAACCACATCGCAAACATACTAGACAGGAACACACTCACGGCACTAACAAAGAAAAAGTATGAACTCAACAGACTATTAAGCGAGAGAGCAACGACATGGATAAACAAATACAAATCCATAAACTTATGCTCAGCCAACAAAGCAGGTAGGGCACTTGCAGGGTACCTAAAAGCCAAACAGAGACAACACTCAGTCGCAGCGATCACCGACACAGACAACATAACGCACACAGGGAACAAACAAATCCTCGAAACTTTCAGGAGGTTTTACAAAGACCTATACACCGCAGACACAGCACTAAAGGCGGATGGAGGGGCGAACCTTCTCGAGAAACTTGACCTACCCAAACTAAGCCGCGAACAAAGTGAGGCGCTAGACCAAAACATAACAAAAGCAGAGGTAGGGAGGGCCATAGATACACTCAAACCCAACAAAGCCCCGGGACCGGACGGATTTACAGTGACCTTTTACAAAAAGTTCCAAACGCAGCTTAAGGACATATTAGTGAGAGTATTCCAGACGTGTGCAGAGAAAGGAAGCATGACAGACTCAATGGCAGAGGCAAACATTATTGTCATCCCCAAAGAAGGGAAGGACCCACAATTCCCACAAAACTATAGGCCAATATCCTTAATAAACGTAGACTGTAAAATCTACGCTAAAGTAATGGCAGCTAGAATAAACACATACCTACCCACCCTCATACACAAAACACAAGTGGGTTACCTGAGAAATAGGCTCTCACAGGATAACACAAGACTGCTCTGTCACCTAATAAACCGCACGGCAAACAGCACAGAGAAGGCAGTAATGATTGCACTAGACGCAGAAAAAGCCTTCGACAGAGTCTCATGGCCATTCCTAAACGAATGCATGCGCAAATTCGGATTTGGAGATAGATACAGAGGAATGATAATGTCCCTATACAAAAACCCCCGAGCTCGAGTGGTAGTGAACGCAGCAACATCAGAAACCTTCACCCTAAGTAGAGGGACAAGGCAAGGCTGCCCCCTGTCGCCAGGATTATTCCTGCTGGCAATAGAACCCCTTCTCCACATGATCAGAACAAACACGCAGATCGCAGGTGTGGAAGTGGAGGGTCAAGCCTTCAAACTCGCGGCCTATGCGGATGACATCCTGATCACCACAAGCAACCCACGGGAGTCAATCGAGGCACTGGTACAAACAATAGAGGAATATGCACACGTCTCAGGGTATAAACTCAACAGGGACAAATCAGAATGCAAACCAATGAACTGCCACACTACCAGAGCAGTACTAGGCAAGTCAGGCCTGGCGTGGCAAACGAAACCCCTAAAATATCTGGGACTCCTCTTTGGGAAGGACCTTAGATCAACACAAGAGCACAACGAGGAAGCAATGCTGAAAAAGATCAAAACGAAGCTAGACACATGGGGACCCAAATTCGTCAGCTGGTGGGGCAGAGTAGAGACAGTTAAGATGATGATCACCCCAATGCTCAACTACTTGCTGTCCATGCTACCGCTATCACTAACGACAGACTTCCACAAACAAATCGACAAAGCCATTAACTTGTTCCTATGGGGAGGTAAAAAACCTAGAATAAGTCTAGCAAAGCTCAGGCTGAAAAAAGAGCAAGGGGGACTGAACCTCACAAACTATAAGGCCTTCCAGACGGCATGCCTTGCCAAACAAGGGCTACACTGGTTAGCACCAACACCAGAATATATGCCAGTATGGCTGGAGCTAGAAAGGAGTATTTTAGGAGGAGCAGATCCAATCATGGCCCTCACGGCAAACAGACACCCAGAAGCCAAAAACTCAATAATACGGAACACAAAAACAGCACTACTGAGATTAGATAAAGAGCTAGAAGTAAGCATCAGAGGCACCAAATGGGAGTCATTATGGTACAACTCCAAAATCACATACAAAGGGAAAACGCTAGACAGCAAAGAATGGCGCAGCAGAGGTATAACAACACCGGCACAACTAGAGGTAGGGAACAACCCACTCACCTACAAGATGATCCAACAAACAACTGGCCTACCAGACAAGGAATTCTACGAGTTCCTAAGAATCAAAGCAGCCATCACCAAAGCGAACCTCTCCAAACACAAACCAACCATCATACAGTACGCACAGAACCTAAACACGACAGGTCACCAAACAGCGCAGATCTACAAAATAATCATACCACGCACCACCACACTTAATGACAAAACAATAGCCTTCTGGGAAGAGACCATCCACAGACCACTAAGTGAAGAAGAGAAGGCCAGACTATGGACATCAGCGTCCAAAAACAAGATCACACCACAGTTAGCACAAACAAAATACTGGATACTACACAGACTACACTGGACACCGGCGAAACTAGAGAGAGTTGGGGCTACCGACAACAGCGAGTGCTGGAACTGCCACAAAGCAAGGGGAGACCTAGCCCACATGTTATACGACTGCCCCAAAGTCAAAGCGTTCTGGAGCAAAGTATACAACCTAATAGACTCGATAACGGGCTGCCAGATACAACGAGGGCTAGCAGGGATAATCACCGGATTCCTAGAGCCACAACTCCAATCCAAAGAAATACGAGACTTAGTAGACATGCTCCTGGCGGCAGCTGTTAAAAATATTCTGGGGTACTGGAAGAACTCCAGCAAAGCCACTTTCAAGCGCTGGTTTAACTGGGTAACATTCCTTCGCGGGGCAGACAACATCACCGCCAGACACAAGGCGGCGAACCACACAGCCAAAGAAGACATGTGGGCAGCCCTAGACGAGTATCTGTCGCAATAACCCAACCCCCCCCCCTCTCTTTTCTTCCTTCTTTCTCTTTGCTACCACTGAGCAACATACATGTAAAACAGCCCAAGAAAGACAACTGTATACAATGTACATGTGAAATTTATTCAATTCAATAAAATTTTTGAAAAATTAAAAAAAAAAAGAAAGGCTTCTTACGTTAGATAGTGGTTGTCAGATCTCCACGCTTAAACATCCTTAAAGGGTAACAACGAGTACCTTAAAACTAGTACAATAGCATGAAGGACCATTGAGACCTCCCTCGCTAGAAGATATTAGTTGAGCAATCACTCAGGTACTACTAGTACCTCCAGCTTGGGTCTCTCAGAAGGAGTCACAGTTGCAGCGGAATAGGCAGACAGTATAGAAGACGACTGTTTTGGGGTTCATGGTCTACCTATTGTTTGCAGTACAAGTCTCTTTGTTTAAGGCGGGTGGCATATACTCCCGAAACTGGGACTTTGGAAGCATTGCAGGAGCTGGTCAATGGAGAGTGGATTTGCTCAACTGCAGCAGAACCAAAGCGGACTGGGCCGAATTGGTACCATGCGCTACAGTGATGGTTTCCCTAACAAAACATTTAATGGCAGATTTCTGAGCTTAAATGATTACGTTTAAAATGATATACGGTGTCTGGGGTCTCCTTCACTTCAAGGGCAGTCTGTATAATGGATCAAGATGCAGTGATGCCATAACTGCTCCTCCATCTTTGCCTGAATGTGCCTGAGTCAACATGGCTGTGAGTTCATGCAAGCGCAAATAGATGGTAAAGATCACTTACACAATCCGTGTGCACATTACATACTTTATAGGAGCTGCAGGTCAATTCCAAAATACATGAAATGCAGTAATTAAAGTTCTAAAACGTCTAGTTCAGGAATAACAAGACTTGTGTGGCACTGTGAAAAACTCCAATCATAAACACAAGGTCTGGTAAAGCAAGTTGGGAACTGTAACAAAAATACCAGGAAACGATTTAAAAACCTGTATTTGCTATTGGAGAATAAACTCAGGAGTGGTTGTTCCAAGCCGAAGGTATGGACCAGAGTTAAAAATGTTGCTGGCATGTGCAGTACCTCTATGGCCAGGGACTGCCGGAGGACCCCCACCCTTCCGTTAACCAACATAACATTATTAACAGGACGTGAGAGGGCTTTCTTTGGAAGGCGGGGGATCTTTCGACCCCCCCCAGCCGTGGCGCGCAGGAGTCAAAGAGGCCGACTCCCGCGCTGCACGGCCTTTTAAACCCCTCGCAGGCCAAGCCGGATCTAACCGGACTGGCCTTTGTTTCCCTTGTGGCCCGGAAGTGACTCAATCACTTCCGGGTCACCAGGAAACCCGGGGGCGAGTGGGGGCCGGTGCGCCCCGCCATAAGTGCGGCGGGGCCGATGTCGGCCCCGCCTTTCCATTCTTAGTTTAAAGATTTTTTTTTAAAGATTTTGGATCAACACCGAACCAAGTGCATGATGTATAGTGACTACTTCAAGGGAGATGACAACTTAAACAAGCATTTGCAATGCCATTGGTCTCACATTTACGCGAGTTTAAGCTATTGGCATTGTAAATTACAATGCCTTTTATTTATGTTTTAAAAATGAAAACAAAAAAAAGGCATTGTTATTTGAAATGTCAATAGCTCAAACACGCATAAATGCTGGTTTACTTAGGGGCATCTAATGGAAGGTTTGTTCCAGGAAAATACAAGTGTTGCCCCAAAACAGGCAGTCTGCCTCCTCTTTCAAAACCTATTCAGAGGCCGAGATTGGTCTCCTCATCATTTCCGACGTCATCCCTTGAAGCCCACGAACACATTGCTTCAGTAACTGTCAATGAACAGCAAACATTGCAGCCTACGCCAGTGTGATTCGCTGAAGAAGCGCTTTGACGCCCTGTCCAGAGTAGAAAGCGCTATATAGATGCAATTACAATACAATATAATGACTACTTTACAGATATCGAGAACTCTAGTAAATGCGGCCTGCCTCCGCTGCATTTGTGAAGGGCCGGTGTTGCGGACAGTGGCGATAGAAGGGGGATTGTGGCTTTTTGGAGTCTGCCGGGTGTCTTCGCCCCTAAACGGGGTTTGAAACTCTCATATGAGAGTAGGCTCCCGTCTTTTGCAGTTTATGAACACCCATTGAAAGATGGGGGTCAGCAATTTTACTTTAATTCGATCGCGGTGCTTGTACTTTGAGTAGTAACGATTCTGTAATATTTAAACAAAACAAGTGGGATCGAATTCTGTGAAAAAGTCTTTTGGCGATTCAAACGCTATAAAAACAACTGAAATAAGTAAACGTTCAGTCTGTTGTTAACCTTTGAATATTGGCAACGTAAGCATTTATATTACAGATAAATAATTATAAAGAAAACGCGGGGGGGATGATGTTCATATCTCGTTGTTCATATAGCACCTGTTGCGAGGTAACGCTATAAAGCTCAAGGTGGTGCGTGGTGGGGACACTGAAGGGTGACAGGCTAAGACGACCATCCCTGGTTTCGGTCTGAGGCTAACCTGCGCCCACATTCAGCAAGAGAGGGATCAGTTGAGCTGTCTCTATAGTTGTTACCCTACTAACAGCAAGTAAAAAGATGGGCGAGCTGTGTTCAGAAAAGAAACTTCAGTATATATGTGAATTGTTTCGTTCTGGTATTTCCTAAAGCCCTGAATGGAAAGCGCAGCCCGGGCAGGCGTAATGAAGAATCAACTCCTGAAACCGATATAGGATGTGAACCAAGGACCAGAGCAATACAAAGCTAAACAACGCCCACACACATACCTCTTTCCTGCCAATCTTACTCATTTTAGGCCTCTTTTCACCCTCAAGGTAAACCTGCCTCGTAAGAAAATAATCCTGCCCGCCCACCCCTCAAAAAAACAAAAGTACTGGCACATTCTGTCTTTGCCGATGCAGACATAATCATGCCTTCACTAATGTTATTTAGCATCGGCAAAAAGAGGATAATGATGGCACGTGAAACAGACCTCCCTATTTATGTTGATATACATGTCGGCTGGGGTGCTGGAGCTCACGCTACCCGCTGTCAGTCTCCTGTTGCATGTTGATTGTATATTGTGACTGCCACGCGTTCTATTACAAGAAAGTGAAAGGACGGTAGCATGTACACAAAGGTGCCGCCAGTGCTGTGCTCTCCTTATCGGCTTTATTCTTCATTCCTGCACGAAGCCGGCATGTGTTATCCTGCCATTCAGACGTGTGCTTTGACTCTACAACCTCCGTGACAGCGTAGGATTAGATAAGCTTCCTTGGTGAAAGCCTACAGCAGAGGCACTGTGGTGATGTGGTAACCGCTTTTAACTAGCCTCCGGTTTAGAAAGACTATTTAAAACAAGGAAGTAGTGCCTAAATGGAATAATAACAGCCCAGCAGTGTAACTAAACAGTATTTGGTTTGCTGCTTCCTGCAAAACGGAAGTGACGTTTCGCATCGCGAGCCAACCATAAGTAAGATAAGAAGAGCAATGCAACGTTAAACAAATGGTGAGCAGCAGGACATATTAGCCACCAACAGGCGGAGTTTCACTCAAGATATAGATTACGTTAAGTCTCGGAGAGACAGCACATGCGTTGCCTAGGCAAGACCTAAAAGTGGCAGAGAGCTACTTTGTATTTCAGTGATAACCAGGACGTTTGATGTGTCATTCATAATAAAAAATGAAATACTTCCATTGCGAAGTATGCCGAGCAGGAATAGTTTTTTCTCTCCTTGATATGCAAACTGCATAACTGTTGAAATACAAATAACAGGGCAAATGAATGTTTCCTGTTCAGCTAAAGCACCAGGCTTCGTGTTGAAAAGTAAGTCGTTTTCAATGTAAGTTCCATTCAACAATTAGTTTCGAAATCGCATTAAAACACAACAGTCATTGTACAGCCATCATAAAGCAGTCCTACACACCTTTTCACTACCCTGAGGATTATTCTCAGTGCTACAGAACTCTCCAAAAATATTTAAGCCATCCAATATCTCACCCACCCTTCATGGACCTTTTGTTCACGTATATAAGGATCCTGTGGAGTAAATATTTCAATCAAAGTTGATGGCAACTAGAGTTGCCATGGTTCCCCCAGAACTCTTACTGCTTACAGCAGTGGTCTTAAAACTTTTCAATACTGCACCCCTCCGCCCCCCAGTGGAAAAAAAATCATGGAGGGGCCCCCACTTCAAACTTTTCCTAATATTCTGTTAAACTAGCAATGTTTAAATATGTCTAGGCTTATTTAAACATTGCAGTTAAGTTCCGCTACCATTTTAAAAATGCAATCAAATACATGATTGCCAAACATACTATTCTGGTCAGGCAGACCTGTAAAAGTATCCACAGGGTGATTATTAGAAATGGGGCTGGGGGTTATAAAGAATATTTGGAGTTCCTGCCGTTTTGATGCCTTCATCCTGCCAGGATAGAAGTGTCAAAAGATGTTAGTGATGGCCCATAAAAGAGCAGCTTACTGCCACTCATTTTATTCAGCTTAAAACAAATCACTGTTATCAACATAATGCCTCGTTTAGCCAGACACCCCCCCCCCCCCTTGGGATCACTTGAAGCCCCCCTGGGGGCACCCGCCCTCAGTTTGCAGACCCCTGGCTTACAGAAATGTACCAATAGCAATGCATGGCTAAGGGGATATGGACTCACTTTAGAAACTTCTCATCATATTAAACAATCGTGAAGAAAATGTGAGAGGTAAAATTGGTGGCGGAGTGCCGCCATCTTCTGAGGAACTACATCCATCAAACAACAAAATAACTTGAATAAAAGGTTTTGAGGAGGATGAGGGGTGGAAAGGATTTCCAAGATTTCATTTTTAACCGAGATTGTGATTGTTTATACTTTTGAATGTTAATATTACACCAAACCTGTGGCATGCTATTCCTGTACAGCAGCTTACGTAAATGCAATTTAAAAATGGAGAACTTGCAGTTGGACAAACTGGTGGTCATAATGAGACCGAGTAGCTGCTTTTACAAAGTGCAAATGGCCGTCTATCCTCAAGCAATGGACAATATTAGAAATCGCATGACATTTACAAAAAGAAGACATTTATTTTGTAAAGTCTATTGAACAAGAGTATGTTTCCTTTACAGACTGTCATAATGAATACATGTATAGCTAGTCAGACTGATGACACAACAAAGTACACGAATGAGGCCTTCTTTTAATAGAATGACATTGGAAAAGCTACAAGGGCCAACCACTACCTCTGTTGGCACATTTGGAATGGAATAGAGGCATACCAGGCTCTTCTCACAATGAAAGTTCAGGCTCGTCAGATGTGTGACTACACAATATATATCGCAGGGCACATCAGTGTTAATACATTTGTCATGACTCAGTTTCTCAGTAGACTTTTCTCTGTTGTTTCTGTGGTGGGACATCTTAGTCCATCAATATGCTCAGTTGGGGCTCTTCTACTGTCCAAGTTCTCTAGGTTTCCTCATACAATAATGTTCCTCCATATTTCTATGGTAACTCTATAGCACAATCCTGCTGTTCGAAAAATAAAACTTCTTCTAAAAAACAACAGATTAAAAAGCCATGATCGTCCTTCTCTACAAATAAGTCAGTTGTTGAAAAAAAGGCATTTTTTTGAGTCTTTAATAAATCCAGTTAGAAAGATCAATTATATCAGACAATATATACAGACATAGAACATGTGTTTTTCTTACATAGCAATAGTGCAAAACATCACACGTGAATTTAGAGAGTAAACGTTCAAGTGGCACCAAGTGTGGCATTTTCTGTCTGAAGACGGAAGATGGTTGCAGATTGCCAATTCGCCCAAAGTCTCAGTTTGTATGAAAGAAATTTAGTTCAGGTGGTCTCTACTGTGCCTAGAGAACCTGGACAAAGTTCCTGGGGAACATTCCAGATCTTCCTTGCAGTTCTCCACTCATCCAGTCGTCATCTATATATTTCAGCACTGTGATCATGCTTCCTGCCTGCAAAAGAAAAGCATTCAGTTTAGAACAAACGCTAAACATGTTTACTAAAACTGCAGGAATTACCTCCTGTGGACACAAATGAGCTTTACTTTGTACCAGAGGACAGCAAGGTTAGAGGCGCTTCAGTCTGCCATTTCTTGGAGTAGAAACCTGAACGGTCTGTGGGTCATTCCTTTTTTTAAATAATTCTTTATTAGAACGTTTTCCACACATATAACTTTGTATACTTATACAGCGCATGACATCACTTAAAGGTACAGCAAAGTACAAGGGGAAAATGCTGTTTTGAGTCCTTAATGTGTGAGGTATATCAATGGTGTGGGGGTTGGGAGTGGTCGCACGTGAGTAAGTGTCTAGCATAGAGAATTAGCAGACTGGGACAATGAAGTGCTAAAACATTTTGTGGAGTTTGAATCACAAAAATTCTACAGTTTTTGTTATGCACATTTCAGGTATATTTACATAAATCAAGTATAATAGCTCCAGCCAGTTCAAGGTTTTTGGTAGATAGTCTCTTGACCCCAGCTTAGGAAAGAAAACCAGATTTGATCAAACAGCTTTGTTTGTTCTGAATGCTGTGGAGGATTTTTTCTCAAGGGGCCAAGAAGAAAATGTAAGTGTCATTCCATGTGAATTGCAATGCTGGGTGAACACCAACGCTGGAGTACGCATACGTTCCTCCCCGCCAGAGCAGTGGACGATTCCTTTTGAGTATTGGTAAAGGTATTTACTTTGACTTTTCAGTATTACTAATGTACATGAAGTTATAATTCATGTATTGTTCCTAGAGGTTACCTCTTTGGGATATAACAAAATGCAATTTACTTTTGATCCATGTGATTATACAGGTGACTCATCTACAGTGAAGCACAAAGGCACTGGGCCCATTTCACAGAACTAACTGAAGACAAAAACCTAAACTTACTACCATTTTGGTATTCACAGAAGGCACTTACTCATTTTGGTATTAACAGAAGGCACTTACTCATTTCGGTATTCACAGAAGTCATTTAGGAGTCCTAAAGTTAGGAGTCCTAACTTTACTACTCCTAAACATATATAAATCCTAACTTTAAGACTTTTGGTATACACAGAAGGCATTTAGGCGTCCTAAACCTGATATCACCCAAACAGTGTCTCTGCTACATTGAGCTAGATTCTTCATCACTCGATCTCAGAGCTGCTCACCACCAAATCAGGCCGATTCTAAAGATCTTACTACTTTCATTATTTCTTTCAGGACTTTCCATCATGTGCAAATGACTTTTTGCCTGGTATCTGCCATAGCTATATTTCAGAGGATCATGTTTGAGCTGTTCAAGGGTATGGAGGCTGCAAAGTGCTCCCAGGATGACATTTTGATTCATGGCGAATCTGATGAAAGAGGAAGACAGGTGTTGGAAACACTTAAGAGGAGCGGTTTGACGCTTAAACAAAGCTAGTGCAGGTTTAGCAATAAAGATTGGGTATTTGGGGCACAGAATCAACCGTGAAGGTATCTCTCCTAAAAAAGAATTGACTTGCACCATTCTGAGCCTATGTAGTCCTGCCCAAAAAGATGAACTAGTGTCTTTTCTGGGCATGGTGGAATTCCATGTCAAATTTGTCCCAAATTTAGCCTCAAAGACTAGCACTATGAGGCAGTTACTTACAAAAGGAAAAGAGTTTAGGTGGGATTTAGAGTGTGAAAGAGAATTTGTTATGGTCAAGGAAGGTCTTCTTTAAAGTGGTTTTGTAATGACTAATGCCAGCATGATTGGTTTGGGTGCAGTGTTGCTGTAAAGTGGAAAAGAGGGAAGTCGTTTTAAGACCATTACCCACATCTCTAGATCATTGCATGGCACAGAAACAAATTGCTCCACAATTGAAAGAGAAGCTTTGAGTGTGTTCTGGGCAGTTTGGTAGAGGTGTTATGCAAGAAAGGTCTTGGTGCCATTTCTATGGGCATGACCAGGTGGGTTGTAGGTCTGCAATAATGTTGTTTTCACATTCGTTATGTTCCTGGTGTCCGTAATAGAGTGGCAGACTGTCTTTCTACGCTAAGTTCTGTTGTAGAGAATGGTGAAGGTAAGGCAACATAACAGGTAAAACAGGTAAACATTTGTACTGTTACTGAGGGAGCTAATTTGTATGAAGAGTGGCTAGATGCTGTTGTGAATGATCCAGTACTGCAGATGGTGAGAAGAGCTATATGTGAAGGATGGAGGTCGGAAATGCACAAGGATCCCAAGTTAGAAGGGTACTGGAAGGTGAGACATGAGTTGTCTTGTGAGAGTGGAGTCATTTTACCTGGGATGAGATTAGTGGTACCTGTGGTGCTGAGAGAAAGGGTCATGGAATTTGGGCATGAAAGGCTCCAAGTTATAAGCAAAATGAAGGCAAGAGCAAGAATAAATTACAGGTGGCCAGGCACTGATCTGCAGATTGAGAGATTGATAACAGAATGTCTTGACTGTGTAAAGAGTGATAAGGTGTCTACAAGACCTTGGGAAATGATTGCAGATGATATTATTGGCCTGCTACATAGCAGGGAGGCCAGTAACTATCTCCTGGTCCTTGTGTATCAGGTTTCTCATTGGGCTAAAATTAGAGTTGTAGGTAGTATTGAGTCCAAGAGAGTTACAGAACTTCTGAGTGAAGTCTTCAGTAGGGTAGGACTGCCTAATACCATTCTCATTGACAATGGGCCGCAATTTGTTTCAAGGGAAATGGAAGACTAGCTCCAGATGAAAGAAATAAAACACAGGAAACGTTCCCTATATCATCCCGAGGGAAACAGAACCGAGGGCAGTTAAAGTGTGTGCGTAATTGGCGATGAGTGCTTGTAGGAATTAGAAGAGTGGTCTGAAGAATGTTTTGTACACATACACATTTTCCCCACGTTCTATGAAAGGCCAGAGTACCTTTTGAGTTTTTGAAGAGGACGGGGTGCAAATACGGAAATATACCAGTGTTCAATGGGACGTGGATAATGGACCAACAAAGAGAATAGAGGTCTATGGCTTATCGTAAGAGGAATTATGATTTGTGTAAAGCAGTCACACATTGCAACTTTTGTGTTGGGGACAAAGTGTTGATAAAGAGTCTATAAAGGCTGGGGGTGATTCCAAATTCTCTGTTTCACAGTGAGTAGTATATTGCAAAGCGATCAAAGTATATGATGATATAGGGTTTTGAACCTCAACAGGGTTGTAACGTTCAAAGGGATTATTTCATAAGGTAGTGAGTGCATCTGTTTTAGTCTTTCATCTAGTGCACATTCTGAGTCAAGTGATGAGATGACTTGAGGGTTCTATTTGTGGCAGATGTGCCTGGGCCTTGATGGAGCAGAGTTGGATCTGAGGTACTCCTAATAAAGAACAAAAACAACCTACTTCTGGGTGGTGTGATCTTTACAGACTGCTTAGGATTGCTTACGCTTTTCCTGGCTGCCACCATTTTCTGCATATAGTACATGAGATCCTCCTGCTCCCAACTCCACTGTGGACCATGTTCCCATTTTTTGCATGTTATTTTAACCATGCATAAGCCCTGTACATTATATGAGCTTCATGAATTCTGTGCTCATATACCCTTATTTCAACTGGGGTGCCTGGGAATTTCTCAACAAAGACAATCGAAAACACTGAAGGCATCCAGACAATTATATAAATTCCACTTTATCCTCTTTCTTTTCCTGTCTCTCTTCCTCCTCCTTGCCATTATTCGGGCAATCAGAGCCCTCAATTTTCACCTCAAGCATTGAAAAGATATCTCTAAACTCGTTCCTCCAGATAATTTCTTGGACTGACAGAAGTGTAATATGGCTCAGGCCAGTCGATTTAGCCACCACAGACGAGGGACCTAGTGATGGTTTGATAAGCTTGGTTGATGGTATGTTGCCCTGAGACGGCTATGCCAGACGTGGGCATGACAGTATACCTTTCTAAGGCTAATGTTGAGTTCATATTACTGACTAGATTGGCATGTGAGTGCATTCCTCATGGGCAGCGAATGGCCATTGGCCTTGGTTTGGCTGTAAAGTCCTCCCACTAGTGAACTGCTCCCCATATCCTATTGCTTCTGAGGACCACTGACATGTTAGTTGTGCAGGTTGTTATTGGGTTGTCATTTGGTTGTGCAGCTGGGTTGTCGTATCTGCTATACTTCACCACTGGCTGTGAGCTGCATAATTCAGCACCGAAACTGGTGTGCCTCCAGCAAGCCTGTTGTGTGTCCCTTATTCTAAAATTGAACAGTGAGCGAACCCTTAACCTGCTTTGATAGCTGGGGTATTTAAGTTACTTGTAGCTTAACCTGCCACAGAGTTGGTTGTGCTGCCTGTTGCTTACCACCTGCTATGTTATAATGTGTGGGAGCTACCAAACGCAACCACATGCTACTACTCGCCACGCTCTATTGTGGTTTTGGGGGGCTCGGGATTATGTAACTTAGCATCTCATATGCTGAGTTTTTGCTAACACCCTCTGGAAAGTTTGTAGTGACTATGGCTAACGGCTAAACACATTCTTATGCAGAGGTTCAAATGGAGCTCCTACAAGCTTTGAGTTCAGACTGGTAATAATGAACCTTTTAGGCCCTCCAAAAATTATAAATTATCAAACCCTTCAAGAAAAATATAAGCCTTATTCCACTGAATCAAACAACACAACTGAGGAGGCACCATGTCAAATAAACACTTGGGATTGGGTAAATGCAGGAAATTCTGAGAAAGAGGAGAGAGGCAACCTCATATGGGGAATTTACTTGAAAGAACTCCAAGTTCTCCTTCAGAAATGCTTGGCAATAATCTGCATGTGCGACAATTGAAATGTTTTTTGCTGTGTACAAATTTCATTTTAGGAGTCCCTTCCCAAAACTGTGAATTTATAAAAAACTAAATTATTGGAGAGGAGGCAGCGGTCCAATGGGGGATCGGATTGTGGGTAAGAAAAAAAACAACATAGTAAACTTTTCTTTTTAAACGCAGCCCTATCTCTTTTGATGAAAAGGGACTGCATTTATATTAAAATGTTTTCTTTACTGAAAGGCATTCACAGATATGGCGGTCAGCTGACCGCAGCAGGCCACCATCCCTGGGAATGCCTGATATCGAAGTGAGTCACAATTTGCAACCTACCTCATGAACATTAACGAGGTACGTTGATGGCAAACCACTTTGAATCAGAATTTTCTGAACCAACCTATTTGTATATAGGTTATTTACAAAAATTGCAAACTTTATTTTGCAAGCAGTAAAAAGTACATCTGGCCGTTAATTCCCAGAGTATCCATAATGGCTCCCACTAACTGGATGCAGTTTTGAGCACCCTTCCACTTATTTCTCTCAGTTAATGGAAATTTCTGACTAAATGGTTTAGTTCTTTCTATGTAATAGAGTAATGCTCTTTTGACATCAAGAATATGTAGCGCTCTTTCTGCCACTGAGTCTGGTTGAGGAAAGAATACTGGTAGTTCAACTGACTGGTTTAGATGGAAGGCAGAGACTACCATGGGTAGAAAAGTAGGATTTGTTCTAAGAACCACTTTGTTGTGATGAATTTGTAAGAATGGTTCTTGTATGGTTAATGACTGGAGTTCGCTCACTCTTCTAAGAGATGTGATAGTGACTAGAAATGCTACTTTCCAAGGAAGATATTGTAATTCGCACTTGTGTAGAGGTTCAAATGGAGGGCCCATTAGTCTGGTAAGGATATTGAGATTCCACACTGGGGAGGGTGGAGCTCTTGGTGGAATTATTCTTTTAAGCCCTTCCATAAAAACGTTTATTGGTGGAACTTTATGGTTTAAATCTTTTATTAGGTTTTCAGGAAAAACAAGACAATGTGACCTCAAGCTCATCACAAGGCATAGCGAGAAAGGCTCCAATTCAAGACAACTCTCATAACCGGCATTTCTAGGAGCTGGCTGACAATACAGGTCACATAAAACACCCCAAAACGGAACAACACAACCCTCCCCCCGCCTCCTCCCCTCTGTCCACAAATTATTAGTAGAACCCCACATGGGAAAAAGAAGGTAGAAAGGAAAAAAGTCAGCAGTGTGAAGCCTTCCGTTTAGGCGCGTGGCCCTTCCGGTCTGGGATTGGGGTGTCTGCCAGACAAAGAAGGCATAAGTATCTTGGACAGCTCAGTTCATGGAACTCCCCTGTGAGCAAAGTCAAGAAGGTCTTGAAATTCCTCCCCCCTAAGTGAGAGTCTATGTCATCCAGAATTTCGCTCCAGTACCTCTGCAGTCGGTCACAGCTCCATAGCAAATGTTCCAATGTACCAAGTTACCCGCACAAACTCCAGCAGCGGTCGCTGATGCGCGGGTCGAATTGGTGAAGGCGTTGAGGTGTATGGTACCAATAAGTGGCCACCTTATTGGTGGAACTTTAAAAGCGGCAGATGTTGTCTGTTCTGTAGGTAAGCTGCTATTGCAGCTAGATGTAATCTTATAGATGTATATACTAGATTACAACGTTGTAGATGCAAAAGGTAACAAATAATGTTTTGAATAGAAGCATCTGGTGGGTCAATCTTATTGTTAGAGCAATAGAGGATTAATCTTTTCCACTTAGCAGCATATCACGCTCTTGTTGTAGGGCGTCTAGCTTCTTTGATAACGTTCATACATTCTTGTGGAAGGTTGAGATATCCAAACTCTAAGATTTCAGGAGCCAGATCGCTAGATTGAGCTGACTGGGATCTGGATGTCTTATCTCTCCATGGTTCTGAGTGAGAAACTTGGGAGAGAAGTACAGCTTTTGATATGGCAGTACTGATAGTTGCAGCAGAGTTGTGAACCATGGTTGTCTTGCCCATGTTGGAACAACTAGGCTCATTGTAAGAGAATGTTGTTCAAGTTTCCTCATCACTAATGGAATGAGTGGGAGAGGCGGAAAAGCGTAAGCAAATTTTCCTGACTAGTTCATCCATAGCGCATTCCCTTTGGACAATGGGTGTGGATACCTGGATGCGAAGTTTTGGCATTTTGTGTTTGGCAAACAAATCTATGTCTGGCTGTCCCCACATATGAAAGAATGGAAGAAGAACTTGAGGATTCGTGGATCTGTTGTGTTTGACGTCTGAGCAGATCCGCTATCTGATTGTGTACTCCTGGTAGATGTTCTGCTAGGAGGTATATGTTTCGAGGAATGGCCCACCTCCAGATGCTTTGTGCTAGACGGGATGACTGGAGAGAGTGTCCCCCCCCCTCCTGTTTTTGTATGTAATACATCGCCGTCATGTTCTCTGTACGCACCAAGACAACTTTGTTTAGGAGCTGCGGTTGAAAAGATTCCAACGCTAGAGAGATCGCTAATAATTCCAGATAGTACATGTGGAACTGTTTTTGCTGAAATGTCCATAACCCTTGAGTGGTATGGTCTTTGAGATGTGCTCCCCATCCGGTGAGCGACGCATCTGTTAGCACTACCTGTGGAAGTGGCTCGAAGAACGACCATCCTTTGGCAAGGTTTTTTGTGCTCCACCACTGCAGAGAGCGATGCGTTCGGTCGTCTACCAACACCAAATCTGTCAGTTTACCTTGAGCTTGGTTCCACTGTTGTGCTAAATATTCTTGTAACGGACGCATTTGTAGTTTTGCATGAGGGACCAGAAAAATGCATGATGCTATCATTCCTATTAGCTGCATGCTGGTAGAGTGTGTTGTGGTTGAAATTTTTGAACCAGTGTTTGTATAGCATTTATCCTGATGGGATTGGGATAAGCTTTGGCTGTGAGAGTCTTTACAGTTGCCCCTAGATACTGTTGCATTGTAGACGGTTGGAGGTGGGATTTGGTTAGATTTACTGTAAATCCTAGATTGTTAAGCAACTGTATTGTCCGAAGCGTGTGTTGCACACAGCTTTCTTGGGAGTTTGCTTTTATAAGCCAATCGTCTAGGTAGGGGAAGACATGAATTTGTTGTCTTCTGAGATGGGCTGCAACTACTGTGAGGCATTTTGTAAAGACTCTGGGTGCTGTGGTGACTCCGAATGGAAGCACCTTTAACTGGTAGTGTTGACCATCTACCACAAATCTGAGATATTTCCTGTGAGAGGGATGTATTGGAATGTGGAAGTAGGCATCTTTTAGATCTATAGTGGAGAGAAAGTCGCCTTGCTGTAGTAATGGAAACACTTGTTGCAAAGTGACCATGTGGAAGTGGTCTCAATGAATGTACCGATTTAACGGTCTGAGATCTAGTATTGGTCTTCGAGAGCCGTCCTTTTTTGGGATAAGGACGTAAAGGGAGTAAACTCCTGTCCCTTGATGAATTAGAGGAACTGGCTCTATGCATCCTTTTGTAACATTGCTAAGACTTCTTGTTTGAGTAGCGTTAGATGGTCTAATGACATTGGGCGCTGTCTTGGAGGAATGTTGGGAGGTGTAGAAGTGAGTGCCAGGCAATAACCATACTGGATAATTTGTCTTACCCACTTATCTGTTGTGATAGAGTTCCAGACAGGTAGGAACTGTGAGATGCAACCCCAGGAGTGGGATGATCGGGGGGAAGCGTAGGGAAGTCACTGTTTATGGTTAGGGGAGTGGCGGGTGTTGTTCCCTTTGCCTCTACCCCTGAGGTTGTTACCTCTATAACCTCCTTTATTGTATCCCCTAGAAAAGTAACCTTGGTTGTATGAGGATGTAGGGTTTTTTGGTGTGGTAGTCTTGGAACCTGCTCTGTAAAAGGAGCGCCGAAAGGAACCTCTGGCAGATGGTGACTGCAGGGCCCCCATAGATTTAGCTGTTTCTGTATCTTTTTTATTTTTTTCTAAAGATGTATCAACTGCAGGTCCAAAAAGGTGCTCTTGATCAAATGGTTGGTTCAGAATTGTATTTTGCACCTCTTGTTTAAGTCCAGACACTCTGAGCCATGCGTGTCTACGTAGTAGCACACTAGTATTTATGGCATGAGACGCGGTGTCTGCTGCATCTAGTGCGCATTTTATTGAGGTATTAGTTTGCCTTCTTGTACCAAGTCATTAGCTTTGTCTTTGTACTCTGGTGGAAGGTGTTGAATGAGCTTCTCTAGCTCGTCACAGTGAGCCCTGTCGTATCTTGCTAGCAGGGCTTGTGTGTTTGCAATTTTTCATGAATTAGCTGCCGGAGATGCTATACGTTTCCCTGATGCGTCTAATAGCTTAGAGTCCTTCTCAGGAGGTGGTGCGTTACCTGCTCCCTGGGAGTTTGCCCTTTTACGTTCATTGGCTACCACTAAAGAATCTAGGGGAAGTTGTCCCTTAATATAGATAGGGTCACTTGGTGCTGCTTTATATTTTTTATCAATTCTGGGGTTCAGAACCCTAGCTCTAACTGGGTCTTTAAAAACCTCAGCAGCATGTCTAATAAGGCCTTGTGGCATAGGCAAGACATAAGTGGAGTTTTGCGGTTGTGCAAAAGTTTCTAAGAAAAAGTCTTCCTGTACAGGATCTGAATGGAATTGGACTTTGTGATATGTAGCTGCCCTATTTATAAGTTGTGAAACCCCACATTATCATCTGGTGGGGATGGCTTTGAGGGATACAAATCTGGATTATTAGTTCTATCCGGATACGTGTTATAATCATGCCATGGGTCTGACACCTGTGGTGAATTGACAGGACTTAATGGCATTACATCGTCATCTACATCTCCATGCCCTTGTGAATCATCACTATCCTCTAAATATGGAGAGTGTGGTGGTGAAATTATTAAGTTAGGGTTATCAGGTGGGGGGGTGAAGGTGGAGGAGAAGTGTTAGTAGATATATGAATCTTCTTTGGAGGAACTAGAACTTGGTGTAAATGTTCTTGTTTCCTTTTTGTAGGCAGCTTGGTGACTATATGACCAGTCTTTGGGTGGATAAATATAGTAGTTTGCTTTGGATCTGGGAAGAAAAGTTCTTCAGACTCCACAGACTTGCTTGGCGTCGAAGAACTGTCCTTAGAAACGGATTTTGGGTGTTTTGGGACATTTTCCGGTACCACAGCCTTACTCTGTACCGAAGTTTTCGGTGCCTTGTGTTTTGATGGCACAAAGGTCTTTTCTAAATGCTTCAGTGCCGTAGGTTTTTCAGGCTGTTTCGGAACCGAAGCCTTATCTGGGTTCTTTGGTTCCAGTGGTTTATCCGGCTTTCTCGGTGTCGATGCTTTATCGGGTTGCTTCGGCGCTGACTTTTTTTCCGAGTCGTTCGGTGCCGAGGGGTCTTTTGTTGGTTTCGGCACCGAGTGTTTCGTCGGTGTCGACGTAAGAGGGCGTGGCAACTCTGATGTCAGCACCTTCGGTGCCGAGGGTGTTTTCACGGCGCCGAGTGGTTGGCTCGAGCCGGATGCCTTTTGTCTGTCCTTCGGTGCCAAGCCCGAGGGCGGGGCGTTCAAAGTCTTGTTATGGTG
Organism: Lissotriton helveticus; assembly: GCF_964261635.1. Lineage (NCBI taxonomy): Eukaryota > Metazoa > Chordata > Amphibia > Caudata > Salamandridae > Lissotriton > Lissotriton helveticus. Next base: position 1,973,895,267 of record NC_136059.1, read on the forward strand.
TAAACCTAAACCTGAATCTGAAGGAGAAGGTGTTACTGGTGCCATTGTTTTGGGCCGGGTCGGGGTTTCAGTACTCACGTCCCTTTGGCCAGGAGTGATGTCTTCATCGACCTCAGCATCGGAGACGTCTACTTCGGAGTGCATGATCTCTTCTGGCTCCGTAAGGTCAGGACCCGGATTGAAGATGTCCGGAATGGAGCCTGTGCCTCGCTGCATGTCTCGGCGTCGAGCTCGACGATCCTGGATAGTCTTTTTCGATTTAAATGAAAGGCAGGCTTCACAATTGTCCTCTCGATGTTCTGGAGAGAGGCACAAATTGCAGACAGGATGTAGGTCAGAGTGTGGAAATTTAGCACAAACACTGTGGACATCTTTTAAATGGAGTCCGTTCCATCGATGTCCGTCTATATCGGCGCGGGTAGACCCAACGGCCCGCGTCGAAGTTTGCAGGCGTGGAAGAGTGATGGAAGCTTTCGAGGTGCGTGTTGAAGGTGCGCGATCGAACAATACCGTCGGTGAATGTAATTGCGCGTCGAAGAGGTCTGGAAACGGTTCCGAACTGGAGCGCAGCAAGTTTCATCCGAACCCGATGGCGGAAAAAAAACAATCTAACGATAGAGCCGAAGCCCATGCGCACTCTGCACTTAAGGAGTCGTCACCTGTCTCGTGACTACAAAACTTCTTCGAAGACAAAAACCAAATGCAATCATCCCAGCCCAACACCAGATGGCGATCTATGCAAAGTGTACAATTTGCAGCTCATATGCTTCGAACATACCCTTACCACTATATATATAGCGTGTTAAAGGGGCCCGTTCCACTTAAGAGGCTGGAGCATTGCTGGCAACAGTTGTGGACTCAACCAAGGTTTTGGTAGCTTCGGCCCGCCTCGGACTGCGGCAGCTTGGAATTGGGCTGTTTGCCAGGAGCAGCTCGACATGGTGCGAGGAGCCAGGAATCCATGTGTCCCGACTCGCGGCCCGCCACGCCTATGCAAGAGAGGCTGGAACGTTAGTGGGGACCTGAGGGAGTCGCAGGACACCATGCCTACATGGGACCAGCTACCGGTACAGCAATCACCTTCTCTCCCCGAGTAATCCAACAACAAACAGTTACCCCGTGCACTGCCTTCCAACCCAGGTGAACTGTGGGTGATGTAGTCAGGATTTCAAGACTACAGAAGGTGTGCTTCAAAACAACAGGGGGGCGCTCTCCGATCAATGAGGGAGCAGGAGGAGAGACTTAAGGTAGAGATGGAATGGCGGCTCATGTGTGGTGGCATCTGACGAGGCGAAGGATCGCCGAAATGCATAATGCCCAGTGTCTACATTAAAGACTCCCAAAAGGATTCCTCCGTGTGGCCTCTTACCTCTTGTAAATGTAGGGCTGTGTTTGGCTGTTTTACACGCTGGCCAGTAGCGTGTTAAAGGGGCCCCGTGCCACTTAAGAGGCCGGAGCATTGCTGGCAACAGTTGTGGACTCAACCAAGGTTTTGGTAGCTCCGCCCCGCCTCTGACTGCGGCAGCTTGGAATTGGGCTGTTTGCCAGGAGCAGCTCGACATGGTGCGAGGAGCAGGGAATCCATGTGTCCCGACTCGCGGCCCGCCAAGCCTATGTAAGAGAGGCTGGAACGTTAGTGGGGGCCTGAGGGAGTCGCAGGACACCATGCCTACATGGGACCAGCTACCGGTACAGCAATCACCTTCTCTCCCCGAGTAATCCAACACCAAACAGTTATCCCGTGCACTGCCTTCCAACCCTGGTGAACTGTGGGTGAGGTAGTCAGGATTTCAAGACTACAGAAGGTGTGCATCAAAACAACAGGGGGCGGAGCTCTCCGACCAATGAGGGAGCAGGAGGAGAGACTTAAGGTAGAGATGGAATGGTGGCTCATGTGTGGTGGCATCTGACGAGGCGAAGGGTCGCCGAAATGCATAATGCCCAGTGTCCACATTAAAGACTCCCAAAAGGATTCCTCCGTGTGGCCTCTTACCTCTTGTAAATGTAGGGGTGTGTTTGGAGATATATATATATATATATATATATATACACACACATACATATATAATATACTTCAGACTTACCTTTAATACTTACTAAAATACTTCCATTTAAATGTCATTTTTTTAACTTTGAGTGTGCCTTTACTGTTCATGATTTTAGAACGAAATTCATTGTAAAGGCATCCGTGGTAAAGACCTACTCGTGAAACAAATTGCTGTGAAAATGTGCATTGTTAAGACTTTGTCCTCCCCTCACAGCTGCCTCCAGCTATCCTCCAGCCAGCTGATCATGGCAGTGAGGCTGGATGCCCCTATGGCGTGAGAAAGAGGCGCACCCTCTGGCTGTCTGGGTATGCGGTGTCCTGGGAGTGAGGAAGGGTGTGTTTTAATAATATTGCGGAGTATTGTAGATATTAGTATGGATGCTGCTGGCTTGCTTTTTAACTTATTAATGGAAACTTACTATTTGAGAAATAAATTAGGTAGGACTTAGTAAAGAAAAAGATAGCGCACCTCGAAAATGTCTGGCGAGAGTTTATTTGCACAGAGTTGCTAGGCGCACATTTTAAACAAAAAAAGTTTTTTTCCCCCTACGGATCAAAGGACCAATTAAATCCTGCTCCGGCGGTGATAGCTTGCAAGCGTTAATAAATCAAGCGCACGGTGGGAGTGTGTAAAGTCTCCTATCACTAAAAAGGAGACGCCAGTGAGGAGACGCCTTGCGCAGGCACATCGCCTGTACGGGCTCGCACATGGTTTGTCTCCCTTATCGAAGGAAAGCGACAATAGAGTCTCGCCATGCAAAGTTGTTGCGCTGCATTCGCTAGGCGAGACCTAAAAAAAGAAAGAAAAATAAGTTAGAATCAAAAGTGCTATGATGCGGCCAGCACTGGGCGCATTATTCGAGATTTGCTTTGTTATGGTGGGCGGGGGCGGGGACCACAGACAACAGGAGGAGAGCAAATGGGGCAAGGAATACTAGTGACAGCGGGAGAAGGGCAGGAGAGGGAAGCAACATGACGGACAGCGGGAGGAGGGCAGCAGGGGGTAAGTAGTACCAGTGACAAGAGGAGGCTAACCAACAGTAAGCAATAGGCGGCTCTAAGCCCCCTCTAAGTAAACAAAATGCCTCGCAAGCGAAAGCACATGTGCTGTCTCTGGCAAGATCCAACAAGCATTAGAAAAGCAATCGGGCTCGGATTTATTTGAGTTTGAGCTAATGGCATTGTAAATGCCAATGTATTGTTGCTATGTGTTATGGAGTGTGTTCATGTGGTGTGTACTGCTAGGGATCTCCTTGTGAATGTGCAAATATTGCACCACTTGCCTGTGATGTCCTTCTTATGTGTGAGAAGCTTGCACCTCTGCTGCCTGTGGTCTCCTTGTGAGTGTAAGAAGCTTGCACTGCTGCTGCCTGTGATGTCGTTCTTGTGAGTGGGTGAAGATTGCACCTCAGCTGGCTGTGGTCTCCTTGTGAGTGTATGCACTGTCATTGCTAGCCTGTAGATATGCACTATCATCGCTAGCCTGTAGATATGCATTGGCTTCACTAGCCTGTAGGTATGCACCGTCATCGCTAGCCTGTAGATATGCGCTGTCGTAGCTAGCCTGTAGATATGCATTATCATCGCTAGCTTGTAGGTATGCACTGTCATCGCTAGCCTGTAGATATGCACTGTCATCGCTAGCCTGTAGATATGCACTGTCATCACTAGCCTGTAGATATGCATTGGCTTCACTAGCCTGTAGATATGCACCGTCATCGCTAGCCTGTAGATATGCACTGTCATCGCTAACCTGTAGATATGCATTGGCTTCACTAGGCTCTAGTTATGCACTGTCATCGCTAGCCTGTAGATATGCACTGTCATCGCTAGCCTGTAGATATGCACTGTCATCACTAGCCTGTAGATATGCATTGGCTTCACTAGCCTGTAGATATGCACTGTCATCTGCACTCTGCACCGCCACTCTGCACCGCCACTCTGCACCGCCACTCTGCACCGCCACTCTGCACCGCCACTCTGCACTCTGCACCGCCACTCTGCACCGCCACTCTGCACTCTGCACCGCCACTCTGCACCGCCACTCTGCACTCTGCACCGCCACTCTGCACTGCGCCGCCACTCTGCGCCTCTGCACTGCGCCGCCACTCTGCGCCGCCACTCTGCGCCGCCACTCTGCGCCGCCACTCTGCGCCGCCACTCTGCACCTCTGCACCGCCACTCTGCACCTCTGCACCGCCACTCTGCACCTCTGCACCGCCACTCTGCACCTCTGCACCGCCACTCTGCACCTCTGCACCGCCACTCTGCACCGCCACTCTGCACCTCTGCACCGCCACTCTGCACCTCTGCACCGCCACTCTGCACCTCTGCACCGCCACTCTGCACCTCTGCACCGCCACTCTGCACCTCTGCACCGCCACTCTGCACCTCTGCACCGCCACTCTGCACCGCCACTCTGCACCTCTGCACCGCCACTCTGCACCGCCACTCTGCACCGCCACTCTGCACCGCCGCACCGCTGCACCGCCACTCTGCACCGCCACTCTGCACCGCCACTCTGCACCGCCACCCTGCACCGCCACCCTGCACCGCCACTCTGCACCGCCACCCTGCACCGCCACCCTGCACCGCCACCCTGCACCGCCACCCTGCACCGCCACCCTGCACCGCCACTCTGCACCGCCACTCTGCACCGCCACTCTGCACTGCGCCGCCACTCTGCACTGCGCCGCCACTCTACTCTGCGCCGCCACTCTGCGCCGCCACTCTGCGCCGCCACTCTGCGCCGCCACTCTGCGCCGCCACTCTGCGCCGCCACGCTGCGCCGCCACGCTGCGCCGCCACGCTGCACCGCCACTCTGCACCGCCACTCTGCACCGCCACTCTGCACCGCCACTCTGCACCGCAACTATGCACCGTCACTCTGCTGCACTGCACCACCACGGCCGCCACTCTGCACTGCCACTCTGCACCACGGCCGCCACTCTGCACCGCCACTCTGCACCGCCACTCTGCACCGCCACTCTGCACCGCCACTCTGCACCGCCACTCTGCACTGCACCGCCACTCTGCACTGCCACTCTGCACCACGGCCGCCACTCTGCACCGCCACTCTGCACCGCCACTCTGCACTCTGCACCGCCACTCTGCACTCTGCACCGCCACTCTGCACCGCCGCACTGCCACTCTGCACCACCGCACCGCCACTCTGCACCGCCACTCTGCACCACTGCACCGCCACTCTGCACCACTGCACCGCCACTCTGCACTGCCACTCTGCACCACGGCCGCCACTCTGCACCGCCACTCTGCACCGCCACTCTGCACCGCCACTCTGCACCGCCACTCTGCACCGCCACTCTGCACCGCCGCACTGCACCGCCGCACTGCCACTCTGCACCACCGCACCGCCACTCTGCACCGCCACTCTGCACCGCCACTCTGCACCGCCACTCTGCACTGCTAGATATGCGCTGTCATCGCTAGCCTGTAGATATGCATTATCATCGCTAGCCTGTAGATATGCACTGTCATCGCTAGCCTGTAGATATGCGCTGTCATCGCTAACCTGTAGATATGCTCTGTCATCGCTAGCCTGTAGATATGCATTGGCTTCACAAGCCTGTAGATATGCACTGTCATCGCTAGCCTGTAGATATGCTCTGTCATCGCTAGCCTGTACATATGCACGGTCATCGCTAGCCTGTAAATATACACTGTCATCGCTAGCCTGTAGATATCCATTGGCTTTACTAGCCTGTAGATATGCATTGGCTTCACTAGCCTGTCGCACGTGTGACTCCACTCAGCCTTTCATCCTTCTGAGGTTGATAAAATGAGTACCACCGAGTCGGATAACAGTAAACATCTGTTATCTGTCAACAGCAGCACTCGAGCTCTTGTGGGGTAAAGTGGCGCTTTTTTTTGGGTGCATGCACATTGTCAAACTTCTCCCGGCCTGCTGATTTAAAGCTCGGTAAGCCCCCACAGAGCTGCTTTTTAATTGCTTCCGAGGGATGCAGGTCAGATCTCCAGTTAGCCGCAGCGCCTTGTGGTTGCAAAAGTCAGACTGTGGCTTTTATTTGCATTTGGAAAACATTTTTTAACTTATTAATGGCATGTAGGTAAATAATTATTTTTAATAAACGGAAGAGAAGCCTACGATAAAGGAATACCGTTCACAGAATTATGCGCTCTTTCAGTATACAGCAGCCTGTCAGACTATGCTGAAGTTCAACACCACTGCAGGACTCTGCCCAGAAAGCAAATAGTTCTAAAAGGCGCTGCCTGCCAGCTTGCTATTCATTACCTCAGCTCCGAAAACAAAAGCTGCTGCAAAGAAACACATTATAAACTCGAGAGAACAATTCCATTCACACCGGCCACGGACCATTCCAGAAAAAAAAAATGAAACTGAGATTAAAAGAACAGCCCATGACAGAACGTCAGACTCTTGTTCTTGAACTAATGAAGCCCTTTCCCGGCCTGGCATGGAGCAGCTGCGCGCTGAGCGCTGCTGAATGGTGAACGTGCCCGGCCATCTGGATTCACTTACGGAGGCACCCTGACAGCTCCTAATTATAATTAATGTACTTCTTTGCGCGCACACGAACGAAAAATGCCCAACATGGCGGACGAAAACTACATTTACCCTATCACTTCAAGGCTATTAAAACGACACCACAACGAAGACTAATCACTGGCCAGATGACATAACACACTAAGGAATGTGTGGAATTTGTCTCGCCAAAGCCCTAGGAGATACTTTTTTTTTCTCTTCTTTAACATTAGGATCTCGAAACTCCTCCCACTTACGTGGGCAGAAGCCGAGCCCTAAAAAGGGCAGATCTAAAAAAAAAATTTGTGTACCAAATTCTCAAAGGTAATATAAGCTGTGTTGCATGTTTCTTCCTTTCTCTTATCTTTCTTATAAATCCAGTTTTTCTCCTTGGTCTTCCCTGGAATTCTCTACGCGCTGTAATGTCACGCGAGGCACCTTCGTGGAGTAGAAAACTGTTAATTTTAGTGGTGGATAGTGCTGAATCAAACGAGACACGCTCTTACTCTTCTCGCATCGCAGCTGCTTCTTAAAACCCAATTAAGTGTAAAAGCACACTACTCAAACCAGAATCCTCGTTGTCAGGGTGCTGCAGTTGTAAAACATTTTTATGGAATAAGAAAAAATGTCCAAAAGAAAACTTTCATTAAAAAAAAAAGGTGCTTCCAGAAATTATTTTTGAATTATGAATCTGTGATGGACAACTGGTGGAGAAACATTGTGCTCTGTTAGAGATTTCTCTTTCTTATATGATGCAGAATCCTCTCAAATGACATTTTAGCATTTTCGATCTTTCTGTTGAATAAACAGACCGTGCAGCTCAATACCATTGATTGATACCTTGAAAGTGAGTTCATCCTCGTTCTCGCCGTTGAAGTCGTACAAGGCCTTAGCCCTCGATTTCTTCTGCCCCTGAGGTTGCTTCGAGGGCTTTGATACATCTGTAGAAATGGAAAAAGCAGAATTGACACAGCAAGAAATTCAGCTTCTGCACGAAGACAATAGGCAGTGGCCACTATAACACAACAGGTCTGTGAAAAATCATTTAGTCGAAGACACATATTTGCGAGGTGACGCAATGTAAAAAAATATTGCTGCCTTGAAAACGATTTGTCTGCTGGCTGAAATGAAGCCTAATCAAAACCCAGTAAAATATATACACTATAGAAACAGGAAAGGGCAGCAGTTGTTTTCAAACACTAGGGGAAACAAACATCAACACTTTAGAATTAGTACTGCTGTTTATTTACAGGCTCTGGCAAGGGAAAATTAATAAAAGGCGCACAATTATCTTGGGACAATGATAGCCACTCATTAATAGAAGTGACAATATCTAGGTGATCAGATACATTTAATGCGGATCCCCAGGACACATACAGGAAGGATTTTTTAAACCATATGTTAAAAATAAAGAGCACATTATGCAAATAATTTGTTGAGAGGCAAATTACTGTAACATGGTACAGCCTGCCAACTCAATACAAGCCGAATAGCACCTAGAAGTTGTACAGTCAAGAATTGAGCTGCAGCTGGACGGTGACACAGGTTTGCGTTGGACTGATTGCTTAGGTCTGGTATTAGCCAAGACTTTAATTTTACTAAAATCTTACGTGTCATATACTTATTTAAAGAGGCTTCCAGACAGCCCACTTGATCCATTGGCGCGTTGCTGTGTCACACATATTAATTCGATCCACTATGGCATACAACATAGGGGCAATGGGTCAGCCACTTCACTCACTGCTCACTTCACTGTGAGTGACCGCATCCTGCTCTTTCACAAGACATCTGCATGCTTTTTGAGACCCAAAAGTTGTTTTGCTTTTAGCCATTTCTTAATCCAACTTATAAACATGTACACAAAAGTTGGCAAGACTGGTATTGAGCTGAAGACTGGATGGAGATGCACACCCTTGTCTTCAGGGAGCCTTCATTTGAGGTGGCACTATGGAGTGGTTTTGATTTTAAAAACCGATTGGGGATATCTCTCATGTTATATCATGAGAGAGATCCTAGGTTGTGAATTGGTCTGTGCGTCTGGTTGAACCGCTCCCTTACATGAATGTAGTGAGGTATATGGGCGACCGTCGTGATCAGAGGTGCGGCACTAGGAGCCCAACTTAAACAGCATTAATGTAAGATTCACCCCACAACACTCACAGAATGGGCCAGCGGAGAGGACTGAATACATGGGCAGAGTATATGGCAGTGAATATCTGTTCCTTTTAACCGCTACTTAGTATGATAGTATAGGGCTAGCCAGAGTTTTATAATCCTCTCGGGTATCAGTACTTATGTAACAGTGAGGTCTCAATTTAATGGCTCAGTATCTCATATGTGGGAATCATGAAAAGGCATTCAAAGCCTTTTTAGGGCGAGCTGATGTTGCATTCATGCGAAGCATGAATGCATCAGCTCGCCAACTTATGCTGCCCGTATTTAGGAGAGTGGACAGCTACCAGACGCGCGCTTTGACGAGGTCGGATTTCACCTCGGGAGCGAGCGTCTGATAGCTGCGCATGCGTGGTGCAAGCCCTGGCTCTCACACAGACACAGACAGCCCCCACCCCTCTGCATGCACGCACGCACACACACACAGGCGCGCGCATGCACACGCAGGCATACGGCACACATACAGGCACACTATCCCTTACTTCGCATTCTCTCTCAATCACACACAGTCACGCATGCGCACACACTTTCCTTCGCGCACACACGCACGCACACACTCCCACCTCCCCAGGCATACACACAGGCACGCACGCACTTCACATCAGCCCTGGGCCCCACTCACCGACTGCGCTCTTCCTGCGGTGCTCCTCGTGGCGCGTCTCATCCTCTAAATCGGGGCTCCCTCAGGTCAGAGGAGCCCCGCAACAGGCGCCACACTCCTCCTTTTCCCCGGCCCCCTCTTGGGGACCCGGGCTACCCCGGACGTCAGGGCGCTCCATGCGCCGGTAGCTCGCAGCTCGCGGACCTCGGGAGGCGGGACTTCCGGTCGGCCGCGAGCGGATTGGCCGGCCGGGCAAGAGCCTCCGGGTAAGCAAGGTCGTGGAAACCCTATAGGATCTAAAGTCAAGTCAAGACAGACTATTCTCTCTCTAATACATGCAAGGCTAAAAGCACTGCGGTTTATCAATTCTTTATCAACATTGTCTTTTTGTGTTGAAATTCACCAGAAAACGAATGTATTTTGCATCACTATAAATAAGTTTGTCTAAGGTACAATGTCAGCAAGCCGGATATTCTTTAACTTTTTGATCTTGGAACATCCAGGTTCTGCAGCTATTTTTACATCCCACGCAATATTTATTTTTTCATTCCTATTTGTTTTAGCTATAACTGAATCACTTGGACAGGAACTAAAGTGAAATATGAGCCGGAGCCTGGGGGGCGGAGCTGCATTGGTGCACCGCAGAAGCTGCATTTTCTGCCCAACCCTGCTTATGGCAGACAGTAGTCGAGAGGCAAGAGACTAACCTTGCGGTCTGTTGTCTCCCACGTGAATTGGGAGGGTTGGCATATTAAAAATTTATAGGCACTGCTAGGGCGCGCGTGCCGAAAGAACATCGCAAACCACACGGGCTGCGCACATTTGATGGATAACCAGAGACACTGTCACCGGCTCAAAGGAGCTTCCCAGGACTGCAAGTGTGCGAGTGTCAATGTCAGCCATTGTTATTGTAACTTTGCGTTCCTCTTACTTGTCAGCTGTCAGTGTACATACAGTGCTGTTGCAAACCAGCGTACAGCGTGGCCGCTCCTTTCCAAAGCAAAATCCTTAAACTGCGTAGTCTGTCGCCGCACAGCGTCTTTGTTGTTATTTTTTTTTTTTTAAAAAGGACTCATCACCAGGCACCCATCATTGCCTCTAGGTGTAGGCAGGCAGCGCGGCGGCCCGGCGGGGATTTTTCCTTCTGAGGCCGACAGCAGGAGGCAGCCGGGTGTGATGGCTCTGCAAACTGAAGTTTCGACTGAAGGTGCATGGGTTTGCCCTGTGGTTACAGGCTCGACTCCTGTCTGGTCTTTTATCTTCCACTCACTTGGGTAACAAACATCTGTCATACTGCGCCAGGAAACCCCATGTGTGATTGTGTGCTTTACAATTACATTTTACGTCTCTGCGCTATTGTCGGTCACTCGTAGCGCGTGGGAGCCTTAGACGTGGTTAGAAAGAGCTGCATGAAAAAACGTATTGTTGACTCCGTTTTCTTTGGCCTCTCAGAGGTGTGTACAGTCCTTATGAGGACTTGCGCACTCTGATGTGCGCACTGCATTTAAAGATTGATTACAGCGCACCTGTGCTTCTTGGCACGTGCAAACGAGGCAGAAGCAGTCGTGTATAGAACACACACAGCACCCACCCCCCCAGCATGCACGGAAAACACAACCCACGCCTTCACAGTACTGCACAGGACACGGCAGACAGAGTGGACACCCAGCCAGGGGCGTAGCTTCCATGAGTGCAGGAGGTGCATTGACACCGTGCCCCAGACACCTGAGGGGCCACTGACCCTTGAAGATTTCTGTATTTAACAGTTTAAACAGCAGCCACTGTGCCCATGTCCTGCCTTGCAGTGGGACCCACGACGCACTGACCACGCCACAGTGTCTAGCTTAACACACTGTGTAATCACAGAAACCAACCTCTCCTTCATCTCTTTCCTGCACCCATCTCTTTTTCTCTCTCTCCTTCTCTCTCTCTCCTTTTTTCTGTCTCTCTCTCTCCTTTTCTTTACTCTTTTCTCATTTTCGTGTTTTCTTTCTCCTCCATTTTTCTCGTTCTTCCTCTACTGTCTGAGTCTGTTTACGTTATAATTCCTTTCTTTATCTTTCTTCTTATCTCTTGTTTTCTCTCTTTCCTCCTGTTTTCTCTCTTCCGATACTCATGCAGGCTCTCTCCCCACGCTCTTTCACCCTCTCCTGCTCCGTCCCACCTTACCTGTACACTCTCCTCTTCGTGCCATCTGTCTTTTGACCCTTACTTGTGTTCTTTCCTTTTATTTCTCCCCTTCCTTGATTTTTCTCTTCATCTCCCAACGTTCTCATGGTCGTTCTTTCTCCTACCTCTTCCTTTATATGTGCCCCTCCATATTCCTTTTCTTCCCTGTCCAGTGGGTTGCAGTGTGGCCCAAGTAATTACTGGAGGCTGAGATTAATTCCAGCATTTTATTCAGTTTTTTTTAGTTCACTGCACATCAGCATCACAGCTTCCTCGTCCTGCACACCTACAGCACAGCTGTTTTCTGCTTTGCACCGCTGTCTCTCCTCTCGCACAGCTGCCCCTCCTCCTGCACAACTCTCGCACAGCTGCCCTTCCTCCTGCATATCTCTCACACAGCTGCCTCTCCTCCCACATCTCTAGCACAGCTGCTCTCCTCTCGCACATCTCTTGCACAGCTGCCTCTCCTCTCGCACATCTGTAGCACAACTGTCTCTCGTCTTGCACATCGCTAGCACAACTGCCTCTCCTCCCGCACATCTCTAGCACAGCTGCCCCCTCTTGCACATCTCTAGCACAGCTGCCTCTCCTCTCACCCATTTCTAGCACAGCTGCTCTCCTCTCGCACATCTCTTGCACAGCTGCCTCTCCTCTCGCACATCTGTAGCACAACTGTCTCTCCTCCCGTACATCTCTTGCACAGCTGCCCTCCTCTCACACATCTGTAGCACAGCTATCTCTTCTCCCACACATCTCTAGTGCAGTTGCCTCTCCTCCCACATCTCTAGCACAGCTGCCTCTCTTCTCGCACATCTCTAGCACAGCTGCCTCTCTTCTCGCACATCTCTTGCACAGCTGCCTCTCCTCTCGCACATCTGTAGCACAACTGTCTCTCCTCCCGTACATCTCTTGCACAGCTGCCCTCCTCTCACACATCTGTAGCACAGCTATCTCTTCTCCCACACATCTCTAGTGCAGTTGCCTCTCCTCCCACATCTCTAGCACAGCTGCCTCTCTTCTCGCACATCTCTAGCACAGCTGCTTCTCTTCTCGCACATCTCTAGCACAGGTGCCTCTCTTCTTGTTCTTTATGACCCTCCCTCTTCAGAGCATGTGAATGACCCTGCCTTCACTGTCACAATTATGGTGAGGTTTTTCTGGCGCTGGCAACGTGGAGTTGCTTACGATAACCATCATTTCCAATGTAAAAGGTCTCACATTTGTGATAGTTTGAGCTATTGGCATTGTACATGACAATGCCTTTTATTTATTGGCATTGTACATGACAATGCCTTTTATTTATCTGTTTTAAAAACCAATACAAAAAAGGCATTGTCATTTACAATGCCAAAAGCTCAAACTCTCACAAATGCGAGACCTATTGCATTGCAAATGCTTGTTTAATTGTTGTGGCAGAAGGGACCACTACACATTTAAAGTTGTCTTTCGTATTTATCAGTGTTCAAAATACTAGCAGAGAAAAACCATACCAGGTATACGGACATTATCTCAGTAAAAGTTTTAAATGGGTTTCAGACAAAGCATGGCCAACGTTGTTTTACGGTTCTAAGGAGGACGCCTTTAAAAGTCAATTTATGACATATGATAAAGAACATGCATTTATGTATCTGTAGGTTTTCCATGGGCACAGTAGTCCAGAATAGAACCACCTTATAGGAATGTGGTTTCAGATGTGACCATGTAGTAGGGGTTTAAAAGTAAGAAACCAATCAGAAACCAGTGAGTAAACCAGTACATACCTGTGACCTCAATGGTTTTGGGATCCTATTAGGGTAAACAAGTCACCAGCAATGGCAACAACGAGTTGTTAATTAAGGAATTGTTTTGAAGAGGTGTATTCAGAATAATATCTAACAAAAAACTAATTTAAATTGTACATAGTTTAGGTAACAAATAAACAGAATGTGTTGCAGTTGTACCCAAAGGTAACTGGTGCGAACAGCACCTCTTTGACGAAGTTATTGTATATTATAAAGGGTACAGGAAACATGCCTGTCTAGCACTTTGGTACCTAACAGAATGGAGGCACTCATTATTTGATCAAAACCAAAGGAAATGATGGACGCAGCGTTGACAATACAAGCACTCACCCCCAGTCAGCTGATTTGGGTTTAATCCATCACCATTCTTTAGCCCACTCTGCCACCCCAGTTCAGACATGGCCATATACAAATCAGTCTGACCCTGTGCCTCATGGGAACAATCCAGCCCGAACTGCCTAGCCATGCCTTCCCTGGACCAGAAACAAGCTTCCCAGGACCGGTTTCTGGCATTGCAGCCATCTTCAGTCGGGCTAGCTTGAATCCAGTGGCAAAGTGAGCAAGGGACTCACGTCTGAGCATACCCTGCCAACTTATGGCGAACAAAGCAAAACCAAAGGAAATGATGGACGGAGCGTTGACAATACAAGCACTCACCCCCAGTCAACTGATCGTTAATAGATCAAGTGTATTTGGCCATGAGAATAGCTTTTACTTCTTTCTTAAAAAGTGTGACGGAGGGGATGAGCCTGATTTCAGGAGGGAGTGAGTTCCAGATCCTGGGTGCCATTCCTGAGAAGGAGCGTTTGTACGTCTTTTCCTTCCGGAATCTTCGAGGTTTTAACAGGAGATTGTTTGTGCCTCTGGTGTATCTAGAGCCGCCAGAGATTGACAGTTTCTGGGTGAGGTATCCGGGAGAGCTCAGGTGTACAGCCTTGTGTGTCAAGCATGCGATTTTCAGATGTATTCTGGCTTCAAAAGGCAGCCAGTTCAAGGATTTCAAGTCTGATCTGTATTCTTCTCCTCGACCTATACGGCTGTCTTTTACCTGTATTATTCTGCTCGATCCCTACGATTATGTGTTCTTCATGTATTTTTCATGTATTTATCTGAGCGATTACTACGACATATGCTTTAACTGTATTATTGAATCGCTTACCTGACCATATACATGCAGTATTGATTTTCCTGCGCTGTTATGTTCCCTCACGCACCTACCCATCCCACTTACTACCTATAATATCCATATACTTAAGGACCTGTTAATCATTCTTTTGTTGGTATTCCCTACTTTGTAAAGCGCTCTGATATCTGCAAAGATCTTGTTCGCGCTATATAAAACTTTCAAAATAAATAAATAAATAAAATAAATAATCAATCACCATTCTTTAGCCCACTCTGCCACCCCAGTTCAGACATGGCCATATGCAAATCAGTCTGACCCTGTGCCTCATGGGAACAGTCCAGCCCGAACTGCCAAGCCCTGCCTTCCCTGGACCAGAAACAAGCTTCCCAGGACCGGTTTCTGGCATTGCCGCCGTCTTTAGCCGGGCTAGCTTGAATCCAGTGGCAAAGTGGTTTTTCTTTGTTCGCCCTAAGTTGGCAGGGTATGCTCAGACGTCAGTTCCTTGCTCACTTTGCCACTGGAGTCAAGCAAGCCCGGCTGAAGATGGCGGTAATGCCAGAAACCGGTCCTGGGAAGCTTGATTCCGGTCCAGGGAAGACATAGCTTGGCAGTTCGGTCTGGACTGTTCCCATGAGGCACAGGGTCAGACTGATTTAAATATGGCCATGTCTGAACTGGGGTGGCAGAGTGGGCTAAAGAACGGTGATGGATTAAATCCAGATCAGTTGACTGGGGGTGAGTGTTTGTATTGTCAACGCTCCGTCCATCACCACCTTTGGTTTTTCTTTGTTCGCCCAAAGTTGGCAGGGTATGCTCAGACGTGAGTCCCTTGCTCACTTTGCCATTGGAGTCAAGCAAGCCCGGCTGAAGACGGCTGTAATGCCAGAAACCGGTCCTGGGAAGCTTGATTCCGGTCCAGGGAAGACATGGCTTGGCAGTTCGGGCTGGACTGTTCCCATGAGGCACAGGGTCAGACTGATTTGCATATGGCCATGCCTGAACTGGGTTGGCGGAGTGAGCTAAAGAACGGTGATGGATTAAATCCAGATCAGTTGACTGGGGGTGAGTATTTGTATTGTCAACGCTCCGTCCATGACCACCTTTACTCACTATTTGGTAACAGTATTTCTGAGTTACAGAATGCCACTTTGTATCACAAATCTATAGGTCTTGTCAACATGTATTTCATGCATATCTTCAGGTTTTACACCCGTAGGTTTGTGAATAGCATTTTGTAGTACTTAAATTGTACTATTGTAGTACTATTAAACATACTATAAAATGCAGGTTGTGAATAGGCCCCTACACCATTAAATCTTCGATTGACTTCTAGATCACACAATAAATGCAACCACCTTTATCAGACAATCAGGGATCCAGGAGCCCAAGGCAGACAAAACTATCTTACCCCCACCAAACCGTTAAGACAAACCAAATGAGGTACAAATTACAATTCTTAACCCCACATTTGTTGTTCCTCCTTTTTTTTTTTTAAATGGAGTCTCCCACGTGTTGGTTAAAATTCGGTACTATTGCTTCTCAAACTGGAAGTGTGATTGTTTCAACTACTTTGACAATGAGCTAGGCATAAAACAGAAATTGCATTTCCAAATGTTGCACTTGGGGTTTCTCTGCAGAACAAATCAAAAGAAAAACACTAGGTAAACAAAGTAGCATGTTTACTACTCCAGAGAATAACCTTGATCTTTTTTCTGGTGTGTTAGAAGTGGGAATACAAATATATTTTCATCTCTTCAATGTCCAATCCCACGTATGCCGTTTCAGTACTTATGCTTTAACGAGGTCTTTTTGTTTTCTTACAATAACTGTTTCGTTTGGGTTGAGTTTCAAACATTGACAAAATGTGCAGCTATTAGGTGGTAGAATGACAACTGTCTGAAACACACATAGATTACCATGTGGCACACAGGTGAATTTACGTTATATTGTTCACCACTGCCGGGGGGCGTGGCTAGCGAGCCATGATGGCGGACGGAGTCTGCTAGTGCTCCGGTGCCGCCGGGGATCTGCCGCCCTGAAAAGCGCTCCAGGGGAGCTCCCAGTCGACTGCCACGGGTGGATCATTACCGCTGTCACATCTGGGAGCTCCGAGTCGATTTTGGGGGCCCGGCGAGAGTCAGAAGCCGGGGTTCGCGTCTGCGGAGGTTGCGGCCTACTCCCTCGAGGACAGCCGGGGGCTGTGGTTGAGGGCGGCCCGAGCGGTCTCGGACACCGGGAACCGGAAGTGCCGGGACCGGCATGCGGAGCCGGTTCGAGAGGCCCGGACCCCTCCATACACATCTGAGGACCCCGCAGCGGCGGGAATGCCCCGCGACCTGGTTGTCCCGGCCACGGGGGATGCTCGGGATGACCGAGGCCCACACCCTGCGTGAGGCGAGGCTGGTGAGCCCTGGAGGAAGGAGCTCCTGTGCCGGAGCGCAGATCGACGGAATGACCCTGAAGGTAGGGGGGCGAGGCTGGTGACACTTAAGGCAGCATCTACGGGACTTTCCTTTGCCTTGACCCCCCTCCCTTTCCGTCCCCCCCTCTTTCACCGCTACTTAGAGGGCTGCTGTTGTTGGGGGCCACCGGTTCAACTACCACCATTGGCCCAGACATACTGAGTGGCGGGCGCAGAGACACTACACAGAAACTGGAGTCGCCCGGACGAGTTGGGGCCCCAGTAGATGCCACGCATTTGGCCCTGCGGGCTTGATCTGACGCCCTGAGGGAGCTACCCCCCCGACCTGCAGACTCTGATCCTTATATGACAGTGAGAGGGGAAAAGTGAGCACAGTAGCCGCACACTCACGAGAGGAAGGACCCGGGCGGCCTGCCGCAGCACGGGAAGGACCCACGCCACGAGAGGGGCGCGGCGACAGGGAGGAGGTGTGCACAGTGACCGCCTTGGGACACTGGTCGCTTCTCGGACGATACTAGCCCGGGGTGGGTCGGGTAGGCTTGGTCCTTGACAGCCATGGTGCGGAAAGGCGACAAACCGCTGGACAGCCGGGATGGCCCCGCTGTGACGATGGCCACCCAGGGGCTCGCAACAGGAGAGGTCCTGCCGGGAACACTCGGCCTGAACCCCACTGCGGACCAGCATTTGGACAAGCTGGACCTAATCTTGAAGGAGATTAGGGACTTTAGGCTGGTGATGGAATCGCAGATGCGAACCCTCACTACCAACTTATCTCTGCTTAAAGCGGACCACGCTAAACTGGCTGACAAGGTCAAGGACCAGGGCATGGCGATAGCAGACCTGACTCAGACGGTGACGGACAACACCACCACTGTTCAACAGCTGCAGCAACAGGTGGCATCCCTGATGGACCGCGTGGAGGATGCGGAAGGCCGCAACAGACGCAATAACATCCGCGTCATAGGCCTTCCGGAACGCAGCGAGGAGGCAAATGCGACGGACTTCATGGAACAGTGGTTCCGAGACCATGTGGCACCCGACGGACTATCACCACTTTTCTGTGTGGAGAGAGCACACCGTATACCCACTGGACGACCTAGACCCGGTCAGCCGCCGGGTCCACTAATTGTCCGGATACTCAACTACCAGGATAGAGACATTCTACTGCAAAAGGCCCGTGAAAAATCCCTCATAGAATTCGAAAATCGGCGCATCTCCCGGTACCCGAACTATACCAATGTGGTACAGAAACAACGGTCATCCTACTATGCAGTTAAGAAGCGACTCCAGAAGGTCAAGATCCGTTATGCTTTGCTATTCCCGGCCCGCCTTAAGATAGTGTACGACAAGAAGACGCACTTCTTTGAGAGCCCCACCGATGTGGAGGAATGGCTGGAAGTGATGGACATTGAAGGCAGTCAGGACACGACCTCAGGAGCGTCGGCCAATGAACCCAGACAGGGTTCGGAACATGCTGCTGACTCGTCTCTCGCCCAGACGACAGGGTCTGGACGGAGGGGACCCTCTCGAGAGCAACAGAAGGAGGACCAGCTGGGTGCCGTCGCCTTGGTAGGCAACTTTAGGGAAGACTGGACAACTATCAATACGGACACGGATGAGAGCACGATCCACTCTGATTCGGAACACAGTATGGTCCTGTTCCCGACTGTAACGCTCAGAGCCGCGGATGAAATGCTGGACAATGGACAAGAATGACCTCCTGAATAAGGGGGAACTGCACATCCTGAAGAACACTGATATCCTTTCTTGGTTATTTGCATGATTTCAACACCTATACGGGCTGGGTGAGCGATTGGGTGGCTGAGGGGCTACCTTCATAAGATATTGTACACATGGTGGGCGTGGGCTGGACTACACGGCCCGCTCGACCTGGTACCTAGAGGTCAAAGCTCGTCACTTACTTTACACATAAGATCCCGAGGTGACCTCGCATCCTGAGGGTGGGACTCCCCAGGAAACACATAGAACTTATATCCTGATACTCATATCCCTGGCAGCGCCGTCGAGTCGACAGCACAGAAACGAATGACTAACTGGACCAGAACAGTACTCGACCACCCCCCATTGGCGAATGCACTAGTACTTGGTTTGTTATCTTGCAGGTTTTCTTGTTCGGCCCAGCAATGTTTTCAGGCTGTGCCAAATTAGTTATGTTATTGGGTGGGGGAAAGTACGTCTCCTGGCTGAGAGTTGCAATCTGCGCTATGTGGTGCAAGGCACCCTACAGGTATTTCGCCTCGGTCCGATCATGGCTGAAACTTTAGGGAAGTATAAACTGACCACCTGGAATGTTCGAGGGCTTGGGGCCATTCAAAAGAGGCATAGGATCCACGCATTCTTACTCCGCAGTCATGTCCAAATCACATTCATGCAGGAATCACACCTAACAGTGACTGAAGCAATCCCATTACGTAAGAGATGGAGAGGCACCATAATTTCGACTTCCTATTCCGCCTTCTCCAGGAGGGCTACTATTTGGGTGCGTTACGGTACTCCCTTTGTAGAACTAGAACGGAGGGTGGATGATCAGGGGAGATTTGTGTTGGTAAAAGGCACGCTAGACGGTACCCTGCTGGTTCTGGGTAGCATTTATGCCCCGAACTTTGACCAAGATACATTCCTTGCCAAGGTGGGGCGGGCTTTGGCTGATTGGATAGATATTCCCTGGATCCTGGGAAGGGACTGGAATATGGTACTGGACGTGGGACTAGACAGATCGCATCCTCCCCTGCAATTGACTGGGATACTTAGACTGGCGGATACCTTCCAGACCTGGCTAGAGGGATGGGAATTGGTAGACGTATGGCGTGCATTACACCTGACCCACAAAGAATACTCTTACTATTCCCCAGTCCACAATCTTCATACACGACTGGATAGATTCCTTTGCAATAACTCACTACTGTCCAAGTGTTCTTCGTCGGAATACCTGGCCAAAACATTCTCTGACCATAGGCCACTTACGTTGGACCTGCAGTGGGGTAGGGTGCCGTCCCCAGTGCCCACATGGCGGCTCGAACCACGGCTGTTAGAAGACGGCCCCTTCCGAGCATCGCTATTGGAGGCCCTGGATAATTATTTTAGGGGGAACTGGGACACGGCAACGTACAATCTGGTGGTGTGGGACGCCCTGAAGGTTGTGATTCGAGGGGCGGCCATAGGAAAATTAGTGGGGGCACGGCAGGAAATACATAAGAAATTGTGCGAGGTAGAAGACCGGCTGAAAACCCTGGAAAGGGAGGCAAGTACAGACCCTGACCGTAAAGGGGAGCTGCAGCTCGGCAATATTGAACATGCGGAGTTGCTGGAAACACTAGGGGTCATAGACCAGAAAGAGTATTTACGCCGACAGCAGGCCGAATCTGATAGATCAGGAGCCCTACTGGCGTGCCTGGTACGGGACCGCCCTGAAACCCCGATCATTACACAAGTCCGAGATAGGACCGGAGGAATCGTGCATACACAGTCCGAAATCAACGGCGCCTTCCGGGTTCACCTGCAGGCACTATATGCCCCCTCTCCCACGGATGCAACAGATAAGATAATAGATTTCCTACGAGACTTGCCTTTTCCAGCCCTGACCTGAGATGAGCAGGCTGAGATGGATGGTCCTATCACGCAGCAAGAAATACGGATAGCACTTCGATCCCTTAATCGCGGTAAGACACCGGGCATGGATGGACTCCCTGTGGAGTTCTACCAGACTTACTCCGCAACCCTGGTGCCTATTTTAGAGAAGGTCTACAAGACGTCGTATGAGGCCGGTCACCTGACTTGGTCAGACCCGGTCGCTCCTCCCGCCGCGTGGCCCCCCCAGAGTGTTCCCGGCCTCCTCCTGCTGCCTAGAGAGTTCTGCCCCTGCTGGTTTGGCCCCCTGACCCTGCCTGCCCTCTGTGCCTGCTTCGTGTTTTGGTAACTTGTATCGCCGTCCTTCCCGCATTGTATTTTATATTGGTTCCGTTGTCCTCTGTGCCTGCCTCATTTACTGTACTTGTATCTTGTTTTCTTCGTCGTTTTTTCGCATTGTACTTTATTTGTCCCGTTGTCACTGCTTGTTCCCTGCCCCACCCCGCTCCCTGCCGCTGCTCCCCCGCGGCACCACCCACGCTCCCTCCAGCATCACCGCACCGCTCCCCCCCCACTCGCCGCCCCGCTCCCGCCTCCCAGCTGCTCCTCCCTCCCACAAGGGTTCATAAGGCGAGGCTCACGGGCGAGGAGCTGTGACCTGACCTGACCTGGTCAGACCCGGTCGCTCCTCCCGCCGCGTGGCCCACCCAGAGAGTGCCCGGCCTCCTCCTGCTGCCTAGAGAGTTCTGCCCCTGCTGGTTTGGCCCCCTGACCCTGCCTGCCCTCTGTGCCTGCTTCGTGTTTTGGTAACTTGTATCGCCGTCCTTCCCGCATTGTATTTTATATTGGTTCTGTCGTCCTCTGTGCCTGCCTCATTTACTGTACTTGTATTTTGTTTCCTTCGTCGTTTTTTCGCATTGTACTTTATTTGTCCCGTTGTCACTGCTTGTTCCTTGCCCCACCCCGCTCCCTGCCGCTGCTCCCCCGCGGCCCCACCCACGCTCCCTCCAGCATCACCGCACCGCACCCCCCCATTCGCCACCCCGCTCCCGCCTCCCAGCTGCTCCTCCCTCGCCCCGCCCCCCTCCCAACTCTCCATTTATGGCAGAGTGCATGCGTACGCGCAGCGGGCACGTCGATTGTGCGCAGAAGGCACGCCAAAGGTAAGCCCGTCTGCGCCCGTCCGCGCCCGGACCGCGCCCAGCGCCAGGAACCCTGGCCCCCGCAGCTGCCAGCCCACCCGCCGGACTTACGACGCCACCACCCTCAACGCACTCAACACCGGCCGGATCCCCGGCTGCAACCGAGCCACCCCAGGACGCACCCACGGACCCTTCACCTGCCACTCCTGCAAGTTCTCCTGCACCCGGACCTGCACCGCACCCGCCAAGCCAAGCACCAGCAGCAACCACCTGAAGTGCATCCTGCTCAACACCCGCTCCGTCCACAGACACACCGTCGAACCTCCTCGACTCCACATCTCCAGACGTCGCCTTCCTCACAGAAACATGGATGAACGCTTCCTCAGCGCCCGACATCGCCATCGCCATCCCGGACGGATACAAGATCACCCGGAGGGACAGCGTCAACCAGACCGGAGGAGGCATCGCCATCGTCCACAAGAACACCATCCGTATCACGACCAACTCAGACGACACCCTCACAGCCGCCGAACACCTGCACTTCCAGATACACACCGACCCCAAGACCACCCTCAGAGGCACCCTCATCTACAGACCCCCGGGACCACGCACACAATTCAGCGAAGACATCGCCGACTTCATCAGCCCGCACGCCCTCCCCTCCACTGACTACATCCTCCTAGGGGACTTCAACTTCCACCTAGAGAACAACAACGACCGCAACACCACCACCATGCTGGACAACCTCGCCAACCTCGGACTCAAGCAACTCGTGACCACCCCCACCCACTATGCCGGCCACACGCTTGACCCCGTCTTCTCCTCCAGCAAGGACATCTCCTTCAGCCACACCACCGGACTCCACTGGACAGACCACAGCTGCGTCCACTTCAGCTTCAGTAGGACCACCACTCACCACCACCCGCAATAGGTTCCCCGCAGATGCTGGAACAAGATCACCCCCGACCAACTCACCACATCCCTGAGCCAGAACCCTCCTACCAGCTCAAGAACCCCAACTAAGCCGCCGACAACCTCACAAGATGGATCACCAACTGCGCAGACGACCTCGCTCCACTGAAGACCCCCCACGTCAGACCCGGCAGCAAGAAAGCATCCTGGTTCACCGACGAACTCAAGAGTTCCAAGAAGAACTGCCGGGCCTTCGAGAAAGCCTGGCGCAGAGACCCGACTACAGACAACATGACCACCCTCAAGCACGCCACCCGAAAACACCACCAGCTGATCCACACCACCAAGGAAACCGCATTCAAGGAACGACTGGACAACAACGCCCACAACAGCAAGGAACTCTTCAACATCGTCAAAGAGCTCTCGAACCCCAGCGCCGGAAACAACGACATCACTCCCTCGCAAGACCTCTGCAACTCGCTCGCCTCGTTCTTCCACAGCAAGATCGCAGACATACACAACAGTTTCAGCACACAGCCGACGCACCCTAAGACCGTACCAACACCCCCCAACACCGCCCTCCGCGCCTGGACCCCGGTCAACACCGAAGACACCATCCGCATGATGAACTCCATCCACTCCGGATCCCCCGCCGACCCCTGCCCTCACCACGTCTTCAACAAGGCCGACTCAGTCATCGCACCCCATCCCTGGGACATCATCAACACCTCCTTCGACACCGCCACCTTCCCAGAGAGCTGGAAGCACGCCAAACTCAGCGCCCTACTGAAGAAACCATCAGCGGACCCCACCGACCTCAAAAACTACCGCCTCATCTCGCTCCTTCCTTTTCCTGCCAAAGTCATCGAGAAGACCGTCAACAGACAGCTGGCTGCCTTCCTCGAGACAAATGTATCCCTCGACCACTCACAGTCTGGCTTCCGGGCCAACCACAGCACCGAGACCGCCTTCATCGCAGCCACCGAAGACATCCGAGCCCTGCTCGAGAACGGGGAAACAGCGGCCCTCATCCTCTTGGACCTCTCCGCAGCGTTCGACACTGTCTGCCACTGCACCCTAGTGCAGCGCCTGAACAACATCCGAATCCAGGAGAAGGCACTGGAGTGGATCATCTCCTACCTCGCCGGAAGAACACAGAGAGTCTGCCTCCCCCGTTCAGATCCGAGGCCACCGAAGTCATCTGCGGCGTACCACAAGGTTCATCACTCAGCCCCACGCTGTTCAACATCTACATGAGCCCCCTCGCGGCCATCGCACGCCAACACAACCTCAACATCCTCTCCTACACCGACGACACCCAGCTGATCCTCTCCCTCACCAACGACCCCGCTACTGGCAGAACCAACCTACACGAAGGGATGAAAGACATAGCCGAGTGGATGATGAACAGCCGCCTGAAACTGAACTCAGATAAGACGGAAGTCCTCATCCTGGGATCATCACCCTCCGCCTGGGACGACTCCTGGTGGCCCCCTGCCCTTGGCAGCGCACCCAAGTCAACGGACCACGCACGCAACCTGGG
Source organism: Lissotriton helveticus (assembly GCF_964261635.1). NCBI lineage: Eukaryota > Metazoa > Chordata > Amphibia > Caudata > Salamandridae > Lissotriton > Lissotriton helveticus. Next base: position 1,973,919,292 of record NC_136059.1, read on the forward strand.
CTTCATCCTGGACTCCTCCCTCTCGATGACCAGACAAGTCAACGCCGTCTCCTCGTCATGCTTCAATATCCTAAGCATGCTACGCAAGATCTTCCGGTGGATCCCCACCGGAACCAGGAAGACGGTCACCCAGGCCCTCGTCACCAGCCGACTGGACTACGGCAACTCCCTCTACGCCGGAAGCACAGCCAAACTCCAGAAAAGACTCCAGCGCATTCAGAACGCCTCAGCACGACTCATCATGGACATCCCCCGACACAGCCACATCGCCGGACACCTGAGAGACCTGCACTGGCTCCCTGTCAACAAGAGAATCACGTTCCGGCTCCTCACCCACGCACACAAAGCTCTCCACAACCAAGGCCCCAGATACCTCAACGACCGCCTGACCTTCTACACTCCCACCCGCCAGCAACGATCGACCAGCCACGCCCTCGCCGTCGTTCCCCGCATCCGAAGAGCCACAACAGGAGGAAGATCCTTCTCCTACCTGGCTGCCAAGACGTGGAACTCCCTCCCCATCCACCTCCGCCTGACCCAAGACCACCTCTCCTTCAGGAAGCAACTCAAGACCTGGCTGTTCGAGCAGTAGAGGTCCCCCCTCCCCCAAGCGCCTTGAGACCCTCCGGGTGAGTAGCGCGCTATACAAATGCTTTGATTGATTGATTGCCTGCCTCGACGATGCAGGCCCTTGTTATTTCTATGCCTAAACCTGGCAGGGATACTCTTGAGATGACTAATTATAGACCCCTATCGATGCTATCTACAGAGTATAAGATACTAAGTAAAGCTTTTGCTCTGAGAATACAGGCCCGACTCCCTGCCTTGATCCACCCAGACCAGTGCGGATTCCTCCCAGGCAGGAGCACTTCGCAGAACACGCGGAGACTCCATTCCCTCATGTCGGTCACGCCGCAGGATTTTCCCCGAGCAGGCTGTATCGCATTAGACCTCCGACAGGCGTTCGACTCCTTGTCATGGCCGTTTATGTTTGATGTGCTGAAACGCTTTGGCTTCCCGGAAACATTAATGAAATGGATACGACTACTGTATACAGACCCCTCAGCAAGGGCACGTACTGGCAGATATATCTTGGATAGTTATTCCATCCACAGAGGCACCCGGCAGGGCTGTCCACTGTCACCCCTTTTATTTGTATTGAGGCTGGAGCCCCTAGCGATCGCTCACAGAACTCATGTGGATAGAATGGGCATCTCCCTCAGGGGGACCCATAACTTAATATCGATCTACGCCGACATCTTACTGTACCCTCCGGGACCTGGAGGGCGACCACTCTCCCATAGCGAATATATTTGACCGATTTGATGCTGTGTCAGGACTAGCCGTTAACCCTGCAAAATCTATGGGCTTCTACTTTGGGGCACAGCAGCACCCTTCCCGTATTCGATTTGGCGGACACCAGATCCCAATAGCGCAGACTACATTCAAGTATCTGGGCATTAACGTTTATAGATTGCCTGAGGACCAGATTGAGGGGAATGTACGTAGAGCCATCACTGGTTTACGGGGTAGCGTAGGATACTGAACGTCCCTGCCCCTGTCCGTCATGGGCAGAATTGCCGTCTCTAAGATGGTCCTGCTCCCCCGTATATTATATTACTTTGTAAACCTACCGGTTATCCTCCCACAGCAAATCTTGAATACACTGAACAAGCTCCTGATCACTCTAACATGGGGCACTGGAAGGAGGAGAATAAGCCTCCGGAAACTACAACTGAGTACCAGAGGTGGAGGTCTGGGGTTGCCTGACTTAAAGGGGTACTACTACACGAGCCAGCTTCAGTGGCTGGCGCGTTGGTTAGCAGGGCAGGACCTCCACGAGATCGACCTCACGACAGAGCGACTGGCTCGTGGGGAACTGCACTCCCTCCTCTTGCCAAGGGCCAGGATCCCTAGGGACTGCCACCCTCTCTTACACACCGCCCTGTTGTGCTGGCGGAAAGCCCTGGCGTACACGTCAGAGACCACGCCGTATGCAGACAATATCCCTTTGTTGGGGGTCCCGACGCCGCAGGGGGGACTGACACGAGGTAGGCTACAACCCTGGGCAGACGCTGGGGTGGACACAGTGGAAGGCTTATTTGGGGACGACGCACTGCTGGACCACGACTCCTTTTTGCAACTTACTGGAGCACCCCGAGGCTATATATACTACACGCCACAGTGTCACACTATGTACGAACTACATGGGCCCCGCAACGAGTGAAACCAGCGCGACACAAACTAGTACACTTACTATATTACATGGGAACCGGGGGACACTTGGTGCTATGGCTCTACAATGGGGTCAGGGAACACGCTGCCATATGCCTTAATCCACTCCGAGACTCCTGGGCACAGGACACGGGGGAAGCACCGACAGATGGTGCCTGGAAGATTATCCTAGAACATCCTAGAAAGGTGTCCCGAAATGTTAAGTTTAAATTTATACAAGCTATGGTACTGCACAGGGCATATCTCACCCCCCAAAGGCTCCATAGGATGTTTCCAGATTCCCCTAACTGCTGTCCCCGTTGCAGGGCAGACGATGCCGGTCTACTTCACATGTTATGGGCATGTCCACGTCTACGGAGATACTGGGGGGAGGTTTGCCATGTCCTACGTATAGTCACAGCGATGACGGTACCGGAGGAGGCGCTGTACTGCCTAATAGGTCACCGGCAATGCCCCAAACACCATAAGGCCCAGCTGAAGCTCCTTGATTTAGCCTTGCTGCTGGCAATCAGAGTTTTAACCATGAGGTGGAAGTCAGCCAGGCCTCCAGACTTAGAGGTATGGTGATCTGAGTTGCTGAAATGGGGCAGGGCTGAGGGAATTGCTTTGCGCAGGGAGGAAGAGAAGGGACAGCCAAAATATCCGATTGCAAGGAATTGGGAGCGGATGCTACTGGAAGTGGAGGAAATGGAGAGGGCGCCATCATAAGAGGACGGCTCTTAACTGTACTGTGAATGTGTGGAGAATGGGTGTGGACGGGTTACGCGGCAGAACAGACCCAGTGAGCGCGCAGGTCAGTCAGCTGAGTGGAAGCACGCCAGCTGGGATGAGGCTGATTCCATGTCAGGACAGGTTGCCAGGCACAAGAAGAGTCCAGGAGACGTACGGGATGGGGTGGGGGTAAGCGGGGTGGGATGGGAACAATGTTGAGACCAAAAGATTTTCAGGATTAATATTACGTTTTTAAGACATAATACACGGAGATGTAAGACAGAATGTATCACAGATAATTATTGTTTTCCTGATCTACTGCCTATGAGCGTGCGAAACTCAACATGTCTTAGATGTATTAGGATACGCCGATGATCTCTAAGTCTGAAGTTATTTGTTGGGGGAGTAAAGAGGAAAAGACTGTACACTGCTGATGATACCCATTTGTATACTGTAATATGACATGCAGTCAAGAATAAAGAGTTGAAAAAAATATATATATTGTTTACCACTGCCATTTTGTGCCCTTTCTCGTAAGCCACAGCAGCAGACTTTCAAGATAAGATGACACTGGTATGTGATTAAAACACTGCTTAGTAAAAAAACAACAATTGCCTGCACCACAGATCTCCAGAACACAGTACACGGACTGTAATACACAATGAAAGATGTGAATGGTCACTGAGTGACCCACTCTGGCATAAAAACTTCGATTTCACTAAAAGTGTAGGCAACGTGAAAATGGAGGTTTTGAAAGTTAATCACACCCCCCGATAAGAAAAATAAGTGGCAATAAAGAACAATAATATTAGGTAATCAATTAAAAAAAATAACATTTATTTGTATTTTCCCTTTTAAATAATACAGATAGTGCGAAAAAGTCTGCAACCTCCTATCAAATGCACAGAAGATATTGCAGAAGACTTAGGGAGGCTTTTGAAGTTGTCAGCAGTGTGACGTTGCATTCTCTGGGACACTCTGGTGCTATAGCACAAATCAGAGGATGACACACTGAAAATCAAAGACTTATGACTTAAATAGAGGTAAAATTAAGTGGGTCCTACTTTCTGGTGGACCCACTTTAAAATGTGATACACTTTAATTGTACGTTACAAGACTGGTTATCACCTCATCAGGATGGTAGGAGCATACATCACATGTTCTCCAATTAGACCAATAGGACAACAGTCTCATTCACACACCTTCAGACTTTTCCAGAAATAAGCATGTTTGAACACATTCATCATGATTGCTTGAGAAGATAATCTAAAATCCATTGTTACAACCTGCGCTTGGCTGGTGATTACTAAGTGGATACACACATACATAATCATTGTGAATGAATCATAGGCCGTTTACACTAATCGTGCAGCTATACACAGTAGTAAGAACAGCAACTGTAAAATTAACAGCAACATTTGAGAAAGCTACACCTTAAATTAAGTGATTTGGGTTAGAGTGGCTGCATATATTGGAAAACCTGGGCTCTGGTGAAAATATACTTTAGGAGACATAATAAAATAGTTATCATAAAGTAATATTTCCTGGTTTCTTTCGTTCAGCATTCTGTAAACAGGTGAAAGTATAAGGTAATCTGGGCAAAAAAGGATCTAAAAAGAAAATGTCTAGCAAATCACCCTTGAAATTAGTCAACAAACCTTCAATCATGTATTTAATCATATTTCACAAATGGATAACAGGAAGTATTTTAAACAAGTAGAGGGGTCTGGCAATGTAATGTCTAGGGTGCAGCACTCCGCCCCAATACGCTTCACTCGTCCAAAGAGGCAAACTTTAACCTCAGAAGAGAGTGCTAAGAGGTATTTTGAACCTACCATTCTCAGACTTTAAGTGCAGATGCAAGCCGGCATGGAGAGTCAAATCGAGAACAATTGGCTTGAGACCAACGTATTCACCAACAATGAATGAAGCTTATAAACAAACTAAGAGGATTTACTACATATTTACACACAACATATGAACTGGCGATACCAAGGCACCAAAAGCACTCATTATGGGATGACACCAAGATGTCCCAGGCATACATTTGCATTATTTTACCATCCTTAAAACAGTAATTAAAAGAGTTACAAATACACTGACTACTGATATATTAGTACGTAACTTTGCCAATGAGGACTATACAAATAGCTGAGAGTTTAAAAATAAACAATAATTAAAACATGCGAGGTGGACATGTCCTGGGTTCTTGCCACAGTTCATATTTAGTTCACAGTCTGTATCTTACTTTAATGTATGAAAACAATTTAAACAAGCATTGGAAATGCAATAGGTCTCGCATCATTAGAGTTAGTGCTTTTAGAATTGTTTATGGGTTTTTGTTGTAAATCGTTAGCATTTTTGTTTCCTGTAGCCAATGGTAAAGAATTACAAATAAAAAAAGCCATAAACATTCCAAAATGTTTGTCTTTTTTTTTTTATTTTTTAAATGAAGTGTATGCTTGTTTGTGTGTGATGTGTTGTGTTATTGAACCCAAAATATAACTCGCTGAGAGGTAGCCCAAAACTGGTCGTGTGGCACAGCATATAATGCACAGTATTTTAGGTCACGTGTAAGCCAAACATATAATTACTTACGTCATTACTAGTTACAATTTGTGGGTCGCACCTTTTTCAGAGCAACCCTCACACACATTTTTCAGCCCACCTGAAGGGTTCGTACTAAGAATTTCCAACCAGAGCTTCATTCGGAAACTTTTAAAATGTTGAGAGTAGAACGGAGGAAAGGACACAGTAGAACAGTCTGAATCATGCAGACTCGCTCATTCTATATATATTTGTTGTTTGTGCTTCAGTCAGCCTTTCTGATATTGGCACGGGTTGCCCTGCTGTGAGGTTATGGGCATAGCACCGGTAGAATTTCACTTTTAATTTTAAGGAAACCTAGATTTGTAAGAAATTGCCCCGGTGCGGTTGCTAAGGTGATGGCAGTGTTCTTTTGTTTTTTAACGCACTAGGAGGGGGGAGGAGAGTGCAACCAAGAAGTGAGGGGGCGGAGCTGGGGGAGGCTGTGAGAGAGAGAGTGGGGAGGAGAGTAGGAGGAGGAGGGGGGAGGAGAGTAGGAGGAGGAGGGGGCCCAAAAGAGACAAGACGGAGGGAAGTCAGAGAAGGGGAGGGGGGAGGAGAAATGCGACACGGCGGGCTTTAATTTTTTTATTTTAAATGAAGTGTATGCTTGTTTGTGTGTGATGTGTTATTGAACGCAAATATAACTCGCTGAGAGGTAGCCCAAAACTGGTTTGACCTCTGACCCTATGCATCGATAACAGCTTTCTGTCCCCCATATTGCATTCGTTGTTATGTCATAACAATGTCATTCTAAGTTATGTTTCCCAAGGTCCTTTGCTGGGTTATATGTGTGACGCAAGATCACACCAACTCTGTGCCTTACGGCGCTATTCACAATAAAATACATCCAATTAAAGCAGAGATGGCGGTAAGGATGCCTGCGTGACCTGTTCAGCTTAATTAGTGGCCCCTTCAAAATCTGTAGCTTGAGGGTGGTGTAGGCGTGCGTTTGGTGCGCTTTTGTAAGAGGGGGTGGCCAAAACACGTCAAGAAAAAAAACACAGCCAGCAGCAGTGAAATAATGGAACACTCAGTGTAAAATGAGGTAAGCATGCCCACGCCTCCTGGGCAGGAGTAAAGCACGCATTCTCCCCTTCCAAGGGCTGTAATTAACCCCCCACCACCTGCCGCGCAGCTCAGTAAACAGCAATTAAGATAATCTCATCTTCCTGATTTAAACACCGGGCGCCGCTTGGTAACCGACGGCTGGCACGGGGCGTGCCTGGGATCCGTGCCAGTTCTCGCCGTGTGCACGACGGATCAGTGGCATGAGGGGGCGTGGAAGGACTGTGCGACAGAAGTGTGACCTGAGCTGGCCGAGTTGCGTGTGAGGACGTCTGTGAAACAAAGAGCATTGCACAGAAACGGAAATGACGACATGGAATGTTTTGCTTTGAGCGCACAAGACTACGTTCAATAACTAACAGTAACCCATAACACTGGACTAACCTTGGGTTCTGGAGCTGCGTGCTGGCCAGCGTAAAGTGCCTCGACGCCTCACTAGGGGTAGTAAGCACTACATAAATACAATTACAATTTACTATGTAAGAGATCCAGCGTGCAATGGCTGCGAGGATCTGACACGAGGAGAATGCAATGAGAAATTGCCCCGGTGCGGTTGCTAAGGTGATGGCAGTGTTCTTTTGTTTTTTAACGCACTAGGAGGGGGGAGGAGAGTAGGAGGAGAAGGAGGGGGAGGAGAGTAGGGGAGGCACGGCCTAGCGGCCGTGCAACCAAGAAGTGAGGGGGCGGAGCTGGGGGAGGCTGTGAGAGAGAGAGTGGGGAGGAGAGTAGGAGGAGGAGGGGGGAGGAGAGTAGGAGGAGGAGGGGGCCCAAAAGAGACAAGACGGAGGGAAGGCAGAGAAGGGGAGGGGGGAGGAGAAATGCGACACGGCGGGCAGGGGAGGGGGCGGAGCGGGGAGAGGGTGTGAAAGCAGCAGGGGCAGGCAGGCGGCTGGGGGCATGTGCACGCGCTTTTAAGCGCATGCGCATTGAGCTTGAATTTCACGGGCACTGCAAGGAATCGCCACGATTCCTTGCAAGTTGGTTAAAGACTGTTTAAGCCCCCATAGTCTCGCAAGCTCGATGCGCATGCGCATCGACAGGCGAGACCTAAAAAATGATACACAGCATTTACAATTTAAAGTGCTAATTAGTTAAAACGGTCATGGGAACGGCAAGGGGCTAACTTTCAAATATAAGAGTCGTCCTGAGAAGGGGCATAAGCTAACCAATGCAAGGGTAAATACTTTGGGATAACCATGTAAATTATTTTGTTTCTCACTTTGCCCACTAAACAGTGTTGACATGTTGAGGGATATTAGAGGTTGCTGCAATTCATCCATAACCGTGGAAAGTCAAGTGTAAGATCTCAAATTGAGTAGTTTTAGAAAAATGAATGAGGAAGGAAATGTACAAGTGTTTGCATCCAGATGCGAGTATTGAGATACGTAGAAAGGTCTTTTACAGTAAAAGAAGACCTCAATGGTCTGAAACCACTCCATCGGTCTCTTGGAAACACAAACACTCCAACATTAACTAGGGCACAGAACAAACACTGGGGAGTTTGATTCACAAAGGTAAAGTTACACTTTTATTCAAGTTTACGATTTGTTGATATTCACATTTTACGAGTAGTATCTCTACGACTGCACATTCTCTGCACTCGTGCCGGAGTCTCTGCACTCGAGGCAGAGACCGCACATAAAGAGACAGGACTGTCCTATGTTTTAATTGCGGAGTCTACACCACGAGCCGTCCCCTGGATGCACAGATACAGTACAACAATAACTAGAGCACAGAAAAAAACAGTGGAAGCTTGATTAACAAAGGTAAACGTACACTTTTGTGCAAGTTTAGATTTTTTGATGTTTGCAAACAAATTTTATGAGCAGTATCTTTACGACTGCGGAGTCTGCGCACTCGTGGCGGAGAATCGGCACATAAGAAAATAGGACAGTCCGATATTTTTACATGCAGATTCTCCACCATGAGTTCAGATACTCCACAGTCAAAGATAATACTCTTAAAAAGTATTGGAGAATATAAAAAAGCGTACATTTACACAAAAATGTAAGTTTACAATGTGAAATCAGGTCCAGAGTTTCTACCCATTATTTGTAAGGACTATTGGGTGTTCAGATTTTCTCTTCTGGGGCAAGAGGACAAATCAGTAAGGCTGTAACAGGCGAGTGGAAGAGTACAGGGAGTTTGCATTTATGGTCATGCATCTGTATTTCTCCCCCTTCTGTTGGGCTTATACCATTACTTTACAAGGCTGTCCCCATAATTCTCAGCCATGCTATAATGTACCTCTATAGGTGTGTGAGGACATTAGAACTGAAAATACTATTGCCTTGAAAAAGTTGGATACAACACTTCAATTGTAAAAGTGTAAGTGGTGGGGCCCCAAGGTTTCCTCAGGTGCCCCATGCAGGAGCCATGGAAGGTCAGAGGTGCCGAAATGCTAGGCTGCATAGTCTACTGCACACTCATGCCTCTTTAATCCACCACCAGGCACTCCCTGCCTCTTTATATAACTTGTGAGGACTTTTTTTATCCTTGCCTTTTCCCTTAGTCAGTTTTTCGGTCTTTCTCTTCCTCCTTCTTCCCCCTTTGTGTTTTTCTCTCTTGCTCTTGATGAAAGTCTGTTAAAGAAAAATAAGTGCAGGTCTCCAAACATGAGTACCAGTGGGCTCTACCTGCAACCACTGACTCAAATTAAGCACTGAACAGATACAAACGTAGGAATTTCAGTCAGAAGCACTTCGCTCAGATTGATAGATTTAAAATACTTCTACCCATCGACCTAGCAATTTACTTCTCTCCTCGTGATTGCTTCCTAAAGTTGATATTATCTAGTATTTTCCTTATTATTGTGCCCAAACATTTTCTGGAAGGGATTACCCTCATCTCTGGGCACTCTCATGGGGATTAGACTACTGCCCTGGGAAAGTGCAGGGATCAATAGGGTGGGAGATCTTTTCAGAGATAATGCACTAATGACACATCAAGAATTCACACAACTTCATGGTATACGGGACTCCCTTTTCTTAACACATGCCATCGTTCTTATATATGTTCGAACATACTGGGCCCTACTGGGATCTGAGCATACTACACATGCACTGATACACACCGACTATAGTATGTGTCATGGTCGATACATGGTTAAAAGGCTGCGTAGTCATATAAATACATCTCTGGTACCCCTGCAGATTAAGTGGGAAGAAGATCTAGCCTGAGCTCTGCATGATAAGGAATGGCATTTTATCCAGGAATACCGAGCAGGATATCTTGCAATTCGCGTTTTAAATTTATACAATTTTCAGTTCTGCACAGAGCATATCTAACACAGCAGAACCTTCACTCAATATTCCCTGCTGCCCTAGATGTCATGCAGATGTTTCAGATCTATTACATATGTTATGAGCTTGTCCCTTATTAAGGTCTTATTGGACAAATATACGAGCCGCACTATCCACACTGACAGGCACTATCCATTGGGATAATATCAAACACGGTCTATTGGGCTTCTATCCCAAACACAAGAATTAAAAAGAGTTATAACAAGAGTTGTAGATTTGTCGCCCCTTCTGGCAAAGCGTCAAATAACCAGGCAGTGGAAGTCCCTCGAGGCAACCCCAGTGTCTAGCTGGCGAGAGGAAATACGCTGGGACACGGCGGAGAGCTATTGTAGAAAACTGGCTCTTTATGTGATATTTCAAAAAAGTGATATACCATGTACACAGTTCCCTTATGAGTGGACAGGTGCTTGCTATGCAATTCCAAAGGGCTCTGTTAGGGGGTAGTATTGTCGAGCAGCCTTAGGCTTAACACAGAGGAGTGCAAGACATTTGCAAATACACACAATGATTAATAAATGACACACACGACTCAAGAAGGAGATTGACACCAATTTATAAAAATAGCAAGTATCTTTATATATGTTTAGGCATCAGAGAAAAATTATGCAGGTAAGTACGTTTTTAAATATAAATTCTTTTCACTTTAAAAAGCACGATCTTAAGCAGCACTGATGAAGAGAGGTGGCAAACGCAAAATTTTGTGTACCCCTCTTGAAGTCAATGTCCCATAACGATAACATTTACTAAAGGTGTTTTGTGAAATTAATCAACCCTAGAATAAGATGCACACATTTTATTATACACGGGAGTACTAATTTTGCTTGCATGTTGCCATATAATTAACATGTGTTGTTATTGTGTTGTGAATTAGTGCGCAGCTTAAATATAAACAAATGCAGACTAAATGTGCTTATTGTATACGTTTTTGTGCTAAGAAGTGGTCGATTATGTAAGTATAAAACGCATTTGTGTGGCTTATTTGCTAGGTAACAACTAATGGGAAACATTAGTATGGTGGGAGGTAAACAGAATGGGTTTAAATTCAATAACTAACATGAATTTGTGTTTGTTTCTATGATAGTTCCAAAAGTGTCTTCTGAGGCCTAGATAAACAAGCATTAGAAAAGCAATCGGGCTTGGATTTGTTTGAGCTAATGGCATTGTAAATGCCAATGTATTGTTGCTATGTGTTATGGAGTGTGTTCATGTGGTGTGTACTGCCAGTGATCTCCTTGTGAGTGTGAGAATATTGCACCGTTACTGCCTGTGATGTCCTTCTTGTGAGTGTGAGAAGCTTGCACCTCTGCTGCCTGTGGTCTCCTTGTGAGTGTAAGAAGCTTGCACTGCTGCTGCCTGTGATGTCGTTCTTGTGAGTGGGAGAAGATTGCACCTCAGCTGCCTGTGGTCTCCTTGGGAGTGTAAGAAGCTTGCACAGCTGCTGCCTGTGATGTCCTACTCACTACTCTACTCTACTCACTACTCTACTCACTACTCACCTCACTACTCACCTCACTACTCTGCACTCACTACTCACCTCACTACTCTACTCACTACTCACTAGTCTACTCTGCACTCACTACTCTACTCACTACTCTACTCACTACTCTACTCACTACTCTACTCACTACTCTGCACTCACTACTCTGCACTCACTACTCTACTCTACTCACTACTCTGCTCACTACTCTACTCACTACTCTACTCACTACTCTACTCACCACTCTACTCACCACTCTACTCACCACTCTACTCACCACTCTACTCACCACTCTGCACTCACTACTCTACTCTGCACTCACTACTCACTACTCTACTCTGCACTCACTACTCACTACTCTACTCACTAGTCTACTCTGCACTCACTACTCTACTCACTACTCTACTCACTACTCTACTCACTACTCTACTCACTACTCTACTCACTACTCTGCACTCACTACTCTGCACTCACTACTCTGCACTCACTACTCTACTCTACTCACTACTCTGCTCACTACTCTACTCACTACTCTACTCACTACTCTACTCACCACTCTACTCACCACTCTACTCACCACTCTACTCACCACTCTACTCACTACTCTGCACTCACTACTCTACTCTGCACTCACTACTCACTACTCTACTCTGCACTCACTACTCACTACTCTACTCACTACTCACCTCACTACTCTGCACTCACTACTCAGCACTCACTACTCACTACTCTACTCACTACTCTACTCTCTACTCTGCACTCACTACTCTCTACTCACTACTCTCTACTCTACTCACTACTCATTACTCACTACTCTGCACTCATTACTCACTACTCTGCACTCACTACTCACTACTCTACTCACTACTCTACTCTGCACTCACTACTCTACTCTGCACTCACTACTCACTACTCTACTCAACTCACTACTCTACTCACTACTCTACTCTCTACTCTGCACTCACTACTCTCTACTCTCTACTCACTACTCTCTACTCTACTCACTACTCATTACTCACTACTCTGCACTCATTACTCACTACTCTGCACTCACTACTCTACTCACTACTCTACTCACTACTCTACTCACTACTCACTACTCTACTCACTACTCTACTCACTACTCACTACTCTACTCACTACTCACTACTCTACTCACTACTCTACTCACTACACTCTACACTCTACTCTACACTCTACTCTACACTCTACTCTACACTCTACTCTACACTCTACTCTACACTCTACTCTACACTCTACTCTACACTCTACTCTACACTCTACTCTACACTCTACTCTACACTCTACTCACTACTCTACTCACTACTCTACTCACTACACTACTCACTACACTACTCACTACACTACTCACTACACTACTCACTACTCACTACTCTACTCACTACTCTGCACTCACTACTCTGCACTCACTACTCTGCACTCACTACTCTGCACTCACTACTCTGCACTCACTACTCTGCACTCACTACTCTGCACTCACTACTCTGCACTCACTACTCTGCACTCACTACTCTGCACTCACTACTCTGCACTCACTACTCAAGTACTTTCAATGCAAGGTGACTCTCATTGATGCTTTATAACTCAGGTAGGAAAAGACACTACTTCCAAATAAAGAGTGTCCGATGAAGTATGTAGCTCACAAGGGTGGGAGGAGTGGTGACGGTTCAACCTACGTGTTCCCAAAGTGAGTCACCCTCGGAAGGCCTGAAATGTTTATTCAAAAGACAAAACATGAGTAATAATCTCAAATGTGCTCTGGGTGGCAATTAGCATGGTAGTAGCAAACATTTGCACTGTCAACCCGCATGAGGCACCGATGCCCTACTTGCTCGGTTCTGCTTTTAATGCAGTAAACCACTACAACTTGTGGGAAAGCCTGGTGTTGGCTTTTAGCTGTCAAATGCATTTCCCTTCGGAGAAATATGCCTAGCGGCTCAATTACCAGTCATTCCCAATACACTACAGCGCTGAGCACGAGTGATGTGGCTTTAACATTTAACCTCTGACCCTTAAATATTTGCTAGCTTTTAAACTGATTGTGTACAATTACCCCATCACGTCAAGCGCTGATTTATCATCCCGTCCAATAGCTTGTGCTCCAGCAAATGCTAAACTGAGACGCCTGTTTCAGAACACTTAAATATTTTACTGTCCATTATATATGCGAAAAGTGCTCCCCTGCAAAAAAACTGTCAGGCTCGGACAAGGGACTGCTTTAGACCTCACATAGTTTTACATTGAACGCGCTCACCGCTCAGACCATCTGGATTGCATTACACGGGCACTCTGACAGCTCCTAATTAAGATTAATAGTCTGCTGTGCGCGTAACCGCACAGAAAATGCCAACATGGCCGCCTAATGCCCTATGGCATCAAGACTACTACAAAAACAGCACCGCGACGACCAATCACCATTCAGATAATAAAAAGAAGATCGCGCACTAAGGAATGTTTCTTTCCTGAGCCCTAAAGAAACTTTTTTTTTTTCTTTAACAATAGGAGCTCGGAGCTCCGCCCCACTTCGTGGTGACGTAGGCCGAGCCCTAAAAATGGATGCTCGGGTAAACAGTGAGCAAGAGCTGGACAGCTCAGGCGCCAAAACCTGCAAGTCAGAGTGAACTGCCTGTGCTCGAGGAGGGTCAAGGCTGCCTTGGCCCGGAACCTAGGATGGGTGCCAGACATGGACGCTGGAATGTTGTGATCGTGAGAACGGGAGTCGATGTTTCAACTTAAGGAAATAACTAAGCTATGGACTGTATCTGTTCTTTGCTAAACTTTAACTGATTTCTAAAATAAGCGATTTTTCCTGAGCTCTAAATAAAATGATCATTTTGAAATAAATATTAAGATTTTACTGAATAAAGAATTTATTAATGCATAAATGTCAGACATAATAAAGTTTTGCTTTTAATAAAATTGGGAAAATGGAATTTTAAAAGCTGGTCTTGTGATTTTCCTACGCCTAATTTTCTTTCTAGCAGATCCATTGCCACTATGGTGGTGCGTCTGAATAATAAAATGTTTGAATAAAACCATGGTAATGTGTAATAATCTATAAGTGTAAATAATAACTGATTTAAATAGGTTTTAGACACTCCACCAAATGTTACAGCATTTCTCCAGTGTGATTCACCAAAAGCCCTGAAGCCAAGTGTAAGTGTACAAGAGTAAACGTGCAGTGTTATGGGCCCCACTGACAAATGGTTGTGTGTTTAAAGGTTTCAGGGTAATGGTGAGTAATGATTAGAAATAATTTCTGGAGTCGCGCTGTAGCAGCACCAGAAGTACACCACCAGCGCATGGGGCGGCTGGGTGTGGAAAGAGGCTGCAGGCTCTGGCCTGGATGCCAATCAGGCTGAACCAGCAAGTGGGCTCAGGCCTTGTAATGCTCGAGACGGGAGGAAACCTTTGTTCCTCTTCTGCAAGGCCCAAGCATGACGGGTGCAGGAGTGTCCTTAGGCATTGGGTTTTCCTTACCAAAGCAGTTGCAGTTGAGGGGGCCTGCGACCAGAGGCTGCAGGCAATGTCAGGGAGTCCACGAGGAGTGAAACCACAATGGACTCGAGCTCTGGAGGGCTGGGGGACCTTGTTGACAATGGTGTCCCGCTTCAACTCAGGCCGGAGGCGACGAGTGCAGTGGTGGCTTCAGGTGTCGGGTTTTGGCGATTCCAGAGGCATCATTCTTCTCTTTTGGAGTTTCTTCAGAACATGTCCATTGTTCAATGGAGTCTTTTTCAAAGGCAGGCAGTCCTGCCAGGTTTCTGGAGTCAATAGCTGCAGGACAAGTCGACTGTGGCATAGTTTTCAACGAGGGAAGACAGGCCAACAGGGTTGGTACCACATCAGGTACTTCTTCTATCCTCTCTGCTTTTGTGGCTCTTCGGTGTCCTCTCTCTTCTTAGGTCATCAGGATACGCTTCTCTGGTGCCAGGTCAGAACAGCGTCTTGGGTGGCAGACTGGCAGAAACCAGTCAGCAAGGACACCAGAGGCTGGTAGGTTTTCAGGGGGCACCTCTAAGGTGCCCTCTGGGTGCATGTATTGGTAAATCATACACTGGCATCAGTGTGCATTTACCAATATGAGATGTTTAATACCAAACACCCCTATTTTCAGTGAAGCCATCATGTAGCTGAGGAACTCGTTTTCACCAGTGTCCAGCACGTCTTAGGATGGCTTCCCTGGTCACTTGTACTGGCAGTATTAGGACTGACCAGCAGTCCTGACCAGCAGGCTCATGCAGGTATGTCCTCACATGTAATATTCAGCACCCTGCCTTAGGGCTGTCAGGCATGCTGTAGGGGTGACTTCCAAATATTACATGCAGTTTTAGGAACCTAGCACACGGGGATGTGTGACATGTTGTGTTTTTACTTTTGTCTGCACCAAGACACGCAGCCTGCAATGGCAGCTTTGAATGTGCTTGGTGAGGGGTCCTTTAAGGTGGCACAATTCGTGCTGTTGCCCTTAGGGACCCTTTAGTACCTCAGGCCCTAGATACCAGGGATACCATTTACTAGAGATTTACAATGGGCGCTAAAGGTTTTGACAATGGGGGAAAACAACAACCTTTTTAGGGAAAGAACACTGGTACTGGGGACAAGGTTAGCAAGAAGTACAATTCAGTCAAAGTTGCATCAAATATTAAGTAAAACGTGGGAGGGGGTACTGCAACAAAAACCCAGTTTCCTACAGCTATGCTTTAAGCAGATAGGGATACTGTGGTCTGCGAAAGCTACCATATTGCATTGATCTGGGATGATATACTGGTCCCTATAAATCCCAAGAAGAAATGGAGTGTCACCACCTTTTACACGCTTAAATACACCCCCTCCCCTTATTAGGGATAGCACTTCAGTTTTGCCCTGATGCTGGATTAGAGATACATTCAGGGATACTCAAGCCCATGTCCCTCTGATGACTTTGGCATTTGAACCCTGCATACTTCCGGCGTTCACAGACACAGTTACACCACAAAGTATGGTTATCCCTATAGATTCCTACACAAGAGACATTCCCACTTTGATACAATGCAATTCTTGGAGACAAAGATTAGAGATGACAGTTAGGGTTTAGGGGTGGGGGTTGGGGTTCACAAAAGATTTCTTAGCTTCGTTTTGTTTGTTCCTGCCAAGAATTCGTCTAGAAATGCTTTCTTACTTGAAGTATGATTTACATATGACTTGATGCGGAAATGATACTCCATAATGTAATCAACACTGTATGATCTAACCTCACTGTATTACTATATTTGACATGTATGGAATATATGATACCTACTAAAACACAAAATGTGTTTAAATTATTTTTATTTGCATTTTCATTATTTTTTATTCATTTTCACTTCTCTTTATTCCAAAGTTGACCAGAACTAGTTCATATATAGGTTTGTACTGGTGCTCTCTATTTAACCTTTTAGAGCACCTGGTTATGGACGAATGCTCTCTGAACTGGTGTGAGTATGGTAATGGGAGATTCAATAAGTTTCTACTGCCATTACCAAAAATAATAATTTCTTCTTACTGAAGTTATAGTACGTGGAGCAGGGCTTCATGGGTTGGGTTGAAAGGGGTGGAGGGAGTAGGAGTGTCCACGTGGTTCAGGTCTGAAACATCTCATGTACTCATTTGCTTTCACCTAAGATGTAGGTGTTGGATGATAGAGGCAACATCCCCATTTTGTACAAATTCTATACCAGTGTTCTTTTTCCTCACATATGATTGAGAAAGATGGAACCGACTGCACAGTGTGAGGTACACAATGCTACAATCAGATATCTACAAACATCTAGAGCATCCTTTGGTATTGTATTGTATTGTATTGCGTATTTGTATAGCGCGTACTGTCACCCAAAGGGTATCCTGGCGCTTTGACTTAATCCAGACCAACGCAAAACACAGCACTACACTGCCCTGGGGAATAGATGGGACTTCAGGCCTTTCTTAAATGAGGAGAATTCCCCCGTGCTCCTTAGAGTCACTGGCAGTGAATTCCAAAGCTTGGCGCAGTATATCCAAAGGAACGGCCTCCCATCCATATCCTCCGGATCTTAGGGACTGTTACCAGATGTGCCGATGAAGATCGCAGGGGTCTGGAGGTCAAGTACCAGGAAAAAAGTTCTTGTAGCGGAGCAGGCCCCTGATCAGGGAGGGCCCTAAACACTATACACAACGCTTTAAAACAAATGCGCTGGTGGACCGGTAACCAGTGGAGGTCCTTAAGCGCAAGGGATGAAGAGGCCGAACGCCGTCGAGAAAGGACCAATTTAGCAGCCATATTCTGGAAGCGCTGCAATTTTCCAATCAAAATACTGAGGGCACCCAGAAGCAGTGCGTTGCAGTAGTCAAGCCTACTGAGAATAATACTCCGCACTACCTCTGGTCTAGCTTGGGCCGGAAGCAAAGGGAGAATCTTACGTAGAATGAGGAGCAGCATCATGCATGTGGCGACAGTTTTGTTTACAAAAACATTCAGCTGCAAATTTGGTCCAAACATAACGCCTAGATTACGGGCGGAGTCTGCTGCCGCGACTGTACCCTGGAAAGCAGTGGGCCAGAAATCCGCCGGCAAAGGCAGAGGAATGCGATCCATGGAGCAGTGCAGCACCTCAGTTTTTGAGCCATTAAACTGAAGGGAGTTAGTGCGCAGCCAGTTCGCAGTGGCTGTCATGCAGCAGTGAAAAGTCTCCTGGGACACAGCCTATCTGCCCTCCAAGGAGAAAATAAGCTGCGTATCATCGGCGTAGTTTATAACCGAGATACCGAATGAAAAGGTATCTTAGTGTTACAATCCACTCCCCCACCTTACCTCACCAAGCTTTTTGTCCTGCTGGTAGACAAGTGAGGGGTGGAAACACAGGTGGTGTGGGGACGGTGAAGGGGTAAATATTTTAATTAGCCTGTATCAGATAATGAAAATCCAAGTGAGCTCTGAAGCAAGATTTGAGAATTGAAGTTGACTCAATAACCACACCAGCTGTTCCTGACCATTTGGGTACCATCCACTCGCTGACAGTGCCTGTGCCATGTGTATTTGCTGTCCATATGTACAGCCACAGTCCAAGAGACCTTCAGCTCTGTTGTTCTCGGACCGTCCACTTGGCTCATGTCACAGAGGACTGCTCCACTACATCTCTGGAGAAAAGAGATGTGCACCAAGCATGATATTTTACCTGCCCACACTTCTTTCAAGAAACGCAGCTGAGGCACACAAGCAAGTCATATTCTGCCTGCTAGTGCTCAAACAAACCAAAAATCATCCACTTTTATATTACAAATAGCACACAGATATTAAAAGTGAAATACGTCACTTCTGTGGTATTACTATATTGCATTCTATGTCAATGGGCAGAAAGTAAACTTTAAAGCGACGAAAACAGATTGGAAAGCTGCACATTAAACCAGACGCTTAACAGGTAATGGAGACCTTAACTTGAAAAACAGAACAGTATATTGGTATGGTCTAAAGAACGAGGAACATTTGTTTCAATGTACATATGCAAAAACGTACCCAGCTAGGAGGCACCGACGTCATAGTAAATAGTATAATAGTACCGAAAATGAGTACATACAGAAGCACAAGAATGCAGTTAAGGACTAAAGCTATGTAAACCCTATCACAAATGTGATTACCTGATATGGCCTGAACAAATGCTTTTGGCACCATTCCTTCTCTGTTATTCAGCCTACCGCGGCACCACTCAGAGTCCAGTTGTTCTGTGACGAGAATTCGATCTCCTTTCCAAAAAGGAAGGTCCTCATCGGTTTCCGCGGAGAAATCATAAAGTGCTTCATACCAGTCTCCAGACGAACTGTTAGTCTAGTAAAAGAAACATGGAGGAATATGGTATTACTGGTTACATTTGAAGGTGCCTTGTTGTCTAGAGAGTACCTATGTGATATTTCTAAAGATTCAGAGGGTGCTTTAGAACAATAGGGACATGTATACAATTGGTTGTCCAAGACAAACGGTGTGATCACACGTCTTTCTACATAGGCTTAGCAGGAATCCTTGCAGTGTTTGTTTTTGTGCTGTTGATGCCAATTTATGATGACTTTGTAGGAATAAAGTGAATATCGCCTCATTTGGAGTTTAAAGAGATTATGCATTCTTCAGGATATTTAGCTCTGATATGCCATCAAATAAAATAAATACTGCCCTTCGGAATGTATGAGCAGTTTCAAACATGGATTTACAAGGTATCTTGCAGTTTGTAAAGAGAGGGATTTGTTGGTGGGTTGCTCAGTGTTCAGTTTGAGGTCTTGTACGCTGCCATGAAAGATTTAATTTTAGATCAGTTTTTTGAGTTGCATGTCTTACCTATAACAATGGTTATAGCACCATTGGGTGTGTTAAAGGAACAAGATGCATGAAACAGTGAAGCAATATCACTTAAGTAAATAGAACAAATTACATAGCTTCAATACTTTTTTTATGTCTGCTCTTCATCCCTGCAGATTAATGATCACTTTGTATACCACCAGGGATCAGAAATTTCTTGAATTCCAGGAAGAAATGACAGACTGGCTCAGGCATAGAGCTGCATAAGAGTAATTGGCTATTATGTATCTGCTTCCCAAGGGCATACCCTTGTGCCCATGACATCAGTTCTGTCTAATTATCCTGTTCCATACAGGGCAGGGTAAAGACTGAGCAAGACACAACAAATTAAGGAAAAGATTTAGCAATTAAGTACATAGCCTTCAGTAAGAAGAGGAGAAGGGTCGGTGCTGATGAATCTGGATGTCGCTAGAGTGTCAATCAAAAAAACTGCAACCAGGGGTGACTGACTTGCTCTTCTAATAGATACTTCAATCAACAAAATCCATATCTTCTACAAAACTCCCTTAACCCTAGTACAATACGAGTAGTGGGTTCTTAGACTGCTGAATGTGCACAAATAGGACTAACATATTTCCACAGGAACTTAATAAGCAAGTTCAAATTCATAATTAGGTAGAGGCCTCCATTCCAGCACTTCTTCGTTACCAGAAAATAGCTGGCATAAATGCTGGAATTAAATTCTCAAGGCACTCCTGGTTAAACTACTCCTTTGAGGAATTAAGATTGCACTTTTCCCTTTCGAGTTTCCCTGGAGTAGGGGAGCAAAGATAGCGAATTCCTGATGTAGGGGTGGGAGAACCAAATCAAATAGTCTGTAGGATCCACAGATCCTAGTTCACTTCTCTCCTCCTGCAGAAATGGCACATGCCTCCTCCAAATCAGTTTTGTTTCTACTAACATTATCACATTATATTGGTTTACCTGCTGCAACTGATACCATAGCTGTCTGTTTGCATTCTCTGAAATCTGCCCCAACAATCACTGAGTGGAATGGTTACTGTTGTTGGTGTTTCAGCTAAAGAGAAGGTTCTGCATTGGTAGGTATTCTGACTTCTTGAGCTATTGCACTGCTCTATTTAAACCTTTTTAACATCTCGCCAAACCCATCTTATCTTCAAATGGCCAAGTGATCAGGAATGCCTTGTCTTTCACTAAGAAACTAGTGCAAATCATCCAAGCATTGCAACAGTAAGGCACCAGAGTACCACTTGCACATGAGGTGGACCACCCTGCATTGTGTTCAGTGAAGATTTTGCCTCAAAGAATCAACTCCATCAATGAACATCTGTGCAAAAGAATGTTGTATATGTTCCAGCTAGTGTTGCATCGCCAATTAAGCTGTACCCCACAACAAGCCCAAATAGCATGCAAAAAGATAAGTCACATTAGAAAAAAGCATAGCAAAAATACAGGAAGCAAAACTCTTCCGATCCATGACATCCAACATTTTGGAATTCCGTACCAAGAGACAGAGGAATAGGTTGAATGGCACTTGACTGAACCACCCCGAACTACAAGATTCTCTGGGACGGGCCCTGGGAAATGTTAGGATGACCAGGTCCCAACTGTGCTTACATGCCACTGACCTATTAACAGCAGAGGTCTTTGAAGATTTTTCCAGAAGCACAATAATAAGCTTCATTTGAGAGGCAGGAGGGTTTTTGACAGCCGGCACACTGCACTCCAAATCCCTCTGAACTCATTAACTCGGATCACCAAAGATGAAAGCAGTATCTCCAGGTTCTCATCTGCAATGCCTACTGTGAGGGTTAAAGAGAAGGCTTCCTCATAGTGGCATATGGCACTAGAAGCTTGTGTACTGCACACTCTGAGATGACAGAATGAATATCATGCAAGGTCATCTGGACTGTGCAAAAATAAAAACGAGGAATGTCAAGGGTGCAAGGAAGTCGTTTTTTTTAAACTAATACATCAATGGCTTTATTTAGCACCAAGTGCTGGAACTGAAGATTTTTCCAAGTGGTGTGCAATATGTGTGTGTGTTGGGGGGGGGGGGTGCCTTTCATGTCAATAGAAGGTAGAACCCCATCTACTGTGAAAGTAACACACACTTGCCCTAAAGGTGGTAAAGGAGCTTGGAACTTAGGCGCCTATTAGGATGGCGGACGGACCTGCGTCCGTCCGCCACCCCCGAGGTGGAGGGACCGTCCGCAGGGGCAGCGGCAGTCCCTCCGGTGCAATTAGGATGTGACCGCCACCCTGGCGGTCACATCCCATATCTTTAACTTTGCGGCGGGTGCTGCTTGAAGCAGCACCCGCCGCAAGGTTAAAAATGCATGCTTTGCATTTAAATGCACAAAGCGGCAGGCGCCGCGCGGTGCCTGCCGCTTTCTGCATGTAAATGCTGGGGGGTACCATAGGTACCCCCCATGTGCACCCCCAACAAACACCCTGGGGGCCCGCAAGGGCCCCCCAGAAGCTATTGTCCACATGCTTTTCCACGGCGGTAAATACGCCGCGGAAAAGCATGTTTACAAACCCATCGTAATTTGGCTGGCGGTGTCTTGCAGACACCGCCACCAAATTGCGTCCAACACCCCGCGGATCAGCGGTGGACGGACCTGCCGTCCGCCGCTGATCCCACCGCCATCATAATCTGGCGGTGCGTGTTTTGAAGGTCCGCAGCGGTGATTCCGCATCCTCCGGGCCGGCGGTGGCTTCCTCCAGCCCGGAGGATGCGGAATCACCGCAATCATAATCGACCCCTAAGTACAGATATTTATTGATTCGCATTATTCCCGCCTGTTCTTTCTTTCAGCGACCAACATTATGAAACCTACTGTAGGCAAGGCACCTTTAACAACACTTTTGTGCCAAGGAGGTTCTATAGAGCAAATGGCTAAAAGAGATAAGAGGAACACATTCAATTTTAACAAAAATATACCAATGAACACCGTTCTCATTGCTGGAAACTATTAAAAATAGTGTTCACTGTACTAAAGCTCAGGGGCACAGTGCTAGTAAGCGAGTGAAATCCCTTGCCTGTTTTCTGGCTGGCTAAAGTTGCCCTGCTTCACTTCTGTACCAACATGTTGAAAAAAGAATCAAAGGAAGAAGGTAACACAATAAAAATAAAATAAATAAATATAAACATTAGATTCACCACACAGACCGCAATGAAGGTACAGATTTTGTTAAGCATATTTTGTTGAGCATTTGTGAAGCATATTTGTGACACACAAATAAGACACCGGCAATACCAGTGACCAGCAAAGAGTAAAAGAAACAATGAAATGTTTGGGTGAAAACAGCAAACCCAACAAAATACTTAACATATAGTTTATCATCCAGTTTGCTTACCTGAGAGTCAGACCCCCAAGAGTCTCTCTTGCTATGCTGCTGGGCATTGAAACCTAAACGACAAAGTTGACAAAATTGACATTTCTTGTGTAGGTAGTGCAGTGTGCTAGTTTAGTAATCACTTTCCCTGTTAACCGAAATTATCTTTAAATATGGTAAAAATGGGAATATGATAAAATGGAAACCAATGCACAGTACACAAACTTCATCTGTCATTTTTGTTTAGAACTGTGCATGTCTACTAATTTTCTACATTTAGGGCAAGTAAAAGGAAACAAAACTGAACAATCAGAAAAACACTTATATTTGATATCACAATGGAGATAGTGTTAAGAGTTGTTTAAAATATTCACAAATATTTATTTCGGCATCAGCTGTTCACTACTGGGCCTAAAAATAAATCTGCTCACAGTGTGTTTGGTAGACTATGCCAAGGCATAAGGGAAGTAAACTGGTCTATTGTCACAGTTATCCCCCACTTTTTGCCCCATTTTAGCTACTAGATGCTGAGTTTCGACTCTGACAGTGCACTGAGGCCTGCTAATGGACCTCAGTGCCAGTGCTCCTTCCCCAAAACAAGGTGTTGTCTAATGGTGCTACAATTGTTTAAGGACTTTAGCAACCCTGTAAGTTTCCTCGTAAATAGTACCAAAGGGCTGCAGCATATCTTATGCCACCTTAAGGGACCTACACACAAATTCCACACAGACTGCTGTTGCAGACTGTGTGACATGGGGTAAACCATGAGTGAAAAGATGACCGAACACAATCCTGTGTGCCATGCCAAGTCACTGCTTCTAATATATGTAAATTATTCATGCTCATGGATCTTACTTTTATCCACGGCAGGTTCAGTCAATGAACAAAACAAGCTTTCGTTTTTTTGACATGTAGGGTAGGTACACAACTATTCAGTCATTTTTTCAATAATGGTCAACACAGAGCTTACTTTTCTCTTAAGTTTTTCTATTTCTTATGTACGTTTGTTTTCATAAATGCAAATGTCCTTCAATTTCATTACACAACATGGTTGAATTACTTTTTTGTTATGTTTGTACATCCAATCTTAATACAAAAGCAGACTTGGTCATTTGGAAAGAAATTATAAAATACAATCCAACACAAGTGCATCTCATATATACTGTGAAAACCACATTTAGGCTTATTTGGTCATAATCCTACGTTTTATGTCCACCAGGGTACAACTAAATAGTACTCCTTGGTCAATTTTACTAGGTGGTCCTTGAACAAGTATAGGCTCAGAGAGTCATTCCCGAAAAGGTCAGTGTTTAGAACATGCATGTGAGAAAGTGACTGAAATAAGACAGAACCATACCTTTTTCAAACATCAAGGCGGCCTACAACAACCACGATCCTCTGCTGTTTCTCCTCAGACCCTCGAACGCGGTGGAAAGAATGACCCGGAAGTACAGGAGGAATCACCCGGAAACAGCAACGCAGGACGAATAGGAGACGCCTACAAAGAGGCGAAGGCGGGACAAACAGGGGTTCACGCGGAAGACGGAGGAAGGATTTTCTCGGCAGAGAAAGAGAGAGAAGACGCGGGACCCGTTGAAGAGGCAGGAGCCCTTGGAGATTACGCGGACCCGGTGAAGGAAGACGCGGGACCCGTTGAAGAGTTCCAGCCAGCCCACGAACCGGACCTCGATGAAGACAGCTGGTGTGAGGACTGGTGGTGTCCAGTGGATGCTGGAAAGCGGCCGTGACTCTGGGAAGAGTTACGGCAGGGTCGATGAGTGCATCGACTCTAGGGAAACTGAGCGGGTAGCGGGTGGGAACGGTAGGAGGAGGGACTGTTTAGAGCGGGTGTATGTTGCTTTGTTTTGGGTTCACAGTGCTAGAGCGTGATAAATATAGCGAGACACACTCGAAACAGGTCTGCGCAGCGCACTGTTCTTTGCATTGGGCAATAGATGAACACCCGTAATACCTCCTCTTAAGCACATGGTGAGCACTCTGATTGTTCGACCCCAGGCACCATAAACAAAGCCCTAAAATCTACTGTAAAAGTTCTCTATTATATGCATGCTCCAGCACCCTTCTAATGACTGATAGTGACACAAAGGTGTGGTGAAGGGAAATGACGTCTCTCCGAATTCATTATAGTTATTCTCACGGACCCCTCGTTTGTTCCTTCTTTCTCTTATGAGCCACCGGGGAGACCTACCACGTCCAGAAGACAAGGAGACCACACGGGACCCCTCATCACCTGACACTTTCCCAGACACCATAGAAGAAGAAGACCATTTCGAAGAAACCTTCAAAGTTCCTATCACACCTTCCTTTTCTTTAAATAAACCTTCTTCCTTTAAACCACCACTACCGCCTCCACGCCTGTTTATCAGACCCGCCCTCTTACAATGCAACTTTTTTATGGCCTAACATTGTGAGTCCTTTTTAGTACTCCTATTTCTTGTTTGTGCTCTGAGTCCTGTGCAAGTGAAAAGGTGAGTTGTGTAGGTGTTCCGACGCGTTTCGACCTTCGTGCTGTGGACCAGGAGGATTTCAAAGAAGGTCTTCCTCAGGGCTGGGACTTTATGATAGGATTATCGTAATCTACAAGTTGTGAGGGAAGGAAAAAGATGTCTATCAATACCTGCTTGTGTATATTGGCTATTTCAAATTCTCCGTAAGGATATCTCTGTCATGCCTAGAGTGGTTGAAATGCAGTGGTTCAATGTTCTTCGTCTCGTCATGTGGGGTTTACATATTGGGACGCTTGGAATCTTTATTTCTGGAGGGTTAAATAACATGGGGTCACTCTTGTCCTGTTCTAGCATGGACGGATCGTTTTCTGTAAGACTGTTTTGGATGTCTAATCAGTATGGAGCTCATCATATTGCTTAAGCACATGCAAGGTGTATTGAAGTTGTGCTAACCATTGACAAACGTGATCATGATTGTTCAGCTAAGTGAACTAGTATTTACTGAACCTCATAATTACGGGGGCAAAGTGTCTTAGTTTGTCTCGTATTTCTTTTAAGAGGTTTCTTTTCATCTAAGCATCACCCACATGTTTTCTTAGGGCATGCTGTGAATTGTATATAGGGATTTGCAAAAAAGTCACGTGACTTGTGAGACTCCATCAAGTTGCCGTTAGTACCCCTCTGTGCGCTGTTAGAGCCATGCTTCAAATACCTTTAGATCTTCTGCTCGTCGTGATTTCTACGGCGCTGCAAAACGGGGATTCAATCTCCCTGCTTGATCTTCTGGCGTCTCGGTTGCCTCATCAGTTTCACTTTGTTGGCGACTCATGGCTGCCTATGTTCACTTCACCCGGCGCGTCATAGGCTAGTTGGATTCACTTTGCGTCGCGCGTCATGATGCCTGCCTTACTTCCTCCTTTGTCTATTGCAGGCATTGTCCCGTGTTCGTTGTGCCTGACTCCCTGTTGTGATGTAGTCATGGCAGCAAACTTTATTTGTCCGCACAATGTTCTGTGACTCGTATTTTCTTTAACCTCTCACTTCACGGGTTTCCTGAAGTACAGTTCTTTCAGGCCGCTGCTTGATTCATAACGCTTGCGTTCCTATTGAGAATATTGTCACAGAAGCAGGTTTTATTTTTGAAATTGATATTGATGTTCAGTATTCTCGTTTTCCACAATACTTTGGAATCTTCTCTTAAACGCGTGTATGGGGACTCATGTATTGTGATGTATTCATAGCATCTGACTTTATTTATACACATGTGCTTTCTTTAACTCCTCACTTCAGAGATTTCCTGTGCGATACTTATTTCAGGGCGCTGCTCGATTCATCGCGCTGGCGTTTCTGTTGGCAATATGATCAAGTTAATTGTTGCAACACTGTGGAAGGTTCGGAGTTCACTTATGGCAATAATACCATTCGCCACGAAGAGTTCACTAACTGCGATACCCCAAATGTGGTATACTGCATAGTATGCCCTTGTGGACTGGCATACGTGGAAAAACCGATACAACCAGTTAAAGTAAGAATAACACAGCACAAAACAAGGATCAAGTGCTAAGTATGGACAGCACCCATGGTAAAACATTGGATGGAGGCAAATCACAACAGCAACAAAATGAAATGGACAGTCCTTCCACAAATTAAAGGACGATCGCTGGAAAAACGACTATTGAATGAAGAAGCAAAAATTATCCTGAGACTAGGGACCACAGAAAACGGACTAAATGAATTGTCAGAGATCGTACACTGCATATAGCCAGCTACTTGTCAAAGGTACCTAATGTGCAACTGAATATGTCCAACCTAACAGTTGGTATTTGAGCTGATATGCAAGAAGAATACTTGAACTAAAGTAAGAACACACGAGTCCCCTCACACGTGTCTAAGGGAAGATTCTGAAATATTGTGGTAAAAGAGAACACTGAATATAAACATCAAGTGCACAAACAAAACTTGCTGCCGTGATCATATTGCCAACAGAAACGCCAGCGCGATGAATAGAGCAGCGCCCTGAAATAAGTATCGCACAGGGAATCTCTGAAGTGAGGAGTTAAAGAAAACACAAAACAGTGTGTGTATAAATAAGTCAGATGCTATGAATACATCACAATACATGAGTCCCCATATACGCGTTTAAGAGAAGATTTCAAAGTATTGTGGAAAACGAGAATACTGAACATAAATATCAATTTACAAAATAAAACCTGCTTCTGTGACAATATTCTCAATAGGAACGCAAGCGCGATGAATCAAGCAGCGCCCTGAAAGAACTGTACTTCAGGAAACCCGTGAAGTGAGAGGTTAAAGAAAATACGAGTCACAGAACATTGTGCGTTCAAATAAAGTTTGCTGCCATGACTACATCACAACAGGAAGTCAGGCGCAACGAACACAGGACAATGCCTGCAATAGACAAAGGAGGAAGTAAGGCAGGCGTCATGACGCGCGATGCCAAGTGAATCCAACTAGCCTATGACGCGCCGGGTGAAGTGAACATAGGCAGCCAGTGAGTCGCCAACAAAGTGAAACTGACGAGGCAACCGAGACGCCAGAAGATCAAGCAGGGAGATTGAATCCCCGTTTTGCCGCGCTGTAGAAATCACGACGAGCAGAAGATCTAAAGGTATTTGAAGCATGGCTCTAACAGCGCACAGAGGGGTACTAACGGCAACTAGATTGAGTCTCACGAGTCACGCGACATTTTTGCAAATCACTATATACAATTCACGGTATGCCCTAAGAAAACACGTGGGTGATGCTTAGATGAAAAGAAACCTCTTAAAAGAAATACGAGACAAACTAAGACACTTTGCCCCCATAATTATGAGGTTCAGTAAATACTAGTTCATTTAGCTGAACAATCATGATCACGTTTGTCCATGAGTAGCACAACTTCAATACACCTTGCATGTGCTTAAACAATATGATGAGCCCCATATTGATTAGACATCCAATACAGTCTTACAGAAAACGAAACGTCCATGCTAGAACAGGACAAGAGTGACCCAATGTGGCCCAAGTGGAGAGGTGTGGCGCCGCGGCCAGGGCGACTGACGCTGGAATCTGGGGATCAGGGTTCGATCCCGGGCTCCGGCGGCAGGTTAGCCCAGCACCATGATACTTTGGGCAATAGCTTGCTTAATCTTCCCGACGGCCCCCAGCGCCTAGAGACCCTTACGGGTGATTGTGCGCTTTACAAATGTGGATTATTATTAATGTTATTTAACCCTCCAGAAATAAAGTTTCCAAGCGTCCCAAGAAGTAAACCCCACATGACGAGACGAAGAACATTGGAGCACTGCATTTCAACCACTCTAGGTATGCCAGAGATATCCTTACAGAGAATTTGAAATAGCCAATATACATAAGCAGGTATTGATAGACATCTTTTTCCTTCCCTCACAACTTGTAGATGACGATAATCCTTCCCTCACAACTTGTAGATTACGATAATCCTATCACAAAGTCACAGCCCTGAGGAAGACCTTCTTTGAAATCCTCCTGGTCCCCAGCACGAAGGTCGAAACGCGTCGGCACACCTACACAACTCACCTTTTCACTTGCACAGGACTCAGGATACAAACAAGAAATAGGAGTACAAAAAAGGACTCGCAATGTTAGGCCATAAAAAAGTTGCATGTTCTAAACACTGACCTTTTCGGGAATGACTCTCTGAGCTTATACTTGTTCAAGGACCACCTAGTAAAATTGACCAAGGAGTACTATTTAGTTGTACCCTGGTGGACATAAAACGTAGGATGATGACCAAATAAGCCTAAATGTGGTTTTCACTGTATATATGAGATGCACTTGTGTTTGATTGTGTTTTATAATTTCTTTGCAAATGACCAAGTCTGCTTTTGTATTAAGATTGGATGTACAAACGTAACAAAAAAGTAATTCAACCATGTTGTGTTATGAAATTGAAGGACATTTGCATTTATGAAAACAAACGTACAAGAGGAATAGAAAAACTTAAGAGAAAAGTAAGCTCTGTGTTGTTCATTATTGAAAAAAATGACTGAATAGTTGTGTACCTATCCTACATGTCGAAAAACCGAAAGCTTGTTTTGTTCATTGACAACCTGCCGTGGATAAAAGTAAGATCCATGAGCATGAATAATTTATGAATCTATGGTCCTAGAGGTATTGTGTTGCGTATTTACATGTTCATAGGTTCCAACCTCCTAGGTCCTGAATTGAATCTACCCCCTTAATGTAAGCATGTAAGTAAGTCACAGGGGTGGCTTTTCCGCTAAGGAAAGCAGAAAAAAATAGAAATAAAAAGATAATAACTTTGTTATTATCATTTTATTTTTCTTTGCTTCCTACGGGGCTCGATTGGGGCAGGGCGGTTGTCACAGGGGAAGGAGTGGTTTGCACACTCCAAGTGCACATAACTGCTTGGCCGCCCATCTTGGCCCACCCAAACAGTCATGCACACTTTGCATGTTCCCATCCAGGCTGTAATGCACAGCCTGATGAGGAACATTCAAAGGCTCCCCATGCCTCCATCTGAGCGTCAAAGCACGGCGCTCAGACCAATCACAACGCTGCATTGCAGCATTGTGATTGGCTTTGGGGAGCCTGGCTGCTTCCTGGCTCGGACGTCGCCTAGATGAGAAGCAGAGAGATGGTGGTCCACACCAAACCCCGTTCCCTGCCAGCCGCCACTGATAAGGCACCCCTTGGGCAGGCCTTTGAGCCATAATGGTGAATTATATTTTATGTGAGGACATATGTGCATTATGTCTAGTTCTATTACTAGACATTACAAGTGAGCAAGGAAGCCATCTTAAGGTATGTACTGGACACTGGTCAAAAAAAGTTCCCCCTCTACATAATGGCTTCACTGAAACCTATGGTGTTTGCTATCAAACACTTCGTATTATTAAACCCACACTGATTCCAGTGATAAATGTGTTCATATGTGCACCAAGAGGGTTTCTTAGAGGTACCACCTGAAACCTACCAGCCCTCTAGTGTGGCTGACTGGTCCAGTCCAGCCTGCCACCAAAGATGAGTTTCTGACCCCCCAGGGGTGAGAGTTCATGCTCTCAGGAAATCATAAACAAAGCCTGCTCTGGATGGAACACTTCCACCTGGAAGGCTGTTAAATTAGCATTACAAGTCAAGGAGCTTCAAATAGCACACTGCCTTTGGTATGCAAATCTGGCTTCCCTAAGAGGTGAGGGGATGCCAACCCCCTGACCAGGACTCATTTGGTGCCAGGACAGTTGGGAAAATTAGTAGTCAGAGAGGCCTGTCCACCCTCTGGTTAGTTCCACCCCTAACGTGGACCACCTGATGAGGAAATGGAATTTAAAAGGATGCCATCTTAGTGATGGCAGAATTAGAACTCTGGGACAGGGTTTTGCCCACTTCCAACAGGAAGTGGTCATATACAGGGCTTAGTGACCCCAGGGGTAAGTAGCCCATTGGCTACTACCCTACACTCTCCTAACGTCCCTAAATCGGGAACTTAAGGGAGACCCTGGAACCAGGAAATAAGACTCCCGCCCACCTAAGAAGGACACCGAAGAGTCGCAAGAAGCAAGGACTGTGGAGAAGTAACTGACTTGGTGCCAACTCGGCCGGTCTGTCAGCTGTTCCCATCAAATTGCACTAAAGTCATCTCGCCCTGCAGCTGCTGTGTCTCCAAAAGCCTGGGAAAACTGCCTGCCTCCAACAAAGACCCAGGAACTCCCGTGGAGTAGTGGAGCTGCTTCTCTGCATCCTGCAGGCACTCCAAAAGAACTGCGAGGACTCCTGACTGCCGCAAACCCAACACCAGAAATCACCATTGCACCTGTGCCCCCTAGCCTGAGTTGAAGTGGGCCAATAGTGCCAGCCTGGTCCTCCGACCCTCCAGAGACAAAGCCCACCTTGGGTTTGCCCACAGTGGACTCACCAACGTCGCCTGCTCCCTCTTTGTGCAGGCCCCCTCTACCGGGAGTGTCTCTGGTGACGAAAAAACCCAACGCCTCAGAACAGCTCTGCACCTCTGCCCTAGGCAGAGGAGAAGAAGACCAAAGGTGCCCCCACATCCCCCAGCATCGTGAGACCTGAGCCGACTTGTTGGTTCAGCCTGACTGGCCTCCCAACTGCATCCTCTTTATTCCCCATTAAAGTGAATGACGCACCTGACGCCGTAACACACCTCGGCACCTGGACCCCCCAGAGGTTCTTGAGGTGATCTGCTTGTGTAGCCTTGGCCCTTGTCCCATACTCACCCTAAGTCAAGGAGATTGGCCCCGCATGTCGCTGTGAAGTGCCTGAATTCTGTACATGTTTCTCCCCCATAGGATAACATTGGACACCCGACGCTGATAAGCACCTCTGCACCTGGCCACCCCAGTGCCGCCTGTGGAGACCTGTTGGTGCGGTCTTAGATCTTGTACCATACTTACCTTAAGTTCAGGAGATGTGCCCTGCAAGCTGCTGTAAGTTCCTACACCCACTCAGCAGGGGAATCCCCCAAGGTTCAGTCCTCTCCCAGCAACTTTGCAACATTTACATGGAACCCCTCACCACCCTACTCAAAAAAGCCAACATTCCCTTTCATCTATATGCAGATGATACACAGATCTACTTGGAAACCTCCTCCATCAAGGACATTCAAAGACTTAACAACACATTGAGGGAAGTCCAACACTGGCTGTCAAGTAACCACCTAAAACGTAATCAAGACAAAACGGAAATACTCCTCATCTCGAGAAAAGAAGAGAGCCCCCAAATTGCGGAATGGCTAAAAGCTATTGATGCGCTCAATGGGAACCTCACCCTGGTCGACTGTAAAATCACAAGGTATTACGCTAGACCCGAAATTGGACACAACCAAACACATTAAGAATTCAGCTAAGAGCATCTTCCTTCACCTGAAGCTACTGAACAAAATAAAACCTTTCATCGCGCCCGATAATCTCAAACAGGCCACCCAAGCATTGGTGTTGTCAAGACTAGACTATGGGAATGCAGTCCTCTCAGGAATAGCAAAATCACATCTTGCTCCCCTCAAAACAACTCTCAATGCAGCAGCCAGAATGGTCACCGGAATCAAGAAATTTGATCACATTTCACCTGCTCTCAGAGAACTAAATTGTCTCCCAGTTGAAATGCGGACGTGCTTCAGAACAGCCTGCCTCACGCACAAAGCCTTGCACTGGCAAACCGGAATATTTGCCTTCCAAACTCAAAAAAGCTGGTCAGACCAGGAACCTCAGAAGTTCTAACACTCTCCTATCCATCCCGCTGAAAACACGCAAACAAAAAACAGTAGCCCGGTCCTTCGCTGGGAACACACCCAAAATCTGGTACTCTATTCCCCCTCACATCAGACCTATTCCCTCTTTTGCAAAATTCAAAAGTCAGCTCAAAGTCCTGTTCCCCGACCGTTCCCTAATGAACAGATAGGAGCAGCCAGAGCGCTGAAGCAGACAGCTCGCAGAGCTTCGACTCTGTGTTCTCAAGACTTCTACCCCCGCCAAGCCCCTGACCCTGTTCTCGTCACTCCTCCCCAAAAGTGGAGCTCTGCTCATGACAGTAACTTTCCTCTAAGACTTTCCAAGTCCTCAGCGCCTCACTGTTACGCTACGAATTGGAACTCTGCACCCATAACCTATACTATTATTGTAATATGTGATTTTCTGCAATGCATCTGGTGTAAAGCACTCAAATACCTTCGGGTCAGGCCAGCGCTATATAAAACTTCTTAAATAAAATAAAAAATAAAAGTATGTCTTTCTGCCATAGGATAACAATACTGCTTTAGAAATTGCAAACTGTTCTATTTAAAAACTGTAAAAATATATAACCTGAAAAAGTACCTACCTGATTCCGATGATCTTGGTATCTACATTCATATAAAAGTATAATGTATTTTTATAAATTGATGTTGCGTTTCTTTATTGAGCATGGACTCACTCACTGCTTTTGTGCATGCAATAAATGCTTAGCACTCCCCTCTGTTATGCCTAATTGCTCACCCACACTACCACAAAAGATACCATTTGGGGTGTCATTGTGCCTCTGTAATTCCTTTGGGGTTTGCCTGGACTATTTACACTGTGTATCGCTATTTGGTCCACTATATTGAGAGCTAGCTTCCTACATTGGTGGTACAGTGGTGGGGTCCAAAACAGTGCATTTGCTGTATGATGGTAAGTATTGTATAATCTTCAATACTCTTTACTAGAATCAGAAGAATATCACCAAATCTCAAAATACAAGCGGGCTGGTAAGCTGGTTATTATGTGGGCAAGAGATCTCATTCTTGATTTTTCTGGGTAGTCGTCCAATAGGAAACAAAAATAGCAGGCAAGGCAAGGAGTACTAACTACTTCAGGTGCTAATCTGGATGCTAATCCATAATATGGATGACCTACATAATAGAGAGGAAAAAGCATAAAATAACAATTAGACTTCCTCCCAAACAGACACTGTCTGTTCTGATCTCTGTTGCTGGGATGAGAACCCATCAACTTCAATTATTGCAAAATGACACTGTCCAGGTAATTTGTGACTTAAAGAAGGCTGGCCATATCCCTGGACTAATTGCCACACCGTAAATGCACCACAGCACACAAAGAAAATGGTCTTGGCAAAATGTACAACTGCTCAACAACAGAATGTGATGAAAAATACAGCTGTCAATAGCACAACTAAGAAAAGTACATTTGAGTATTTCCTTTTTTCAAATGGTTTGTTATTGAATATCCTAAAAGATAATGGGAGTCCCCCAATATAATTATCAAAACATGCTAATTGCTTACCTGAACCTGCAGGCCCACTTTGCAGAGCACTTGGGAGGTCCTCAACAACCTCCACAAAATTCAGCGGGAAAATCCCAACTTGGCCTTTGAGCTCGCCTTTTGCCCACTCTTCATTTACATATTCTTTAAGGCGAATAATCTCTCCTTCTGCAAAACTCAGCTCACTAGCCTGTTCTCCAATGAACTCAAACCTAGCCATGCATCTTGGTCCCCTGAAAAACAAAGAACATGTCATTAAAGTCAGCCCCGAAGAAAAAGTTTTTTGTTTCATTTTTTATTTACATGTTAACAAAAAGATGGACAACTTGTGGCTCCATGATACATTCAAAGGATATCTGACATAGATATTAGTCATGTCATGATACTGCTGGGTATGGCTAATATGTAAGTGCAATCATTACATGTGAAATTGAATCTTTGAGATTAAGGGTACAGAAAATGAATGACTAGCCCAAACAATGCGGGCGGTACACTGAAAGCGATCAATTAAACCCTACAATAGGAGTGTTTGGATAAATTGAAATAATTGTTTCAGAGACAGAGTAATTAATACTGGAAAGAACATGTGGGGGTTATAGATTTGTTAAATGCTGTTGCGACACTTTCCGATTAATTATACAACCTATATTTTTTATTTTCAATATCTCTCACTAATTACTATATACCTAAAACTGAAGTTCCTATAGGTACAATTGTCCATTTAGCATTAATTTCCTCTGAGAAGTGTCTATAATCTTTGTTTCCGCTAAATACTGTACCGAATTACAAACACTGCATATATGTGTTGTATTTTACTGTAATTAACTATCCTTTGTAGTTCTACTGAAATTATTAGTATCTTGTATGTAGAGGTACTGCATAAGAAAATCCCTTTACACCAGGCAAATGTAAAATTGGGGCCAGTGGTTCGTATTAGCCTTCACTATCTATAAGACTGCCTGCTGCTAATATCTCCAACAATCAGAGGGCCTCATACACTAGCAAGAGGAGCACTGTAGTCACCTGTCCCGGTTAGTATTGAGACTATTTTCCCGGGACCCAGCCATATCTGGGGGATTCAAAATATATCTTCTCTCCCGCCCTCCCATCTGCTTTCCAACACCATAACCCTTCACCAACCCCAGCTGCTCTACTTTCACAATTTGGACTGTAGTACCAGAGGTTTTAACGTGGCAGATTACCTCTGCGTGTTACACCCCTCTGCTAATGTTACCCCCACACATACTGGCGGGTCTGTCAGAGGTGAAGTAACCATTGGTTAATCCCTGCTGTTTGTACTATGGGAAGTATTACTGCCCAAGTTGTCACCTCACTTCCTGTGGGGCGAAATCTATTGCTTGAATGCCTAATTTGGCTCCAAAGGAAAGTTTCCCCATATACTGCATGATGAATATAAGATATATTGTTAAACATAAATCAAGACTCTGATATAATTTCTTTGCACATTCATGGCAAATCACTTAGTAGCTAGGAAAACATATGGGCAGTGCTCAGACTATCCCCACTAGTTGCCTGCTAAATTTACTAATAATTGCTTTTATGAAGGGCACGGGAAAAGTGCTTTGGGCAATAATGAAAGCAAGGAAAATGGGTCTCCAACCGTCCATTTAAGTAGTAGAAGACAGACAATATTTAGGGGCAGAGCGCCTGGTGCTACAACCCCTGCTGCACTAATGGTGGCTATATTGCTCCTTGTGTGGGCTTCAGTTCTCTCAATAAGAAACTTAATTGTACTACTTATCCAAAATCTTATCCTTACACAAACAAAATACATTTTCTTGGAATAAATGATGTTCCAGTAAACAGGAAAGGCAGTCAGTGATGCCTAATTCGCATGGGGCATCATAAATCAAAGGTATCATAAATCAAGGGTAGTTATACGAAAGGGAAATTCTGATAATGAGATGTGAGTTTTCTGAAAAGGATAACTTAAAGTAATAGGTTTAACTAAAATTACTTGATTATATGTTTCAGAATCTATGATAGTAATTTGCTCAAAAAGTCAACCTTAATGAAGCAAGACACTACTGGACGGTAGGATTATAATGTCATGATATTCTCTCCATTTATGTAAATTGTTTTGTAGAAACAGGAAGGCATTGTATGGTAAAGCTATTTATTTACTATTTCCTTGCAGCCGTAATATGTTACTGCAAAACACTTAACGTATGTTGTCTTTTGATCTAATGAATGTCAAAGCAATTCAGAAACATAGATATTAATAAACGCATGGCTAATAGAAACAAGAAACCACCTCCAGGCTTCAAAAACGCTCTATTTATGTGCTGCATTATGCTTAATTAACTATCCTTTTGTAGTTCTATTGAAATTATTTGTTCTTGTACCCGTTTTTCTGCAAATCTCTCCGATGTTAATGTGGCCTGGTTCACTCTATACAAGACTACAAATAAATAAATTACAATA
This sequence comes from Lissotriton helveticus, assembly GCF_964261635.1. Taxonomy (NCBI): domain Eukaryota; kingdom Metazoa; phylum Chordata; class Amphibia; order Caudata; family Salamandridae; genus Lissotriton; species Lissotriton helveticus. Next base: position 1,973,956,005 of record NC_136059.1, read on the forward strand.
ACAATAAAACAATTACTCAACCTGGGTAAGGCTTTGTTTGTGTCAACAATAGTACAAAAGGTAGAAAGCTCTTTGCACTATTAGAAGATACCAACAACAATCTCCAGCATCACTCGCAATGTAATGTTATTTGTAATGCGGGAGAGATTAGCATTGATGAGCTTCACAATGCTTGATTTCAGGATACTTTAATGAACATAGGTACCAGCAATGTGTTAATTTCATCTTAGTTCTGGCCAGTAACTCAGTTTCAGTTAAAAAAAACTAATGTGGTTTAAAGTATGAAAGATGTCTTCCCACATCAATATTTGAGGCATGCATAACTGAAATCAGGTGTGCCTCTTTCCTGTTATAGTCTGATATTATGCTATGTTATGTTAATATCCCTTTCCTGGAAAATCAGAACTACCTAAAATAAGGATGATAAAACAATTGAATTGACATATAATACAATGAAATAATAAAAACAGCAAGAAAACTAGAAACTAGTCTGGAGCCTACTGGGGATGCCCCGGGGTGTTGCTGAGAGGGAGATGTAAAATCCACCTTCGAGATAATGGTAGTGTCCTTAGATGGAAAAGCATATGCTATGTAAAGAAGCACTACAATTGGTACAAATGATTTTTCACCCAATGCGGACTCTGTCAATTCAAAGGGAATAATTACTCTGTACATGTTGCCTGACCAAATTTACATTTTTAATAAAGGACTGTAATGCTAATTGTTTCTCAATTATAAACCTGATCCACACTAGACATGGATGATTTTTTTTTTAAATGCCAAAGGACAAAAAAAAAAGTAGTAAAGAAATTAAGCTTGCATTTTCCTTTATCCCTGAAACAACGTGAAATTTTACGGTGGTTTGTGGGTTCTTACAGTGGGTTGGAAGCATAAAAAAATTAGGTCAACCCCAACACATCTGTGAAATTCTGCCCAGGAGAATAAATTCATAAAAAGTGGTGAATAAGCTTTAAGCACAACATTTCTTTAGAGATGGATTTCACGTTTCACATTTCAGTAGAACATTTTGCACATTGCTGATTAACAACACCACCACTGCACAAGGTACATCAAGCTCTGAACACCATTTCTAATCCAAAGCAACACAAAATACGCCAATGCTTTGTTTGGGGCAAGATGTGTCCCCCTGCTAAATGAGGAACACCGATTTGAATTTTTTTTCAAAACCTTACTATTCATGAAACTCACGTAATGCTCGTTGACGTTAAAGATTTCCGTTTATAATTATCTGGGCCAGGAACATCAACCTAGATTTTAAAATAAAAGGAGAACATATGTAAACTCAAATGCTTTAGAGTCTAATTCTATAATCACATGAGAAGCAAATGTTTGCACACAAATTACATATTTGAATCTTGCCTTTAATTTAGTTTGCAAACCTGAATAGAAGTACCTCCCTATCTGCAGTGGGGAACAAACAGTTTTAGCCCCATAAAACATACTTTGATTTTTTTTCACAAAAAAACGAGTATGCTTGCAGTGGCGATACTTTAATTAGATGAATTAATAATTTTTGCTGTTAGCCATTATGTGGGGGGTAACATGAACATTTTCAACTAAACCAATCCCTTAGCCTTATTAAAGGTTTTAACCATCCAAGGAGGTCTGCTTTTTGCGTTATAAAAATTGCAAGTTACTTTAATTGTCCTGAATTAATGCACGAGTTTACATTAAGTATATACTGATAATTGATTTAAAAGAGTTGCTATTATTGTAGCAAGAAGTCAGAGGATGACACTGATTCTCAATGAATGTACAGTGATGCCAAATACAAAATATCTGAATATCTGAAACGCTGTCAAAGTATATACTGGAAAGAGAGGACACCAAAATTGTGCAAACACCAGGCTCATTCATCTTCTTCCTCGTTTCTGAGCTGGGCATGTGGTTAATCACATTTTCGAAAAATCTCTCAGGTCAAGGACTGAGCGGACCTCCAAACCTCACTGATGTTAGACTGCATCGAGTTGTACAGTGTAAGGTAAACATGAGCTATACAGAACTGAAATGGAGGTCTTGTCTAAGGTTTTTACATGAAACTTGGCTTTTAGATTGAAAGCAGTCTTTCCTAAGTAATGGAAAACTTGGATTGTTGTAATAAGTATTAGTACTCAAAAGTTTGTATCTATTCATCTGTGAGTTTGCGCATGGGCACGTTCTGTAACATCAATCTATTCTGGTAGGTTTTGTGCCATTGCACTTTACAACCTCCTCAGGTAATTATAAAATCTTGGTTTTATGTTATTATGTATAGACTAACCTGCATTGTGGGACTGTTGGTGCTAAAGGTCTCCTGCATGGGTCATCTTTATTTAGTAGTCAGTTAAGTCATTTGCCAGGCCGGTTTCTATTTCACCACAGTCTTTATGATGCAAATTTATATTTTTTAAGTCTCAAGATTAATTCTAATGCATCTATTTCAACCTTGGCCAATTATATAGTGATTAGTGCCTGTACCTTTGCTGCATCTATCTTCATTTTCTACGCTGAAGGCCTTTATTTGTGATTTCTAACTTAAGTGTTTGCTTTACTCATGTAATTTTTCCTATTGTAAAGCATATTACCACTACCTTCATGGCCTCCCATTTACTACCTCAAGTTTTGCATGTTCTACTATTTAACTGAAAATGATGCTTTATTGGATATTTACGTCTTCCCTAAACAGGGAAGTCTCCAATTTGGTGCTTTTGGTTTACAATATAATACATTGCTATATAGTGGAAATGAGCTTATGAGAGTCTACCCAGATAAATAGTTTATAAATCTATTTCCGTTTTTAGTTGACAAGAACGTTGCCTTTATTCTCCAAAAGCTATTGGTCTACAGGTGAGAAGTGCGACTATATCCTATTCCCCATGTTGTAAGCGCCATGTTAGTCAGTTCTGATTCCTTAATTCCCTGCTGTAATGTTCATATTGTACTGTAGTATTCTGGTCAGTCACTAGCATTTTGGCCACCATGTCATCTGTCGTGCTGGTAAAGTCTTCAGTCCACATTATTAGAGCCCCACTGGTGTCACAAACCGTTTCACTAGTGTTGTGAAGAATTGGGAGTTTTCTTTGTTTGGTGCAATACCACGAATGGATTGGTAGGCTCCACCCAGATTTCCTCTCGCAAATAATGTCAAAATTAAAATTTTAGTGAAAGCAGCTTTGATACCGGCATCACAATAATCACCTTTTAAGGGATCACACACCTTCATGCTACAGTTTATTTTTTTCAATTATGGTGGAAAAAAAGCTGAAAACTTGTATATCTACCAACAGCAGAGAAAACCGGCAAACATGACGTTCCAATTTTAATTACACCATTATACATCCTGCATTGATTGAAAACCTTCACATTAAAATGTCAGTGTGCGACTACTTACAAGAACTTTGACGAAGGTGGCAGGAAACATCCCAGTGCGCCCTTTAACTTGTCCCTGATACCACTCATCGTCTAGTTTCTCCAGCAGCTGGACAAATTCTCCAGCTGTCAGACTCAAATCATCGGAATTCTCTGCAAGAGACCATATGTTGCAATTACTGAGCACATATAAATCTTAAAATATGTATATCCTGCTATGACTTTCAGTTCATGGTTTATAAGGGCCTGTGGTGATTATGGGTCACAACATAAGAAGCATGCACCCTGCAGGGTGAGTTGATGGAGTGTCGCCAAAATACTTCGCATCGTATTTACTTTCCGGGAGATTGTTCACTCCGACAACATGAAAACGTTTTGCACAATAAAATATACAGAGCGAGCACTAAATGCATAGACCCATGAGTATCAAGTGCTATGTCCCTATTCGTTTTTATTCCATGTGTGCATGGAAACTTCAATACATCTTTTCACAGGTCTGAAGACCAATTATATATACACCATCTTTCATAATGGTATCTAGATGGTGTGGCTTTTTGTTAATCGGTTTCCCAAAAATAAATAAATACATAATACATAAATGTATTTGTAGCTTTAATTTCTGGAAATAAAAAAAAAAAAAGGTTTTTGCCCAAAAACTTGAACAAAAGTACATAATGCACAAAAAGTAAAGTACTTGTGGCAAACCATTACAAAGGATTGCATTAGACTTAAGGAAAATGTGGAGGGAACATTTGGAAATGCTTCTAGGCCAGACGATAGCTAGTATTTGGTCTTCTTCCTGGGTTTTGCAAAGTATTGTGGCAGGATCAAAGGCCTGTTATGAGTAGAAACTTGTCAATAAGAGAGTTCAGGCATTGCCATAAGCCCCTGACAGTATCCCAATTAAGGTTGTGTTATGAAGGGGAGCAGGGGTTTCAATACACAATGCGTAGTGAATTAAAGTACCCAAGTCAGGCTGACAACTGGGCCAAACTGGACATGCGCAGTATGAAGGCCTCTCTCTACGAGGCAGCTTATGCTGCACCAGAGAGCTGAGAAACAAACAGAGAAGATTCCTAGTCTCTGCTGAGAGTTCTAGGTTCCTTTGCCCTGGGATAGCTAGTCAATCTTGATGCTGTTCTTTGGCACAAAGAGTGGCACCAGGATAGGCTGGGCTGGCAGATATAGTGGACAGGATAGCTACAGCAGCCGCTTTGCATGCACGGTTTGGTGAAGCAAATTAATGGCAATAGGAAGGTGAGATTAGCAACATAAGGCCAATCAACCTGTGCTTTTATTACAAAGCTGCAGCTTTATTATAATGCCACGGGGTTCCTGCAACGTTTTGCTGCTTCAAAGGTGATTGTTGCTGGTTGTTTGCGATTCTAAGTGTTGCTCTCAGACTCAGCGGAGTGCTCTGCCTAGTCTGCTCTAACACATCCCAAAGCCACCCTGTCAATGGTTATTACAAAGTAAAGAAAAGTATCTTGCAGACTGTGCACTGAAAACGGTGCACTTATTGTAGATGATGACACTATCTGCTTGGATTCCTTGGATGCGAATGGTGGGTGTTTGCTGGTTAAAATCTTCAACTCAATCTGCGTCTGCCTCAATTCTGGAATCCTGTAATGGGCCGCATGGTTTATTCAGATTATCATTAGGAGTGCATCATTCCAAATATCCATAGAGAAGAATGTCCCTCCCCTTTCTCAGATCATTTCTTAAAATTATGTATTGTGGTGTTTTTGGGACACCAGTAAAAATTATATTAATGACCACTCCTTCTAGACCTGCATCTGTTTGTGATCTATAACAGCCTATGCACGTACCCATTTTCTAAAATGAGGTTACATTTCACTCTACACACCTGCCTACTTTCTAATATCGATGCCTCCTCCAAAGATACCTTATCTTCATATACACGTGTCCTTCACAGCGTAAACATTAGCAGCCAACTTTCAGCAGTCTACCAGTAATTGCTCTTGCCACTTAAGCTTCTACTTCACTTTAGGCAAAAAAAAAGAACATATTTGTCTTAGTAGTTGCACTACCTAGAGCAACGTGGACTTCTTGTGGAGCACTTGAACTAATTCCCATCGTCTGGAAAGATGTTTATGTGACTGTTAGTCATTTTTTTGAGTTTGAGCAGATCTGTTCGGTCCTTTACCTCTTTAAACTCAATGATATGAATACGACAGAGTTGGGAAATAACACTTGGAGTCAACACCTATAAACAATCCAGTTTGTATATTGAACTGTACTAGTGCATATTATTTACCTTCATCATAAAGATGATCCTTCGCAATAGGATCAGAGCTTTCTACCACCACATGCCTTTATGTACCTGATCATTTAAGGTGCTTGAAATCACGGCATTTCAAGGCCCCTACAAGTTGTCAGAAATATTCTGGTGGGCTCATTTACTGTGCCTGGAAAAAAGCCAGGAGGCTGCGTTTATACCAGGATTTTTCAGTAAAACTTGCTTTCCATGTTTTGCATCCAGAGTGGGGCAATTAACTGTTCCATGTCTAAATCCTTAAATGAAACACTGTGAAGTGTTAGGACAAGCCACAAAGTTTAAAGTTTGATGTACTCCATATACAAAAACAGTTATAATAAAGGAACACAACCTCTAACAAGTCAGCTATCTCATATGATTGATTATACTCACAATGATTTATTCAAATAAGATATTGGAAGCATACATTTTAGGAATTGAGTATTGTCAACTGCAATGTCAGATATGGGAGAATGAAATTAATTTATGTTGCTTCTCTCTATAGATGTAATTCATATGAAGAATGTGGTGTCTTTGGAGTGTCCTGACAATAGAAGCGGTAGCAGAATGAATCAGAGAATGGTGAAGAGACCTTATAATGATTACTGCAATAGATTGAATCTAATTTTTATAACTAGGTTGTTTTTCAGTTGAAGTTAGTGGTGATACAGTAATGAGATTATAGATGATTGTATGTCAGGGGTATCGATGGGATTTGATTATATTAATAATGAAGGTAGCACAATAGTGTGCGTGATAGAAGTTGAGCAGATGCTCTTGCAAGATATCTGCCACAGGGATAAGGGTATATGCAAGTCAAAGGGATGATCCCAAGTCTTCAGGAGCGGGCCCTGAAACCACTGGCAAGCAAGTTGGCTCACTTGTTGGATCAGTGGCAGAAGCTTCAATCTGATGACTGGCAAGCCAGAAACTGCTCTGTCTATAGGCAAAGGCAAGCTGGTGTTTTACAAAAAACAGGGAGGCTATGGGAGTCGAGAGGTTAATTGTTACTAAATGAGGGTGGAGGATTCAGCATGGACCTGAGAATACAGGACCAAGTCATGAGGGACCAGAAGAAGTGGAGGCAGGCAAGAAATGATGGTGAGATTGATCCCACCAATATAGGTGGATTTGGCAGGACCTTGCATTCAATGGGTGAGTGACAGTGTCTGTCAGTGGCACAATCGAGAGGTGGAGATCAATCCTGGAGCATCTAGTGGAGGCTTGTAAGAAAATTCGTTTTTTATTTGCTAGAACACATTCACCACTCTTTAGTGAACTGGCCCCGGGTGATGATGGTTTGAGCGGCAGTGTGCCTTTCGAATTTGTCATATGTTAGGAAAATGGATGGGTTGCCTCATGAATCAGTGAAGGATAATAAAATTAACTTCATGTTCAATAGCATAAAGGAGGTTTTGGAAATTAATGAATAAGCACAGGATTGCTGCTTTCTTTATTAGGAAGTTTTCGATTAGCTGTATAGTGCTCAGTCTTTGGAGTTTAGAGTTCAAAACTCATACCCTGACTTAAAAACAAAATAATATAATTTGGGGGAAACACTGTACTTTCTGTGCTTTTGTTATGGCTTGTCTGCATCAACTGTTCAGACACAGAGTGATGTGGCTTAATGAATTTCCATACAATACAAACCTCCGGAAAAATCATGCAGTACAAGAGCATGGGGAGTGTCGATGTCACCATTCTTGGATGCACTATTCCAGTCCTAAAAAAGAGCGAAAAAAATGAATATTCATGTAATTTTTTTGAAAAGGAACATAATTAATTAAAATAACTAAAAATAAAAACCACCCCTACTAATTCTGCCACATGCATTGTATGGTAGTGAGATTTTGGGGTCAAACAACCCACAACTACTAAGAAGGGACAAAACACCAGCAGAAACATAAGATCTAAAAGTATCTATATGTACTTGCAGCATGTACATGGAAAGTCCACAATCAGTGCATTGAACTCTGAAATAGTTACTTGTTACTAGCTGTACAGGTTTTACCAGAAAGGCACAAATGCCCACTTCATGAAACCTTTAGAAGACATTACTATAGCCTAAAGTCCACTCTCCACTCAAGAATCCCCGATTCTGATTCACAAAACCAGGACGTACAGCTATTTCAATGCAGAGCCTGCACTTATAACTGTGGAAAATTGGCAAAATGTGCAGAATGAAGCACGGTTAGCTGTAAGTGTGATCAATATGTTTCGAAACGGGGTTTCCAAGGTATGTTTGGTGAATGTCAGAAATGCAAATATGGTGACCACCAATATCATACTTTTTTTAATGTTCCCAAACAATGCTAATGTCCTTACACTTTTGCGCTCTTCAATTTGCACCTCAGAAAAGAAGATGTAATAAGCCCCTAAACTCCCTCATTATAAGGAAGGGATAGTGTGATTATTTCAAATGGAAAAATATTTCCATATGAAGAGAAAGAAATTAAAGTATTGTAGAACTACAACTATCCCTAAACCTCTGCCTAATGTTCACTATGTGAACATTTCGCACATAGAAAATTAGGAGAAATATGTGCATGTAGATAAAATCTGAAATTAAGAGTTTTCTGTGGTCCAAGTCTGGAATTTTGAAATTAAGCAGAAGAGTGTAACATGGGCCTTTTATCTTGAGGGAGATTTAAAACGTTTCTGTGAATCGGGCCTTCCACCAATAAGTTACTCCGGGAAATGAAGCAAAACAAAAAATAGTTAACACCAACGCTGGCAGGACATAGTAAATTAGTAGCCAGGACGACTGCATAACTAGACCATATGTGTCTATCAGACTTGGGAAATCAGAGCACTCCTTAGAACCACACCAAACACCGGGAAGGATTGCAAGAGAAAAATGGGTGGCAGAAAAGAATGAAGATCTGAACCATAAAACTGTGGCATAAAAAGTGTGATATTGAAAAAAAAGTGCCATATCAAAGTGTTCAAAAGGTAAACATGGCAACCACATGATATGACATGTTTGCAGAGGAACAAAAGGCAGCACTGAGGACAAAGGGTCTTTCCGGGCAATGCTGCAGTATGAAGGAGATGGGCCAGGGTCATGCAGGAGGGGAATCTGAGGAGGAGAGAGTTTGCGGACTCATCAAGGGAAAGTAACACCAGAAGCATGCACGAGGGAGGTACAAAGGGAATTCTTCCCTCCTGGTTCTGAAAATGATAATAAATAATAAAGAAAAAAACTTAACCGAAAACAATTTTTAAATTACATTTAAGGAGATATTATTGCAAACAATGCTATTTTACACCAATAAAGCACAACATTTTTACATCAAATTTATTTGCATGTAACGGAGAAGAACGCCAAACGTAACCGCCCAGAATACTGCTTTATGTTTGTCCAGAACACAAACACACTGGCAAAGCAAGTTCAGAGTTAAAGCATCATCTAGGATTGGGCACTATGGGACAACCATCAAAAACTGACCACTCCTGGTTCCACCACTTCAGTTTGTGATCTGGAGGAACACTGCATTTTTGGCCGCCGAGACTCCGCCTACTCCGCCTTCATAAACACCCTCTGCCTCACCACGCCGACCATCCTCAGAATTCGTTTCCTGTTGTTCACCACATGCTCAACAAAACACGTCTAAATCCATAAATAGGCTCCAAAACATGGAAGCTCTGCATCGTTTGCAAAAAGCTTTTCAAGGGTTTCATTAATTGTGAAACCTCTATACAAGCTTCCCATACAAACTAGATTTCATACAAATTCATTAGTAGTTAAATAAAAGCAAATCACACTAGGCCTCTGTGGGATGCTAGCTAGCACAGATTGCTCTGAGTGCTTACCTTTCTCTTGTTTACAAGAGGGGTGATTATTTTCATCTTTGACGTATGCACTTCACCACTTTCTTCTCCCTTTTGGCACTGGTAGTGATTGCTGTCAACCTGCTCCAGCAACACCAACACGTCTCCACGCTGCAAAACATTTTCAGGTCAATTATGCTTGAAATTGAACATGTCCAGCATTCCTGCAAACAAGAGTGCACCGAGGAAGGAGAATTCCACAGAAACAACGCTAGATTTACCTTGCAAGAGAGTTCCTCTGGATTTCTGGAGAGAAAATCTCGCTGAGCTATTCCGTGAGGCACAGGCAACTAGAAGGCGAAATGAAGGAGCCAATTATATAAAGTAGGCAAGTTGTCATATTCACCCTGGCATTATACAACATTTGTTCTGCTTAGCAAATAGCTTCCTGCAACTTAGGAGTGTATCTAGGTGATTGGGAGCTACTGTTTCTATTCATTCACATATTTTTGATCAGCAAGATTTTGTCCATGTTTGTTTTAGCACTTTGCACAATTATATATTCATTGGTAGACATTACGAATAGCTCTCACTAGCCAAGAGTGTAGAAGAGGACACCGAGATCTGTGCACATTAGTAGTCAAGTCGAATTAAAATAAGCAAGTTCAGGGATGAAAGTCGCTTGTCATCTGAGCAACTGTGTGATCTATGCCCATGTTTTCCCATTGTAATGAGGTTCCCATGCATTTCTTTTACAGAGCACGCTTGGCACCCAATCCTTAAGGATCCCATAAAGTGCTGGTCTCATACTCCAGAGGCAATCCGTGGGTGTGCCCTGCGAATTGGGAGATCCTCCCTTGGCTTTTCCTCACACTTTAAAGTTAAGGAGGTGCCAGACTTGACTCCCCTTGTAGAGGGCCTGGTTGATACAACATTATATGGAGTAGAGTGTATTGCAGTACTGTAGCTGCATCCAGGGTTAATGCTTACTGGCCTGCTCCTCTAAAGAAAGCCTACTTCCCTGTGGAAGATGGATGGCCTATTGTGTTTACATGGTTGTAGGAGTAGAAATGTTCACAAACATTAAGTGCATAGATTTTACAATAATGGTTGCGAGCGCAGAAACCTGGATGACCAGAGGATAGTCTCTGATCACTACATACACACACCTGTCATTAGGGTTATCTTTACCTGACTGGAAACATATGTCTATGAAGGCCGGTTATAAGATGGTGGATGCTGCCCACAACAAGGACAAATAATCGCCTTCTTTTTTCAATTCTTGTTCTTTTGTCTCTGTGACCTGTCTGAGTGAATACACAAGATTTACCAAGAGCAAGCCCCTGGCAGGTGCACATCTCTAGCTGCACGTAGTCAGTGCCCACTAGTGTGCATTTTAGTGAGACAAGCAGTGCCCTTCCTGTAACACTATCAGAGGAAGTGAACTTGATTGATAACAAGATCTTGACAGAGCAACTAGAAGGCCTCTGTACCCCTCAGCACCGACCAAACGAGGGACAGATCAAGATGATCCAACTTGATACTAGTGTAGGTGAGTGAAATGTGTACTTACTGTTGCAGTATATAAATAAGCAAAATGAACAATACAGACTGATTAATGACTGCAAGGCAAGCACACTCGCTAACTGCACAAACTACGATTATGTTTGTGATGCTCTAACCCCGCCTTCTTGCACTCAGTTACAGTAAACAGCAGGCCTCCGGTGTAGCTGGACAGAGGTAGGCTCAATTAATCTTTAAAAAAATTATATTGGGTTTTCAATATATGGACAAGTACCATAACAAACTACTTCACAAGACACACCAACCGTGCTCTAACCACATTACTTACAATCTGCATGCAAAATACACTGGTTGGCGGACAAGTGTTTGCATAGGTCACCACAATATATACATACATACATACATACAAACTCCCTTTGTCACCCCAAAGGATACTTTGTTCCTTCCCTCGGTCAGGCCAGAGGGCCGCATTGCGTCTGTTAGGTTTCCACATCTTCAACAGCTCTCCAAGGGCCCACACTTTTTCCGGAACCCATGCGCTTAATATGCCATTTTTTCAGCCCCCATACACCAGTCCATATGGGATTCTCACTCCTGTATGGTTAGGACCTTATCTGTCTCCAGTATTTAATCAAATCTTGTTGTGCGACCATCAGGCAACATTGCAAATTAGGAGTATGTATCGGCCTAGGGCAGAGGTCTTCAAACTAGGGGGTGCGACCCCTGGAGGTCCGTGGCGACATTCCCAGGAGGGAGGGGGGTTGGTTGGTGGGGAAGGGGTTGCAAATGCCTCGGTAATCACTTGTAAATTAAGATGGCCAGGAAGAGTGACTTAGCTTATTTTTCACATATCCAGACCATCTCTATTTACATGAAGCATGTGAAGTGCATAAAAAAAGTTAACTAACTGATCTTGAGCCCTGTGGTGGCGGGGACATAGACATGGTTAAAAACAACAAAATATTCTATAAGTATTTTGTTAATTTTTCATCTTTACAGTAACTGCATATAAAATAACTTACCCAACTTAAATGAAAAATAAATGCCAAAATAACCTAATTCGTGGGAAATGCACTCTTTTACATAATGAAACGTCAATTGGGTAATGTGATCACTGCAGATGTCCGTTTGTGAGACCAGAGAGTCACAGAACTTGTTAGTGCAGTGCAGAATAGTGGCATGATTATTTATAGAGCTATGAAGGTCCAGCCTGTGACAAGAAGTACTGTTAATATGTTAAGTCAGTCTTTTAAAATTGTATTACACACAGAATAAGATAGTTTGCCACAGAATGATTTTGTGTGTATGATAAAACAAGTACTTTCACAGAATACCCATCAGTAAAAGCTAACCAGACTGGGTACATAGTGCAGACATTTTCAGAAGTCCATTAAAAAGACACTTTCCAAAACTCCGCATCCTTATAGTAGCTTTCAAAAATAATAAATCTTTGGCATCATGAGGCTTCAGCTGGCACCATAAATTAAAGCACTTTAGACTTCTCCCACTTTCATTCTCACACACAGGTACCTCCAGCTCCCCATTAACAATTAAGGGATGGCAGTTTTTTTTGTACAAAAAGTATGGGCACTGTTACTGTAAAATTAAAAACACATGGGCGCCATGGTCCCCACACAACTGGCCAACTTCGACCTCCATTTACATTCAGCTGTCGTTTCCGGGGAGTCATGGGGTGACAGGAACAAGGCTAAAAGAGCCATATTCAGAGCCCTGATTGTCCGGACCACTGGAGCCTCAGAGTAATGGCCCAGGAGAAAGCAGCAAAATCCATGGATAGCGTCAAAGAGATGGCCCAGAGAAGGGGGCACTATATGGGAATTCATTTGTTTGTTTACCAATGGACAGAGACATCTTCCCCCACTTCCTCATTGAGATGTCCTGAATGTGGTATTGAGAAGCGTGGGCTAATTTTATTTTTAAAGGCCAATCACTAAAATTAGTGCAGCAGGTGCACTGGCACTGGGTTAATGGTTGTGGGGGCCACTGCACTCAAATTATAGCTATGTTACTAGGACAAAGAGGAGTGGGAAACTATTTTCCTTGTTAGCACTGGAGCCCAGATCACGATGTGCAGGGAACGGATCCCAAGAAACAAAGGGACGAAGTGTGGTATTTTCCCCCTTTTTTGACCCAAAGGGGTAGACAGTCTGCTTTGAGCCTCAGTGCTTATGAGTGTTGTCCTGTTGGAGTAGGCAGAGGAGTATGCATCATTGGTGATGCAAATGCAGTGGTACTGAGACCCATGGGTGAGAGGACCCAACTAAACCCCCATTAAGGTTGTTGTACTATCATTCCTTGCTTGTATTAGGGCTCAAGGCACCCTTGCTGTACCAGTGTTGCTTTGCACATCGGACCAATTGCCCAGGAGAGCAAAAAAGTGAAGCAGAGGAGACATCTTAGCTTAGGCCTTAGAGAAGTGACAGAAAGGAAGATTGGGGTTTAAACAAGGGGCAGAGAAGACTGCCCGCTACGCAAGGCAGTAGCTCTCATTAGTGAGGCAGGTGCAGTAACACTGGGGGCCAGGAGTGTGCGGTGCCCACTGCATCACAATTATGATTCTATAACTTTACAATAGAGGCATGGTAGAGGGCACGAAGGTTGAGGGCATCCTTGCTGTAAAGAGGCATGCAACACATGGGAGCACATTTTTTTTTCTGAAAAGGGCAGAGTGTTTCAAGTTTGGAGTAATGGCCAAGACTGGTGGGAAATGGTAAAAGAGGCAGAGGAGATAGCCTGCTACTCAGAGCCATAGCTATCAGTAGTGCAGAAGGTGTAGGGTTCTTTGTCTATTTGGGTTTTATATGCATTTCCTCTTTTATAATTCTCCCATTCAACCTATGAAATGATCTCAAAACCCCCACCCCCTGTGCTCAGCCCTGCCTCTCAAGCTCCCCAAGTCTTTCCATAAAGTTTTAGAGGGAGCCAGACTTTAAAAAAAATGTTTGGGTTGGGGAGGGGAGTGGGGGGGGGGGGGGAGGAGAAGGGCTTAGAGCAAAATGTTAGAAGATGTCTGGTCTAGGATTTTGACCCACCATATGACTAATAATAATAATAAGGGTAGCTTGTAAAGCGCTTGGTTACGCCAAAGCGTGTCCCCGCGCTGCAACTGAAGAACTCTGAGCGAGGTGGAGACCAGTGATCCGTTATCTGGAGAACAGGTATGTTTTTAGGTTCTTGCCGAAGCTGGATTCGGAAGGATCCAGACGAAGATGGAGAGGAAGGGAATTCCATTTTTTCGCTGCCAGATAGCGGAAGGAACGTCCGCCCATACGGGCTCTTTTGACCCTAGGAACCTTAAGTAGGCCCTCATATGAGGAGCGCAGCTAGCGTGCAGGTGTATACCTTGTCACTAGGTTCTGGAGTGGAATAGGAGATTTCTTAGCCAGGATGCGGTGGCATGTGCAGAGGGCTTTGAATTCCACTCTGCTTTTTACTGGCAACCAGTGGAGGGTTTTGAGAGCGGCTTTGGTGTTTGATCGTTTAGGGATTTTTAGGATGAGACGGGCTGCCGCGTTCTGTATTACCTGAAGGCGATTCATGGCTTTGCAGGTGGTACCCAGATAGAGTAGGTTGCCGTAGTCTAGGCGTGATGTCACAAGGGCGTGTACCAATGTTTTCCGTGCTGACACAGGAAGGAGGTCAAGAACCTTCCTTATGGTTTTTAGGACACCAAAGCAGACGCCTGCAACTCGGTCTATTTGGGGTCCAAAAGATAGGTCAGCATCGAGCCATACGCCTAGGTTTTTTACTCCCTGGCGGGGTATGGGAGCTTCATCCAGACATGGAGGCCACCACGCCGACGACCAAACAGATGGGTTCCCCCCCACAACGAGCACCTCGGTCTTGTTGCCGTTTAACTTAAGGCAGTTGGTGGACATCCAGGCTGCAAGTTCTTGCATGCAGTTCCTGAAACTGTCCATCGCAAGACCGGGTGCACGCGATAGGGAGATAGCCAGCTGCGTGTCGTCGGCGTATGACACGATGCTCAATCCGTGACTCACGGCAATTGAAGCCACTGGAGAGACATAGAGATTAAACAAGGTTGGGCTCAGTGACGAACCCTGGGGGACGCCCTGACCCAAACCTATGTCTCTCGAGTAGTGGTCGCCCTGGCGAACCTGGAAGCTTCTCCCTGTCAGGAAGGATTGTAGCCATTGGAGTGCAGCTTCGGATATACCTCCGTTGTTCAGACACTGTAGCAAGTTGTCGTGCGCCACAGTGTCGAACGCTGCACTCAGGTCCAATAGGATGAGGGCCATGGTGTGTCCCTCATCTACCCCCTGACGTAGGGTCTCAACTGCAGTAAGCAGTGCGGACTCTGTAGAGTGGCGGGGGCGGAATCCGAATTGGGTGTCGTGCAATAAGGCAGCCTTTTCCACAAAGTCCATCAGTTGTTTATTGACCGTTTTTTCGGCCACCTTGGCTAGGTAGGGTAGGAGTGAAATTGGGCGGAGATTGTCAAGTTTCTCAAAACTGATGGTAGGTTTCTTCCTGAGGGGCAGAACCACCGCCTTTTCCCACTCCCTAGGTACTGTCTTGGTGGTAAAAGATACATCGAGTACATGTCTAATGTATGGTTCTAGTACCCTTAAACTATCCGTCAGGCGTTTGGGTGTGGTAGGGTCTCTCGGAGAGCCCGACTTCACCGACCTGCAGATTTTTAGAAGATCTTCCGTGGGAGGGGTAGTAAAGTTGGTAAGTCTAGGTTTATCTCCCCACTCCCTTGGGCTTTCAACGAAGTCTGCCCCGGATTTGGACTGCGTAGGGAATGCTGAGTAGATTTTTGTTATTTTATCTGAGAAAAAACCTGCGATTTTGTCACACAATTCTGGCGAGCAGTCAGCGGGGGCAATAGCTGGGTTTCCGCTTGAAAGAGTTTTGTAGAGTGAAAACAGCTCTTTCGCCGAGTTACCAGCCTCACTAATCCTATTCGTAAAATATGCTGTTTTTGTCTTTCTGATTAGTCCATGGTAGGTTCGTCTCTCGGTTAGATAATTCTTTCTGGTTTCTTCAGAGAGAGTCTTGCGCCATTCTCTTTCGGTTCTTTTCAGTGCAGTTTTCTGAACTCTTAGTTCAACGTTGAACCACGGGGCAGTTTTGTTTGTGCGTCCCCCAGATTTGATTTTTAGCAAAGGGGCTGTGCAGTCTAGTGCATGATTAATGCGTGTGCAGAGGTTAGCATTGGCTGTGTCAGCATCCTTCCCTCCTGGGCTTCCTCCTTTCGTTAATTCTGCACAGAATTTGGGCTGAGAGAATGTAGCCCATTTCCGTTTGAGGTGGTACATAGCTGGTGGCTGTGGGGGTCTGCTTCCCGGGATTCGTATGGAAAAAGGGACCAAATAGTGGTCCGACCATGGGATGGGAATTGGGGTCATAGCTTCCGCATCCCCCCAGTTGACAAATATGGGGTCCAGCAGATGACCCTGTTGATGGGTGGGGCCTCTAACAATTTGGGTGAGTTGGAGGGCTTTCAGTGCCTGGCCAAAATTCTTACTGACGTGGTCTGAGGGGTTATCAAGATGAAGATTGAGATCTCGAGTACCAGAAACTTGTCAGTGCACAGTGCGGTTTCTATGATTCCTTCAACCAAACTCTCCTCGAACCGGCTATGGGGCCTGGGGGTCTGTAAATTAGTATGCCCTTTAGCGTGTAGTTATTATTCACTTTGACAGTGAAGCTCCCTGCTTCACTGTCCAGGATGGGAGAGCTATCTAGCTAGCATCGTAGATTTTCGCGGGCTATAATTGCGATTCCGCCTCCTCTGCCTGCGGGTCTATCCAGTCTATGTATTGTGTACCCTCCTGGAGTTGCCTCAAGGGCGTAGGGTGTAGACTCATTATCTAACCATGTCTCTGTTAGAAACACAAGATCCCATTGGTTCTCAGTAAGTAGATCATAAAGGTCTAGCCTGTGTTTTCTCAGTGAGCGTACGTTAAGCAGTCCGCATTGTATGGTATAGTTCATGTTGGTTGTATTCTTACCATGGTCGAATGAGAAGTGACAGTGTTCGCAACCCATATCGTTTTCCACGCATAGACTATGCTTGCAGGAATCGTCGATTTTGTGGCAGAAGTTCAGTAGATCCTGCTTGCTCCACCGTATGTGTCCATCTGGGGGAGCAGGGGTTGTGGCCCTGGACCGCGTACGACCGCGGACGGGCGCAGACGGGCTTGCCTTAGGCGCGCAGACGGCGCTCCCGCTGCGCTCGTCCGCTGCGCTTGCGTGGGAAGCACATTTAACACCTTCAGCGCTACCGCGTTTACCTGCCCTGCGCTGAGAAGGGAGTAAATGGCTTGTTTGTGACAAAGCCAGCTCGTCATGAGCGCAGGGCAGGTAACGCCCATGACGAGCTGGCTTTGTCATTAGCGTCGAAGTGGTTAAGGAGAGGGAGGGTGGGCGTGGCCTAACGGGGGGCGTGGCCTCGCGCTCGCGATGGCGGCCGTGAAGTCCGCTGCAAGGAACAGCGCTACAATCCGCTGTAAGTGCTTGCTTGCAGGAGTTTACAAATGCACAGTGGATTTCTCAGTGGGCACAAAGTTTAAACAAATGTAAAACAATCAGAATATGAGCAGTTTTAAAATCACGAGTTACACCACCTCCGGCTTCCGCCTCAGAGGTCTTCAATTTCAATTTAAAGTTACTAATTGTGGGGTGAGTTCTACTGAGAGGTCTGTCACTGCTGTATCTTGCGACCCACCTTTTTCAAGTTCTCTTGAACTGCCGGTCAGCCCCAAATCATGTGCAATAGTGTATTCCTTTGCCAACAGCCTCTTTGGGAAAGATCATTGTCTAGCCTTATCATTCGGAAAAGCCTAGTTTGAGAGATGTACACCTTGTGAAACAATTTCAGTTATATCAATAGAAAAATCCAATTGAGGAGAATTACACTGCAGGTATAAAAGGAATGCTAGCCAACAAAATGCATTCACTGCAAGGAATGAATTACTCACAGCTGCAAATAAATGACTTGACAGATACAACCAGATGGTTTATGTCAAAAAATCTAATATCAATCTGCAATTTGGTATTCTTTAAATCAAAATGTGTTTTTCATTCTTACAGAATATTGGTCACATAGGTCAATGATTGTTATTTAGTGTTTACATCTAGAAGCCACTTGCTTACGCCTATGCAGGCACCATTGTAGTCCATGTGATGTACTACTTGCATTGGATTTTCCTCTAGCTGTTCTGTCCCTTCTGACTGTTGCTATTTTTTAAGACTTCTCACCCTACGTCTATGCAGGGCTTCCAAATATCAAGAAGCAGTTGTCGAACACATTGCTGTATTTAAGTGCCCTTGTCAAATTGCATCGCGGGATGGATTATTTAGCACTATGGCTGGAGAGTCTATGCTGCCTCATTACAGTCTAACAAAGTGCAAATGGTTGCAATGGCAGTGGTATTTATGAACTCAAGTGCTGCTTTAAAAGAGGGCTATAGAAAACTATCAGTAATAGTTTCAGTGATGGTACTTACTGCAGAAGGTATAACCCTGGAGTAGACTTTGGTAGGTCTCAACTCCTACTACTTAGATTCATCTTTTCAGAATCCAGATCGTGAAAACTAAGTACTATGGGGCTACAATCTGACTCGCCCAGGAAGTGTGGACCTTCCCCCTCTCAGATTGGGAAGAGGATGTATCCTTATGGCTAGAGTGGCCGACGTTGAAGCTGGGGAACTGGGTTGGTCTCGCCAACGACCCTCAAAATCCTGTGATTCTGGGCAAATCACTTAATCTCCATGCGGCTAACAAAAATAAATGTGTCCTCATGTAACGAAACTGGTGCTATGTAAAGCGCTCTGATACCAGATATCTTCGGGTCTAGTTCGTGCTATATAAAACTCTATAAGAAAAAAAGAAAAAAAGATTAAAAACTCTTCACACCAGTCTACCTCATTGCATGTTCAATTACCTCAAGATTAAGGGCTTCACCATTTGTTAAGGATTTCTAACTGGGAACTATCTCCGGATACATTTTGTATCACAGTGCTAAACTGCAGCCCAGTACGGGATTTGGATTTCATCATGATCTATTTTCCCTTTGTGGTATATAAATAAATAATACCGGATCTATTTTTGAATAAATGAATGAATAACAGATAGCTCAATAAAATAAGAGTCAAGATTCGAGGTAGTAGGAGTTTCTGCAGGTTTATTACAGCATAAGGACAGGATCAGGACAACCTGCATAGGATGACCCAGCAGCTGCTGGGGCTTGGTCTGGGATGAGCGCGCTAACTTTTAATAACAATACATCAACTTATATACATAGCGCAAACACATAGCATTACATTGCAGTAGGCGTAGCAGTGGGTGGAGCAGAAGGCGTGACGCGTAGCAGTCGCGAAAGATAACAGTAAAAAGAGGTGTAACTGGGAGTATACTTAGGCATGTGATGCAAACGTAACAGAATATGTCATGAATGGGCGGAAACATAGGAGGGGGCTACCTAAGGAGCCGGGACCTCTAACCTGATGGTGCGCGAAAACTGGCAATGACGTATTACTAGGAGAAGCTGGGGGCTACGAACTCTGTGCTAGGAGCAGAGACTTGAGTCTGGAGGGTCGGAGCGACATGTACCTAAACCCTATCTGGTATCTAATGTTTAGGGAACATGTTGATATAAACTAGAAGTCATGAGGGGAAAAGCTAACTTGATTCTAAGACTGGACCATGCATTATTCTACATGAAATGCGTGATGAGGAATATTAAATGACCATTAATACAGTATTTCTCTAACGTGGAGCCGAATAGGCTAGACAATGACGGAAACTATTGATGCAGTTCAGTAGCTCAGGAATGCAGAGAAGGAGGACTGAACTGATAGCTGGAATCATAACATACTCTTGGCAGACTCAGAGGCAGAGCCAAGCTGCACCGGGCACTGCGAGGCAGGAAGTAAGTGAAGGGTCGAGGATACAGGTGGGGGCTGTATCGCTCCTCAGCGAGGCTTTCAGGAGACAGGAGCTGAATCTGTGGTCCGGGCCCTTTTGAGGCCTAGAAACGGGGATTTTATAATGGAATAACGTGCACACTAAGAAACGTGGCAACATTACTTTACATAGGCCTGATATTCGTAGTATTCACGAGGACTGGAAAATGTCATACCAGAGGTGGACACAACTATAATTGCGTCATTAATCGGACATGGGGAATAACATATGCATATTGGTCATGCACACATAACATATGATGGATGAGGCGTAGGGACACAGAACATGGCAAAATTTACTTTTCCACATTCCCTCCTTGTCACTACGTTTCCATCAGGAAACATCAATTTTCATGATACCGTCTATCATTTCATACAGTATCATTTGCTCGTCTCGAATTATCCTGGAACGGGATTTAAAACGGGGCTTGAGACTAGGAATACAAGAGGTAGCACACATGCTGCAAATCGCAGGGCCACATTGTATACAGAGGCAGCAGCTAAATATGATCGCTACTGCAATACCTAGAAAGGACAGGACTTTCCATCCCCATGCGGAAATTATATTCCAGAACCAACCTGACCATGTCCAGGTGCCTGGGTCTTGGTGTAACAGATGGGCAATTTTATGGAGTCTGGTTATAGCTGAATAAACAGACGGCGCGTTATTTGGAATGAAAATACAGCAACTAGATCCGATGACTCTACAGGCCCCGCCCCTATCGGCCAGTATGACGTCAAGGACGAGACGATTTTGCAAAACGACAAATCTCATAGCAGATTGTTCTTCGGTTAGGTTACCTAGAGCAGAGGCAGTCTCATTTACTACAGCTTCAAGGGTTCTTGTTAACCTACGAATCAGTTTACTATTCTGGACAGGTCCTACAAAGAAGAAGAAACCTTTATTGAAATCTGTATACTGTTCTAGAGTAGTTTCAGTATAATCGACAATTGGGGACTCCCTTCTATGTCTAATGTGTACTAGATGTGTGTTTCTGTGATAATCAGATGGGGCTAGGAAAACAGGTGGCAGTAGGAAGGCAATGTAACAGGTTCCCTCCCAATCGAGGGGCAGACGAACATATGCAGTTTGACCACAAATAAAATAAGAATGACGTGAAGCTTTGAAAACAGATTTCCTACTGTCACTATACTTGATAACAGTAGTACATTCACTATGACCTACATGTATGGAACCATAATTACGGACACATAATTCGCCTTTGACAGGTAGTACTGAAATAGCAGGTAAGTCTGGAGTAGTATCAGACTGAACATTCAGGACCATGAAATTCGACGAATAATTACCTAAATTATAAACTTCATTCTCTAGATCTAAACCTGTTCTGTGGGGGAAACCTTGCTTGTCTGGAAAACATGTACTGTTAAGAAAAGACATATCTGTTGAGGATGACGTTAACGTGGACCATGCTCCACACGAGCCATTGTGTGAGAATGGATAAGGAAACAGTGGCAGAACTCCCTTCGGTGTCTGAAAAGGGGGGAGTCGACCACACACCCAACAATTAGTGGCATTGCTGGTCTGGTGTGAATAATGTAACATACGGATAAATGTGTTGTTGCGCATAGCGAGGCGGTATGAATATTCGTGAGGAGGCAGATCACTAAACGTGTGCTCTACTGTAGCATTAGCAGACATATTTACATGAGGAACTGGAAAATACAGATAGAACGCATAGCTGATGCAGGAAATCATAATGCTGATGAATAATATGAAACTTAGAAAAACGATACATCTGATTGAACTTTGACTGACTCTCTCACTATGGGGGTCTATTTTATACATGTCAGAAACAGTCTAACCGTTTCACCTAGGGGAGGACTTATACAATCAAACTGACTGACTTATTTTACTAGACCTGAGCTTTAACTTATACTCCTGTTGCGGAGTTTTCTCTAACAAGGGAGGGGTTGTAATAATGTCTTGTGCGGGACAGTCCTTAAGAGCAATATTCTGGCAGTCCTTCAAATCCTGGGAAATGTTTTTAGAAACAGATTTCAGTCCTTTAAAAAGTTTAACATGAGACAGGTGGATCCATCCTTTTCTGCCTTCCAACTTGACGGCAGTACGGGTGGTCAAGAGGACCTGACGTGGCTCCTTCCAACGTGGTTCCAGCGGACTTGATCTGTCGAAATTCCGGACCATCACTAAGGAGCCTGGAACGATTTCATGCGGTGCCACCTCGGTATTGTCTGGAAATGCGGCAGCAACCTGTGAACGACATGAGTTGAGGGCAGACATCAAGGAAGCTAGGTAATCTGTCAGCATATTACATGAAACATCGGTAATACTTCGGGGTCTAGGAGTACCCCACATGTTAGGGGGGCGGCCGAATACGACCTCATACGGGGACAGACCTGATCTGGAATGTGCAACCATGCGCATATAAAACAAAGCGACTGGCAGAGCTACTAGCCAGTCTACACCTTTGTCTTTACAAACTTTTGCAATTCGGATTTTCAGAGTCTGATTATGTCTCTCTACCAGACCGGCTGCTTCAGGATGGCGTACACAATGGAACTTCCACTGGTACCCTAACAAAAGGGAAACGTGCTTCATTAGTTCAGATGAGAATGGCTGGCCGTTATCAGAATATACGACTCTAGGGAGTCCATATCTAGGGAAAAACTCACGAACCAACTGCTTGGCAGTGGTCGCGGCTGTGTAATCTGGGACTGGATATGCTTCTGTCCACCTGGACAAAGCGCATACAACTACAAGGACATACTTGAAACCTCGACATCGCTCCATCTGAATATAATCCATCTGGAGGACCTCGAAAGGGTGGTCAGGGGGCTGGAAACCACCTTGTTCCACCGGGACACTTTTACCTGGATTAAACTGACAACATATCATACAGGTACGGACTTTCTGCTTGGCTGCAGCTCGTAAATGCTTGTTGAACCAAATGTTCTGGATACTGTTTAACATAGCTTTTTCTCCTAAATGTGCTGGACTATGTGCGGTACTGATAATGACTTGAACCATAGAATCGGGGAGAAACCATGTGGCTCTACCCTTCGTTAACCATCCTTGATCTGTCTGGACCCCTCCTTGTTCAGACCATTTCTTGATTTCATCGGGAGTAGCATGTAACTGGATATCTATGACATCTTGTGTAGGGTCCTTAACTGTCATGCATGTAATCGGATCTGGAGTATGTGTCATGTTAACTGGAATGTCTGGAGTCTGTGCTGTAAGCTTGGCTGTGCGGTCTGCTAGATCATTACCTTGGGAAATAATGTCTGTAACTTTCGTATGTGCTTTGCACTTCATGATAGCAATAGATGTCGGTAAATGTATGGCATCTAACAGGGCTTGAATAAGGAGACCATGCTGAATCTTGGTTCCATGAGAAGTCATGAAACCTCTCTCCTGCCAGAGCACTCCGAAGTCGTGTACAACTCCGAATGCGTAACGTGAATCTGTGTAAACATTAACTTTCAGGTTCTTGGCATGTATACAGGCTTGTGTCAGAGCGACTAGCTCTGCTGCTTGAGCGGACAGGGTATCAATACGGTGTGTTTCAATAACTTCAGTGTCAGTAGTCACTGCATACGCGGCGACTAGTTCTCCTGTACTAGTTCTCATACATGAACCATCCACATAAAGTGTCAGGTCAGGATCTGGTAACGGAATGTCTGTCAGGTCTTGTCTTGGCTTTGTCGTAATGTTAACTACTTCCACACAGTCATGTGGGTCAGGATTTAAACTAACTGATGGTAACAGTGTAGCAGGATTCAGGACGTTGCAGCGTCTTATTTCTATGTGTGGCTGGAACAGTGTCAATTCATAACCTGTTAAACGTGCAATTGTCAAGTGCTGTGTTTGTGTTCGGTTTAAAAGAACTTCTACGGAGTGTGGAACTTGTACTGTCAGGGAATGCCCTAAAACTATGGAATCACTTTGTCTGATAGCTAGTGCTGTGGCTGCAACTGACTTGAGGCACGCAGGCAACGCCTGGGCGACTGGATCTAATGTGCTCGAAAAATAAGCACAGGGCTTGTATTGTCCTGCTTGATCTTGTGTGAGAACAGATAATGCTGTACCTTCGCGTTCAGTAACGAAAAGTGTAAAAGGCTTACTGTAGTTCGGTGTAGCTAGAACTGGAGCTTGACATAGGGCTTTCTTTAACTCGTTGAAACTAAGTGTATGGTCAGATGTCCAAGGGAGGACAGTCGATACGGCTGCCTCCTGTGTCGTTAACTGTATCAGTGGCTTGGCTAGAAATGCATACTGGGGAATCCATTGTCTACAATAAGAAGTAAGGCCAATAAAAGCACGTACCTCCTTCTGGGTTCTGGGCTGGGGAAGACTCGCTATTAACTGGATACGGTCTGGTGTCAACTGCCTACCCCTCTTGGACAGCAAGTGTCCTAAGTATACCACTTGCTGAACACAGAATTGAAGCTTCGAAGGTGACACTTTGTGCCCCATCTCGGCTAGAAAATACAAAACTGTAAGTGATGCTCGCTCGCAGGCACGTTCAGAACGGGCTGTGATCAGTAGATCATCGACATACTGGAGCAGGGCAGTGTCAGTTGGCATGTGAATGTTGTCTAGTTGTCTCTTGAGGGCTTGACTGTAAATACTAGGACTTTCTGTGAAACCTTGAGGAGCGCGTGTAAACATATAGCTCCTTCCATTTAAACAAAATCCGAAAAGAAACTGGCTGTCTGGATGAATTGGAACACTAAAAAATGCATTCTTGAGGTCTATGACAGTGAAGAACATGGCTTCGGAATCAATGGCTGTTAACAGGGAAGAAATATCTGGGACAACTGGGTACTGAGGAATAATACATTTGTTAAGCTCTCGTAAATCAATCACTAATCGATATACTGGGGGTGCCTTCGGATCAGTACGTTTCATGACTGGAATGATCGGAGAATTGCATACATTGGAGTCAGTTTCTACGACTACTCCTTGAGCCATGAGCTCGTCAATAATTTTGGATAAGGCTGCTACAGCCTCGGGTGGCAATCTGTACTGTCTGATTCGGGGTAACACTACACCTGGTTTGAGAGTCACACGATGGGGTGTGATTTGCATATAACCTACATCAGTTGGACCTTGCGCCCATAAGTGCTGTGGAACATTAGACAATCTTGAATCAAAATCTCGTAATACATAGTGACCCTTAAAGTCACGTAGGAACAGACGTATTCCCTCTGGGGAACAGCAAATAACTGCACCTAATTCTTTCAATGTCTTAATGCCTAATAGATTTTCTGGACATGACTTAGTAAGTAACAGATCAGTAGTACGGGACAATGGACCTACTTCTAGAGTGACTGGCTTAGATATCTCATTAACTATTGGCTTTCCTGAAAATCCAAGGGAAACATTTCTTGAGCCTGAGAGCGGAGCCCCTGGAACTTCGGCGTGACTAATTGTGGTCCTACTTGCCCCTGTATCGATCAAAAACTTTCTGTCTTTCCCTAATACTTGACTGTGAACATAGGGACCTTCTTGATCTACGGGTATCTCGATGAGAGGCAAGCCTACCTCCCTCTCTAGGCTGTTTCATGAATATGGCTGGTACTCTGGATACTCTGTCTGAGCATACTGGTACATCTGCGATGTAACGTGCTGTGTTGCAGCAATAGGCTGCGGTACTGTAACTGTCTGTTGTGCATTCTGTGGCTGAGGAATCTGTGAAACTTGTTCTTGTCTAGGCGGACGTGGTCTTTCTTTAGTCTTACCAGTAGCTATATTATGTTTCAGAACTGCACACTCGTTTATAAAATGACCTGGCTGTTTACAATAATTGCAGTTCCCTTTAACGGGAGCTGCAGGATGACTGGCTTGATTCGGACCCCTCTTCTGACTGTCTTGAGGAACAGTTTGTGCAACTAGCACTTTCATTTTCGTGTCTTTCATACGTTTTCTCTCGTGTTCTTGCTCTTCCCTGATTCTATTCTGGTGATACTGGAGCATCTGGAGCATCTGGGACGGAGTATTTGCTTGCCAGGTGCTTTCGACTTTCAAAACTCGGTTTTTAATTTGTGGACTTGAATTCTCGACTAATTTGGTAACGAAAAGGTGAGGGTATGACTCACTACTTGTCTTGAGACCACTGTTAATACTAAAACATTTTTCAAATCTAGAATAAAAATCACTAATATCTTCATCTTGTTTCTGTTTACAGGCTGAGATTGCATCCCAGTCTTCCTTCCTAGTTGTCAATAATCTGGGTAAAACTTGAATCAGTAATTCTGGTAATTCTTTACATTTATCTCCAAGACCGGTACCTGGTACTCGTGCCTTGTCTTCAGCTTCTAGAGCTGCCCAATCGATCTTTTTCTCTCCCACCTCCCATTCTTTTTCCTTTAACTTTTCATACACCCCTGCGGGTAACAGGACCTTTAACATTTTAATGATGTCTGGGTAAGTGTATTCTCCCATACGGAGCATGTCTTTTAATTCTCTATGGAACCCTGCTGGATCTTTGTCATGACAGGGAATTAATTTCTTCATTTCAAGAAGTTCCATCTTTGAAATTGGAGTGTATACAAACACTCGTTGCATTACGCCACCCGCCCCTTGGACTGGGTGGACCTCTCGTAACGGATTCTGTCTGTCTACGTAGAATGATTTACTTTCTGGGGGTGAGACATGAACAAAATGCGGGTTCAGAAACGTTCTGTATTTGTGACGCTGTTCTAGAATGACACTAATTAAATCGGTACCTAGACCTCTCCATCTATACTGGAGTAACTCGTTCAGGATATCGTGTAACGGGCCTGGGTCAGAATGTTGACCCTCATACAGAGTAATGAGGTGCTGGATCATATACATACCCACCAGTCGTTGCTCGGCTGGGGGCAGTTTCAGAAACATTTGTGCCACTATTTCGTCTGGAAAAGTGGTAGAATCAGTAATCCATCGGACTGCTGATCGGGCTAGTTCTTGTTCATGCATGGTACTTAATTCACTGTAACCGACTCGTGATTTCAGAATGTGATCGGTAGCTTGAAATACTTGTTCTAGAGAACCTTGTTCTGGTGCTGGATGATGAAAAACAGACTTGTGTTCTAGACGTAAATGACGATCTGGAAATCTAGATTTTCCTACATACGCTATTCTGGCGGAATTCTCGTCTTCCTCTTCAGGATCAGAGATACTTTCTTTCTCGCTTACTTGTGCTGCTTTACGCTGGTCGTGTAACCTTATTATTTCTTTACGAATTTTCTTGTACATACTCTCCATAGCACCGACGGTCTTGTGCTTACCCTCGGCTATATTATCACTCCACCTTGTCAGGATTTTCATCTCGGCGGAATCTTTAGACGGGTAATCTTGTTCTCTTATTAGGCAATTGATCAGGAACTTTAATATCATGAGCTGAATCTCGGCTTTCCTTTGAGACATAATCTCGCCAATACTTTCTGGATCATCCCCTGTACGGATGAAACGATATATTCTGTCTAGATCTTCTTTCATATTCGGTAAGGTGACTAGATACTCGGTCACTTTTCTTACGCGGAATGAATATAAAACCATATTATCCTCGCCTGGGACTGGATCATAGCAACATTCGGCAAGGGATTTTCTTATTTCTGCAACAGACTGATATCTAGGCGTACGCTGTAATGCTTGTGCATGTAATTCGGCTAACGTTAAACGCTTGTGTGGCGGCGGGGTTTGAGGAGGACCTCCTCCTGCGGCCCCTAGACTAGAATCGTCGACTGACATTCTTCGTCCTGGCAGAGTCGGTAGTTGTAACGTGGGCTGGACTTGTATGGCGGACTGACCCGGGGGGGCTGTTAAGGGCACCCCGGTGTCTGGAGGAGCATGAATTACCTGGTTTACAGGGACTGGCGGAGCGCGAACAGGATTTGCATATTCTGGGACTGTGTCGTCCAAGTAGGACGAAATAAAAATATCAGCTGCGGTCGGTTTGTGACGTAGCTTGGTCGGAACTAATGTTGGCGGGAAATTGCTAGATGCCTCTGGGGTCGCTTTCGGCACACCTTCGGCAAGAAGAGGATACATACCCTTAATGAAGGCATGCCTCTGTCTGTCTGACTGTTCGGCTTTGACTTGTTCACCTATCTCGATTAATTCTCTTTCTTGGGCTCGTTCTTGGGATTCTCTACTTAACTCCGACTTTCTGACTTCCTTTTCGGTTCTTCTATGCGCTTCTTTACGCCATAACTCGATGGCATCTTTCTGTGACTGTCTGGCTTTCTTTTTCCATAATGCTTCTTCCACTCGCATGATACATTCGGCATCCCATGTACCCGATACGGGCCATCTATACTTTTCTTCTAACTGTTTGGTATACTCTACCCATAAATCTAGATACAATATGGCGCTTATGCCATGTTTCTGATACATAAAGTGACCTGGACTGTCCCTCGGCGGGACAGGAACTGCTTCCTCTAACAGACCCTTTCTAGTTTTTAACTGACGTAACTTGGAAAAGAGTGGCATGACTGAACTGTAATCTGGACACAATACAATACACAATGAAAACACGAAATCACGTCACACTCATACCACAACATTAAAATACATGAAGAACATTATAAATAACAGTTCGAACAGAATATTACCTGAAATACTGAAAACAGAAACAGAACAGAATTCCTCGAGAACGGAACAGACTAGAGTTACTGGATGCACTGCTGTAACAGTACGGAACATACCGGTCCCATAAAGGGACGCATCAAGACCCGTATCCACCTAGGTGAATACTTCGTTTGTGAGTCTGGGCACCACCAACCCACGGACCAGGAGTCAATTTAGATTGGTCCTGTCTAGATACTACCCCAGCAATGGTACTCACCGGGCAGCACGGAACGGAAGGCCTCGGACTGGACTGGACGACGGACGACGAACTTCGGACTTCGGACTTCAGTTACGGGTGGGCCTCCGGATACCTCGGACCTTGGACTCTCGGCTTGGGCTCTGGTCGGGACTCGCCGCGTTCCTCCACCGTCTCGTTCGGATGCTGGACCGCCTCCTCCGTCTCCTCCGTGGGCCTGAGGGATACTTGGAGCAGAAATATCTGCCAGTGCACGGTATGGTTCCGTCACGACTGCAGAGGGTCAGGGGGTCGGCGTGGCTTCACCGACGCGTGGGGAAAGGGCAAGTCCCTATTCGGGCGCCATTATGTGGTATATAAATAAATAATACCGGATCTATTTTTGAATAAATGAATGAATAACAGATAGCTCAATAAAATAAGAGTCAAGATTCGAGGTAGTAGGAGTTTCTGCAGGTTTATTACAGCATAAGGACAGGATCAGGACAACCTGCATAGGATGACCCAGCAGCTGCTGGGGCTTGGTCTGGGATGAGCGCGCTAACTTTTAATAACAATACATCAACTTATATACATAGCGCAAACACATAGCATTACATTGCAGTAGGCGTAGCAGTGGGTGGAGCAGAAGGCGTGACGCGTAGCAGTCGCGAAAGATAACAGTAAAAAGAGGTATAACTGGGAGTATACTTAGGCATGTGATGCAAACGTAACAGAATATGTCATGAATGGGCGGAAACATAGGAGGGGGCTACCTAAGGAGCCGGGACCTCTAACCTGATGGTGCGCGAAAACTGGCAATGACGTATTACTAGGAGAAGCTGGGGGCTACGAACTCTGTGCTAGGAGCAGAGACTTGAGTCTGGAGGGTCGGAGCGACATGTACCTAAACCCTATCTGGTATCTAATGTTTAGGGAACATGTTGATATAAACTAGAAGTCATGAGGGGAAAAGCTAACTTGATTCTAAGACTGGACCATGCATTATTCTACATGAAATGCGTGATGAGGAATATTAAATGACCATTAATACAGTATTTCTCTAACGTGGAGCCGAATAGGCTAGACAATGACGGAAACTATTGATGCAGTTCAGTAGCTCAGGAATGCAGAGAAGGAGGACTGAACTGATAGCTGGAATCATAACATACTCTTGGCAGACTCAGAGGCAGAGCCAAGCTGCACCGGGCACTGCGAGGCAGGAAGTAAGTGAAGGGTCGAGGATACAGGTGGGGGCTGTATCGCTCCTCAGCGAGGCTTTCAGGAGACAGGAGCTGAATCTGTGGTCCGGGCCCTTTTGAGGCCTAGAAACGGGGATTTTATAATGGAATAACGTGCACACTAAGAAACGTGGCAACATTACTTTACATAGGCCTGATATTCGTAGTATTCACGAGGACTGGAAAATGTCATACCAGAGGTGGACACAACTATAATTGCGTCATTAATCGGACATGGGGAATAACATATGCATATTGGTCATGCACACATAACATATGATGGATGAGGCGTAGGGACACAGAACATGGCAAAATTTACTTTTCCACACCTTGATGTTGCATTTTAGATAGTACATGCTGTTGTGTCACAGGCCCTTTTCCAAAGGTCAGTGTTACTATGCTCAGTATACTGTCCAACAACTGGGCTGCTCCTTCTCCATTAGCTGACATTTAGGTGATTATTAGAAGGATCTGTTTGAATGGGTGTTCTGTGTCAAAGACACCACAGATGGTTCCCATTGAGTGCTCCGTAATTTGACAAAATTACTTTCTTCTGCCACCTTGGTTTGGAGCTACCAATGGTTCTCTCTGAGGTGAAGCAATTCCCAAAAAAGAGTGGCACTAAATAGTTTATTTTTTATCAACTATAGAGAGTCCCTAATCTAGTGTCTAGGTTACTGGTAGGAATTATGTTACTTACCCTGTAAGCATCTGTTAGTGGCATGTAGTGCTGTAGACTCGCATTCTGTGCATACTTCTGCCATCTAGCGGTGGGTTTGGAGCTGTGCCACTTGTTTTTCTTCAAAGAAGTCTTTTGAGTCACGATGAAGAGTTACTCATCCTGTTGGTGATACTGCGCATGGGCATCAACTCCTTTGTTAGATTGTTTACTCGCAGGCAGGTGAGAAAGGAATGCAAGTAAAGTATCAGTATAAAGATGTCAATGCTAAAAGAATTTTGTAAAGTGTAACTGCAACAGCCACAAGCTCACAGGGATGAGGGAGGGAGCATGTGAATCTGCAACCCTTCAAGCCACGAACAGATGCTTACAGGGTAAGTAACAATCTGTTCTATGGCATGTGTGGCTGCAAATATGCATTCTCTGCATAGACTGTAAAGCAGTCTCTCCTAAGAAGCAGTGGCTAGAGTGTGGGAGTTGCAGTAGTTTGTAAAAGTGTACATAACATTGCCTGACCTACATTGGCTTGTTGTGTGCTAACACATCTACAAAGCAGTGTTCAGTAAATATATGTGGTGTATCCCATGTAGCTGCTTTACAAATGTCAGCTATGGGGATATTTCCTACAAATGCAATTGTTGCTCCCTTCTTTCAAGTAGGTAGTGTGCTCTGGGAGTAACAGGTAAAGGTCTTTTACCATCTTTAATGTAGCAAGTTTTGTGATGTATTCCTATAGGTTCTGTATCGATCCCCCTATTCCTGACCCTATTCTGGTTAACAAGTTAACTAGCAGCCATCCCATGAGGCAGAAAACCCCCATGATGCAGGAACCGTTATCTGATAAAGCCACACTACGGCACAGGAACGTGTTATCTGATTAGGTCATAACGCTTGCCATCTAATTAGACAAGCGATATTCCTCCAGCCCCTGATAAGGCATACGGAGTTCTCAAAACAAATCAAACCTATGACAGACCTGGGAAAAACCCTGCGGCCATTGTTTTGATTTCACCGAGAACTTCAGCAAAAGAATGTGCTAACGACCAGGTCGTATGACATCCTTATTGACGTATCTATGTCCATCCTTACGTCAATCTCGGCACCTTAAAGGTATAAATATTACCGATATTGCCCTATGCAAACACACGCGGTGGTGACGAGATCGGAGCAGCCAGACTTGCCGAAGCCCAGAGCAGAGCAGACCCCGCTGGCGCAGCCCCGCCTTCCTGACGCGCTGAGAACGAGACGCTGCTTTCTCCTGCCGAGAAATCCAGCTCCGGCGCTTCCGGGTAGCCCTCGCAGGCAGCCTGGAATATCGAGACCAGAGACGAGAGATACCATCCCTCATTCATCCTAGATTCCAGGTACAGAACTGAATAACCCCTTGCAGAGAACTCTTTAGTCAGTCACTTGGCAAAACAAACTTAACTTAAACTGTAACTTTCTATTCCCACCCACGTATTAGGCTTAGGTCAGGTACACGGGGTAGGCGTAGTTAGAAACACCAGTTGAGTACGATTAGTCAAATGTAAATGTGTATGTATTCATTTTATTCATTTTAAACCTTCATATGGCTTAGAAACCATATCAATGTTTTTACAGTATTATTTTATACTTCTGTTTTTATTGTATGCACTTTACTTAACCATAAGTATTGCAATAATATCGATCCATTTCTCTTGTATGAGAAAAGAGACTGATCAATAAATAACATCTTTTATTGAACACGCCCGTCTCTTCCTTTTCTCTACAATCTGGTGAGACTAAGAATGCACGTACTGACTGAGTAAAATAAGTCGTCTTTTGTTTTCACACGACTCTAGAGATACACTCTTGATTAGGGGAGAGCAAAGTTGTCATGTTCTATGGTTGTCAGAAACTAAATCCCTTCTTGTCTATCCAGGGAGGTTCAACTCCTCCTTGCCTATTCGAGAAAGTTTCTAGTGAACTCTGAGCTAGCTGGCAAACCCAAAACTTTAAGTCTAATATCGACAGTAGTAGACCTAGTTAACGTCTGGTCTAGGCCTATACTATTGAAGGTATTATTCCAATGCGCAGAGCCTATTGGGACAATAGGAACTACACTACATGGCGCCCAACGTGTTTGGAAGGGCGATAAAACTAACGTAAGACATTTAGAGTAACTCAGTCGTGCTTTTTCACTCAGACCCCTTTTTTCCCATAATACTCCAAAGTCGTCTGGAGTGGGTAAAAGGTAATATCCGCCAGACCTCGCAGGAGGAAACTCCTATGTATGGTCCTTGGTTTAGTCAACGTTGAAGGATACACTGTTCCAAAATATTGTGCATCTAATCTTTGTTTCCATAAGCACCTGATCTGCAAACAAACTAAATAACCTTCCTGTCGGTAAAATGGTAGACAGTGATGAAGAAAGAGAGACAGTTAGGATAGCAACTGAACTCGCAGCAGCTGATAATGCACTGCAAGACACAGACCCGGATATAATACTCATCCCGGTCATCAAGAGGAAATCTATAACTTTAAAACTTATAGAAAATGGACTGACACCTAGAGGTGGCACAGTCATATTCGTGATTGAGGCACACGAATATCGGCAGACAGAGGTATATTATTCATGGATACATTTTCCAGCAGCAAATGCTGTAACAAAGTACTTCCACTATTACAAAACAGAGGACCCTCCTAATGAGTACACTCCTTTCGAGGAGGTGGAAGTACCACTTAAATTTCAAGAGCATCTGCTCTTATTTAATGGCGCCCTAAAACATAATAATCACATCACCAGGCTCGGTCCATTAGGTAGACCAGGAGCAACGTGGCCGGTTCTAGCCGGATACACACCACATCCAGACATCGATGGGATGTCTGCAGCAAACCTTTTAACACAGCTAAAACAATTAATAAAATTACATAGACAATTAGTCCAATATGTGATGCGGACTTCAACAATTCAACCAGCAATTAAAATTCCACAGCTGACCCCTCATCAGGGGAACACAAATAAAATTACACCACAGAACATACAATCCTGCCTAGGTAAGGTACCAGCTAAACGGGAACAAATACCATTCTGGTTAGCACAAAAAATCACCCAAATAGAGGCGGTGTTTCCAGACACCACCCAGTTAGAAAAACACAGGATTCTGACTATCTGTCTTCCAATGGGAATCGCACCACACGTGGAGGACTGTGACACTTGGGGTACAGTCTTTGCTTCCATCTACACAAAAACGCACGGTGTTCCATCCATTTCGGTAATACCAGATGTGCTAAAACAAATTCAAGACGAATACGGTCCAGAACCCGCTTTAACTCTTGGTATGAAATTACTAAAAGACTTCAAGCAGGTCTCGGCTATATTATTAGCCAACATAAAGGGAGAAGCAGCAAATGTGGCGATCCGCCAGAGGTTAAAGGAGACAGATAAAGCAGACCAACCAGCTGAAATTGCCAGAATTATAGAAAAATCCTATGAGGAACTAGGTATAGTTTAGGTGGAATACCAGTAAAACCACAACTGATTGAAAGTCCTGAAAAAATATTTTTTAATAATAATTCAACATCACAAAAAAAGAGCTGGGATGGAAACAAACAATCCAATCCTAAAGAAAAGAAATTCCAGTCCAGAGGAAGGTCTCCTAGGCGGAGAGAAAAATCTCCGAACCAAAGACACAGGTCACCCCAAAGTGACCCCTCTGGGAAAAGATATAACCTTAGAAATAGGGATAATATAAAGAAGCCTGATAGATATCAAGACATTGATACACGTCCCTCTCAATCTTTTCAGACTTCCTCGCAGAAATCGGAAAGAAGAGGACGATCAGAACAAAGAGAAGAGCACGCCAAGTCAAAAGACAAGGAACCTGCTCATCTAAGAAAGAAATTACAATTTCCAAAAAAGAAGGTAGCCAGTATCAAGGTAGTTAACAATGCCGAGAATACTGAGAACACAACTGAAAAACGGAGAATGGGCTCAGACAATGCTAGACAGCGCAGCAGAAGTGAGCATAGCTCGCAAAGTCCTTATGAATCTTCTGGAGACAGTGGACACGAATGAATATCTTCAAGTGGAAACTGCAGACACCAGAGTTAGCAAACCTCACAAAATATATGAAATAACTTTACGTATAGAGGGGATAAGACTAGAAAAATAAGGGGACTATTTTGGGATAATCTCTCCAAGGGCTATGACATCCTTCTAGCTGAAAAAGACTGGCCACCAGAGTTTGTCAGGGAGTGCCCTCATGGCGAAGAAATAATTATGCCTGCCTTCTCAAATCATATCCCAATTCATAAAAAATACACACTTGCCAGAAAGTGGGCAGTAGCTCAAGCTCCTGCTTTATATAAAAATCATGTAGGATGGGATGAGGACTCTCCTCCTCACAAAATCCAGTTAAAATCACAACCTACTGCACTAATGAATAACATAGTGCGCAAAAAATACAAAACAACATTAGACATCTCTAATGGATTCTTTTGTCAAAACATAGCACCAGTGAGCAGATATTGGTCTGCATTCTCAATAAATGGCACTCAAAAACAATTCTGTCGGTTAGCCCAGGGGTACAAGAATAGCCCAGGGGTATTCTCAGCGAGAGTAACAGAATTACTACAAACATATGATGACGAAGCATTATCTTATGTCGACGACATATACTTAACAGATGATAACTTGGATACTCACTTGAAGAGAGTGAACACCATAATACTTGGGTTCGCAGCAGAGGGTTACAAATTCAACTTTAAAAAATCCAGAATTGCCCATCTAACAGTCCTGTTCTTAGGATACGAATTATCAAGTGAAGGCAAAAGCCTGGCTGACAATTTCCTAGAGAAATGTGCCGTACTCCAAGCACCTAGAACACTAAAAAACCTACAGTCAATTCTAGGCTTCCTAAATTTCGGAAGAACATACATTGCAAATTACGCAGAAAGGGTCAAACCCCTTTATGATGTAATAAAACCAGATTTTAAAAGAACCAATTGGACTCAAATACACACAGAAATTTTGAAATCCTTACAAACAGACATGTTAATTAAAACAAAATTAGAAACACGTGATAACACACGCAATCTTGTGATTCGAGTCATCCCAGGAAGATGCGGATTCACATACCTGACCTCTAATGAGGGAGAAAAGGTACCAATTGCATTCAAATCACACTTGTACACTAAGGCTGAAATGAAATTTAGCCCAACGGAAAAAATTCTTACTGCAACACAGACAGCTATAGCAAAAGAACGAGCCCTGGCACAAGGTAAACGAATAATAATCGTGACACCAATACCAGCCCTAGAGGCTGTAACAAAAGCAAGCATTCCAAATGCTAAAGCGCTCCATCCGAGATGGATACAATGGGCTAACTCTCTTGCTGCAACAGACGTGGCATACGAATTTGATCCTAACTTAAAAACACAAGAATTTCTCCAATATGAATTTGAATGTCCTCCGCCGACCGAAATTCTGCCTCTAGAACATTACGGCTGTATAATATATACAGACGGATCAGCACAACCCGCAGTAGGGGGTAAACAAGCTTACAGTGCTGCGTGCGCGATTGTTAAAGGTCGCTGGCACGAAGGAAAATTCAAACCGGCTATCACTAAGACACAATCTCTAGGAGATTGTACAGCTCAGCGAGCTGAACTACTAGCGTTTAAGATGGCGCTTGAAAATACCGATCGAGAATTCCCCACACTCAGTGTGCGATTCGTATTACTGCGTTCAGTCTTACAATGAATACTTGCGATCTGGCTTCAGAATGGCTTTAAGGATGCAAAAGGAGGCACAATCAAGCATAAGATGCTCTGGGAACAAGTAGTTCTATTACAAAAAGAACTACCAAAGACTCACGTG
Organism: Lissotriton helveticus; assembly: GCF_964261635.1. NCBI lineage: Eukaryota > Metazoa > Chordata > Amphibia > Caudata > Salamandridae > Lissotriton > Lissotriton helveticus. The sequence continues at coordinate 1,973,992,440 of NC_136059.1, forward strand.
ATACATACGCTGAGTCATCAACGTGATGGCGTTCACGTTGCAGGGAATTCATTGGCTGATGAGGCCGCGAAGGCAGCTGTGCAAACGGCTTCCGTAGCTGCCATCACACAATCAAAAACAAAAATAGACAGCGAAATATTACAGGCTGTCAGCGCTACAGAAAAGGATTCGATAGAAACACTCCCGAAAGGCTTTCCAGTAAAATACTCATACATAACTGATGCAAACAATGTTCCTTTTGCTCGAATCCCTGGAGTGGGGGATAGGGCAATTCCAAACATGAAACATAGGTTAGGACTGATAATAGCGGCACACGAAGGGCTTGCTTCTATACATGCTGGCGTCTCAGCCACAGTATCATTATTAAAACAGAGATACTGGTGGCCACAAATGAGAAGACAAACAAGGAACTATGTTTTAGAATGTGAAATATGTCAAAGAATGAAAGTATCAACGGTGAGACGTCCAGCGCAGACGCCCCTTCTAATCTCGGATAAACCATTAGCCTGTGTTTACCTAGACCACTGTGGTCCCTTACAAAGGGATGGTAACTATAAATACATCTTGGTTGCAGTGGACTCATGCACGAGATTCATATGGATGTGGCCCCAGCGAACGGCTGCCGCCAGAACTGTTATAAAAGATTTGCGAGTCTTTATCGGCACATACGCAATTGGCATGCTGCATTCGGACCATGGTCCTGCTTTTAGCTCTAGGGCTTATAAGGAGGCCATGGTCAGCATGGGCGTTACATTGCGGTACTCTTGTCCATTTCACCCTGAGGGGAACGGAATTGTTGAAAGAAAAAACCGTGACATAAAGCAATCTATAACGGCAAAGATATTAGGTTCGGGAGCTGGGTGGGTCAAACATCTAATAAGTGTCCAACGTAGTCTAAATAACCTGCCAAGAAATTCTCTGAAGGGATTCAGTCCGTACGAATTATTATTTGGAACTAGGATGTTAGTCTAAGACCTCGACAGTCAGACTTCAGTGGTGAAGGAAAAAAGCTTTGATATCAAAGATCGTTTGGCTGTTTTGCAGGACTTAAACGAAACAAGAAAAGACCTGAGCAGCATAAAGTTGAAACAGCAGCCAACAACCACTGAAGAACCACCACCTGTCCCAGCAAGACCTGTCTGGATTCCAAAAGTCGGGGATCTAGTCAGAGAAAAGATCGCGGTAAAGAAGGAATTTGGGCCTTCTTACAGAAAAGCAGTTCCTGTCTTGTCTATCAACGGGACAAGATCAGTTGTACTACCGCCGCTTGCTGGTAAAAAGGAGAACCGAGTTGTATCCATCGACCTGGTAAAACCACAATCATGTGGCCGATAACAAATAGTAGGCCAAGTGGACTCCCGAAAAGTAGTAGAACACCAAGATTTGCTACTAACACAGAGGTTCAATCTAAGAGGCTAATCACATTCGAAACGCCTACAGAACTACAACAAGGACTATGCAACAATGCAATGGAACTTAGACCTCTGAAAACCCAAATAAAAACATTTAGCAGAGACACACCAATCTATAATGAAGTAACAAACGACTATGCAAGAAACAGTAATCCTGAAGCAATTGGAACAATTGACAGAACTGCATCCGGCTACTTCATAAACTTCGATGATTCCTCGGAAGGCTTCACTGAACCAAAAACACAGCCATCAACAAAAACCTTTAAAGATAAAGTTAAAGTACTTTTGAAACAACTGAAAGAAACATATCTAATTTCTCCATGGATTGAATTTTGGGTGGGTTTTGGTGCATTTATCCTCATACTTTGGCTCATCATGGTACTAACTTTGGGACGCTTCATTGAGGGAAAATATGCTAAAATGGACACAGCAAGTCAGAAAATCAACTTGATCCTCAAACCACACACATCTTCACACGTCAAGAAAAGAGAACTTTCTTCAGTCAACTTCACAGCCAATCCTATACCGGGTGGGGTAGCATGGGACAAAACTGACTACGAAATTTATGGGTCGGTTGAAATCCTGAAATATCCACACCAAATTAAGATCTCGTTGAGTGACTTTGTAAAACCAAGCTCATTTGCTGATGATTGGGACTTTGAAAGTATAAATAATATGATGTCTGACTTAGTGATGTCTGCTAAATTTACCAAACATGATTATTTGCAGGGTTCGACAAATTATGATAGTATGTACTGTTATAACCACTATGGTAACCATTTTCTACATAGATCTGCACAACCTAGAAATGTTTTAAATTATAATCAATGGGAACATTGGGCAACCCCTCCAAAAGGAAGCTCAAGAACCGTTTATGACAAATATTCATACTTTTCAGGTTTTAACACAAGTAATGCCGAAACATTTTATTTCAAATTGTCAAATAAGACAGGGACAAAGACCATGATAACAAACACGAAATTGATATATTCAGACTCATTCTTTGAATAAATGAATACTTTTGGTTTTGATTATTGGGACAAAAATGTTGAAGTAAAAAGTGTTTGGGGTACAAAAGAATGGCAAGTACAGGGTATAGAATCTTTGTTTAGAGCCTGCATGATCCCAGAACAAATTATATTTTTAAATGACACTGTTCAACAAACTACCTGTCTTGGCTTAGCCAAAATCAAAGACTTAAATAAACCGTCTATTTCAAAACCAACAATGAACAGCAATAGCTCCACAGATGAAGAGATAGACGTAAATTATGTATTAAACCAAAACAGAACACATCCTGATTGGAAACAGTGGTTGATCTGGCCCACAGATACTAATAACTGTCAAAACAGATTCCTGAATAAAACACAGGGGTTCAAAATGACCAGGCCAGACCCTAGATATTCCCAAAGACAACACCCAGGAATAATAACCGCCTACAGTGTGGGCAAATTATGCCTTCAGTGGCTACAGACTTCCACACTGGCAGAAATTAAGCAACACCTAACTTTACTTACTGATGGTGCTGACTTGCGTGATTTCATTATGGGACCGCGCAAACAGCGTCAGAAACGTTTCATAGTAGCCTCTGTATATGCAGCATACAACGAGGCCTGGAAGGTGACTCAAATTGAGACAGCAGAAAGAATACGGGAAATTGACCGTATTAATTTGGAAAAATCACTTTCTGTAGTGGACAATGGGTTAATGACTCTGTCCTCCAGAATTTTTTCTCTGGACAGCATTGTGTCTTCAGCAATCGACATAATATCGCAAGACTTGCTGTTGTTACAACACGGTCAGTCTCAATTGCGTTCTATTGTACAGCTTGGCTGGACGTTACAAAATCTGCGTTCAGGCTATGTGCCTTGGCGTTTAATCAACACAACGTCACTATTCAATATCTTTAACCTTACTGATAAACAAATCAGTATGGCACAAAAGGGTGCTGATTATACAATTCTGAGCATTGAGAAACTCGAGAGATTACCAGTGACAATGTCAGAACGACCTGTCAGTGAATGGATAATACATGGGATAATTAATATTCCAATATCAACCTTCAGGTTTCAATACTGCCAAAAATATATACAGGCTGGCATGTACGAAAAATTGGGAAAGGGGTACATTAAAACAACATGGAACTTGCCCTATTCACATGCATGTGTCAGTAATAAAGGGCAGAAAGTGTTTCTTAGTGGCAATAATTGTGCAATGTCACTGAGCGGTACACTTCTGTGTAATGGAATTAGTTTGCATGGAGCCTGTGAAGGGAACTCAAATAACCTTTCATGTCACCAGCTAGGCGCACCTGCAACAGAGATAGAACCATTCTTTCAAAGACTCTATAATGGGAGTTACATTCTAATTGTAGATCGCAGATGCTGTAGTCTTATGCCCGGGACTCCTTATCTCGTAACTACGACTGCGAAGGTCAAGTGCTGTGGACGCTTATTGTTCCCCAGCTCCCTTCCAGACAGGGAGGCAAGGGCATGGCCCAACTTGAAAATTACTTCTATTCGAATAGATACTTTAAGCAGAATGAAAACAGTGCTTCTTCAGACGCCGACCAGACTCACGTCATCAAAAGAAACGTATGATCTCCTAGTCGCAAGGACGACTGCAGAGATTCACTCCTTATTATCAACTAATTCCCCCATACATTTCGCAGAAATCCTGAATGAAATCTTAAATATTTCTGATACCAGTGGAGTCTCAAAAGTATTTAAGACAGTATTTTCGATGGCATTAACACCATTCAAAGCCATACTGGGTATTTTTCCAGATTTCGTCCATTCGATTTTTGGCGGACTTCCCCTCATTTTAGGACTAATTGCAGGAATCCTATTCCTAGTCCTTATATTTCGTTATGGCAAACCATGTCACAGACAAAACACCTGCGACAAGGGAAGAAACAATCCTAGCCATTGGATACCGGGACCGGATATCAAAAATCCTGGGACTATCCCGGCTTAGAGACCTGAACATGACTTGGTTTCTTTCATTTCGACCAATGTGGCATCGATGTGTTTTACCTGTATTAAGGTGCTTGCTATGCGGAGAAGAATGCGTGTTAGACACCTGTCTGACTCTACAATCAGATGCGCCAATGGATGCAGAAACATTGTTGAGTCCAATAAAGGCTCATGCTTTGTGCTGCCCTCAACGGCTACCAATCCTGATGACGGCATTCGTGGAAGCTTCACCACTACGATTAAGGGGTAGTGAAGTTCAAGATGAAAGCAGCATTGATCAGGTACGACCTTCTGTCAGCAATACTAATCAAAACGTCAATGGAAACAATCATGCGCACGAATGCATGGTTACATCCTTTTCCGAGTTGGTGGAACTCTCCCAGGAAGCTGTTGACAGCTTTTTCGACAGTCTAAATGATATGATGTTCTCACCAGAGCAGAAATAGAGACTTTTGAGCAAGCTCGCACACGGCGTTCCCTGAATTTGGCCTTCAACTAGAATAGCAAAGTACCATGAACAATTTTCCCTCCAGTTCACGGACAGCAATTTTTTTTCAGCAGCCCCAAAATATTTTTACGAATTTTTCGGGACACTTATTTTCTGCTTAAAGTAAGAACTATTCTTAGAGAACTAAACTTTCTATTTTTAGATACTTTGTAGACATTAGCTGCCCGCTGGTATGTTCATAATTATTTTATTCTGTGATGGAATGGTCTCGAACCTTTTTTCTGTATTAAGAGCCATTTCATGTGTAAATTCTCGTATACAAATTAGTGATAATGTATAGATATGCGTGATTACTTTAGCGTTATTCTACAGCTTGAGTGCATATATTACATGTGACTGTTTTTTCCGTATATTTGATAATTTCAAAATGCATTTATGTATTTTGGGGTGGTAAGGTATACACGATACTCTACAGTATGTTTTACTATGCATAGATTCGTAAATATGTCCATAGTTAGCGTGGAGTGGGTGTGATGTATTCCTATAGGTTCTGTATCGATCCCCCTATTCCTGACCCTATTCTGGTTAACAAGTTAACTAGCAGCCATCCCATGAGGCAGAAAACCCCCATGATGCAGGAACCGTTATCTGATAAAGCCACACTACGGCACAGGAACGTGTTATCTGATTAGGTCATAACGCTTGCCATCTAATTAGACAAGCGATATTCCTCCAGCCCCTGATAAGGCATACGGAGTTCTCAAAACAAATCAAACCTATGACAGACCTGGGAAAAACCCTGCGGCCATTGTTTTGATTTCACCGAGAACTTCAGCAAAAGAATGTGCTAACGACCAGGTCGTATGACATCCTTATTGACGTATCTATGTCCATCCTTACGTCAATCTCGGCACCTTAAAGGTATAAATATTACCGATATTGCCCTATGCAAACACACGCGGTGGTGACGAGATCGGAGCAGCCAGACTTGCCGAAGCCCAGAGCAGAGCAGACCCCGCTGGCGCAGCCCCGCCTTCCTGACGCGCTGAGAACGAGACGCTGCTTTCTCCTGCCGAGAAATCCAGCTCCGGCGCTTCCGGGTAGCCCTCGCAGGCAGCCTGGAATATCGAGACCAGAGACGAGAGATACCATGCCTCATTCATCCTAGATTCCAGGTACAGAACTGAATAACCCCTTGCAGAGAACTCTTTAGTCAGTCACTTGGCAAAACAAACTTAACTTAAACTGTAACTTTCTATTCCCGCCCACGTATTAGGCTTAGGTCAGGTACACGGGGTAGGCGTAGTTAGAAACACCAGTTGAGTACGATTAGTCAAATGTAAATATGTATGTATTCATTTTATTCATTTTAAACCTTCATATGGCTTAGAAACCATATCAATGTTTTTACAGTATTATTTTATACTTCTGCTTTTATTGTATGCACTTTACTTAACCATAAGTATTGCAATAATATCGATCCATTTCTCTTGTATGAGAAAAGAGACTGATCAATAAATAACATCTTTTATTGAACACGCCCGTCTCTTCCTTTTCTCTACAATCTGGTGAGACTAAGAATGCACGTACTGACTGAGTAAAATAAGTCGTCTTTTGTTTTCACACGACTCTAGAGATACACTCTTGATTAGGGGAGAGCAAAGTTGTCATGTTCTATGGTTGTCAGAAACTAAATCCCTTCTTGTCTATCCAGGGAGGTTCAACTCCTCCTTGCCTATTCGAGAAAGTTTCTAGTGAACTCTGAGCTAGCTGGCAAACCCAAAACTTTAAGTCTAATATCGACAGTAGTAGACCTAGTTAACGTCTGGTCTAGGCCTATACTATTGAAGGTATTATTCCAATGCGCAGAGCCTATTGGGATAATAGGAACTACACTACAGTTTGAATGAATTTAACTATCCATCTGGCTATGCCACGTTTGGATATAGGGTTACCTTTATGTGGTGGTGAAAAAGATATAAACAGTTGTTTTGTTTTCCTGAACGTTTTTAGCACTATCTATGTAGAACATGAGTGCTCTTTTTACATCTAAGGTGTGAAGAGCTCTTTCTGCTACAGAAACCGGGTTAGGGAAAAAACAGGTAGTTAAATGGATTGACTGAGATGAAATTGAGAAATTACCTTTGGTATGAATTTTGGATTAGTCCAAAGTACTAATTTTTGTTTATGTATTTGAAACAATGGTTGTTCTAAGGTTAATGCCTGGAGCTCACTAACATGCCTGAGTAAGGTAACGGGAACTACAATGACACTTTCCATGATACAAATTGAAGAGGGCATGAGTGTAACGGCTCAAACGGAGGACCCATGAGCCTAATAAGTAGGCACACAAGGTGGAATGACTCATATGAGTCCTTCCATGAATGCTTTAATGATAGGAATCTAGAAGAGTGATGGATGCTGTCTATTTTGAAGATAGGCAGCTATCTCAGCAAGATGTAATCGAATGGAAGTGTATGCCAAATTGGACTTTTGTAAATGAAGTACATAGCAAATAATGTCCTGCACAGTGGCTTTGCTAGGATTAACATGTTTAGGTTGGCAATAGCGAACAAAACGCTTCCATGTCGCAGCATGATATGCTCCAGATGTGGGTTTGCGTGCCTGTTTAAGAATATCCATGAATTCTGATGGCAAGTTTAAATAACCAAACCCTAAGACATAAGGAGCCAAAATGCAAGGTTGAGCATCTGGGTGTTTGATTTGTCCTTGATCCTAAGTGAGAAGGTCTGGCCTGTTGGGGAGCTTCTTGTGTGGGACTAATGAGAGAACAAGGGCTGACAAGCCCAAGTGGGAGCTACTAGGATCATGGTGAGAGATGTTTGCCTGAGTTTCTGAACCAGGAATGGAATGAGGGCGCGGTGGAAAAGCGTAAACAAATATCCCTGACCAACTCATCCATAGTGCATTGCCCTTGGATAGTGGGTGTGGGAACCTGGATGCAAAGTCTGAGCATTTTGCGTATTCTTTTGTAGTGAACAGGTCTAAGTGAGGAGCCCACCACTTTTGAAAATAGCGATGGAGGACTTGTGGGTTGAGTTTCCATTTATGAGTTTGCCGATGTTTCCTGCTGAGCAAGTCTGTAAGATATTGTGCCAACAAATGGATGTGAGCCCAGTTCCAAACGGTCAGAGAGGTGTGACAACTGAGAAGACTGTGTCCCACCCCTGTTTTTGATTAGAATACATGTCTGTCATATTGCCATTCCGGACTAGGACAAAAAAGTGAGATATATGGGGAAGGAACACTTTCAGTGAAAAGAATAGTGCCTGAAGTTTCAAGTAGTTGATGTGTAGGGACTGGGGTTTGGCATCCCACTGACCTCATATTGTGTGGTTGTTGAGATGTGGCCCCCCCAACCTGTCTCTGAAGCATCTGTAGTTAGAGTCATTTGAGGAACAGGGCCCAGAAAAGGCCGCCCATTCAACAAATTGTTGGGGTTCCACCATTGCAGAGAACAGTGAGTCTGGTGGTCTATGAAATCTAGATCCTGGAAGTGACCCTGTGACTGAGACCACTGAAGAGATTGCTGAAGTGGGTGCAAGTTTAATCTTGCATTGGGAACTATGGCAATGCAAGATGCCATCATGCCTAGTAGACACATAACAGTTTGAACTGTGAGTGAACCGTTTGTCTGAAATTGAGGTACAAGTGCCTGAAAGTTTTGTCCCTGAGCAGCATTAAGGTACACTAATCCTAACTGTGTGTTCAGGATTGTTCCTAAGAATAGTTGAATTTGAAGAACTTGAAGGTGAGACTTGGGGACATTGACAGTGAACCCCAGTGTGTCTACTGTCATTTGTGGTGGTGAAAGGAAAGCTGGGTAAAGATCTGGTTCATTGGGAGTTATGGGCTCTGCATCATAAACATTCCAAGGATCTGGTTCCCCTAATGGTTATCCTAAACCCCCTGTTAGTGAACCTGCAGGTTTATGGTCTAGAGGGTCCTGATGTGGAGAAGGAAGAGATGGTATTGGTGGTGAATGTGGAGGAGGTGGTGCAGGTGATGGAGAATGATGTGCAGGGCTTGTAGCCTTGTCTTTTGACCTCTTTTTGGGAGGTACAGGATTGTTCAAGTCCTCCTGAAATGGCAACTGTCTTTTAAGAGGAGGTGAGGATATAATTCACCCTGCGCTCCCTTGAATATGGATATTCCTCTGGTTAATTCCCATTGTTTCAAGCATTGGCTGGACCGCAGACAAAGAAACCGAAGAGTGCTTTGAGTGTTTGAGTTTGGTCAATTTCGGAATCGAGGCTTTAGATGATTTCCGGCACTGAAGAAGATGGAGTCGGTTGATGAGTAGGTTCCGAAGTATCGGAGGAGACCAAAGATTGCGCTCGATCCAGTGAGGTGGGTCCCGAAGTAGAAGGCTTGTCTTTAACTGCAGTTTTCGGAGCCAGGCCCGAAAGTGTGGCATTCAAAGTCTCTTTTCGGATCAGACCATGGCCTGAAGACAGTGGCAGTCCGGCGAACTCTAGAAGTAGAAAGTTGGGGTGTGACTGGCAACACCATTCTACAAAGGGCAGTTTGTCACAAGCTGCAGTAAATTTGTGACCGTTTTTAGGATGAATACATACTTTTTCATATTACAGGATTTCATGAAGGTATTACTGTTAATAACAGCTGCACTGCTGGAAGGTAATCACATTAATTTCCATATTCTATTTCTTAGAACAAAGAAGCATTGCCAAAGCCAATACGTTGGATCTTTGCTACTGGGCACCAACCTACTGGCTTGGACCAATTTTTCTTTTTGCCCCAGAAGCTGCAGCGCATGTATGCAAATATACTGTGGCAATCCTGTAATGAAGTTTAAAAAAACACACAGGACACTCCATGACAAGATAGCTTCCTTATGTGTGAACATGGCTTCCTTACGTGTGAACAATGTTAAGTGGCCATTTTGAGGTGGTTTGGTTTTGCTAAAGCTTGTGAAGAATTTAAACAAGTATTGGCAAAGCCAGATAGCAGGAGGAAGTGCCCCACAGCCAACGGCTGAAGGGGCAGACCAAAAGCCCACTCTTTTGTGCTTTATTTATGTGTATTGGTAACAAGAGGTCTCTGACACACAGCTATACAGCTGTCTTTAGGCAAGGCCTAAAAAGCATGGCATATTGTTAACATTGAAAGTGATGACATCTGCTCTAGCCCAGTTATTTTTTGAATCACTACCAGTACATCTACCTTAAGCTACCCGAGCCAACATCTATTGTACGAGCACCAGATATTTTCAAAATGATCAGGTAAATAGATACGGGTCAGCTACAAACAACTCTAACCTCTTCCACTGCATATTCGACCTAGGCATGGCATAAAAACGGTGCTTTGCATGCATTTCAGGTGAAATTAAGGCATTGCCTATTTTCTTAAGAAATAATTTTGTCTGTGTTCCAAAACATCTATTCTAATATCCATATTGTATATAATCAAAATCTTGTTAAATCTGTGGTTCACAAAGTCCACACTGAAGACTATTCACAGCAAAATCTTTATGAATCAGGCCCTTTGTATTTATTTGCAATTCAGCATGAGGAAAGCCAACCATGGGTTTCTGCTGGCAAATGTTTCTTTGAAAGACGTACCAGACTGCTGTACTCCTCCTGGGCATTTGGTAGTTTCAACCAGCTATCTTATCTGTGATTTCTGCACCAGTTGTTCAAAAAGTATTGTTCTGGTGTTTTTCCCATCTTGTGTGGAAATAACAAGGGCAGTTATATATGTTGCCATTAAATGCAGTGCAGAAGCATGTACAGAAAAACAGATGATTCTTGTAACCTAAGGGACCTCGGTGATGGCCACATCATGGGCTACGAGTGTAGCACATGGTAAGCATTCATAATAAAACATGCTTAGAGATAGACAATACAGGGTGCCAAAGCAGCATAAGTGCCTCAAATGGTATTGTTTTCCGGTTTCCACTGAAAAGAAAATATTTGCTTTGATGAGGATTTATCAGTGATAATCAGTTTTGAATCAAAATCAGAATCCTATGAATTGCACACTCTATAGTCTCTGGAGGTTAACACTTGATTTTGTTTGAATACCATGTCAAACTATTTGTTTGAAGACACTTCAAACCACCAGTTTACCTATCACTAGGAGCTGTAACAGCACAAAGGTGTGGACCACCATTATTCTGTTAACTGAACTTTCAGAGGAGCTCTCACCATGTATTTGCTGTAGAGCAAGTGTCCTGGTTTGGGTCGGGGAGGTAGTTCTGGTTCTTGTTTCCGTAAGAGTTGGCTATTCGATCTCTTCATGCTAGTCTTTGTGTTCTTCATGCTGAGTCCTGCGTCGGAGGAAGAACGATGAAATGAGTCTTGTTGCCCCCGAGCTCTTGAAGAAGGTGCCTTCGGTGGTGGAGGCCTCCCTGGGGGACCTTTCTGTACTGCTGGTCGAGCTGGTACAACTTTTCCTCCTGGCGGCCTAGAAATGAGGTAAAATAGCCGAAGTGAGAGTTAATTTGACATGAGTGATTATGTTCTCTAACAATATACTAGCCTCACATATTAGTCTGCATTGTACAAATGGAACATGGATACAAAAGAGAATGTGGTTTCTATCGATCTATGTCCTATTTTTAGTTATCGCTTTTTTTTAAGTGGTTAATAAAAACGTACAGTTTTCTAGTTAAACGTAGAACTACATGTAATATATCCGTGGTGGGGGATGAGGAGTGATAGAAAGGGACGAACTGCACAAAACAGAAAGGGACCACAATATTTTCAAAGCAAAATTCTGTTAGATTTCTGTGTTCTCTTATTCGCTTAGTTTTTTTATACTGCAATTTGCTTGGATTAGATTCCAGTTAACAGTTATGGATACTTTCCAATCTTTCTATTTTGTTGCACAGCAAGGATCCCAATGCTTTGCCAGTATCCCGCTAATTAATATTTCTCTGCAGGCGTCTTTCTTGGTCGGTCATAACTGTGCTACAAAATTACTTTATTAATTAAATGTACCTTTTTCTAATGCTGCTTAGTAGACCAAAATGCCTACCCATGGATTCATATTTTGCTACACAACATGTTAGCCAATTTAAGTGCATTCGCTGGCGCATCCATAAACTGCATCTTCGTGATACAAAGTAGTGTCTATCCCAAAGTATTGTTTTCAAAAATTGGTCACGATTTAAGTCTTGCGTGCCCTGAATAAACCGGTGGCGCTCTTTGTTGAAATTTCTGGATCCCTGAAATTAATACAGTTATGGTTCCAATGAAAGGTAGAGTACTCAGTTTTGAGTAAATGTGACACCTTGTCGTGATAAGAAATCTGTGTAATCGAAGTCACTGCTTTGGCAACTTCAAATAAGTAAGATGATAAAGCAGTGAAATGTGACACCGCAGGACAAGATAGGAGCACCTCTCGATTCACTCATGCACAAAACCACAAAGCTTCCTTAATGCATCAGAGCAAACACTGCCACTCATGCTCTCCCGGCAATGAAGCTTGCTGACAGTTCACAAATGCAGTGTAGCGCCCCATATTGAGGTACGAAGCACTATACAATGCTACAATACAATACAAGTGTGCTCTGTTGCTGAAGCTACTAGAAGACCTTCTTGAGGGGCAGTAGCTCAGGCTGTCTGTCCTTTTATTTACCTATGTGTTGAGTTTTCCTCTCTTTAAATTGCCCTTACTCCTTCCTTGCCACTGCCCCACTACCAACTTTCCTTTACCCAGGCTCTACTAAACCCTCAACTTCTGCTGCTCCATCCTGTCCTGGTCACCCCCAGTGAAGGCCTTCTTTTGCTCTGGGACACACACACAGGTTCTTTGAAGGAGCCATTATAGGGCATGTATGTGCACCACATGTGTACACATGCACATTTCAGGGGTGCACCAGGGTGTCCTTTGGACACCCTTGAAATACCTTCCGCTATTAGCGATTCGGTACTACCGAATCGCTGATAGTGAATATCTTCTCATTCATCAATGAATGGCTAGGTATTTCTTAATAGCGAATCTCAATTACCGATTTGTTATTAAGGAATGTTAAGGAATCGCTAATATTTTAGCGATTCCTACCTACATTCCATTTAGCGAGTCCTTAATAGCGATTCGGTAACAATCGCTATTAAGGACTCACTAAATTGAAGTTACCTACATCTGGCCCTTCGTCTTGTTTCTGGCACCTCTTAATAGAATGGTACAAGTACAAATGAACGCAAGAACAGTTTATTTAACTTTATGACGTTTCTGGCACCACAGGTGTGCACAGTTACAGTTCTTTTGTTCCAAAACTCTTATGTCTCGTTGATGGCACCTATGAATTGAATAGGTCAAGTAATATGTACAATTCTAGTTTTTAAAATTCCAGACATCTAAGACTCATTTCTAGCAGCTCTAAATTTGAACTGCATTAAAACAATAAAGTGTGCACAAGAGCACTTTTTTTTCCATAAGCCCTTTACTGGGTTTACATTGATTTGGGGCCTTGTTGAGTTTCAGTGGCTTAATCAAAAACAAGGATCAGTTTTTTGGGGAATTGAAGGCTCGTTTATGTAAAGGTAAATGGCTACTCTTCATGCCACAAAGCCCCATTTCTGCCCATCTGACATTTTACTAATTTCACAGTATCTCTGCCTTGTTCATCTTCTGCAGTACGTGCACCCAGCACCCCACTGCCCCTCTGGCTAGGTGGGTGTGGCCTACATCTTTTGGTCCTAACTATATTTATATTATGCTTGCCTATCTTTCACATCTCTTTCTCTATCATACTGCCCAGTGCTGTGCCCCAAAACGAGATACGAGCTACTCCCTGGCCACTCGCGTATTGCACCTAACGATTTCCATGTAAAATCACAGCAAATACAACTCTCTGCCAGCATGGACTCTCCCATGATGTAGCGTTATCACCCATTCTTATAAGTGCTTTGGAGCCCCACTGAGAGGCATTTAGCACTATAGAAAAGCTACAATATTATACAATCTCATTCATAGGGAAGAATGTTTATGGTGAGAACCATTACACCGTGAAATAATTGTGTAGTCGTGTATTTGCAGCTAATTTGTTTAAAGCTGAAATATAATTTGATTACAAAACTATTGATAGCACACAGGTAAGGTTGCACAAGGTATCGTTTCATTACTATGCAGTCTCAAGTTGTTTTTTAGATAGAAATTCACAGTGTTTTGTTATCTTTTATCTGAATCACCACTTAAAACCTGATCGGATTCCTTTAGGAGAACTTTTCAAAGTGAATTAAAACATTACTTAATATTAAAAAACATGTCTGACTTTAAAATGAACAATTACCACAATCTGTGAGCTTTGTGAACAAATGGCATTTTTTTTAATGCTTCATTTATATAACTCCTAAATGACTGCTGGCCCTTAAGAACATAGATGCCACTGTTATTTTAAAACATATAAAGGTTATTTAGAAAGTTAAAAAAACAGGATTCTTTAAAAACACTTTATGACTATTGAAAATGTTTTGCTTTGCAAGTTATAAAAGTAATATATGAATAAATTAAAAAATAGTATTTTTGTGTAAAAGCTGTTTATAAAGTGTTTAAAACTATAATGTATTTAAAACTGAAATGCTAATGATTGTTTTTCCAGTGTTTCATTTGAGGATCATAATGTTTTATAATAGTGAGGCATTTTAACAAAACTCCAGGAGTTAAGAATTTTCTGTGCGTTTCAATGTGACCGAAGTGACTGAGCACTCTTACTGTTAATATTATAGTTATTGTGGGGTAAATAAAAAGATAGGGCACTTTATTAGTCCCTTGTTTTGATTTGAAACGGAGTACTTTTTTGAAGCTTAGGATTAAGAAACCAAAGAATCAAAGAGCCTAAACAGCAAAAGTCTATGACAGAGACATTTTAATGGATCAAACTTTTTTCTAATTGGTTTGACTTATTGCTGCCCTTTAACAAAAAGCTGGAAAATAATCACTTTTATTTCCTACTATTTTAACTATCTCACATCAGCACTATGAGATACGTTGCTAAAATATTCAAGAGCAAAACAAACTGCAGGTACTTCATATGTGCTCACCTTGTAGGCAATGCCGGCAGGGCCCAGGCTCCTTCTGTCCAACTTGGCTTATCAGGCGCCTACAAAAACAGGAACATATGTTTACGCCAATGCATAATTATTTACATTTTTCTGGCTTTTGTAAGAGCAAATCAGGTACCTACAGACAACAGATCGGTGCACAGGGGGGGTGGACCACATTCCAATGAGTAGGACATAGGGTCAAAGTCAAGTGTTAAAACTAAAGACAAAAGTACATTATACACTGGTTAGTCTAAGACAGGAGCACAGCATGTTATGTTATATAGTAGAGGTTATTGCATCAGGCACTCTGTGCCCCAATGGCTGTCTCAAGGTGTGGGGGCAAGTAGGGGGTGGATGTGAGGCATTTTTAAGAGATATGTCCTGCAGCTGAGCCTAATCACCTGCTCTCTTAAATAACACGAATGCAAGAATATTCCTAAAGTATGTACAAAAAATAATTTCACAGTATTTCTTTCTCTCTGTCAACTGGTGCAGGATGGCACAACATTTTAGGCCAGACGAGATCTTGGGGAGGCCTATGCGCCACTAGGTCCAAGACCTCATTCTTACACCTGGTAATGATCAATATATTGTCCATTATACAGGGTAAAAAATATCACAGACCATTATAAAATAGCTAAGCCCTCCACTCTCTTCCAGCTGTGCCACTAGATAAGTGTTGTCCGCTTACATCTGACATTTCAGATTGCAGGTCTTCGTCACTGGAGCCAGAGGTAGCATTCAGCCATTTAAGAGGAGCGAGGAAAGCTTGGAGCCCTGTGATACCATAAAATGAAAAGATTGAAGATCCGGTGGGGGGAATATACCCAGAACTGATGTAATAAGTCAGCTGAAGAGCAGGCCTACCTAGATATGGTCATCACTTTTGCAGCCTGCCAACGATCCATTGTTTCCAGCAGGATCTATTACTGCAGTGACGCAGGTAGCTGACTTATCCTATCGGAGTAGTACTGCTGGCTACCCTTGATCAGTTTCCCGCTGCAGCTTCATTCGGATATTGAAGCATGCATGGAGTTAGAATAGTAAATGCACCCTTCACTAGGGTCAATGGCCGGGTCCTACTAATGATAGGTATGAAGTGGTCTGTGGGTGTGTGTATGTGTGTGTGCATGTACTCACATACATTATTATTTCTGCTGGAGCCTGGAACCGTTGAGGTTGCTGTACGAGAGCCAAAGATATGTTAGGATCATGATGCAGCAAGTGAGGAGCCCAGATAAAAGGAAGACATTTCAGTATTTTAAACCCTTGTGTGCATTGGTTAGGCCAAGGAGAGCAAAATACTAAGAGAGGTGCAGACAAAGCCTTAGGTCGTACTTAACCTCTTCCATGCTCATGACGAGCTCGTCATGAGGCATGGCGCTCCAGTGCTCATAACAAGCTAATTCCCCTGCTGTGCTGAGTGTTCCACGGGAACGGGTGTGGTCATGACGAGCTCAGCTCGTCATGAGCACACGAGCGCCATGCCTCATGACGAGCTGAGCTCGTCATGAGCACCGGGGCGCTGCGCGCGTCCCCCACCCCCCAGCACAGCGGGGGAATTACCCCCGCACAGAAGGGGTTAAAGAGCAAACCTCGGAGAATGAGGCATTAATACAAAACACACTTAGTTGTAAGCAAAGCTGGAAGTTAGTCATGCATAGATCGTTTAAGTGCGCTTGTGCCTGAACACGTAAGCAGCTAACCGGCTAATCCGAGATCATAGAAAGTGCAATATGCAGTGCTCAAATGCATCTAGCTAGAAGGCAACATCCCAGTCAGTACCCACATAACAGTGACTGACATTCTGATTAACACATTACAGCAGAGAGCAGACAAACAAACACCTGACATGGGTGTGAGACAAATCATAGATGTTGCCCAGAAGTAGGAGAAGTGGTCAGAGAGAAAATTCACTAAAACAATGCAAGCAGCACACGGGAGGCAAATGGAATTCAGCTTCGGGGTTAGGCAATCTACTGGTGGCAGTCAAACACAGGAGTTATGCAGCAGGTAACAAATCACAGGTGAAGAGAACAGGGAAGACAAGGGATGCAGTTCAGAGACAGATACGAGGTGCAAACGAAGCACATTGGGGGAAATCTGAGGAGACTAGATGTTTAAGAGAGAGCTGGACAAAAAATAGAGTGGTTGAGGCAGAAGAGGACAATTCAAGACAAGGATTAATGTTTGCTACGTACGATGTAAGGGGAACAAAAAAGGAATGCTGTAATATCACCTGTAGTTAAAGAGTGCACAGACACTGGAATCATGGCCTATTACTCCCTAAACAGGATCAAACAGCTAAGGGCCAGCCATCAGAAGTAGGCCCTTTGCGGTCCTGACCATTAGGGTCATGTGGCTGATCCACTGGATTGAGGAACCAAGTTGAACTGGGTGATGAATCATCAAAAAGGATGAACAGTATTCTCAAAAAAGAACAACCCCACCCACCCTGGCAAGATGACAGCCTCAACCTACTCCATTGTAATCACCAGGAGGTAGTGCCTGTATAATGTGAAGCAAAATTATTTACATGTACCTCAGATGACAAACATTTTGGCAGGAAACAAACTGACAAACATGTTCAGTGTGACAATACTACCCAGTAAAGCAGCCTTAGACCTGTATCTCAGAAGGAAAAAGGACTGACAAATGTCAAGTCTATATCAATCCTCCAGATAGCTTTGAATATACTCTTGGACTACCCCCTTTAATGCTTTTGATAGAACTGGCGGGTTCTAGATCAAGTACAATACAGTACAAAATGAAGATACGGATTGAGCCTCCCTAATGCGGCAGGTAAAAGAATTTCCAGGATGCAATAGTTGAAAGTAGATTTGCCTAAATAAATATACTCTGTTGACAGTTAGCTATTTGGGGGCTTGGAAGGGAGACAGACCACTAGCGGCCAATATCTAGGAATAGTAACATAGAAGCAGGACCATAATCAATCACAGTCTATAGCATCCATGAAGAAGTCAATACTGGACAAAGCATCTGTGTGTACCTGGCCTTACACAAACCATGCAAATTTAGTTTTAGGAGCACATACGTATTGGGGGTGGTGAAGAGTCTGATAAAATTGACCCTCAGAGTAGCTCGCGCTGCTATCTAATTATTGAGATGTCATATAAGGCTTTATAAGCATTGTATTTTGTAATCCTTCATTGTCTTTCACAGCTATTATCGCCCTTGTCCGCCCTCACACAAACCAGCTGCTCCGATTGGTTGAAGTGAGCTTAGTTGGGGCGGGGCGGGCTGAAGAACATGATGTTCTTCCTCTTAGTCATGCACCACCTGTCATTTCCGGGCTGGCACGCGATTTGCAGCCTGAAACAGTACATCGCAGCCTGGAACCGCACTTCGCATTTGTTTTCAATCTGGGCCTCCGGGAGCAGCTGTGAGTTAAGTGGGCCCCTAATCGAGTAGTTGCAGAGTCTGTAAAATCGGGCAGTTATGAGGTAAGTGGGCCTCTAACTCCGCTGTAGCAGCGTTGATAAAATCGAAGGAATGCCTGAAAGGCCCCTTGATTTTAACGTTGGCTGCCTCTGCGCTTTAGATCTACCTTCAGTAATAGAGCGCAGGGGAAGGCAACGCTAAATTTAAAAGTACTTTTAGGTACTGGGCATCCGATGTTAAATGCAAGTTTCTTGCCTGCACTAATCCGCTTTCACTGACTTTACCACGCTTTCATTTTCCTTTGCGTAGTAGTCGGAGAAAGCGGCTCAGTGCATGCAAGTACCTTGGATTTTAACATCAGCTGCCGTGCGTTAAGGAATAAAGCATGGTGTGGAAGCAGAGGTTAACATCAAAGGTCCTTACAGCCAGGAACTTTCCGTTAACACGGTGGCCGCCAATGTTAAATCCAAAGTGCTTGCCTGCTCTTATATAGCATATATATTCTTAACGTTTTTTTTGTCAGTATAATAACAAATTGTAAGTTCAATATATAAACTTACAATTTGTTATTATTAAATATATATTTGAAAGAACTGCACATTAAAAAATACATATTTTGTTTTGATTGTATTAAATTAAGTATTAATGTATGTTAATTGTTTTTTTCTTCGTTAATTTAATTAATGAAACTAATATTAAAACTTGAGAGGATATTGTTAATTTTCTCTTTGCATGTTTATTTATTATAAAAATATCGCTTGCTGGTAAGTAGTGGTAATATCACAGGAAATTTTCAATGAAAAAAATGTCATGCATTATATTACTTTTAAATGTAGTATGCTTATAGTTCTATTAAATATTCTGCCCACAGTTTGCAAGATGTCAACCAGAAGTTATAAAAGTGGAGCTCAAAAGAGGAAAAAGAAGCAGAGAGCTGAAGAAGAGATAAGCAAGTTAACAAAATTAGATAGTTTCTTAACAAAGAAGAAGATAGATATGGGGCCTGATGAACCAAAAGCCTCTACCACAGTGAGTCAGTCACGGGATATTCACCCTATTCCTGATACAGAGCATGGTACATCTAGTTGTACAGAATCTACTTCAACGAATGAAGCAACAAATATTAAGATTTATAAACCAGAGAGTAGTACAAGCACAGAAGATTCAGCATCAAAAAACAAACAGAATGATGTTGGGGTATGGGGTGATTTAAGTAAAGAGGAGGTTTTATACTGGGTAGAAAAAGGTCTGTCAGAATGTCAGCACTCAAATGGCTCATTTGAAAAATCAAAGAAGCTTTTTGCAAACCAAGACCGATATTGCTCGAAAAGCTTGTTCTATCCCAAACGGGATAATGGTGAAAAATATTGCAGAGAATGGTTAGTATATTCGCCAGCAACTGGTCGTGTATACTGTATCGTGTGTAAACTCTTTTCAAATTCTTCTACACCATTATCATCCAATGGATTTTGTGAATGGCGCAACACCTATTTAGTTCAAAGTCATGAAAACTCTGTAGACCATAAAACAACTTCGGTAACATATCTTACAAGAAAACGTGGCTCAACAATTGACTGCCAACTAGTAGAACAGATAAATAATAAACGGCAGTACTGGAAAAATGTTCTTGAACGAGTTGTGGCAGTCATAATTACTATGGCAGAGCGTGGTTTACTTTTCAGAGGAGATGAGGAAACATTTGGTTCTCCTCACAATGGCAATTTCCTTGGATTACTCGAACTTATAGCAAAATTTGATCCTTTTCTAGCAAGCCATATAAAAACATTTGGGAATAAAGGATCAGGTGTCACATCTTATCTTTCTAAAACAATATGTGATGAATTTATCC
The DNA here is from genome assembly GCF_964261635.1 of Lissotriton helveticus. Classification (NCBI taxonomy): domain Eukaryota; kingdom Metazoa; phylum Chordata; class Amphibia; order Caudata; family Salamandridae; genus Lissotriton; species Lissotriton helveticus. The sequence goes on from NC_136059.1 coordinate 1,974,012,560, forward strand.
AAATTATGGCACTTAAAGTAAGAGACTCAATCTTGGATGATTTAAGAACTGCAGGGTACTTCAGTTTATCTGTAGATTCCACTCCAGACCGGTCCCATATTGATCAGCTCACTGTTATTGTGAGGTATGTTTCACCAGATGATGGGCTCCCTATTGAACGTTTTCTAACTTTCCTAGAGATGGGTAGCCACACAGGGGAAAGTATGGCTAAGATGGTGCACAACCACCTTACAAATGAGTGCAAAATAGATTTTAGTAAGTGTCGAGGCCAGTCATAGATAATGCTGCAAATATGTCTTGTAAATACAAGGGTATGCAAGAAATAATATTGAAGATTAACAAGTATGCTATGTATATTCCATGTGCTGGTCATTCCCTGAATTTTGTTGGTAGAGCAGCAGTTGACTGTTGTTTAGATGCAGTAAACTTTTTTGCAATTGTTCAAGAAATATATAATTTCTTTTCATCATCTACACATAGATGGGCAGTACTGTTGTCATTCTTCAAAGATGATTCCAAAGTCTTTGTCAAAGACTAGATGGGAAGCACATTCAATGGCCACAAGTGCAATACTTGATAGTTATGATGGAATACTTTCTGCATTGCATCAGCTGCATATTGATACTACAGAGAAAGGCGAAACAAGAAATCAAGCCATAAACATTTTGACTAAAATAGAGGAGTTTGAATTTATGGTATTGTTATATTTGTGGAGTTACTTGCTGGATGAATTTCACCGGACTAGTCAATCACTGCAAGACCCCCAAATAAGTCTAGATGTATGTAGGAAATTGTATGCTTCACTTTCGGATTTTGTTAAAGTTCCAGGGATCTTTTCGATCATTTTGAAGAAGAAGCAAAGAAAAAAATGCCTGATGTTGATTACAAGAAAAGAAGATCTAGAAGAAGGCATATTAATGATGATGAAGATGATGCTTTAGAGAACCTTGAGCCAAGAGACAAGTTCAGAATCAAAACATTTATACCGGTGATGGATGCATTAGAGTCAAGTCTGGCACAGAGGGCCTCAGTATACAATGATGCTGCAAAAAAGTTTTCATTCTTAACAAAACTAGAAGCTACAGAAGAAGAGGTTCATGAAGGAGTTAGTGCTTTGTGCCAAACAAATCCTGAAGATGTGGACATGAATCTTGTAGGAGAAGTCAAGCATTTTCATCAATATGTTAGACATAGTCAAGCCCATGGTTCAGCAGAACAAGATAGTCTGACACATCAGGATCTGTATAAGGTAATATTTAACGATCGTGTCCAATCAGCATTCCCTAATGTAGAAGCAATTTTGAGATTGTTTCTTAGTATGATGGTTGCAAATTGCTCTGGAGAAAGATCTTTTTCTCAGCTGAAGAGGATCAAAAATGAATTTAGAACAACAATGACTCAAGATAAATTATGTCCCCTCAGTCTCATGTGCATAGAAAGCGACAAACTACACAGTTTATCCTTTGATGATGTCATCAGTGACTTTGCTCTGGCAAAGGCAAGAAAGAAAATATTTTAGTTTAATATAATTCCTTAATCCTTATAACATGTTTCAAGAGATTAGATAATAAGCCTTTGTAAATTGTGCCTTTTAAAAGAACTTTTGTTTCTTTTTACCAGAGTTTGCATTTTTAAGTTTGTTATGAATAAAAATGATTTTAAGTTAAAGATTTATTATTTCACTATCAATATACTTCTTAATTGTATTTCAGTTTAACCCTCTAGGTATCCGAAAATCATATTTGTCACAGACATAGTCACATAGAATATCTGGACTTGTATAGGGCCCCATATTTCAAATAGCTTAGGGCCTTATCAAATCTAAATCTTGCGCTGGGTCCCCTATTCTACCCAACGCCCCTGGAAAAGATCAGGTTAGCTAGTCAGAGTCCTTCTTTGCTGCAGCTGGTCATGGACACTCTTCAGTGAACTGACAGGAACAACTTCAGCATAGCAGCCAGTGCTCTCGTCACCATGCATACCTTGTTCCACCGCTCCCGGACTCTCTATGAGCTGTGTAGGAGCCACTGATTGAGGCACTGAACTGATTCGTTTCGAGGCGAGTGTGGTCAATGGGCATGAAAAAAGAAATGGTGCAAAAAAAATAATTACAAGACATTTATAAGATGGGCTGCAGTCAGTTTACTTAGTGGTGTGAGCAAAAAAGATGAACTCGCAGAAACACTCACTATATTTGGGAAAGAATGTATTGTTACAAACACTTTATTACTCTGTGGTATGGAAAATATGTAGGGAAAACGTGGCTACAAAGCAAGGGCGCACATAAAGGAGTAAGTGAAGATACAATGCAATGGGAGAGGGTGGCCAGAATTAGGTAAGCAGTAAGTGCGAGAAGGATACACAGGTGACAGGTTGTTTCCTGGAATAGGCCAAACCAGGCCTCATCTAGGCCTGGACTCCATTTTGTTCCAGGAACATCCATTAAATTCATTGTGTTTATTTCTTGTTGACACCACACAGAGAAAAATGTGCACAGCTGCTTTGACATGTTGTTCTCTAAGGACTCTGGAGTAAGCCTTTAGTTAATTTTCAAGGTTCCTCTTGCTCGCTCACTGTGGTAGGAGTGTTTCCATTGTTTATATAGCCTGATTTGTTCTGACACCACTGATGACATTACATCAGAAGGGGTATATTATTATTCATTTAGGGAACTAGAGCCAAGATGGTGGCAATATATATATATATATATAACCCTGAACTGAGATTTGACAATGTGCTGTTATATTTTCTCAACCCATGCTCATTTGTTAATTCACTAAAAAAGTCCGGGTTTTGGGGGTGAGCCGGATTCGTTTAGGTCTCTATTAGGGATGCTGCCCAATTTTCTATTGGTTTCTGCACACTCTGGACTTAGACTAGTCTCTAATGTTTGCTCATTGCTGCATCTAGTATAAATATTAAGAGCCTTTATGGCTATTTATTGCTATGTTCTATAACTGATCTATAGACACTAGTATATTTTTGTCTTTCTGTAGCCCACTTCATTTCTTTTAATAAACCTTCATCGTTTTCTAAATTAGCGATCTCAAACTCCCCTTTTTAAGTCAATCTTCTTTACTGGCTCTTGTATGAAATGCAAATTTGAATCTCATCTTTAGGGACACATTGCCGCGAATATTCTTAAGGACAACACTGTCCCTGACACTGCATTGGTGCTATGACTATCCTATAGATTATCTGAGAGATAGCACAGACAGTCTCAACAGAAAAATGTAACAAAACAGCCTGCATAGTGTGCTCGACAGCAAATGCAATTTTCAGGCTTGCCACAACCTGAAACTTGCCCCAACATTTCCAGGTTTTAATAGACGTTGGATCAATTGTAACCATAGACATGGACAGTTTATGTAAACTATCTAGGAGATGACACCGAACAACAAATACAGATAGCTTAAACAAAGATTACATGCTAAAAAGGTTCGAAAGAGGGCTACTACATTTGTCTTTAAAGGACCTAATCTGGTAGTTTGGGCTAGTCTGTTCCTGTTGGTGCAGGAAGAAGACTGATCTGCATGTAGCTGCTCCTATTTGGAGTGGCATATTTGGGGAAAACTGATATGTGGCCTGAGCAATTACTAGTGGCCGAGATCAATTCAGAAATTCAACCCATCGCTTTTTTGTTTTAGCTAATCTTTTTTGCAACATAAATTATTATAATGGCAAAAGCGCTCAGTCTGTAGGTTCTGCTACCAATGGCTTAGCTAGGGCACCTAATGTGCGTGCAATTCACAACTCAAATATGCCCGTTTCATTTATTAAATAGTAACATATATTAAGCATATTTAAGTGCTCACATGTTGAGCTGCAATACTTTTCAGTTAGAGTGCAAATCACCCGAGGACATATCGCAGGAAAGGATGTAAAAGAAATATGGCTCGTGTGTGCTGATTGGTGAATCAAAACCAGCCTGTTTTCTGGTATCTGTTTATCAGAGATCATTGATGGGAGCGGATGTCAAGATTGACAAGACATTTTTCCGTCCGAAATGGATTAGGAAGCAATGCATGTTTTAGTTGGATCTCCCCTAGAAACATGCACTGGAGGCAAATGATTTCTTAACTCCCACATATGGAAAAAGCAACCCCAAGGTCTCATCCAAAAGCAACTTTGGGTTGAGAGAAATGTTTCTATTGGATATGAAAAGAAATGTTTTAGGTTTTTTGCCAACTTATTAGGTTCATATAAAGACAAGTACGCTGTACGTTTGCTTGTACTGGAACCTATGTACTGAAACCCTAGCTAAAAAGCAGGGGTGCTGCTGGCTACATTTCGGATGATGGAGAACGATTCGAGATAGCATACAAAGAGGGTGTGTGAGGAAATTATGGGGGAGATCTGTTCACAGTATGTATCCAGGCAGCACAGAGGGAGCATTGAGTTTCCTCACCAGTGGTAGATGAGGTATACCTTGAGGTGGAAGAGGAAAGGAACATGACTGATCTGCAGTGCCGTGTTATTCCAGATTCTGAGTGTGAAGCCTGGAAAGGTTGTTGTCTGGTCTTTTCCTTTTGGTGCTTCTTGAATCAATGTCTAGCAACATCCTAGCACTGTATTTTGAGTCTGTATCCTGAGATATTGATTATGGTAGTGATGGAGTAGGGTTTTCGTGAAATAAAACCTGTTCGGATAGAACTCCTCATTGTGTGAATTATTAACCATATGTTGAGAAAACTAACAGTGTAAGACTAAAAGGGGAAAGATGAAAACTGGGCAAGCGCATGCTGAGAGTGTTAAAGTAGGCTGCAAATGCACATGATTAATGCAGAAAATAACAGTCAAAAGTCGAGAGTTCATTTTCCACTAACAGAAATTAATAAGCAGTGCGTAAGAAAAGAAAAAGCAATTGAAAGTATTCAAAGAGCGTTTAATAGTGGAGTTTTATAAAATGATAAATAACACTTGTATTCATTTTTCCTAAAAGTGTATTCTATTTCCCTGCAGAAAAGGCCGGAGAGTCTTTTTAGAATTAGCATGGCAAATTAGAAATGTAGAAGGGAGAAAAACTGTGATCTGTCCTTTGCAAGTTCCTGATGATGGCCAAGGTTGCGCGGAAGAACCAAAATAAATGAATGGATTTTTCTTTGCCGAGCGAAGCATGAGGACATTTGTACTATTGGTTGATACATAAGTGAGATGGAGAGACTTACAACCACGGAAGCTTGATATTTGTGTTTTCCTCTGTTGGAAGTTGATTACAATGTGTGTAGAAAGAACAATGGGACATTTGAAACATTAGGCACGTCAAGAGTGGTGTGAATGAACGCCCCTTGTTTTGGACCAATGAAATTGAATAAATCCATGTGAGTTGACACAATGAGGGTTGGACCTTTAGTGAATCTAGGGTATAACTATTAGTAGTAACAGGGTGGAGGTTAGGGCACGCTTTTCCCTTACTTTGCGAGTGGAGAGAGCTGTGTTGCTGTTTCCGAATTCCATGGGCTGGCTGTTGTTCTGCTGATCCAGACTCTTTGACTTTGCTCCTCAACTCTTCTTGAGGTGCCCAGCTTACTCTTATGGCCAGAAGGTAGCGTTTCAGATTTCTAAGAACCTTGTGAGGTTGGTTAGTATGATCTTCTGAATTTGCATAAATCTAATTGCAAATGTTTTTTATCCTTCTGTCTTTACGCCTATCCACCTACTCATGGCGCTGACATTTGAGATGTACAATTGATGATTATTTGATAATGTTGCTCTTATGTGGTGATCTATGATTCGAGCTGTACTGTACTTGATGAGCAATTCCATTTATTTAGATAAAGCATTTTTAACTCTCAAAAGAGTTTGTCATTATTAGAGTCACTGATTTAATTATATTAAATTATCATTCTAGGGTGATAATTTTAGAAATTCTGATATTATTTTGACAATCACAAACTAACTAAATAAAGATTAATTTCCAAGAAAGAGGATAAATAGGATGAACAAATTGGTAAGTTTGGTTTAAACTCACCCAGCATGAAAGGGGTTGTTGGGTATTAAATTGGGTCCAGATGATAGAATGTTGTCAGTCCCTAAACGCTGGATCAGTAGGAAGGTATTGTAGGTAGGGTGCTGTATTAGTAGCAGTTGCCTTGTAAGTGACCCATTTATTCTAGCTGACTAGGGTCAGCAGGAGGGGTCTGACCAGATCCTTAGGGCACTCAACTAACCATCAACTGCTGCTGGGATTTGAAGATGGGCAGCTGGATAACAGAAAATAGACAAGCATGTGCAGAACAAGTACTGTGTGGTTAAATCCCATGCGCAATGGTACAATGTTCATCAGGCTTTGTTGGTCATTGGTATCTAAAGGTATAGAGTGTAGCAGTAGGAGACAGGGGTCGTTTTAAAAGAGCTGCCCCGCTGACCAAGGCAGTTGATGTGTCCATTGCTTGGTCAGAAACCATATTGGAAGAAGTGGTTGAGGATGTTTATATTACACCTTGCTCTTTCTCCACTGAATTGTAAAACTTGATCGGCATTGCTCTTATCTGTACCAGTAGGGGCTTGGGCAGGAGGAACATGGACCATATTCAGCAGAAAAAATCAAGAAGAGCTAAGGGGTAACTTTAGCAACTGTAACAGCAAGCAAACACCATGTAAATCATAACAGGAAACCAGACCATGTTTTTACTGTTACAGCAAACAACAAGCATTTACAATGCAACGGTTTCGCCTTTGCAAAAGTTAGAGCTATTGGCATTGCTCATGACATTATTTTTATTTATGTTTTTTTTAAAAAACCTAAATAAATGGCATTGTCATTTACAATGCCAATAGCATTGCCGGAACGTGGACTTAGCGGGTGACCACAGGAAGGGCTTTAAGGCGCTGTTCAAAATGATAACTTCTCCTTCTGAGCATTTATCTGTCAAACTTTTGGGTTCATTATTAACACTTCGTAAAATGTATACATTGATGTAAAAAATGAGTAGGGCGGAGGACAAAAAGAACTTTAAGATAACACTGGTATATTTTGTTTAGAAACGGATTTATAAATAGAAAGGCTGTTCCGTCGCCCCAGGTCCTGCCGACAGGCACAATAACCCCGTATGACTCAAGGCTTTTTCATCTGATAAATGGCGCCTTTTCGGGTCCGTGGCTCAGCCCTGCAGTCTTTTCCCTAATCAGAGCAAACCAGGGAGGCGCGCACACTCCAGCCTGTAGAGCACAGCCCGTCTCTGCCCAATGTCGACGGTAGTCCTTGGTGCTGGCTGGATAGGAGGCGAGACGGACAAGCTCCATCAATCAGACCCTTCAGAATGAAGAGATGTGAGCTGGCATTCAAGCAGCCCCTCCTCCCTCTCCACACCCCGGAGCGTGGCGCAGGGGGCCAAACCCCTCACAGGGGCCCCGCTCCTCACAACCAATCAATGCTTAATTTGAGCCGGTGGTTTCCGGTGCTCGGCTCTGGAACTTAATTATCAACATCGGAACTAATGACAGTCTGCCATACAGTGGACTTCAGAAATGAGCACATCAGTTGTTTATTAATTCAATACACAACACAAATTACTTGTTAGGAGGCCACAGTTCTTCTTTGTGCCCCTTTAGTATTTATAAGGGGTTAAAGGCTCTCCAGTATGACTTTAAAGTTCTGCAGGCAATATCCCAGTTCAGAAGGGGTTAACCCGGTCCTCCCCAGGCTCCTACATGTCGTAGGTGAGGTCCCGGATCGGTGTGGCATAATTCCCGGCCACCCGTGCGCTTCCTAGCGCCTTTGTACGCTTCGTGCTCGTTTAGGCTAGCCCGGCCTGCCAAAGCTCACACGCTTTGCGTGAGACGCGTACGGCGCGGCCGGGTCTATCAGGAGGTACGAGTTGTACTGCTGATGTGCGACTTGTACCGTAGAAAGCGCAGGCTGCGGAGCGTACCAGGGGCTCCCAAGGGACAGAGGCTCGCTGTAAATGCGGCTCGTACCGCGGCTGTCCTCACACGCTGCGGGGCTCACAGGGGAGCTTCTGATGGACAAAGGGCGGTGCGAGCCTCGCTCTAATGCGGCTCGAACCGCGCACCAGTACAGTACCTTAAGTATTCAGGAGAGGTTCGAGGCGGCAATGCAGGTGGTCGGCTCGAGGTCCCGCGTCGCGGTCTCGTCCTTGGCTGATGCGAGCGACGGCTCGGGTCAGAAGGTCGGCATTGCGGCGCGGGTCGGGTCAGTCGGGCAAAGCACCTCTGGTCCTGGAAAGAGGGGGGCGGGGGCCCCGGGCAGCAGAGTGAGGCACAAGCAAAGCCGTGAGGAGCACAGGGGGTGCTCCTTCTTTCCCCACGCCGCTGCTGTACACGAACGGCGGCGGATGGGGCTTGAAGGCAACTTCTCTCCGTGCAATTATTCTCAAGAGGGTCCGGTTGTCTGGCAAGCGATACCCCGCGCACACGACGGTGAGGCCCGGCAGGCTCGCTAAAACGGCGAATCCGAGGCAGCGCAGTCCAAACTGAACACACCCGCCCGCCCCAGCTCCTAGAAAAAAATGGCGGCCGCAAACATCCTGGAAAAAAAAAATAAGACAACACCCACCGCCGCATGATGTTCTAAAAGGGGCGGAATGCGAAAAAATCTACGGAACGCCCACAAATCTGCTTGGAGAATAACGGACAGATCTCTCTTCCAATAGCTAGCCTCCATTTATGGAGCTAGCCAATGGAAGAGACAGGCGGGACAAAGACCCGTACTGAAAAACATTAGATTTCGCCTGCGCGAACACTGCTGCGCAGTGGACGCCAGGCGAAACCTAAAAACAAAAAGAAATCTGCCAACCATTAATGAGACAATCTGCTGCAACTAGATACAGGTTTGGGAGGGACGGGGAAGCGATAGAAGGGACTTGGCTTCCAAGAGCACAGTGATTAAGACTTGATGTTCCATTTAGTTTCCTCAACTCTGGTAAAAAAAAAAATGAAAGTTCAATTTAGAATGCAATTAACTTTGTACTCATCTGGAGTTCTCTTTTCTTGCGTACGCTTTTTGTTAATGTCCTTCTTGGAATTTTTACATGTTTGCATTTTAATAGCAATAACAGGTTAGTAAAAATATATACAGCCAAGTCTGTGCTTTTAGTGTCATTAGCTAGACACCTATACATAGGGGAAATTAGGAGTACTGTGCCAAGATTAGGATAAAAGAGATCATGGATAGTCTTGGGAGAGAGGGACACTTGAATTTACTATTCAAGCCTATTGTGCCCATAAAGCCCAAAGTACCGCTGAAAAATATTCCTTAACATATGTTTTCATCACAATTAGAACTCAAGAGATTTTATTTTAACAGAAAAATACTTCATCCTACAACGCAACCCCTCCGACACCTCCCCTCCGACACCAAAAACATAGTCATGAGTGAGTCTGCATTTGTGACAGGATAAAAAAATCCAGAGCTGTGTCTCTAGTATCCGTGTGTCACTGTAGTATGTACATTTATAGGAAAAAAAATGTAATCTCTGAGAAACAAAACACAAACAATTTGGAGGGTAAATAAACCAACAAATTTAGAATGCCCCCCCGAAAAAATTAAAACTAGAACAGCTGAAAAATCAGGTTTTGAAAAAGAAAGGTAAATTGTGGATCTTATACTGAATCGGGTTAGGTAACAGTTTTAAATTGAAGTTTGGAGATGTTGTCCACGTCCATTGTTCAGATATTTTGGGAAAAGGCTTATGGGCAGTGGACAATGCTTGGTAAACCGGTCTTCCTGAAGAAATTCTCAAAACGTTTAAAAGAGACTGCCCTCCCAACCATGAGTCAGAGTTTACTACAGATGCACCTCAATAGAGGGAGAGGTTGGAAATGAGAAAGAGAGACATCCTGTGTTTTGAGTATGTCTCACATTCTGTGTACATTTCCAAATATAGTAGTTTGTACTTGAAAACACATTCATATACGGTTAGATTAGTGGTTGCTAGTGTTATTCATGGTGGGGGGATGAAAACCAACTTAAATATGGAATGCGGCTAGACCACCAAAATCTAAGCCACTTGCAAGCTGTTCTGCTGACAAACAAGAACATCCTCTATAATCACCTGACAAAATTCTGATTCAACAGAGGTCTGGAGCAAAAGAGTTCGTAGCTTGCTGCAAAATCTCCAGGAAGCAAGCTGGCATTTAATATACCTCTTCACTCCATAGCATAAATTGACAAGCTATGTGATTATGTTCGAGCATGCTCTCTCACCCCTTAATTAATGGACCTTCAAGTACTGACAACTAAAGAATACATCTGACACCATAAAGTGTCAAAACTGCTTTTGACACCTGGGATTGGCCACCTACCTATGAGCTATCTGGTTAAAGTTATTGGATGTATCCTTTTAAAAAGAGTCTAACCCACACTTCATTCATCCCATCGCATCAATATCAAATTACAGACATTACTTCATGTGTCAAATATTCAGGAAATGCAATTGTCTTCCAAAAGAGATTAGCATAACATAGCAAAAACACAAATAACAAAAGGAGCTTTCCTAGGTAACCGGCGCTTGTCTGTAGATAAAGAAACATACAACTCAAACTTGTGTGTTGTGTCTTACCTGATTTTCCATTCCCATTCGTCCTGAATTACTAGACTTCTCATCTGCATCATTGTAAAAGATACCAATAGGTTTTTCTGAGGGTAGTGGTGGAGGATACTGAAGATCTTCTGACAAAGCTGGAAATGCAAAATTGAAAACCAGTTACCATCAAATCAATGATTGGAAGCAATTCACTTAGAGAAAGGTTAATTGCACAGAATTGGCCATTCATTTATCGAAGGAAGGTAAACGTAGTCATAACTAGCTTACATCTATGAAAGGGAGACAACCTGTGAAAAAGTGGAAGAATATCTTTTGGCTAGGCATGCCAGTAAGTGTCTTCAACATCTTAGAACACTATTTCAGATAGTTCAGAACAAATGGGAGAGCTGGTAGGACACATTCTGAAAAAACACTCCAGTTGTCAATGTTTACCAATACTGGGCACAGATAGATGCATGCTTCAAATTCATACTGAACTTATTCCCGGTTTTGTCTTTGCTCTCAAAATACCTTAGATACTTTTCTACCTTATATGTTTTTGAAATCTGTTATTTAATGTTCTTTACCATTTCTGTTTGATGTGGTTAAATCTATTTATTGTAATTTTTGTGAAAAGGAACATGCCACTTTGTTTCTTATGTAGCCTCCCTGACAAGTCTAATCTCTCACCCCCTACGTATTCAAAAATCAATAACACATTCTTACATTATCATTTAAGTCATGTTTAGCTAATGTTGATGGACTGCCAATTAGTTCACTACTTGTTTGCAGCCCTGCAAACACAAATATGCTTGTGGAAATCAAAGTCCCACAATGTTGTATGACATGCATTGAAAATTCAGCCAACACGGTCTCTGGATCTCTTGGACGTTGGAGGCAGTAAGCTGAAACAAACAAAGCAGCACCACCCTGAGGTTCACTTTACCAATTCATAACTGCATGCTGCAATGCAGCACAGTCATTGATTCAGGAAAGAATGTACGTTTAGCTTTTTGATAGCATATTTGTATACACTTTACAATCCACCTGGTGATCCCCCCCTTAGAGATGGGGTTGCCTTTGTGTGGAGGAGAGAAAGATACAAATAATTGTGTTGTCTTTCTAAAGGATTTAGTCCTATCTGTGTAGTATAACAGGGCTCTTCTAACATCTAAGGTGTGTAAAGCCCTTTCTGCAACAGAGTCTGGGTTTTGGAAAAACACAGGTAGCTCTACAGATTGGTTAAGATGAAAAGGAGTGATAACCTTTGGCAGAAATTTTGGATTAGGCCTAAGAACCACTTTATAAGGATGTATTTGAAAAAATGGTTCTTGTATTGTGAATGCCTGTATTTCACTAACTCTTCTGAGAGAGGTGATGGCAACAAGGAAAGCAGTTTTCCATGTTAGGAATTGCAATTCACACTTGTGTAAAGGCTCGAAAGGGGGTCCCATGAGTCTTGTAAGGACAATGTTCAGGTTCCATACCGGAGCAGGTGGTAACCTAGGTGGGATTATTCGTTTTAATCCTTCCATGAATGCTTTGATTGCAGGTACTCTGAAGAGAGAGATAGATGTTGCCTATTCTGTAAATAGGCTGCAATTGCTGCCAGATGCAGGCTTATGGAAGAATAAGCTAAATTGGACCTTTGTAGATGTAAAAGGTAACAAATGATATTTGTAAAAGGTAACAAATGATATTTTGGATGGAAGCATCCAATGGATCAATGTGATTATTGTTACAATATATTGCAAATCTTTTCCACTTAGCGGCATAACACGCTCTGGTAGTGGGTTTTCTAGCTTCTTTAATTATGTTCATACAGTCTGGTGGCAGGTTTAAGTAACCAAACTCTAAGACTTCAGGAGCCAGATCGCCAAATTCAGTTGGCTTGGTTCTGGGTGTCTTATTTCTCCATGGTTCTGTGTTAACAGGGAGGGTGTGAGCTGTAACTTTTGATGTGGCACCAGTGAGAGATCTAGTAGTGTGGTGAACCACGGCTGATGTGCCCATGTGGGAGTTACTAGTATTAGTTTGAGAGACTGTTGCCTGAGTTTGCGCACTACTAGTGGAATGAGTGGGAGAGGCGGAAAAGCGTATGCAAATCTGCCTGACCAGTTCATCCATATCGCATTCCCTTCCGACCGTGGGTGTGGAAACCTAGCGGCAAAGGTTGGGCATTTTGCATTTTCGTGGGTGGCAAACAGATCTATCTGTGGATGCCCCCACATTTGGAAGAATGGCTGAAGAACTTGTGGATGTATTTCCCATTCGTGAATCTGTTGTGACTGTCGACTCAACAGATCTGCTATCTGATTGTAAATTCCTGGAAGGTGTTCTATTGTATGTTTTGAGGAATGGCCCATCTCCAAACGTATTCCCACCCGTCACTTGCCATTGGTTCACTGCTCAGTCACTCTGTTTTGCTGGCTCCTAAGTTGTTCACTTAGCAGACACGTCACTTCTGGTTAAGTCTAAGGCGCACCGGCCGAGAACAGTTTACTTACTCTTACTTTCCTTATCTGTGTTGTAGCAAACCTTTTTTTGCTAAGGTGCTTTACTCCCATTGCTGCTTCCGTCCTCCCACCAACCTCAGATACAAACGCAGGGTATAAAGGTTGAGGGGTAATTTCTATTCTGCAGCTTAATACTGTGGTTTATCACAACACTGTCTTCTGCAGTCTCTTTGTAGAGCATTCATGCTCTTTTTCTCTTCCCATCTTTCTGAAACACTCTGTCTGCATGTCCCGCACCTCATCCCTTTTCTCTTCTGCACCATCTTTTCACTTAGTCCTGCACGTACTTCCTCGCAACTCCTTCACTACACCAATCCCCCCACACACAATGAACCCACTCAACTGTACACAAAGCTTTTTCTTTAACTTTCGTCCTGTCCATTTTGCCAGCTGTATACCCCCTTCACACTCTTCCGCATATTATCACAATTAAAGTTGCACACCTGACCATTGCTCTGTGCTCTTTGCTGAGATGCCAGGGATGGGAATGTATTCCATTTGTGACCCACTGGCAGGCACTGTGACAAATTCGCACCGCGTTCAGCCTGAACTCCACAGCTCTCTATCATTACCCACTCACAACCTTAACTCATACAGCTACATAGAATCAACGCTTCACACTACATGCCATACATGTGTAAATAGTTGTGTGAAAGAACTACAGAAATACACCATCCTGGAAAAAAACAAATACTCTTAGGGAATGCAAGAGTAAGTAAAATGTGAAACAGGAACAACATTGCTGTTCCTTGGCTGATAGAGCAGTGTCTGTTTTTTTTTGGCTGACTGCAGCTGTCGCCGGAGGTGGGGGACAAAGTGGTTTAGGGTATTTACAGGTGCGGCGCATGCCCCACAATCGCCACCTCCCTTCCCCTACAACTAGCAACGCCACTATTTCACACGCACCTTTTGCAAGCTGCTTCACCTGCGCCAAATTAATATTAAAAAGGTCTTAAAGGCCACGCGAGTGAAACGTTCCTTTCCCAAGCAGAGGACAGAAAAAAAACATTTGCTTTCATCCGATGGACCAGTCACAAAAACAGATTATAACTCCGCAGAACTGCAGAAGAAGTGAGTTGTTTAAAAACGAGAATTTTAAAATACCTTTGAAACCACGATGGTGTGAACGACCAGGTACAGGGGTTCGGTTTTCAAATGAAAGATGATGCTAACCACTTGTATTTGTAGTCAATGCACAGGAATATAAAAAAAATGACAGTGTTTCATAAACATAAACAGCCGAAGAAGCACGTCTAGGCAGTAATGAACAAATGACATGTTTGCTAGGTTTGCACATGAGGGGTCAGCCTGACAGGGTTCCACGCCCCGAAGTAGGCAGCGGTAAATAAAATTGACATTGCCTTGTTTAGAGCGCCCCCTAGCACTCTACGAGAACCACAGACACCGACAGGCATTTTCTGGAAAGCCCTTCAGCTCCCCTTCAGCAGACACAGACGATATTTTATTTTTACTACATTGGTAAATGCAATATTTTTCCAGCTGTCTTCACAGTAAAAAACCGAATCTCTCCAATGAAACGACAAACGTTCTGGTAAAAAGACTTTGTTATTGAGTGGCCATGGTTTTTTGTAATTGTTTTTTCGAGAATTATCGAGTCTTATTGAGAAACCGGAAAACAGTTGAATCATAAAACCACCGTACATTCGCAGAATTTTCCCTCGACTATAGATTTGCGAATTATAAATGTGCTTTTGCAGATCTGGATTAGCTTTTTTAGGCAAATCGGTAAATTATTTTCAAAGGTTTTTTTTTATGAAGAATTGATTTCTTATGGCACTTTGATTTTTGTTTTGTGATTTATTGACTCTGGGGTGCACCAACTGTTTCTTGGTTAGCAGTGTTTGGTGTACAGTAACAAATGGTTGTTGCGAAACCGACTCGATGCCAGAATACACATCCGCTGTCCCCAGAAGCTCCTGCGGACAGCTTTTATTGTTTTATTTGTTTACAGAGAGTCCTTCTCCAGAAATCAGATTTAGCGGTCATAGACAGGGTTGGTGCAATGAGGAGTTCAGTGCAAAGAGGGTGCCATTGATTGAGCCGTGAGGACATTATTATAAGATGGAATGGAAAAGGCTGGCACCTAGTGAGAACACAGAGGGACCACAGGAAGGATGCTGCCAATGTAAACGGAAGTAATGTGCCTTCCTTCACTGGAAAGCCAAAACGAAGAATGGATGAAGCAAAAAAAACGTAACACATGGCTCTATCAACATAGCAATTACCAGTTGATGTGGGCGGTTTAGGTCTTCCAAATCTGGAAAAACACACTATTTGGAGCCCAATTACAACAGCTAAGTAGATGGCTTGCCAGACACTATCCGGCAACATAGCTAAAGAAAGATACTCGCCTACTCGTTTAAGATAACGCGCAAGTTAAATTAATATTATTTAATATAGTTAACAGAGCTTCCTTAGTTCCAATTGGATTCATCGGGGGCCCTCCATAAATTGCATTCGATGCAATGCATCGGAAGCTGACATTCCACATATCTTCTGGTCTTGTCCCTTTTTACATTCAGATTCGGAAGAAATCACTGCTACACTTTAACAGTTCCCGGGGTCATGAAGTACGTAATACACTCGAGGTGTGTATACTTGGCCTATCCCAGCATCCTAAACAAGACAAGGCCACCAAGAAGTTCACTGACTTAGCTTTAATGCAAAGAACTGGAACTGGAAGAATGCAAATCCTCCATCCGCCACTAGATGGCACTCAACCGCTATTCAGTGGCTTGAAATCTACAATCGGCATTTACACAGAGAAAACAAGCATGTGCCCAGCGCTCACGAGGAGAGGAGGAGGCAGCAGGGGGAGGGGAAGAGAGGAGGGGGCCTGCGCCGGATTCCCTTGCGGGAGCAGGCAGAAACCATATGTCAAAGCTCGCTCCCGCAAGGGAATCGCCAAACGTGCACGCGTTGCCATTGAAGGCAATGCAATGCGTGCATGTTTTTGGCAGCCAAACTGAATCGATGGCTAAAGGTCTTTTTTCAATGCAGTGCATGCGCGCTGCATAGGCAAGACCTAAAAAATGAAATGTTAAGGGCACAATAGCACTTTTCTCGAAGCAGCACCAGCAGGCCGTCCAAAAAAGGAAACTTATAAAAATAAAAAAAGTAAGTGCGTGCAAGTGGTGGGGAGCAAAGGAGAAGCCAGTGAGGGGGTAGCAAAGGGGAGTGAGGGGGACAGAATAAAAATAAAGTTGAGTGGAGGAGGAGGAGACCAGCAGCACACAAGGAACACAGATGGATGGAGTGCCTGGTGTCTTTTTTCTTTTTCTTTTTTATCGAGGTGTGAAGCACATGAGAGAAGCACATGAGAGAGAGCAGAGGAGCATTCGATAGATTGAGTCACAAAGAGAGCACGGGATGTATCGGGAAGGGGGTGAAGCACACAAGGGAGAGAGCTAAAAAACACATGCATTCTCATGGAGTGCCTAACAAAAAAAGAAAAAAGAAGTTCCATAAACGTGAGCAGTGAAAGGATGAAAGTCAATTGAGAGGATGTTAAACAGGCTATGCCCCAGGTGAGAGACAAACATAAGGAAAGGCAAGAAGAGGAAGGAAAACGATTGAATAAGAACCAAACAAATAAGGGTGACAACAAAGTCAATTAATGAAAGCAGTGGGTGGGCTCTAAACCCATTTTGAGTTATTTGTATAGCCTACAAAAGGTCTTTTGCAACCAGATAGCCGAAAGCTCTCTCGAGGGCGAGGCTTAAATTAGGCAATTAGCTACTCATGAAGTCGCCACAGACATTATGTTCCTTCCACAAATTAGGTACCATCAGGTACCATGGCCGATTGGTTAACTAGTTTTTGGTAGAGGGTTTTGAGGTTCCGTGACGATTTTACCCCGTGTTTTTAACATTGTCGCAAATACATAATTTTGGTATCAATGAACCGCAAATGATCCATTTAGTATATCCTGGTGTTTTCGCTATGCTACGAGCAAGAGCACTCCTGTTACAAACACATTTCTGTTCTACCCATGGCATCCATCTTAGAACACGGAAGCCATTTTGTATTCTTTGCCCTCACATAGTCAATGAACACGCAATAACCTCTTTCAATTAAGGACACGTAGGCCTTAGCCGGCAATTCACCTTGCTAGTGAATTGCGCACCTTAGGCCAGCAACGCTGTGGCAACATGACTCGGCAAGAGCTGCCTCCCCAGCCTGAGGCCAGTCCTGCTATACTGGTTCTCGTGTCCGTTGGCCTGATCATGATTAGGCGGCCGAAGCCAGTAACCGTGCCCATTTACGACCCACAAACATCTCTTATCCTACTGTTCTATCTTCTGCACCTGGCTCTGCTCCTTTCCTTCTGGGCCTTTATTAGGGGGAGGTAACGAAATTTACGATGAGGCGGTCCGGGTCTTGAATGAGAAATTGACATAGGATTATGATGGACTAGTGGGAACCCCTCGTTCGTAATGTTTTGACATCAGATATTGTTGACGATTCCTGTGCAACGACAAATATTTATTGTTTAAGATACAAAGGTTTTGGAATGTGCTAACATGTAAAGAATTTGCCTGAAGCCCAATATTCAGTATATAAGGAACAACCCTCTTTGTACAAATTGAACAGGCTCCTAGATACTGCCCATGTGTAGTTTCTGTGACTTCTGTGTCCCTGCAGTAATAAACCTTTGGTCTTTGACGCCACCATCGAGAAGCCCGTGTTTCTGTTTGTTTGTGCACCAAGGCAGGTTGAACTCCGGGGTCTTCGGGTGTTATCCCTGACACCTCTGGACGGAACCAAAAAGTCCAGAACTCCAATTGGCGCCCAACGTGGGGCGACGTCATTCGGTACCGGTCCAAAAGCCTGAAGAGTTCGAGAAGCTTCGTGTGAAGATTTCAGAGGGAGGCGCCCCACTTCATCGATCCCGGCATATCGCAAAAGTGGCCCGACGTTCTCTTCCACAAGGGTTCCCGTTCAGACGGCTGCAGTGGTTCGTTGCCTTGACCGTCGCCCTGTCTTGGACCCGAGGTGCAGTCCTTAGTACGGCGAGACGTGACGGGTTTCTCCTTGGTGACGTCTTCAGTGCCTCAGTTAAGTGTTAAGTGGTTGATAGTTGATTACTTCGTGAGGGTTGTTTCTGTTTCGATAATCCTTTTAGTTCTTGGTTTCGGTTCGGTTTCATAAGATTATCGCTGGTTATTCTGGTTACGATAATCATTCAGTTCAGTTCGGGTATCGATACGTTTGTCTGTTCTGGTAGGCCTAAGTTCTTGGTTCGAGTGCGCACCTTTCTTTTGGTTTGTGTTTTGTCTGTTTTGTGTTCCGGGTTATAAAATGGTAAGTCGGAGAAATTGTATGATGTCTTGTTTTAGTTGCAACAGTGATTCCCAGTTGGAGGACTCGTGTTCGGTTCCTCCGATTGGAACTCCCCTTTATGATCTATATTGCAAATTTGGTGTGGGCCCTATCTCTTACAACGAGGTATGGATCCACTACACAGAGAAAGATGGTGTCCTTAGTTGGCCACTGCATGGTAGTTTCGAACCTCAAATTCTTGATAATTTAGAAACGAAATTATTCAAGAAGAAAGCCCGGCCGGCAATGTTTGATTCTTTCCGTTATTGGCGAAAAGAATCTAAACAGAGAGAAATTAAAAAGTTGAAGAAAGAACAGAAAGAGCAAGAGTTGACTTTAGAACAGTCTGCTAAGCAGCTGCAACTCAACGAGTCTGAGAAGGCGATGGAGGTGGCCAATAGAGAGCGTAATTTAGCGATAGACAAGTGCTATCCTGCTTTGCCATCGAGTACAGCTAAGATAGTAGAGGACCCTGAAAAGGATCCCCTGTTGTCTTACTTGTTACGATCACCCCCACCGTATGCACAGGGTGCTACGGCTTCACCTATACCAAATGTTCAATTACCGGTTGCTGGACAACCTGGTGTTCCTGCTCCTCTGAATCAAGTTCCTGTACCTCCTGTGGTCAATATTAATGTTCCTTCGGCACCCCCTCTTCCAGGGTTGCCGTCTTCTTTACCTATACCTGTATCGCTTACACCTGCTAGTTCACAAGCTGTTTTGCCCGCTACTCCTACTGTTCCTGATCTATCTGTTCCAACTGCTACTCTATTTACTACTTCTACTAATATTATGACTCCGCTTTCTGTTCGTCGGAGAATCACTGATTCTGTCTCTAATATTCTATCTCCCTTCTATAAAACTCTGATTAAGACTCCTACCTCTGACTCTGTGCAGAGACGTAGTCAGCTTCCCAGTACTGAAGAAAGAGGAATATTAGATTCCACTGCTCTTAGATGGGTTTCGAAAGTTGGAAGATATAATGTACAAGATGTACTAGATACATTTATGCAATCGAACGAACCGACACAACGATATGTGTTTGATGAAATGTGCTTCCTTCTACGTGAGGAATTGGAAGAGGATGACCCTGAATCAAATCTAGAAGAATTAATTAATGTTCGGAAAGAATTTGCTGCAGGTATGATAGTTGGTCAAAATATAAAAGAAGCGATGGAACTGATTTTAAGTTATAGGAATGACCCATCCCTTCGTTCATCGAGGGAGTTAGAGAAACGTAGTACGAAACAAAATCGTCAATACCCAATGAGAGAGGTTCCACCAATTTGGCGTGAAGCTGTGCAAGCTAATGCAAACCTTGGTATTGCAGCCGCTCCAGCCCAATTCCAGAGAGTATGGATACATATTCCATGGAAGCGAGCTGAAGTATTAGCAGTGAAACAGGCCTTGCCAGATCCGCGTAAAAATCCTGCAGGATACTACAAAGAGTTGGCTCAGACAGTTGACGCTTGTGTATTAAATCTAGCTGACATAGATCTGCTATTTGGTAATGTAGTACCGCAACCAATTTGGGCTAAAATTCGTAAAGAGAATCATCCAGTTGCCCTAGGTGGTGATTGGGCAGCTATAATTGCAGCGGATGGTCAACAAATAGGTGGTTCCAAACCTGAACCCTTAATTGCTAATTTGCCTGGTAGAATAATCGATTTAATGAAAACCCTAATGCCAGCATTACGCGTTAACTGGGACAAATTGTCCGCGTGCAAACAGAAGAAAGACGAAAGCGTCTCCGACTTTTTCACAAGATTCGAGGAGACTTTCGTGGATCATAGTGGTCAGGATATGAGCACAGAAGGAGGTCAGAGATTATTTGTTGATAAATTTGTGCACAATCTGTTGCCCGAACTTAGTGGTAAATTAAAGAATTCTGAAAGTGCGTGGGCTGTCTCTACGACTGCGCAAATACTTGCGACTGCCCAGTACTATGAAAATAGGGATAAAGAGGAGAAAGAAAAATCAGATAAAAAGACGAAAGATTTAAAAACTAAAGTTCTTTTACAGCAAGCTTATCCGCCTCGCACCAATCAGACTAATACACAGCAAGGGTCATATCAAAGAACGGAGTATAATTCTCAGAGGCCACAGTACCAATGGAATCAGTGTGCTTATTGCAAAATGGAAGGCCATTATAAGACTGAGTGTCCGGTACGGGCACAAAATAATACTGCGGCAGCTCAGAGAGGTCGTGGTGGTTATATGCAGAATTCTAGAGGTCGAGGAAGAAGTGCTATGCCTCCACAGACAAGTGATCGCCCTTCTAATTATTTCGACCAACGAAATGGACAATCTGCCCAACAAAATAGGTCTCAACAATATCATGTTGAAGATTACTATGAAGCTAGTGAGGAAGTTCAGCCAAGGGAGTACTAGGACAGCCATGGACAAAGAGAGGGAGTAGTATCAGTTCCAGTAGATCAGAGTGGGCCTTATGTCGCAGTAGCAACATCAGGTATAGTCGAACCGTTTCTGTTGGATACTGGTGCAGCAAAAAGTTCTATCATACATGCGAAACTCCCTGGCGCACCTTTGTCTGGCTCAACAAACGTTTCAGTAGGTTTTTCAGGCGCCCCTGTTCACAACCCTGTTTCTGGTCCTTTGTCTATTTCTGTTGGACCCGCCACTTGAAAGCTCCCCTGATTCTGACAACAGGTTGTAATGAAAATCTGCTTGGTTTAGACTTGTTAAAACGCTTATATGCGACATTGTACTGTTCTCCAGAAGGAGTACAGCTTACGTTGGGTAAAAGAATAATTTCTCCGATGTACTTGTCGATGGATGCGCTCCCACCAGAGCTGCGTTCTCTCCCTGATACTCTTTGGGCGACTGGTCCTAATGATGTAGGTCTTTTAGAAATTCCACCATATGTAGTAACTTTGAAAGCGAATGTAAAATTTCCTCGAATTCCACAATACAGAATCTCTAGTGAAGGTGAACGCGCACTTTTATTAATTGTGCAAGATCTGATCGAGAAAAACGTTGTAGAAGAAACTAGAGGTAATGTCTGTAATAGTCCTGTACTGCCCATTCTGAAACGAACTGACCCCACAAAGCCTCCAGTATATAGGTTTGTAATTGATCTTAGAGAGGTTAATAAAATTGTGATTCCACAGTTTCCTGTGGTTCCAGACATTACTGCATTGTTAACGTTGATTCCTGCTACAGCAGCATGGTTTTCGGTTATCGACTTGAAAAATGCCTTTTTCAGCATTCCGATAGCCGAGGAAAGCAGAGATATCTTCGGTTTCTCTCTAGGAGGACGAAGCTTCAGGTTTAAACGCGCTCCACAAGGTTATTGTGAAAGCCCATCCATTTACAGTCAAGCATTAAAAAGCCAATTAGATTCCTTTGTACTTCCTCCTGGTTCTGCTTTAGTACAATATGTTGATGATCTTCTAGTGGCTGCCGATGACAAGGAAACTTGCAAAACAGCTACAATTTCATTATTGCGTCATTTGTCAAATTTGAATCACAAAGTGTCACCTTCAAAAATGCAATACTGTTGCCAAGAAGTGACCTACTTAGGTCATCTCTTGTCAATGGAGGGAAGGAAGTTGACCCCAGAGAGAATAAAAGCAATTACACAGATGAATGTTCCTAGCACGCAGAGAGAAGTACGTGCCTTTTTAGGTATTACCTCATATTGTAGGCAATGGATCCCAAATTTTTCTCTTTTGGCGAAACCGTTGGTAGCTTTGAATGGGAAAAATGTTCCGAGTCCAGTGCCATGGTCTGCCGAATGTCAGGAGAGTTTTTCTGAGTTACGAAATGCACTGTGTTCAGCTCCTGTACTGGGTACACCCGATTACAGTAAGCCATTCACGCTCTATGTCCATGAAAGAGAAGGTTGTGCGTTGAGTGTTTTGACACAGAAATTTGGTGATAAACAACGCCCTTGTGCGTATTTTTCATCAACGTTAGATCCGGTAGCTAGAGCGTTGCCTAGTTGCTTGAGAGCTACAGCCGCAGCTGCAGCCTCCATTCGACAATCTGCTGGTTTAGTAATGAACAACATG
Organism: Lissotriton helveticus; assembly: GCF_964261635.1. Classification (NCBI taxonomy): domain Eukaryota; kingdom Metazoa; phylum Chordata; class Amphibia; order Caudata; family Salamandridae; genus Lissotriton; species Lissotriton helveticus. The sequence goes on from NC_136059.1 coordinate 1,974,034,940, forward strand.
CTAGTGGTTATGGTTCCTCATGCTGTGGATACACTCATGAACCGAACCAAGACGCAGCACCTTACCAGTGCTAGATTATCAGGTTACGAACTGACATTGCTAGCGAGTCATATTCAGATCAAAAGATGCAATGTATTGAATCCAGCAACATTGTTGCCGACTAGTCAAGAGTCGAGTGATTCCGAACCACATGACTGTTGTTTTAGAACTGAGGAAGAAACAAAAGGACGAATTGATTTAAAAGACACTCCGTTATCAGATCCAGATGGCACGTTGTATGTTGATGGGTCTTGCTTCAAACTCCAGAATGGTGATGTGACTGCTGCCTATGCAGTACCGACTTTGCGTACGATTGTGGAGACTGCAAGAGTGAGTCAGAATTCTGCCCAGGCTGCAGAATTGATCGCGCTAACAAGAGCGTGCGTTTTAGCTGAGGGAAAGAGAGTGAATGTGTTCACAGATAGTCAGTACGCGTTCGGCGTGGCCCATAGTTTTGGCCGTTTGTGGAAAGAGAGAGGTTTCATTACGTCCCATGGGACTAAGATTCAACATGGCCAGCTAGTTAATGACTTGTTGGAATCTCTAACCTTGCCGACTGAAGTTGCGATTGTGAAATGCAGTGCTCACAAAGCAATCACGGATGATGTTGGTCGTGGGAATGCTTTTGCTGATGAGACTGCAAAACAGACAGCTAGAAATATGATGAGTAGAATGTATTTTGCAACGTCTGCAAGATGGATTTCTGAGTCTGGAATGTGTGAGGACACAGTGGAAAGCGTGAAAGAAATTCAGAAAGAGGCGACTGAGGAGGAAAAGCGTGCATGGAAAGAGAGCACGGGTAAATTGGACTCGAGTGGGTGTTGGATTGATTTGTCGGAACAACAGCGTTGGATGTTACCTGATGCGTATGTGCTTGCAGTAGTAACGATGGCACATGGAGCAGCGCACATCAGCTCTAAAGGGATTTGTAAGATGTTGGCCCCAGTTTGGAAGAATGATGGGATTAGTAAGTGTGCAGAGAGAGTGGTGAGAAATTGTATGGTATGCTTGATGCATAATCCTGGCAAGGGAATCCCCACACCCGCAGGTCACTTCGCTCCTCCTTCCTGCCCCTTTGAAGTGATTCAGCTAGACTTCATTCACATGGATCGTTGTAATAATCTAAAGTACGTCCTAGTGGTAGTTTGTGCGTTCTCCAGATGGATCGAAGCATACCCACTGAAGGACAATACTGCTTTGTCCACTGCCAAAATCCTTCTTAAAGAATACTTCCCCAGATTCGGAATGCCACGGATTGTATGGTCAGATAACGGAAGTGAGTTCGTAGGGAAAGTTATGCAGAGTGTGTGTGCCGGCCTAGGGATTAGACAAAAGTTTCACAGTGCGAATCATCCCCAGTCCGCGGGTTTAGTTGAGGGTTACAATGGCACCCTTAAACTGAAACTTGCTAAGATACAAGCATCCACGGGTTTGCCCTGGCCAGATGCACTGCCTTTGGCTTTGTTATCAACAAGAGCAACTGTACATTCTAGAGTAGGGCTTAGTCCATATGAAATAATTTTTGGTCGTCCTGCAAATGTTTGGGGGGTACCTAGACCGAAAGAATTTAAGCAGCTGGAATACCCAATGTTAATTGATTACCTTTTCGACTTGACTGCTAAATTGAGCCTTATTCACCAACAGGTTTTCGATGCATTGCCAAAGCCACCGGAGAGTCCAGGTCATCAGCTGAAACCTGGGGATCAAGTAGTCATTAGAAATTTTGCAAGAACGAAAAATCTTCAGCCCAGATTCGTTGGCCCGTTCCAAGTCTTATTGGCGACGAGAACTGCTATTCGAGTGGCCGGACGGAAGAATTGGATCCACACGACACACGTCAAACGTGTGCCTCTGCCACTTCCTTACGACAACTGGGTAAAGAAAGGAATCAGTGCCTCTGAAGCAGAACAAATACCCAGGTTCATCCCTTTCAGTGATGCAGAACTGATCACTGATACATCAAACTCTGACTCTCCTCCTGAAACTGCTCTTTTGAACCCTGAACATTTGCCATCTGCACCAAAAGAACATTTGTCATCTGCAAACGCGAACATTGCAACGTCGGCTGAAAATATATTGTTTCCAGATCAGACAGCTCCTGCAAAACTGAGATACAACTTGCGACCTCGCAATATGGACAAATAAAGCAGGAAACTGCCTATTTTCACATTTGAATTTTTATACATTGCCTCCAGCCAGGAAGTTTGCTATTATTTTGTTGTTTTAAATTTTGCCTTGCCGTCTGGGTAGCCGTAGGGTCGTGGCTGTGTGCCTAGTTGAATCTGCGGGGGTCAGACATAAGGTCGATCTTTCTGTTAGTTCTGGGAACTCCCAGGGCTGATAGAGGCATTTTCATCTACGTACACATCATCAGTGGTCACGAGCGGATTGTAGAAGATGGAGCTTCCTGAGCTGCAACGAAAGAATGTAATTTATGTTCGCAGAAATAGACTGTACAGAATACTTCACAGCAAATGCTTTCTAATGCAATGTGCAGTCACATTTTTAATTGTTTTGATAACGTTGGTGGGTGGAATCATCTTTGGTGTACATTTGATTTTTATGCCAGTAACTACAGTACCTCCCCTTGATCCTACTACTTCTACGGTTTCTTCTATGCATTCTTTTCACTCATTTCCTGAACACGAACAAGCTCGACGCTCAGAATTTATTAACAATACATTTGTACAGCTCTTGCATCAACACCAACTGGTAGTTAATACTACAGACTGCTGGGTGTGTGGCTTGATACCTCACACTATGGATAAAGGCATTCCCTATCTAGTCTTGCCCTTCAGCTATAATGGATCATTTCAGGCCTTTCAGACCATTTTTTCCTATGCCCTTGAGACCTATCCTCCGCGTCCACCACGGTCCACTAAATACAACTCAGCCAACAAAGCTTTAGTCCAGGGAATTATTGACATGATTAAAGACGTCAATAATACTCCATCTTACCCTAGAGATGAATTACGGGTGTATTTGAGTTGGAACTCTACCGAGTATCGCCTTAATTTGGGAGAAAGCAAGCGTAAAAGCTCCACTTCAGTTTGGGTCGTGCCTCACCGAGGTCAGGTCTGTTTGCAAGGAAATGGGAGAAATCTGAGAGCTCAGCTAGGGAGGAGTGAGTGCGTTGAGACTTACGTATTTCCGTCTAACTCCTCCCCTGCCTTCCTTACTGCTAGGGGTACTTACTTCATCTGTCAAGACAGAGCGTATACATGGCTGCCTGCTGACTTCTCAGGTTCATGTTATATTGCTCGATTGTTACCTCCGACATACACTGCTTCTTCAGATTATCACAAGACCAGAGTAGCAAGAGGTGTCTTCAGCAAGGAAGATACCGCTGGTCAGGAAGCTGGAGACTTCTTCAAAGGTTTCCTTCCGTTTTGGGGGCCTATGGCCAATAGTAGAAATCTACGTCAACTAACACGGGTAGTTGAATCTACTATTACAGAAACTGCTGGTGCCCTTAGTAACTTAACAGCTGAGCTTCAGGCGGATCGTCTCATGACGTTACAGAACCGTATGGTTCTAGACGTAATACTTGCAGATCGAGGTGGGGTATGCAGAATGATCCAATCGAGCTGCTGTGTTTTTATTCCCAATAATGCTCCAACCGTCTATGAAGCGATCTCTAAGCTACACAAGATTTCCGACTCTATACACGTAGACAAGGGAAACTGGTCCTTCATGGAGTGGTTTTGGACTCTGGTATCAGCGTGGGGATGGAAGGTTCTGATGGTCATTGGTGTCATCCTAGTATTTCTGTTCTCGTGCTGCCTTATTATCCAATGTGGTCCCGCTTTGTGTAGTCTCTGTGCTGCAACCTGTTTCAGAAAACAACCTGTATTCGGAGAAAAGGTACGAGACAGGATGATGATGCAACAACATGTCACTGACCTAATGAGCATAGAGTTAGATTCTGACATAGACTGAGTAATTGCCTATGTAAGGGCAAAAGGAGGGTCTGAGGTTCCGTGACGATTTTACCCCGTGTTTTTAACATTGTCGCAAATACATAATTTTGGTATCAATGAACCGCAAATGATCCATTTAGTATATCCTGGTGTTTTCGCTATGCTACGAGCAAGAGCACTCCTGTTACAAACACATTTCTGTTCTACCCATGGCATCCATCTTAGAACACGGAAGCCATTTTGTATTCTTTGCCCTCACATAGTCAATGAACACGCAATAACCTCTTTCAATTAAGGACACGTAGGCCTTAGCCGGCAATTCACCTTGCTAGTGAATTGCGCACCTTAGGCCAGCAACGCTGTGGCAACATGACTCGGCAAGAGCTGCCTCCCCAGCCTGAGGCCAGTCCTGCTATACTGGTTCTCGTGTCCGTTGGCCTGATCATGATTAGGCGGCCGAAGCCAGTAACCGTGCCCATTTACGACCCACAAACATCTCTTATCCTACTGTTCTATCTTCTGCACCTGGCTCTGCTCCTTTCCTTCTGGGCCTTTATTAGGGGGAGGTAACGAAATTTACGATGAGGCGGTCCGGGTCTTGAATGAGAAATTGACATAGGATTATGATGGACTAGTGGGAACCCCTCGTTCGTAATGTTTTGACATCAGATATTGTTGACGATTCCTGTGCAACGACAACTATTTATTGTTTAAGATACAAAGGTTTTGGAATGTGCTAACATGTAAAGAATTTGCCTGAAGCCCAATATTCAGTATATAAGGAACAACCCTCTTTGTACAAATTGAACAGGCTCCTAGATACTGCCCATGTGTAGTTTCTGTGACTTCTGTGTCCCTGCAGTAATAAACCTTTGGTCTTTGACGCCACCATCGAGAAGCCCGTGTTTCTGTTTGTTTGTGCACCAAGGCAGGTTGAACTCCGGGGTCTTCGGGTGTTATCCCTGACACCTCTGGACGGAACCAAAAAGTCCAGAACTCCAGTTTATATTTAGAGGTTTGTTTATATTACAAATAGTTACTGACCAAAGACAGACATACACACACATACACACACTGTTTGCTAATGCAATAAAATTGTGGGATACTTACATTTACTTGGCTTGCTTGGGATTCGAATAACAGTGGGCTTGCGAAGTAAAGCAGGTGCAACTGGTTGCTCTTTCAAAGGTTCAGGTTTAGAGAAGGGAACGAAAGAATCTACAAGTAAAGAACAGCCCTTGTAGTATTGATTTTTAATAATTTGTCAAAAGATAATGCTAATGTTTACTATACCAGCCAATATAAATAAAATATAGCTATGAACAAAAAATCTGCTAATTATTTGAAAACAATTCATATTTTCAGAAAAAACTTCATGAGCAGATAATGAATACTAACAGCATATTTCACAGTATCTAACAAAACATGACAGTCCTTCATAAAATTTGATTAACATTGCGACAGATGATAATGACCCGTCGGTCTGGTAATGTAACAAAATTACAGTGTAGCAAAGGGGACTTTGCAATATATTTAAATTTAGAGGGCAGATTATTAATGTTATTTGAAAACTAACAAATAACCTATTTATCCTTTGTGGAATTAAATCAATGCAAAGATGAGGCCAAATAAAAAGGTGTGATAAAATATACACTGGGTTCTTTCTCATTTCCAAAGGCTTGATGTGTTGTGTTCTAGTGTTGTTATTTTATAGCTGCATTTTCCAAACTGCACAGCAGAAGGTACGAGCTAAGGTCATTATTTTTGTCAAGAAACACAGAACATTCATTTAAAGAAAGATGCTGCTAGGAGGTAGAGGAAACTAAAAGGGTACTTCTCCGTTTTGTTGGGTGGGAAAAATTATTGTTACTCGTTCAACTACATTACCACTTGGCTGTACTTCACTGTACGAAGTGTTTGCGGCAGGCCTACTCCGGTCAGCTATCCATGGTGATCCCGGAGTGAAGTGGTGTGAAGGAGTTGGAGGGAGGGCAGGACAGAGATTGGGGGGGGGGGGCGGGGTCAGGGCAAGCTGTTACAATTCAGATGATATTTTGTTTGAGATGAGCAGTGTTTATCTTTCTGGAGTGCTCCGGGGTCAAGATGAGACATAGATGAAGTGGACACAGAAATCAGAGTAGTTCAAGTGAATTGCTGCAAAACTTCTAGTTACATAACTGATACCCGCAAGGGTTATGTTTGCGCTATTAAAAACCTTCAAAATAAAATAAATACTTTAAAAAATATGTATATATACTATTTTAGTTCATGTGAGGAAACCTGGAATAGCACAGTAAAGAAATAGCGATCAACATACACACAATGTTAGGATCAAAGCTGGCCTCTGCTCAGAGAGAGCTCTGGGCGAAACCAAATATGGCACTCCCTCCCCCTCATCCTCTTTGTCTCTATGTTGAGGAGTAGAATGAAGGTGAGGGGTGCAAGAATAAGGAGCATCATGAAAAGAAAACACAAAAAGCAGTCCACACCAGTGAGACACCTTCAGAAAAAGTGTTTCAACACACTTTTCTTTGGATCTAAGTGAGAGGGTGACTTCTGCAGGGAGCTCCAGTGCCCATCTGGAGGTCGGCGCCCTGGGCATGAGCCCAGTTCACACGCGCTAAAGGCTAGCCCTGGTTAGATCAGGACTGATTTGAATCAAAAGATGCAGTGATCTGACAAAAAACTATCACAGGACAGCATGACACAGAGAGGGGGAGGAGAAGCAGATAGAACATTAGAGAGGATACTGTGTTAGGAGGAATGTTGCACAATAAAGCATAGCAGGAGATCATGCAACGTATGCCTAAAATGTCCATATCTACTTCCTGTAATTACTATAACACTAATTTACTGCAAACCTGATACCAAGATTCTACAATACCTATGTATAACATTGTTATGCAAGTGCTAACATCCTAGAGTGCTAACATTTATCAAGGCGTGGGTGGGCAGCTGTGCCTGCTCAGTTCAAGCGTCCCCAATGCAAAAAAAGATACATCCCTTGTGTTTTACTTTGCAGATTAAAATATTAACGCCAGTCAAGAGTCTTAGACAAGCTCAGCAGACTCCGTCATACAGTGCAAGAAGGTAATAAACAAATGTCAAACAACCTTCTTGAAAGTGACATGATATGTGAAGGTCCCACATTAAAGTATGTCCTCCCCTTGCTTTAACACAGGTACCCAACTAATAAACCCTGAAGAAAAGTCCGATAAATGAATTACGGACTTGGAAACACGTCTCACATAAGGCTTGGTTAAACACCTCCATGAGTGTAATGGTATAAAAGAACGTATATTAAGTTCAAAGCCTTTGTGTGACCAGGTTTATAACACATATAAAAAGTTTTTCTTTTCAAACCTGGTAGAATCATTCAGTAGGGTACAATCTTGAAGTTAGAAACACTTTTGTTATTGTTTGTATAAATTGTGAAAAAAAGAACTCATTTATAATTTTTGTATGTTATTGTGAATAAGGTTATAGTATATGTAAATATATGTTCTGTGCACGGCAACGAACAAACCTCAGACTTTGTTTCAAAATTTCCTCAAAAAAATGTGTTGAAATTTGTAACTATTCGAAAAAATAAAGCCAAAACATCCAAGGATTAATCAACCTTAGGGAGTGATTCTGCATCAAATAAAGTATAAGCAGAACAAAACAGTGACCGGGTCCTTCTTATTCTATAGCATGCTCAGTTCAAGCAGCAAAGTTGTGGAGCTCTCCCTTTCATGCTGACCTCCATCAAGAGTTTACTTACCTTCAGAAAAGCACCCAAAACCTGGCTTTACACTCTTTAAGATGTGTCTCTAGGATTCTTGGTTACTGTCAGACAGCCATATCAATTTATTCAGGTCTCTGAGTGCCAGGGCACCTTGCATAGTAATAATAATGCGTAAAAGTCATACTTCACACTTAAAAGACAAACCAAAAGAAAACGCAATGCTGTGAGTGAGGACACGTCGCACTCAATTAGTGAGGACTGGGCAGATCAAATGCTACTTGTAACCAGCTGATCATCCGCGCAAACAGAACTTATGATATCAGTAACTGATAATAAGTGTTCAGAGTGCTCTATTATGGTGGGCTCATAGCTACATGCAATTAAGGTCGACACACAGAGTTTGTCGACATTGTAAATTTACATGAGCATACGCGACTATTTGGGGGATATCTTAGCTGACGTGGAGGGAGAGAGTCTCCTATGCGGTGCAGTCGAGGGGCAGACAGCTGAAAAGAAAGCCTTCTTGCAAGGGTGCCTGCTGCCTAAAAGAAATGTAAATGTGGATGTTAGACGGACCGGGAGGGTCGGCCGAGGATAAGGGGAGAGGTCTCCGGGGAGAGCCGTCTCCAGTGAATCGTACAGACAAGTAACTCCCCCCCCACAGACGGACACCACACAATGATAAAGTTCAACGATACTTTATAGGCAATTCTTCAAGTACGGTAGAATGGTACAAGGAGGTCTGGACTCAGGGGTCCCCTCTATTCTGGTCTCTGTTTGGGGAAAGGGTAGCGGGACAGTCTTGTTACCAAAGAGATGGAAATAGCTCTCAATCCTCGAGCTCGGTGGTGTAGATGAACGGGCCGCGGCGGAGCCAGCAGGTCCCGTGATGGATGAAGGAAGACGACGGTCCGCGGCAGAGCCAGCAGGTCCCGATGAAGGTGGTGGTTACAAACGGTCCGCGGCCACGCCAGCAGGTCCCGACGACGATGAAGGATGGGGTGGTTCCCAAAGCCGCGGCAGCGCCAGCAGGCAAGACGAGGGTGCACAAGACAGAGCTACGGCAGCGCCAGTAGTCCGTCAAGGATGAGTTCTTCTTTGCGTCTCTCGACTCCAAGATACAACTCCCGTCTGGCTCTGGAGCTGTCCCAGTTATAGGGCTGGTGTGCTTTGATGTCCGGACCCTCGCACTTGGAGGTCGGGAGGTCCGGGATGAGGGGGTTCAGACACCCAGCAGGGGGGTGGAGCCAGCGCCCGGGGAGGCGATGGGCGAGCGGTACTTGGCGGGGGAGAGCCATCGACACCTCTTGCTCCCATTGACTGACCAAGTAGCCCGCTCACCTCCTGGGTGGATGTTGGTGCCGGAATGTCTGAGGCCTGGCCGGGCCCAGGGTTGAGGTCGATCGGGGGCCAGGCGGCCTCGTGGTGGAGTGTCCAAGATGGCGCCCAGGATGGGCGCGCAGGCCGGTAGTGGGTCGGCCTACGCGGTCAACAGGTTCGAGTGTAGGGGTCCCTGCGGGGACGGTGGACGTGCAATGGTGGTGTGTGGTACTTGCGTGGCTGGTTCGGGCCTGGTTGGGCCGGGGGAGAGCGGCCCTTCATGTGGCCTGTCCAACAGTGGACAATTAGTTAACCTGCAAATGTAAAAGCTGCTTGAAAGCAGGTATTGGCTTTAATTGATGGATTCAATTGAAGAGTATTCTTTCTGGGTGGTATTTTAAGGTGCCCTGAAGAGCTGTGGAGTGCATGCTTTTAATGGACAGTTATAAAGAAAATGATTGCACTAGGTACAGTCTGCAGATTACTAAGATCTATATTTTGGAGCACTTTTTAAAACCTTAATCCTAAATCTTTTTGTGCACTTTGTGGCAATCTATCTTTTACTGTGTGTAAAGGAAGTTTAAAATAATGACGTACATATTAAAGATGCTTTCATTCACAGGCTGGGAGCTTGCAACACTAATAACACACGTCACTATTTCCCACTGCACCAACCAGAATTCAATTTTGTGCCTCTCTGGTTACACACGATATCTGCAGTGACTGCACATACGCCAGCAGAATTTTCAAAAAGTAAAATATTATATCTCTCACTTGCAAATATTTAATTATATTTAAGTTTTGTGTTATTTTACATGCAGCTTCTTGAAGGTGTAAGACCAACTAATAGTGACATAATACCCACTGACCACCTCATCCATTGGACTCAGGATCACAGTCCCCTTTACTTTTTATCATGCTCGTCGACCACTGCAGGTGACTGAGATACACAGGAACAGACAAAAGGGGTGGGGAGACTCCCCAGGCATTATAATTGAGACTGAGGGGAATGGTGTGTGTGAGAAGTTGGCCTGATATGCAGTGCTCACTATTCTAGTGATCACTATGTATCAGTCCAGACAACCCTTATTGATGATTGGTTGTAAGTCAACCTGATAGACCAGCTATCCTAGTAGCATGGATACGAGCAGTCTAAGGCTAAGACTCTAGAGGGCGTGTTAAGCCAGCTGTTTTACCATCACATTACCCCTTGAACACCAAGTGAAAGGACACCACACAAGTTGTTATCAAAAATAAAGTATATTTATTTATAACAGGACTACCCTGGCTCTTTATGAGACAGGGAGCTAAGCACACAACAAAACTCTTAAAGAAATACTGAAAGTCGCACAATTTACACAAATGCCCGAGGGGCACGAAAAACCATATACACAAGAAGTGGAATGCGAAGTTACTAGCAGGTAAGTAATACTTTTCTAGACTGTAGAAACGCTAGGCCTACAATGCTGAACCCTTGGATTAGAAGCAGGAGGCCTAGGGACGCCGTGTGCCGAGTGGGAACTCTCACGCGTAATGCGGGAACAAGTCTATGGATACTAGCAATCACAAAGTTACTGTTCTCGGGCGAACCCAACTAGGTGGGTCGAAAACAAGAGTGGATCCGAACACTTAGGGTGTTGGACTATGCTGGAGCACCGGAGTACTCAGTTTACCTAGCCCAGAGGCTGCGGCTGCATAGGGTTCAAGTTGCGTCGGAAACCCTTGTTGAAGATCCAGGAGCCTGAAGAAAGAAGTTGCTGGCAGGCGGCCAGTGAAGAAGTTCGTGGTGATCCAAGCCTGGATCAGGGAAGAAGAAAACCTGTAAGCAGAGGGGACCAAGTTCTGAATCACTAGCCAGTGATTTAGGTGGGCACCAGGATGGCACCGGACGAAGTCACCTCGACCAGGTGAGTGGGCGCTGCTGGGCTCTGCAGTCTCTCGGACCAGGAAGCGTTGTCGGCGACCAGGATGGAGGTGCGAGCTGTCCCACGAAGGTCTCTGCTGTCGACGTCGCTGGACCCAGGATTGGGGCAACAAGTCTTGGCAAATGCAAGCCCACGCGGTGGACTTAAAATGGAGTCTGGAGTGGACCAGGAGGGTCCAGGGTGCTCCTCTTTTGGAGGGGAGCAAGGGCTAGTCTGGAGCAACCAGACCAGCGGTGTTTGTCGTCGTGAAGCGTCGTGAGAGGGCCACTAGCCAACGGGCAAGTGACCTGGACAACGCGGTGAGCAGCAAAGAGCAGAAGGGCCCCACGCAGATCTCGTGGATGCGGGGGGCTGAACTTCGGTGCTGGAGCTGCTCAGAGTCGGGGCTTCTCTTACCCCAAAGCACTCAGTCGAGGGTCACTCGGTGGTCGTGCTGGACAAGCGTCGTACAGTCTTCAAAGATGGCCGGTCCCTCGAGGTCTCGTCACACCCACGGATCACAGCTGGGCTGATGATGCAGGTTGAGGTCAGAGGTGCCAGGGAAGCCGGTTCTCGTCGTGCTGGTCAGTCTTGATCCGGAGGAGAGACTTAAAGCAGACCGCGATGCTTGGTTGGTGCCTGATGCTGCAGGGTGACTACTCCTTAGTCACAAGGGAGAAATCTTGAGAAGAGTCTTGAGGTCCTTTCGTGGAAAGTTGGTTCAGGATTCAAAGATGATCTAATTTGGAAGGGGGCCAGTTCCTACCTTTATCCTGCAAAAAGGGGCTGGCACGCGACTAAGTCCTGCCCTATGGGTGGGACTAGGAGGGGGGTGGTTACACCCCTCTCCTTTGGCGGGCTTTCCCCAGATCAGGGGCTGGAGTGCCCCTGGAACTGGTTCCAGCCGGCCTATGCACAGTGAGCACCGGGGTGCCACTTGCAGTCACCTTCCTCTAAAGCCCTGCCTACCTAGGATACACAAAATCCTCTCTGGGACGGTGCTGGCACCACCCCTTGCAGGAAACCCTTTGTCCTTGCCTCCAGTGCTGGGAGGACTCCCAGCAGCAGGAGGGCAGACTTGTGTCTCGGTGGCAGCATCCATCTTGTGGAGCTGAGGCTATGTCTGACTTTAACCGGGGTTACAGGTTACATACATGTCGTGTCCCTCTAGGAGGGTGGAATGCTAACCCCGTCGCCAGAATTGGCGAGGGGTTAGTATTCCAATTCGTATGACACCTTACTCGACATGTTTTGATAATGTTATACCAAAGTTAGCATATGACCGCGAGGTACATAATGCACTTAAGAGTATATGGTATAGCGTTATCATGGAACAGCTATTAGGACTTGGTTCCGCAAGCTGCAAACGGGCTCAGCTCATGCCAGAGCACCATTTCACCTTATCCCATGCACTCTGCCTTCAGGATTGTTAAGGCCTGCCATAGGAGTGACTGATAGGAATATAGGTGTCCATTGTAGGTTTAGATATAGGAATACTATATCTAAAGCAAAGGGTGATTACACCACTTTGCCCCAGCTGTCAAGCAGCCAGTTGTGTCTGATTTAGTTAGTCAACCCAGGTGTGGCATAATACATGCTGCAGCCCCTGGGAGACTTCTGGGTACACCTCAGCCCTGGGTACAGGGACTTGGAGAGGGCCCAGTGCCAATTCAGTACCTGGGTACAATTTGGAGTAGAGAGAACAGCTAGGCTGTGGGTCTGATTAGCAGGCCCACAGCCAGGGAAAGTCGTAAACCAGTGAAGCAAAAAATCTGGGTGATCATAGGATTGCAGACCCTACTCTCCTACATGACCCCCCAAACTTTGGGACAATAAGCTAACCTTGACCAGGTGAGTCTTCTTGCTCTAAGTGGAAATACCTGGAGAGCCCATCAGCATTGCCATGATCAGTACCAGGTCTATGCTCCACTGTAAAATCCATCCCCTGTAGGGAAATGGACCACCTAAGTAGTTTGGGGTTTTCACCCTTCATCTGATTTAGCCATAAGAGGGGCTTGTGGTCGGTCTGAATCTTAAAGTGAGTGCCAAACAAATATTACCTCAATTTTTTCAGGGCCCACACCACAGCAAAGGCCTCCCTCTCAATAGCTGACCAATTTTTCTCTCTGGGGGTCAGCCTTCTGCTAATAAAAGCAATGGGCTGGTCGTTACCATCAAAATTCAGCTGAGATAGAACAGCTCCCACACCCAACTCAGAAGCATCTGTTTGGAATATGAAGGTCTTGGAGTAATCTGGACTCTTTAGGATAGGTGCTGTGCACATGGTCTGCTTTAGGTCATTGAATGCTTTCTGACAGCTTGCTGTCCACTGAACTTTCTTTGGCATCTTTTTACTTGTCAGGTCATTAAGTGGAGTCACAATGGACCCATAATTCTTGACAAATTTCCTATAGTACCCAGTCAGTCCCAAGAAAGCTCGAACCTGAGTCTGGGTGGTTGGAGGAGTCCAGTCCTTGATGGCCTGTATCTTGCTCTCCAATGGTTGAACCTGGCCTCCACCTACAAGGTGGCCCAGGTATACAACCTGTGTCTGCCCTATCTGGCACTTAGTGGCCTTGATAGTGAGACCTGCCTTTTGCAGTGCCTCTAACACTTTCCTCAGGTGGACCAGGTGATCCTCCCAGGTGGAACTAAAGACAGCTATATCATCAAGATATGCTGCACAGAAGTCATCCAACCCAGTGAGAACTTGATTCACCAGCCTTTGGAAGGTGGCAGGTGCATTTTTCAAACCAAAGGGCATTACCACAAATTGATAATGCCCACCAGGGGTAGAAAATGCTGTCTTTGGCTTGGCCTCCTCAGCTAACCTGATTTGCCAATACCCAGCTGTCAGGTCAAATGTACTTAAGTAGTTGGCAGAAGCCAATCTATCTATAAGTTCATCTGCTCTTGGTATTGGGTGGGCATCAGTCTTAGTGACTGCATTGAGTCCTCTGTAGTCTACGCAGAACCTCATCTCTTTCTTACCACCCTGGGTGTGAGGCTTTGGCACTAGAACTACTGGGCTAGCCCAAGGGCTATCTGAGGGCTCAATGACTCCCAGCTCCAACATTTTCTGCACTTCTGTCTTGATGCAGTCTCTGACATGATCAGGCTGTCTGTAGATTTTACTCTTGACAGGCAGACTGTCTCCAGTGTCAACTTCATGGGTACACCAATCAGTTTGACTGGGTGTCAGAGAGAACATATGTCTAAAGGATTGCAGAACTTGTCTACAATCCTGTTGCTGATGTTCAGAGAGGCTGCCACAAAAGACCACACCATCTACTGATCCATCATCAGGATTCTGAGTGAGCAGGTCTGGGAGAGGGTCACTCTCTTCCTCCTGTCCATCATCTGTGGCCATGAGCAAGCTCATGTCCTTCCTGTCGACATATGCCTTGAGCCTGTTCACATGGAGCACCCTGAGGGGGCTCCTGGGGGTTCCAAGGTCCACCAGGTAGGTGACCTCTCCCTTTTGCTCAATGATGGTGTGGGGCCCAGACCATTTGTCTTTGAGTGCTGCTGGGGCCACTGGCTCCAGCACCCACACCTTCTGTCCAGGCTGGTACACAGTCAGGACAGCCTTCTGGTCATGCCAAGCTTTTTGGAGTTCTTGGCTGGCCTCAAGGTTTTTAGTTGCCTTCTCCATGTATTCAGCCATCCTGGAGCGGAGACCAAGTACATAGTCCACTATGTTGGTTGCAGGCTTTTTGAGAGGTCTCTCCCATCCTTCCTTCACCAAACACAGGGGTCCTCTTACAGGATGCCCATACAGAAGTTCAAAAGGGCTGTAGCCAACACCCTTCTGTGGGACCTCTCTGTAAGCAAACAAGAGGCAGGGTATCAGGACATCCCATCTACGCCTGAGCTTTTCAGGTAGTCCATGAATCATCCCTTTGAGGGTCCTGTTGAATCTTTCAACAAGCCCATTGCACTGTGGATGATAGGGTGTGGTGAACTTGTAGTTGACACCACATTCCTTCCACATTGCAGTCAGATATCCTGACATGAAGTTTGCACCTCTGTCAGAAACAACCTCCTTAGGGAAGCCCACTCTGGAGAACACTCCAACTAGGGCCCTTGCCACTACAGGTGCTGTAGTGGTCCTAAGTGGAATAGCTTCAGGATACCTGGTGGCATGGTCCACCACCACCAGTATAAACTTGTGCCCTGATGCTGTCTGGGGTTCCATTGGACCAACACTGTCAATCCCCACTCTTTCAAAGGGAACCCCCACCACAGGTAGTGGTATGAGGGGGGCCTTTGTTGTGCCACCTGACTTACCACTGGCTTGGCAAGTGACACAGGAGCGACAAAACTCCTTGGTATTCTCACTCATGTGAAGCCAGTGAAAGTGTGAGACAATCCTGTCCCAAGTCTTTGTCTGGCCTAAGTGACCTGCAAGGGGAATCTCATGGGCCAAGGTGAGAAGGAAACCCCTCTGAGACAAGGGGATGACCAGCCTCCTGGTTGCACCAGGCTTGGGGTCTCTTGACTCAGAGTACAGGAGTCCATCTTCCCAGTATACCCTGTGGGCACCTGTGGCATTCCCTGCAGCCTCAGCAGCAGCCTGCTGTCTGAGGGGTTCAAGGGAAGGGCAGTCTAACTGTGCCTTCCCCAGGTCTTCTCTGGAGGGTCCCCCTGAGCCCAGAAACTCAACTTGATCAAGTTCAAGCTCTTTAGGCTCAGTTTCCCTCAGCTCTCTCAGATCAGCCTCCTCAGAGACTTGATCCTCAACCTGGGGCAAGGGGGAAGGCAATGCCTTAACCCTACTGCTCTTCTTCTTGGAAGGTGTCTGGTCCATTGTTCCAGGATCCAGCACCTGTTCAGTGGGGCATCTTCTGGCCTGTGACCTAGTCACAGCAAGCACATGTGCTGGCAAGCCTAACATTTCCATGTGAGTCCTCTGCTCCACTTCTGACCATTGTGATGACTCCAAATCATTGCCCAACAAACAATCCACTGGGAGGTCTGAACTAACCACAACTTTCTTTTGGCCACTTACCCCTCCCCAGGAGAAAGCAACAATCGCCATACTATGACTGGTAGTGACGTTGCTGGCATTGGTCACCAGGAAATCTGTACCTGGCATGATCTGTCCAGGGTCCACAAAGTTAGGTGTCACCATTGTGACACTGGCACAAGTGTCCCTATAGGCCTGAGCCATTTTGCCATTTATCAAAGGTGTCTGCCTGTATTTGCCCAAAGTATTGGGACTTACATCAGGGGACATATCCATATCCCCTGTACAGACAAGGACAGCCTGAGTGAGTGTGCCAACTAAGTTGTCAGACTCCTCAGTTCCCAAGGTTAACCCAACTAGTCCCTTGGGAGGTGCACTACCACTACTGACTGTACTAGGGGGTGCAGTTGCCTTAGGGGCTGTAGTGGTAGGAGTTTGCCCTCCTCGTTTGGTGCACTCACTAAACCAGTGAGACTTACTTTTACAGTACTGGCACCACCTTTTTGACTGGCCTTCTTAAGTCTTCTTTTTCTGCTGTGAAGCCTGACCCCCACCCTCTTTGGTTTGTTGGGGACCTGTTGAAGACTTCTGGTCATTTTGTTCACTCTTGGTATTACCCTTCTGGTCTGCTTTCTTCTGACCACCCTGGTTCTGGTTCTGGTTCTGCTTGATCCTTGTTCTGACCCATTTGTCTGCCTTCTTTCCCAATTCTTGGGGAGAGGTCAGATCTGAATCAACAAGGTGCTGGTGCAACAACTGGTTTTGACAGTTATTTAAAATCTGTTCTCTCATCATAAGATTATACAATCCTGTGTAATCAGTAACCTTGCTACCCAGCAACCAGCCCTCCAAAGCCTTAGTGGCACAATCCACAAAGTCAGACCAGTCCTGAGACTGAGTTTTCTGGGTGTCTCTGAACAGCAACCTGTACTGCTCAGTGGTTAAACCAAACCCATCAACCAGTGTATTCTCCAGGACCTGGTAATTGTTAGCATCCTCCACTCTTGTAGTGAGGAGCTTATCTCTACCTTTGCCATCAAAGGAGAGCCACAGTATAGCTGCCCACTGACTCTGGGGAATGCACTGCACAGTGCAGGCCCTCTCCAAAGCAGCCATCCATTTCTGGATGTCATCCCCTTGTTTAAAGGGGGGCACTATCTTTGTCAGGTGTTTAGTATCTAAACCCTTCTCTTTATCTCTTGGGAGATTGCTGCCACCAGTGGGTACTACCCCACTCATCTGCTGCTCTGTAGCAAAGGCAAGCTTCTCTTTGGCCAGGGCAAGTTCTTCCCTTTCAATCCTCAGATTAGCCTGTCTCATCCTTGCTTCATGCTCTATTCTCTGAGGGGAAGTCAATCTCCTCTGGGGAGAGTTCCTTCTCCTCTGAGAAGAGGCATTCGAGTGCAGAGATCTATTGGAGTCCCTAGAATGAGATCTATCTCTTCTAACTCCAAGGTTAGGCCTCATTAGGGTCAGTACTGGGGGTCCCCCAGCTCCTTCCCTAAGTAGGTCTAAGTTGGCCCTAGTAAGTCTGCTGACTAACTCAGACCTCTTGTCTGCCTCATCCCCAGAGAGTTCCTCTTGATCCCCCTCCTCAACTCTGTCTTCAGTGTCAAGGAGGTCTGGATCTCCAATGGTACCCTCTAGGGCTGGCATATTCCCATCTAACAGACATTTTTCTCGCATCATATGTCTCTAAGAGACCTATCAGAAAGGGAATGGTGGGGTTAGACCCCTGTTTCAGTTTCCTGGAGGTACACACTTGTCTCATCTCCTGGAAACTGAGAGCTGCATATCTTGATTTGACCTGTGGAGGGTCAATAACCACAAGGGGAGTCTCAGTAGACTCTCCATGGGTCGACATGCTTTTCTAGTGAGGTGTAAGTGGTGCACTTACCTACACTATATGTTTACCTACTGATCCCTTGCTAGAGTTGTAGTTTAGGGTGTGCTAGGCCCTAGGAGCTACAACAGCTGGTTCAGTAGAACTCAGAGTATTCTAAGCTAAGTTATATGTACCATAGTACTTATGTGATCTTTCAAATGATATTCTTAGGATATGTGTGGTAAAACAACAGCAAGCTCAAATCCCACCGCTGCTCACCAATGTGAGAAGTTGGCCTGATATGCAGTGCTCACTATTCTAGTGATCACTATGTATCAGTCCAGACAACCCTTATTGATGATTGGTTGTAAGTCAACCTGATAGACCAGCTATCCTAGTAGCATGGATACGAGCAGTCTAAGGCTAAGACTCTAGAGGGCGTGTTAAGCCAGCTGTTTTACCATCACATTACCCCTTGAACACCAAGTGAAAGGACACCACACAAGTTGTTATCAAAAATAAAGTATATTTATTTATAACAGGACTACCCTGGCTCTTTATGAGACAGGGAGCTAAGCACACAACAAAACTCTTAAAGAAATACTGAAAGTCGCACAATTTACACAAATGCCCGAGGGGCACGAAAAACCATATACACAAGAAGTGGAATGCGAAGTTACTAGCAGGTAAGTAATACTTGGCCTACAATGCTGAACCCTTGGATTAGAAGCAGGAGGCCTAGGGACGCCGTGTGCAGAGTGGGAACTCTCACGCGTAATGCGGGAACAAGTCTATGGATACTAGCAATCACAAAGTTACTGTTCTCGGGCGAACCCAACTAGGTGGGTCGAAAACAAGAGTGGATCCGAACACTTAGGGTGTTGGACTATGCTGGAGCACCGGAGTACTCAGTTTACCTAGCCCAGGGGCTGCGGCTGCATAGGGTTCAAGTTGCGTCGGAAACCCTTGTTGAAGATCCAGGAGCCTGAAGAAAGAAGTTGCTGGCAGGCGGCCAGTGAAGAAGTTCGTGGTGATCCAAGCCTGGATCAGGGAAGAAGAAAACCTGTAAGCAGAGGGGACCAAGTTCTGAATCACTAGCCAGTGATTTAGGTGGGCACCAGGATGGCACCGGACGAAGTCACCTCGACCAGGTGAGTGGGCGCTGCTGGGCTCTGCAGTCTCTCGGACCAGGAGGCGTTGTCGGCGACCAGGATGGAGGTGCGAGCTGTCCCACGAAGGTCTCTGCTGTCGACGTCGCTGGACCCAGGATTGGGGCAACAAGTCTTGGCAAATGCAAGCCCACGCGGTGGACTTAAAATGGAGTCTGGAGTGGACCAGGAGGGTCCAGGGTGCTCCTCTTTTGGAGGGGAGCAAGGGCTAGTCTGGAGCAACCAGACCAGCGGTGTTTGTCGTCGTGAAGCGTCGTGAGAGGGCCACTAGCCAACGGGCAAGTGACCTGGACAACGCGGTGAGCAGCAAAGAGCAGAAGGGCCCCACGCAGATCTCGTGGATGCAGGGGGGCTGAACTTCGGTGCTGGAGCTGCTCAGAGTCGGGGCTTCTCTTACCCCAAAGCACTCAGTCGAGGGTCACTCGGTGGTCGTGCTGGACAAGCGTCGTGCAGTCTTCAAAGATGGCCGGTCCCTCGAGGTCTCGTCACACCCACGGATCACAGCTGGGCTGATGATGCAGGTTGAGGTCAGAGGTGCCAGGGAAGCCGGTTCTCGTCGTGCTGGTCAGTCTTGATCCGGAGGAGAGACTTAAAGCAGACCGCGATGCTTGGTTGGTGCCTGCTGCTGCAGGGTGACTACTCCTTAGTCACAAGGGAGAAATCTTGAGAAGAGTCTTGAGGTCCTTTCGTGGAAAGTTGGTTCAGGATTCAAAGATGATCTAATTTGGAAGGGGGCCAGTTCCTACCTTTATCCTGCAAAAAGGGGCTGGCACGCGACTAAGTCCTGCCCTATGGGTGGGACTAGGAGGGGGGTGGTTACACCCCTCTCCTTTGGCGGGCTTTCCCCAGATCAGGGGCTGGAGTGCCCCTGGAACTGGTTCCAGCCGGCCTATGCACAGTGAGCACCGGGGTGCCACTTGCAGTCACCTTCCTCTAAAGCCCTGCCTACCTAGGATACACAAAATCCTGTCTGGGACGGTGCTGGCACCGCCCCTGGCAGGAAACCCTTTGTCCTTGCCTCCTGTGCTGGGAGGACTCCCAGCAGCAGGAGGGCAGACTTGTGTCTCAGTGGCAGCATTCATCTTGTGGAGCTGAGGCTATGTCTGACTTTAACCGGGGTTACAGGTTACATACATGTCGTGTCCCTCTAGGAGGGTGGAATGCTAACCCCGTCGCCAGAATTGGCGAGGGGTTAGTATTCCAATTCGTATGACACCTTACTCGACATGTTTTGATAATGTTATACCAAAGTTAGCATATGACCGCGAGGTACATAATGCACTTAAGAGTATATGGTATAGCGTTATCATGGAACAGCTATTAGGACTTGGTTCCGCAAGCTGCAAACGGGCTCAGCTCATGCCACAGCACCATTTCACCTTATCCCATGCACTCTGCCTTCAGGATTGTTAAGGCCTGCCATAGGAAAGACTGATAGGAATATAGGTGTCCATTGTAGGTTTAGATATAGGAATACTATATCTAAAGCAAAGGGTGATTACACCACTTTGCCCCAGCTGTCAAGCAGCCAGTTGTGTCTGATTTAGTTAGTCAACCCAGGGGTGACATAATACATGCTGCAGCCCCTGGGAGACTTCTGGGTACACCTCAACCCTGGGTACAGGGACTTGGAGAGGGCCCAGTGCCAATTCAGTACCTGGGTACAATTTGGAGTAGAGAGAACAGCTAGGCTGTGGGTCTGATTAGCAGGCCCACAGCCAGGGAAAGTCGTAAACCAGTGAAGCAAAAAGCAAAAAATCTGGGTGATCATAGGATTGCAGACCCTACTCTCCTACAGTGTGTTCTAAAGCTTACTGGACAGTCAAATTGGTCAGACTGTCCTACTTGCCTTTTCCATAATGGTCGGGAAAATTGAAGAGGTCCTGATACCACACTGAAAAGCTCTAGTTGTGAATTTTAGAAATATATTTAGGGTTTTAAGTGTGCCGGGTCCTGCCTGTGCTCAGCACCGGCAGTTCTTAAAAGCAGTTGCTGGGACGGGTCCCTATAGGGCTCTTCATTTTTGCCGTCACCCTCAGGATGAAAAAAAATATCTGAACTCTGCAGCAGTACCACCCTTCACTGCCTTTGATGTAACTTCAAAGAAACTCGTTATAGTTTTGTCACAGACTCATCATTTCAGAACTGAAGCATTTACAATATAATATACAAAAAAGCCATAGTTGATGCATATTTATCTTAGGCAACTAACAACCATTGACAAAGACAATAGTTCTAGCTTGTTGTAGGTATGTTACCTGTTGTATCACATATCTGGATGCAATGACAGAAACAGCAAAATACCAGTCCAGGGGTCCCCTATGGTAAGCAGAGATTTTTAGCTTACATGTTTAAGCCACGCACCTAATTACATCGGCCACGCCCCTTTGAAAAAGCCCCAAGTTTTTTCATCCCACTTAAAGCCCTGGAAATATGGATGATTTGCAGGAATCTTGGGAGAAAATGGATACGTTGATTTTTAAGATTCCAATTTGCCTATAAATGGATACGTTTTCAAGATTCCAATTTGCCTATGTTCCTTAAACATTTATGTGCAGTGGAATCATTTAGGCTCACTCTTCTACGTGATGCACGCTCTGTTTCACTCACCGGACCGTATTTTCTAAATTCTTTTCTCGCTTCTGCAGTTCTGTATATTTATAGTGGTACAATACGCTAGCAGCCAAAAAGTGTCATGTAGGCAGTAGGGAATACGCCCACTGAAATAAACAGTTTATCGTACTTTTAGGTGCACAAACCAATCCTCAAGTAAAAGAGCGTTACAATGTTTGTCGTAGTTCAATAGTTCAAATAAAAACACCTTACACTGATTTTAAAAATGCACTGCAGGCAACTAAAAAAACAAGCGTGTTTTGTGTAGGGCAAAATACAAGGGAATGAAAGGAAAGCGCCGCCTTGTTTGTAGTCAGCCAATACCCTGGAACGTCTTGGTGACACACCACTGGCTCCACCTGGCAGATTGTCAGTGACGGCGTGACTAGTCCCAATGTGGCGGTAAAAATGTCTGAAGGAGAATTTCCCATTACAGCATGTCTGCCCGTTTCTCCGACTGCCTCTTAATTAGCTCACATCTCATTCCCCGCGCAGCTCAAACCTCGGTCAGCGGCAGCCATGGCCGAGCGTGAGCTGCCTGGGTCTTTCACTCTGGCGGCGCGTGCGTGAACTTTGTCTCTAAGAGGGGTTTGGGGGGCAGCCAAGCAACGCTAGGTCTGCCCCCCGGGCAGATTGGGAGGACCCGGCCGAGCGTGGCCATTTTGGAGATATTGGGCTACATTGGGATTAGCCCAATTGTAGCCCAATGTGAGGGAAGTAGCCCAAGTGTATTTATGGGGGTTTCGCGCCCTCCCAGCCACCATTTTAGGTTTGGTAACCTGGTGGCTGGCAGTGCTGCGCAGTCAGGTTTTTTGTCAGGCCTATAGTGGTAGGAGGTAGGGTTTGGCAGTTCTTTAGCAGTGTAGAGGCGATTTTTGAGTGGTTGGAATGTCTGGCGAAGATTACAGGATGTTAGAGGCAATCCGCCTCCTCAGCAAAGCTGGTCGCATGGACCTGTTGCTGCCTCGGGCGGGCTGCGCCCTGTGAGGCACGTGTCGGCGGCGGCCGCATGGTGGCTTGCTCGCCCCCCCCCGGAAGGCTGGCGGAAGGAGGTGAGTGGCCTGGGCCGCGCGGATGTCAGGAGTGCGGCCCTAGGGGCTCGTTCCGGGGAGCGGGGGGGGGGCGGAGGCGCGAGTTCTGCGCAGCGGTAAGGCCCGGCAGGGGAGCGCAGCACGCCTATCCCCGCAGAGGCCGCTATTGAGGACAGGCTGCTCTGGCCTGGAAGGAGCGGCGGCGAGGGAGACGGGCGGGGAGGTGGAGAGGGAGAGGAAGGTGGGCTTTGTAGAGGACCAGGTGCTCGCGTCTGGGCCTTGTGGAGGAAGGAAGGCGGCGCGGGAGCGTGGAGCGCGTATCCCGCCGTGCACACAGGAAGAGAGGGGCCACTCCTATGGGAAGAGGGTGGCCCTCACTAAGTTGAGTGGTGCCGTGCAGCCCAGTAGGGCCCGCCTGCTAGTGGGGGAAAAGGCAAAAGGAGGGTGAAGCAGGCGGTACAGGTGCCTGTTCCCCCGGGTTTTAGGCGGGGTGGGGAGCAGAGTTTTGGGGAGGAGGCAGCGGGAGGTACACGGGGCCCAGAGCAGTTAGCGGGGGGCCTCACATGGGGGCCAGGATGCAGGGGCCACACACAGGCCGGATATCTCCAGGGGGAGTGGGGCCTGGTGTGAGGGGGTGGGGGACATGTCCTTATTGTTGCGAGACTCGGAGGGGAGTGAGCGGGATTGGGAGGGGTTGGACATTTTTGATTCTTGGGCAGAGGAGGTAGGGGGTACACAAGGGGAAGGCGGTTTGGTGGTGGTTCGGGGGGTGATGGGCCCTCTACCTCAAGGGGCGGGGGTAGGGTGCAGGGAGGAGGTTGAGGATGAGGTTATTTTGGAGGGGCAGGAGGGGGCTTATTTGGGGGGGGGCAGGGGATACCGCTGGGAGGGAGGTCAGGGGGCGGCGGGGATGGAGTGGAGCGAGGAGGAGGTGGACATGGAGGGGTAGTTGACCTTAGTGTGGTGGGCAGGGCGTGGGCGGCCAGCACTTAAGGTGCAGGTAGGAAACGGAGCTGGGATGGTAGGGGAAAGAGAGTGGGGCCCAGCACACAAGACCATGCTTTTATTTTGCAGGCGGCAGATGGACACGGGGCGCCAGACTTGGTAGGGCTGGGAGCGACCTGATGGCGCCAAGGAGAAGGGAGGGTTGAGCCTCGGGCGGCGTACCAGGTACCGGCGGTGGATCCCGTTGAGGCCGGCAGAAGTAGGCATACAGCGGGCTCGCCGGCCCCAACACCCACGGCGCCACAACGGTCCGGGGAGCACTACCGGAGGAGGAGCATTGAGAAAGTTATTTTAAATGATTATAGGAGGGTGCAGTCTGCGCCACCGGCTGTGAGGGCCGGTTGGTTCTAGGGATGTGGAGTTGGATTATGAGGAAGAGAGCATGGAGGAGGGGGAGCTGGGAGAAGGAGAGGGAGAGGGGGGCCGAGTAACGGTGAGCGTAGTATGTTTCAGGTGTCACGGCGCCAGGCGGAGCCCACAGGTCGGACATAGCGCTGGGTGGACAGGTTGGCCCCCTCGGCAGGACGGACACGGGAATGGCGAGTGGAATCGTTAGCTCCAGGAAAACGCATGGCCAGAGTGGCCCCTTTTATGGTGTCTGTGGGGGGTGAGGAGGGGGGGGGCGAAGGGTTGGAGACACGGGGGAGGGGGGTCGGTTGAGAAAAGGTACGTATGTGATGGATGTGGGGGTAGGGACGGAGGACCCAGGTAAGGGGTCAGCAGAGGGTGCCGGGGGTGTTGAAAGTGACGGAATGGACAAGAAAGTGTCGGCTGGAGCGGTTGGCCCTAGTAAGGGGTCAGAGGATGGCACGGGCAAGGGGCTCGGGTGGAAAAGAAAGTGGGGGGAGAGGTAACGGCGGAGGAGACGGAGACCAAACTGGAGAGCAAGGAGTTGAAGATCAAACGTTTACCGTATATGGGTGTCACAAAACCGTTGGGGGCACATTTAATGTTGTCCACTATGGAGCGTATTTGGAAGGGGGAATACGTGGAGATCCTGAAGCTCCTGCATAGGGAGGTCAGTGCAAAAGAAGGGTCAAAGGAGGAGGAATATGAGATAGCGAAACAGCCAAAGGTGCCCCTTACAATAGAGAATTGGACGGCGGCATTTCTTATCTATGCGCCAGCGTATGCTGTGAGAAATTCCCTGAAAGATCGGTGGCCATGTTTAAAGACATGGATGTCATTAGAAAGGCACAGATTACGGGGTTGGTTATGCATGGGTGCAATATGATGAAGAGTTTCGGGCGCGCATGGTGTGAGATTCGGAGGCGAAATGGGGCAAGTTGGACACGGACCTGTGGCAGCATACAATGGGGCTAGCGGGGTCCGGGAAGACCATTTTTACGGCCAGCGGGCTGGGCTGCCACTAAAATATCAGCCCTTTCAGGGCTGCCCCACCCGAGGAGGGGGGGGGGGAGTTGAGCGAGGACTGGCGTTATCCAAGGGGACCTGTTGGGACTATAATAAAGGCTTGTGCACCCGGGAATACTGCAGGTTTCGGCATGAGTGCTCAGGTTGTGGAAAGGGAGGACACGCATTGGTTAAATGTTGGGGGGACAAAGTCAGCAACAGGAGAACCAGCAGTGGCAGGCAGGGGGGGTTAGGTCAGGGACTCATCAAAAGGTCACAGGGGCAGAGGGGCCAAGGGGCCTGGGCCAAAGGGTTCGTATGCCAGTTAGAGTGGACAAGTTGGTGGCAGCCCTGCAAGGATATCTGGACGCTGCAGAACGTTTAAGGTTGGGTTTTCTGGAGGGTTTCCGACTGGGGTACGACGGACCTAGGACAAGACGGTGGGCGGATAATTTGAGGTCCGCAAAGGAGCACCCAGAGGTGGTGCAGAACAAATTGGATAAGGAAGTGCGTGAGGGCCGCATGGCAGGTCCCTTTGACAACTGGCCTCTAAGAAACTTGATTGTGTCACCCATTGGAGTGGTGCCGAAGAAAGAGCAGGGGAAGTTTCGGCTCATACAGCATTTGTCATGGCCCGAAGGTGGCTCGGTTAATTATTTCATTGATGACCGGGGGGCCTCAGTGACATTCATCGGTTGATGTGGCCATGTCACTAGTAGTGACCGCGGGCGCAATGGCGATGATGGCAAAGTGCGACATAAGGTCGACTTTCCGGCTGCTTCCAGTCCATCCAGAGGATTGGGACCTTCTGGGGATTCAATTTAACGGGCACTGGTACGTGGACAAAGCATCACCGATGGGCTATTCTAGGTCTTGCACATTTTTTAATGCTTTAGCACATTCCTGCAATGGTTTACGGAACGGACGGGTCACCAAGGAGTAACACACTACCTGGATGACTTTTTCTTTGTGGGCACCCCAGACTCCAAGGACTGCCAGAAGGCGCTGGACAGGTTCAATGAGATCCTGGGGGAATTGGGCGTGCCGATAGCACCGGAGAAAACTATGGGGCCCTGTACGGCTATGCCCTTTTTGGGCACTGAGTTGGATTCCAATGTAATGGAGGCACCCTTCCGGTGGACAAAAAGCAGCAAATGTTGGGGCTGCTGGCGGCAATGTTGTCAAAACATAAGGTTACGGTGACGGAGATTCAGGTGCTTTTGGGGCACCTTAACTTTGCCTGTAGAGTGGTTAGAGTAGGGAGGACGTTTTGTAGGCGAATGGGCAGGGCCCTAGCAGGATGGAGACCTCCGCATCATGTGAGGCTGTCGTCGGGGTGAGGGAAGACCTGAGGATGTGGCAGTTCTTACAGAATTTCAATGGGATACCCCTGATGTGGGAGATGGACATGGTGTGGGATGTACAAATCTTTTCTGATGCAGCAGGGAGCGAGGGGTTTGGTTTGTACTGGCAAGGTAAATGGTGTGCGGAGAAGTGGCCACTTGAGTGGGCGGGAGGGGGACGGAGCATTGCCTTTCTGGAGGTCTTCCCTCTGGTGGTGGCGGTCACTCTATGGGGGGGGGGGAACAGATGGCACACAAAAAGGTAAAGTGCAGGATAGACAACATGGCGGTGGTGGAAATTGTGAACCGCTAGTATGCTAGGGATGAGCAGGTCTTGAAATTGCAGAGTGTGTTTGTGTTGGGCTGCTTGCGCATTGTTATTGCCTTTCGCGCGGTGCATGTACCCGGTGTGGACAATGACATAGCTGATGCTCTCTCTCGTTCACAGTGGGGGAGATTCCGTGGGCTAGCCAAGGACGCGGACAGGACCCCGACCAGAATGCCGCAGCATCTGTGATACGTAGGCAACACAGGATGTTGCAGCTGGTTTTAGGTTAATTGGTAGATTCTAAGAAGATGGCATTTGGTACGGCATGGGCGGAATTTTTGCGCTCTGGGGCCAAGCAGCGGGATTCACTGGCGCGGCGCCAGGAAGATGTCATTCAGTTTATACTGGAGCTGACTGAGAGGGGTCTTATGAGGGTGACAATTGCGGGGAAATTGGCAGGGATAGCTTTTGTGGGGAAGTTGTTGTGGGATAAGCGCTATCTGCGGGGGGAAATAGGAATGCGCATGCTGGAAGGGTGGGCCCCGAAGTGCGGCCGGGCGTCTCGGGTGAGGAATCCACTGTCATGGGAGCTACATGGATGTCGTGGATGTTCTTTGGGGCATTTTGGGTTTCGGAACTGTTGGGTTCAAAATTGGGAGGGGGGCTGTTATGGAGTGAAGTCTCCCTTGGTGGGGATAGGGTAAGGTTATGGCTTAAGAAATCTAAGATGGATCAGAGAGGCGGGGGAAGATGGGTTTGTTTGCAGGCAGCGGTGCAGACTTGCCCGTACAGGTGGGGCATGAGGTGGAGGTCCTTGGCTACTGATACTTTTGGGTTCGTTTTCAGGCATGCCGACGGGCGAGGGGTGAAGGCGGCCCAGCTCTTGGCTGTAATGCGGAAGGGACTGGCTGGATTGGGGATGGAAGGGAAAGGTTTTGGAACGCATTCATTTGGATTGGGGCTGCATCTGAAGCGACCAATTGGGGTTGGGGGCGAGGGGACATTATGACCTTGGGCAGGTGGTCCTCTAACTGTTACCAGCGTTATGTGTGCAGTGCATCAGGGTTGCTGTAGTGCTGTCATGTTTTTTCCTTGTGTTCATTCATGTTTCTCTTTTCAGGTTCTGTGATCGGTCCCCTCGCCAGGGAAATGTCCATATGGATTGTGGGTCAATCTTTTGGGAAATGGGCTCAAGTCCAGGCCCGCGCCAGCTATTTCGGGGAGAACCTTGGTTTTAATAAAGAAATGTTTTCCGTTTGTTGGAGGGGGAAAGGGGGTATGCTTTGGAAAGAGTTGCTACAGGTTTTGAATGGGATTTTGGTGGCTGGTAGTTGCCTTGGTGAGAACGACATGGTGAGGGAGACTGGTGGCATTGATGAGATGCATGAACTGGGATTTGGATTTGATGAGGCGTCAGTGTTCAGGGTGTGCTGTCCTGTGGACGGAGTTTGTGCCGCATAGGGTTTGGAGGGGGGCGGTGAATACAGGAGCAGTGGACAAAGCCAGGAGGAAGCTAAATGTGGAGAGGGGGCGCATTTGCCGGCAGTTAGGGTTTGCCAGGATTCGTCACAAGGTGACGGGGTTCATTTATCCAGGCTGGGCATGAACCTATACCTCTTAGAAATAAGGGAAGTCTTGGCCAGATTGTTGGGGGTGCACAGATGTTGAAAAGGGTTTCAGACCAGGAAGCAGGGGTGGAACAGGAATTTTGACCTAGGAGGCAGGAAAATGGAGAGGCGGCATTTCTGCCTACCCACGCCTTTTTTCTGGGTGGAGGGGTTGTTTTACAGTTGGCCAAGTTTGGCTGGAGTTTTGGTAGTCTATTGTTAAATGTGGGGAGTTTGTGAACAGGAGCAGGGAAAGGGTAACCAGGGAGGATACGTTTAGATTAGGGGCTCGTTAGTTACACCTGCAGAAAGGCAGGTAGGGGCTTTGGGTCATGGGAGCTTGGGATTTGTAAATGCTATACTGTGTAAGATTGTGTATATTATTGTTATGAAATGTTATTTATTGTATTTTGCAGGGTGGGGGTTCTGATGTGGGGATCGTAAGGGTGGGGGGGGGAAAGGGTTCAGGTATTTTATGTATAGCGAGGTTTTAGTTTTGTAAGGCAAGTACCAGTGTAAATAAAGTTGTGATATGCACCTGTTTCAATAAAGCAGCCTTTTACACACACAAAATTGATACGGTTTGGCTTGCCCCCCTCCCTCCCAATGAAAACAGATCTAATACCTGGAGCAAAAAGAGGTGCAATTAAGGAGACCCCCACTATGATTTAAGTTCTTGCACAACTTCATTAAGCTGCAGGCAATTTTGCGGTTTAAGTATTTGTCTCTAACATCCCAAAACCGATGTTCACATACTTTTCCAGAATGACTTGCGAATTATTGACGGGGATGATTTTGTGATCTCTTCTCAGTCACATGGCTCCAGTGCAAACTGCGCTCTCCTTTAGAATTTTAACTCATGTAGAAAGAAGTACTTCAAACAATTGCATGTATAAAAGTACTAAATATTAAAACCATTATTACAAGTTGAACTGTGAGGGAGTTAAAACTTCATGCGATGTGTTTGAGGGCAAAGCTACACACCAGTGTATCACACAGTGGGTATGCTAGAAGTCAAATAAATCCAGTTAAATAAATTTTATTATAGGTCCCTGGCTCTCTTCCTTCCTCATGTATTGTTGTTTGCTGTTTGTTTAAGCGCCTAGAGACCTGTTGGTGAGTTGGCGCTATAAAAGACTAAGTTAACAATAACAATAACAATATTCAAAGCTTCACTTTCTAGCCTCAAAGACCCAATCATTTTTTCCAGTAAACTCATATACTTAACAAAGCGGGTGTTCAGAATGGTGTTGTTCGGGTTCAATGCTTCAATGACTGCTTACCTGAAAGTCTGCGCAGTCAGATGGTTGAAGGCATTACGCAGTAGCGCTCTTCGCTCCTTTGGACGAAATGGGCAATGAATGGCTGAGAGGCATCTTTCAAACGCTGCCATCCATTCTCACTATAGATAACAGTGTTAACGTTTTTGTTCACGTTTTTTCTGATGTGCAATTCTGTGACACAATTTGTGCAAACCAATAATATTTAGGTTGCATATGGTATTAACCAATGATGTTGCACTTGAAATATCAAAATTTTGTTTTAGAAGTACTGCTAAAACCTGGTTTAGTTATACCACATTGTTGTGTGACACCATTTCATTAAAATGGATGAAATCTCTGGTGTTCATCTTTTTCCTCCTCATTTCCTGTCCTAATCAGTCATACCCTGTAAGTTTTCCCTCTTCACATTTTGCACGGACCACAGCGTGCTAGGACGTACATTATGACTTTACTTAGAAAGAGTGTACTGTGAATTAAACTTTCATTGTGTTCCTGATGTATCATTTTGAAGGTCTTCTGCTGGAAGTTCCGATGTAGGCCCACAGGAGAATATGATTTGTATCAGCCTTTGTTTTAGAATGTTTCTGAGTTGCTGAGGAAGCAAATGGAAGATTTCTTTTTACATTAAGAAATGGGTTATGGACAATGGTTTTAACTATTACGATTTGTCTAATGTGAACTATCCATGATCTTGTTATACTGAAACCCTGGTTTAGGAGGATCTAGGTGTCTTCTCATTTTCCTCCCAAGACACTGACCGATTTACTTGAGACTTTTTACCTTAAAATGCGGTCAGTACTCTTTATGAGTTTGACACTTCGATTCTGGAGAGATTCAAATTCTTAAATAGGGATTATTATTTTAATTTTTGTATTGTGTGTTTGAGTCTTTATGACATGTATTGTATTTTCTATAATGCTTTTATTAAGATTTTCTGTAATATATTTAAAAAAAAATCCTGATCCATAACGCAATCATTGAGTGGTCCCAGTTAAATATGGTTTTATGATTCACACTATGCGAATCTGATGGGTTCAATGTAAAAGATGGTGTCTTTAGCTGCCAGAGCAATGGAAACCATAGTGTAGAACTGCTGGAGGTAAATCTGGGGGTCTGGATTATTGGGTTTCTGTGTATTATTAGGGTTTGGCACCCACAACAGTATGCTTCTAAAAGAGGCATATGCTCTGTTTGCATCCAGAAACCAACTCGGCAATCCCTGCAACTGGATACATAATTTTAAAGCAGAGGCCAAAATAATTTTTAAAAAAAGTATGGGAACTGTGATCTGAGTACAATGAGTGCTAGTCTCCAGTCCAGGGAGGACCTGGCCTGGTAGTTCAAGCTGGACTGTTCCCATTGGGCACAGGGTCAAGACTGATTTGCATATGTCTGAGTTAAAACTGGAATGGCATGATGAGCAAAAAACCGATGGATTTAGGCCCAGATCTCTGTATAGGGGTGAATGTATTTCATTGTTCTGCATTCTGTCCATTAATTGTAGTTTTTGCCGGAGTACAATGAGGGCAGGGTTATCTAGAGTGGAGGCTGGGTCAGAGACGTGGCTAATCAGAACAAAATAATTTACAACTACTTTGTTGACCTTGCATCTACATATAGCTGCATATCAAATACAATACACACACCTTAAATGAAAAATAAATGCAATTTAAATTTATTTGGGGGGACATTTTTTTTGTAGTGGGAAGCTTGGTTGGTTAATGCAATCAGTTCAGACCCTTGTGAGTGTAACTGGACAGTCAATAATTTGAATTGTGGTAGGTGCACTGGGTAAATAGTAACATAAATGTATAGTGCTATGGGGTCCAAGCCTATGACTGAAAGCCCTGTGAATATGCTTCGTCCAGTAAGTCATTTAATTTAAAACATATTACAAACAATATAAATAGGCTGCTACAAAAGGATTGTGTTAATATGTTTACAGTTCTTTCTTTTTCAAATCCTATATTTTAGTAATACATTGACTGGACTATTACACATCTTTTTATAGGTTTCCATTAAAAGGACTCATTCCAGATTCTATCCGGTAAAGCCTATACAATCTCCTGAGCAGCCTACAGGTTTGCTGAATAACTAAGTGCACATATTTACATTTATTTCAGGAGCAGGCACTCTGGGCAGAAGGCTTGCTTCTTCTTTAGCTAACTTTAGCTTCTCTCACTTCACAGTGGAGGAGGCCCTTCTCTCCCCTTTCAACCTGCAGATAGTCAACACGTTTTTATAGGGAACTCACGACACTCCCTTTTTAGTCAAAACAGTAACGTAGCAATTAACTAAATAATAAAAAAAAAACTAAAGCACAAGCTAAGCAAAATCAATGATTGGCTAATAAGCATGTTCTAAAAAGAATTATAATAAAAAACATAACATTTCAATTTTGAAAAGGTAGCCAAATTAAGGTGTGTCTGAGGCATTCATGATATCTTGCCAATGAATTCAGAACAGATTCCGTCTCTACAGATGATAATTGTTCAACAGCCCAGTTCATTCCAGAGATCAGATATGATTCTCTGTATCAGCCACTAAGAAAGTAGCCGGGTAACCTGCATCCATGTCATTAGAGCCCATATTTAGTGATTCATGTACTGAAAGGAGTGGCTCATAGCTCGCATTTTGAAGAAGCTGTAGGCTCAAGGGACAACTCAGAAAATGGGACGCTATATCAACAGGTACATGTCCACGGAAAGTGGTGTCTGCAGAGCCAGGCAAATATCTAGTGCCCTTTCGCAGGGGCAGCAGAGGCAGTGAAACACTGGTTGTATGCAGGTAAACCAAGAGGGTCAGAATGACAATAACCAATCAAGGTCCAGTTCCTGGAGCAAGAGGATTTCAAAGAATCGAAGCATGTGCTCACCGCACTGCTGGAGCAGTGTTATTGCCAATGGGATTGAAAACGGACAATCCATTGCAAAGGAGTGAAAAATAGTATAAAAAAGCCGCAACTCAAGAATAGCACCTTTGGAATGCTCTCGCAAAATTTTCTGGAAGAAACTGACTAAACGGGAACACACAACTTAAAAAAAAGCGAGCAAGGTGGGCAGTATTGGCGCATTTAAGATGGGATGGACGAAGTCAAAGAAATCTAATGGTTAGTGTTTAACAAGGACTGTATCTCACTGGATGTCCATGCAACTTGTAATTCAAATGTTTCCCAAGCAGATGATAGTGCTACATCTTTTTGAAACAATAGTGCTTTCAGTCTGCTTAGCTTGTGAAAATCTGACTTCAAAGTTGGAATAGAAGGCCACAACGACCTATCCATACCCCCTTGAGTGTGAGGGACGAGGACATCGTTAGAGCAGACAGCTATCTTGGAAACCGATAAAATGTATGGGATTCCAGCTCGCATTCAGCCACAGTCCTGATGACATATCAATAACTTCAATTTGAAAGGACAGTAAATAGTGGGAGCATTGGAGGAGCTGGTATACCTTTTAGATAACAGGCCAAATTACCTACCGACACATTACATGTGCCGTGAATGGCAACATGTTTGCATACGAGTGAATGCCCAACAGAAGTGTTGCATTCCTTACCAGTAAGGAAGAACTCTTTGCTGGTATGTTCACAGTGATAAGAAAATGGGAGTAACCATAGTCCATGAATGAAGCTGCTTCCTAGGGGCTCATATCTACTGACAGAGAAATGGTTCATACAAGCTGTGAACTGGAATGTTGAAATCTGTAAAGATATTACGTTGTGTATTAACCAGACAGAGGAGGGAGTTTCTGCAATAGTGAATGTGAGCTGTTCTAATTCCTCTAGATGTAACATTGTGTAGGGGGCGTCTTTCTTAGCCAAGAGTCATTGTTTACATGTCAGATTGAAATGCAAGAATAGCTGGCTGGAACTGTGATAACGCCAATAAACTCGACCAGTGTGCAGCTAAACTGCATGACAGATCTAAGCTGCCTTTGCCCATGGTACAATGTCGACATGTCACTTTGCATGATATTAATACCAGATGGCACAATGTTATATAAATTATAAATGCAAGAAGACAGAATATTAATATTATCAATTACAGCAAACACTTTATCCAGATTATCTTGATCAATTTGTCTTAAACGTGCAGCAACTTACATTTGTATTCATTTCCAAATTTCATTATATGTGGCATAAATAAATCTTTTTGAACATGGGGACTTAGCATGTAATGAGAAGTCTGATGTCCATGTCTTCGGACAAGAAAGAAAGATGCTGTTATACTGCAGATAGTGTAGAATGTTCCAACCATTACTGACACAATTTCCCCACTGAATATGTGGCAACAATACTTGAATGTTGTGAATGGGAGTAACTGGGTCGGCTCTGCTTGCCTTAAACCCCGGCGTAGAATAAAAAAAAACTAGCATAACAGCCATTTGTGTCTACTGGCCACAATAACCACCCATGAGTACTTCAAAGTGTGGAATTAAATGTACCATTCTGCAACATATTATTGAGCTGTAATTTGTTAAAGTTGCCAATTAGCAAATTGGGCAATGGAAGGAATATTGGGTGCATTAATTTCTTTAATCTCAGCCAGTCAAGGCACGTGGTCTGTTGAACGGTGTCATTTAGAAAAAATCATTTGTGTGGGAATTATTCAAGCTCGGAACACATTTTCCATCCCCTGAACTTGCTAATGTTTAATACCACAAATAAATTTCATGTCAATGGTTTCCTTCCAATAATCATAGCCTTTTACAGATAACTGGATAACAAATCAGTCTGTGTATGTTAGCGTAGTTTGTGTTAGCATATATTTCTTTGGCAGTGTAGGGACTAGCTTGAAATAAAATTATGTTGTATCTGATGTATCATATTGAAAAATATGTGAATTTATCCCTGTGTGTTTTGGAACTCTCTTGCAGGGGAGTGG
Organism: Lissotriton helveticus; assembly: GCF_964261635.1. Taxonomy (NCBI): domain Eukaryota; kingdom Metazoa; phylum Chordata; class Amphibia; order Caudata; family Salamandridae; genus Lissotriton; species Lissotriton helveticus. The sequence goes on from NC_136059.1 coordinate 1,974,069,201, forward strand.
GGCAATGTTTCCATTGTGTTTTATTAAGAAAGTGTACTTTGAACACTAGCTCAATATAAATAGTGATGTCCATAATGATGGTAGTAGAACATTTTACCGTAATTAGCAGAATTAGGGTACAGATCCTCTGATTTGAAAACAGTATAATATTCCAGCTCCAAGAGCATAGAGTTTACAGTTCCAACATTCCAATCATCTGAATGTAACCCAGGCACAATTACATCACCCATTGAAAACCTAAACAGACATGGTATAGGCATCATTTCCATAGGTTCGAATATTTCGAAGGGAACTTTATCCCAAACAATTCCATCAGTTACTGGAACAGCTGAAATGTTCACTAGGGACAAGTCCCTTTTTAGTTCATGTGAAGATGAGAGCCTTCTGGAAGATAACGGGCCTTATTAAGCAAGAAAATAAAGTCAGGAATTGAATCAATAGGAACAAAAAAATGTAGGCACGTGTTATGCAAACAATTCCAAGGTGGGACAAGATAAGTGCATTTCAGCCATGAAATGAAAACACAGATCCATGTAGGAGGAGTTTCTAAAACATAAGAACTGTTGAACGAGTCAGAAGAAAAATCCTCTCTACCCACATAATACCAAGAAGCAGTTAATGGAAAAACTAGTGCCCCAGGTACTGCAACAGGACTGTAAAAATCTAGACGAGGTGGATCGGTGTAAACAACATCAGCTGCAGAAGACGCAGTAGTAAGAACAGTACTCACTTCAGTCGTATTGGTGGTAGTTGCAGTGGATGCAGGAATTATCCCCCAACCAAGCTGGGGAGTAACAGCTTTGTGGGTGCTCATGAGCTGTAGAAGAATTTCCTGTAGGGTAGCAAGAGGAGCTAGGGAACTAGGAATAACTTCTCGTGGCCTACTGTTTAGAATCAGCCACAAGATGTAACTTGATTAGATAAATGGAGACAAAATCATTGAACCAGGAAGCAGTGGCAAGAGTACAGTTCTTGTGTCTTGAATGCCAAAGACTGGCAACGCTCCTCTATATGATAGGCCAAACTCCTCCTTTACCGCCACCTGCTCTCGCAGGTGATACCCAATTCGTGGAATCAGCCAGAAGGTTCTGGTCTCTCCTTGATTTCTGCAGAGGCAGACATCTTCAACTGCTCGAGGGATTGGGCATCATGGACATTTTGTACATCCTATAAGACGGCACAACAATCCTTTACATCATAGAGAGTGGCTCCTGCCCAATGTCTGGACTATCAAGTTCTGGACCGTACATTTTCATGCCAAAGAGGACCTCGTATGGGGTCTGGCCACCCAAAGATCTATTAGGGAGGTTATTAAGTGCTCGTTGCACCCCATATAGGTGGTGGTTCCAACTACGCCCTGTGCCTAATACTTAAGCTGTTAAGGACTGCTTTAAGTGACGGTTCATCCAGTCCGCAATAGAATTGCCTTAGGGCCGATATGGAGAGGAATAATGCACCCAAGGGTGCCATAGTATCCCGGTAAGCTTTAGAAGCGAAAGCCGGGCCCTGGTCCGAATGGAATATACTGCAAGCATATGTCCAGATGAAGACTTGCATGTCTGTAATAACAGTGTGACACAATTTGTGCAAACCAATAATTTTTAGGTTGCATATGGTAGTAACCAATGATGTTGCACTTGAAATATCAAAATTTTGTTTTAGAAGTACTGCTAAAACCTGGTTTAGTTATACCACATTGTTGTGTGACACCATTTCATTAAAATGGATGAAATCTCTGGTGTTCATCTTTTTCCTCCTCATTTCCTCTCCTAATCAGTCATACCCTGTAAGTTTTCCCTCTTCACATTTTGCACGGACCACAGCGTGCTAGGACGTACATTATGACTTTACTTAGAAAGAGTGTACTGTGAATTAAACTTTCATTGTGTTCCTGATGTATCATTTTGAAGGTCTTCTGCTGGAAGTTCCGATGTAGGCCCACAGGAGAATATGATTTGTATCAGCCTTTGTTTTAGAATGTTTCTGAGTTGCTGAGGAAGCAAATGGAAGATTTCTTTTTACATTAAGAAATGGGTTAGGGACAATGGTTTTAACTATTACGATTTGTCTAATGTGAACTATCCATGATCTTGTTATACTGAAACCCTGGTTTAGGAGGATCTAGGTGTCTTCTCATTTTCCTCCCAAGACACTGACCGATTTACTTGAGACTTTTTACCTTAAAATGCTGTCAGTACTCTTTATGAGTTTGACACTTCGATTCTGGAGAGATTCAAATTCTTAAATAGGGATTATTATTTTGATTTTTGTATTGTGTGATTGAGTCTTTATGACATTTATTGTATTTTCTAGAATGCTTTTATTAAGATTTTCTGCAATATATATATAAAAAAAAATCCTGATCCATAACGCAATCATTGAGTGGTCCCAGTTAAATATGGTTTTATGATTCACACTCTGCGAATCTGATGGGTTCAATGTATAAGATGGTGTCTTTAGCTGCTAGAGCAATGGAAACCGCAGTGTAGAACTGCTGGAGGTAAATCTGGGGGTCTGGATTATTGGGTTTCTGTGTATTATTAGGGTTTGGCACCCACAACAGTATGCTTCTAAAAGAGGCATATGCTCTGTTTGCATCCAGAAACCAACTCGGCAATCCCTGCAACTGGATACATCATTTTAAAGCAGAGGCCAAAATGATTTTTAAAAAAAGTATGGGAACTGTGATCTGAGTACAATGAGTGCTTGTCTCCAGTCCAGGGAGGACCTGGCCTGGTAGTTCAAGCTGGACTGATCCCATTGGGCACAGGGTCAAGACTGATTTGCATATGTCTGAGTTAAAACTGGAATGGCATGATGAGCAAAAAACCGATGGATTTAGGCCTAGATCTCTGTATTGGGGTGAATGTATGGCATTGTTCTGCATTCTGTCCATCAATTGTAGTTTTTGCCGGAGTACAATGAGGGCAGGGTTATCTAGAGTGGAGGCTGGGTCAGAGACGTGGCTAATCAGAACAAAATAATTTACAACTACTTTGTTGACCTTGCATCTACATATAACTGCATATCAAATACAATACACACACCTTAAATAAAAAATAAATGTAATTTAAATTTATTTGGAGGGAACATTTTTTTGTAGTGGGAAGCTTGGTTGGTTAATGCAATCAGTTCAGACCCTTGCGAGTGTAACTGGACAGTCAATAATTTGAATTGTGGTAGGTGCACTGGGTAAATACTAACATAAATGTATAGTGCTATGGGGTACAAGCCTATGACTGAAAGCCCTGTGAATATGCTTCGTCCAGTAAGTCATTTAATTTAAAATATATTACAAACAATATAAATAGGCTGCTACAAAAGGATTGTGTTCATATGTTTACAGTTCTTTCTTTTTCAAATCCTATATTTTAGTAATACATTGACTGGACTATTACACATCTTTTTATAGGTTTCCATTAAAAGGACTCATTCCAGATTCTATCCAGTAAAGCCTATACAATCTCCTGAGCAGCCTACAGGTTTGCTGAATAACTAAGTGCACATATTTACATTTATTTCAGGAGCAGGCACTCTGGGCAGAAGGCTTGCTTTTTCTTTAGCTAACTTTAGCTTCTCTCACTTCACAGTGGAGGAGGCCCTTCTCTCCCCTTTCAACCTGCAGATAATCAACACGTTTTTATAGGGAACTCACGACACTCCCTTTTTAGTCAAAACAGTAACGTAGCAATTAACTAAATAATAAAAAAAAAAACTAGAGCACAAGCTAAGCAAAATCAATGATTGGCTAATAAGCATGTTCTAAAAAGAATTATAATAAAAAACATAACTTTTCAATTTTGAAAAGGTAGCCAAATTAAGGTGTGTCTGAGGCATTCATGATATCTTGCCAATGAATTCAGAGCAGATTCCGTCTCCACAGATGATAATTGTTCAACAGCCCAGTTCATACCAGAGATCAGATATGATTCTCTGTATCAGCCACTAAGAAAGTAGCCGGGTAACCTGCATCCATGTCATTAGAGCCCATATTTAGTGATTCATGTGCTGAAAGGAGTGGCTCATAGCTCGCATTCTGAAGAAGCTGTAGGCTCAAGGGACAACTCAGAAAATGGGACGCTATTGGACTCATCAACAGGTACATGTCCACGGAAAGTGGTGTCTGCAGAGCCAGGCAAATATCTAGTGCCCTTTCGCAGGGGCAGCAGAGGCAGTGAAACACTGGTTGTATGCAGGTAAACCAAGAGGGTCAGAATGACAATAACCAATCAAGGTCCAGTTCCTGGAGCAAGAGGATTTCAAAGAATCGAAGCATGTGCTCACCGCACTGCTGGAGCAGTGTTATTGCCAATGGGATTGAAAACGGACAATCCATTGCAAAGGAGTGAAAAATAGTATAAAAAAGCCGCAAATCAAGAATAGCACCAGTGGAATGCTCTCGCAAAATTTTCTGGAAGAAACGGACTAAACGGGAACACACAACTTAAAAAAAAGCGAGCAAGGTGGGCAGTATTGGCGCATTTAAGATGGGATGGACGAAGTCAAAAAAATCTAATGGTTAGTGTTTAACAAGGACTGTATCTCACTGGATGTCCATGCAACTTGTAATTCAAATGTTTCCCAAGCAGATGATAGTGCTACATCTTTTTGAAACAATAGTGCTTTCAGTCTGCTTAGCTTGTGAAAATCTGACTTCAAAGTTGGAATAGAAGGCCACAACGACCTATCCATACCCCCTTGAGTGTGAGGGACGAGGACATTGTTAGAGCAGACAGCTATCTTGGAAACCGATAAAATGTATGGGATTCCAGCTCGCATTCAGCCACAGTCCTGATGACATATCAATAACTTCAATTTGAAAGGACAGTAAATAGTGGGAGCATTGGAGGAGCTGGTATACCTTTTAGATAACAGGCCAAATTCCCTACCGACGCATTACATGCGCCGTGAATGGCAACATGTTTGCATACGAGTGAATGCCCAACAGAAGTGTTGCATTCCTTACCAGTAAGGAAGAACTCTTTGCTGGTATGTTCACAGTGATAAGAAAATGGGAGTAACCATAGTCCATGAATGAAGCTGCTTCCTAGGGGCTCATATCTACTGACAGAGAAATGGTTCATACAAGCTGTGAACTGGAATGTTGAAATCTGTAAAGATATTACGTTGTGTATTAACCAGACAGAGGAGGGAGTTTCTGCAATAGTGAATGTGAGCTGTTCTAATTCCTCTAGATGTAACATTGTGTAGGGGGCGTCTTTCTTAGCCAAGAGTCATTGTTTACATGTCAGATTGAAATGCAAGAATAGCTGGCTGGAACGGAGATAACGCCAATAAACTTGACCAGTGTGCAGCTAAACTGCATGACAGATCTAAGCTGCCTTTGCCCATGGTACAATGTCGACATGTCACTTTGCATGATATTAATACCAGATGGCACAATGTTATATAAATTATAAATGCAAGAAGACAGAATATTAATACTATCAATCACAGCAAACACTATCCAGATTATCTTGATCAATTTGTCTTAAACGTGCAGCAACTTACATTTGTATTCATTTCCAAATGTCATTATATGTGGCATAAATAAATCTTTTTGAACATGGGGACTTAGCATGTAATGAGAAGTCTGATGTCCATGTCTTCGGACAAGAAAGAAAGATGCTGTTTTACTGCAGATAGTGTAGAATGTTCCAACCATTACTGACACAATTTCCCCACTGAATATGTGGCAACAATACTTGAATGTTGTGAATGGGAGTAACTGGGTCGGCTCTGCTTGCCTTAAACCCCGGCGTAGAATAAAAAAAACTAGCATAACAGCCATTTGTGTCTACTGGCCACAATAACCACCCATGAGTACTTCAAAGTGTGGAAATAAATGTACCATTCTGCAACATATTATTGAGCTGTAATTTGTTAAAGTTGCCAATTAGCAAATTGGGCAATGGAAGGAATATTGGGTGCATTAATTTCTTTAATCTCAGCCAGTCAAGGCACGTGGTCTGTTGAACGGTGTCATTTAGAAAAAATCATTTGTGTGGGAATTATTCAAGCTCGGAACACATTTTCCATCCCCTGAACTTGCTAATGTTTAATACCACAAATACATTTCATGTCAATGGTTTCCTTCCAATAATCATAGCCTTTTACAGATAACTGGATAACAAATCAGTCTGTGTATGTTAGCGTAGTTTGTGTTAGCATATATTTCTTTGGCAGTGTAGGGACTAGCTTGAAATAAAATTATGTTGTATCTGATGTATCATATTGAAAAATATGTGAATTTATCCCTGTGTGTTTTGGAACTCTCTTGCAGGGGAGTGGGGCAATGTTTCCATTGTGTTTTATTAAGAAAGTGTACTTTGAACACTAGCTCAATATAAATAGTGATGTCCATAATGATGGCAGTAGAACATTTTACCGTAATTAGCAGAATTAGGGTACAGATCCTCTGATTTGAAAACAGTATAATATTCCAGCTCCAAGAGCATAGAGTTTACAGTTCCAACATTCCAATCATCTGAATGTAAACCAGGCACAATTACATCACCCATTGAAAACCTAAACAGACATGGTATAGGCATCATTTCCATAGGTTCGAATATTTCGAAGGGAACTTTATCCCAAACAATTCCATCAGTTACTGGAACAGCTGAAATGTTCACTAGGGACAAGTCTCTTTTTAGTTCATGTGAAGATGAGAGCCTTCTGGAAGATAACGGGCCTTATTAAGCAAGAAAATAAAGTCAGGAATTGAATCAATAGGAACAAAAAAATGTAGGCACGTGTTATGCAAACAATTCCAAGGTGGGACAAGATAAGTGCATTTCAGCCATGAAATGAAAACACAGATCCATGTAGGAGGAGTTTCTAAAACAGAAGAACTGTTGAACGAGTCAGAAGAAAAATCCTCTCTACCCACATACGACCAAGAAGCAGTTAATGGAAAAACTAGTGCCCCAGGTACTGCAACAGGACTGTAAAAATCTAGACGAGGTGGATCGGTGTAAACAACATCAGCTGCAGAAGACGCAGTAGTAAGAACAGTACTCACTTCAGTCGTATTGGTGGTAGTTGCAGCGGATGCAGGAATTATCCCCCAACCAAGCTGGGGAGTAACAGCTTTGTGGGTGCTCACGAGCTGTAGAAGAATTTCCTGTAGGGTAGCAAGAGGAGCTAGGGAACTAGGAAGAACTTCTCGTGGCCTACTGTTTAGAATCAGCCACAAGATGTAACTTGATTAGATAAATGGAGACAAAATCATTGAACCAGGAAGCAGTGGCAAGAGTACAGTTCTTGTGTCTTGAATGCCAAAGACTGGCAACGCTCCTCTATATGATAGGCCAAACTCCTCCTTTACCGCCACCTGCTCTCGCAGGTGATACCCAATTCGTGGAATCAGCCAGAAGGTTCTGGTCTCTCCTTGATTTCTGCAGAGGCAGACATCTTCAACTGCTCGAGGGATTGGGCATCATGGACATTTTGTACATCCTATAAGACGGCACAACAATCCTTTACATCATAGAGAGTGGCTCCTGCCCAATGTCTGGACTATCAAGTTCTGGACCGTACATTTTCATGCCAAAGAGGACCTCGTATGGGGTCTGGCCACCCAAAGATCTATTAGGGAGGTTATTAAGTGCTCGTTGCACCCCATATAGGTGGTGGTTCCAACTACGCCCTGTGCCTAATACTTAAGCTGTTAAGGACTGCTTTAAGTGACGGTTCATCCAGTCCGCAATAGAATTGCCTTAGGGCCGATATGGAGAGGAATAATGCACCCAAGGGTGCCATAGTATCCCGGTAAGCTTTAGAAGCGAAAGCCGGGCCCTGGTCCGAATGGAATATACTGCAAGCATATGTCCAGATGAAGACTTGCATGTCTGTAATAACAGTGTGACACAATTTGTGCAAACCAATAATTTTTAGGTTGCATATGGTAGTAACCAATGATGTTGCACTTGAAATATCAAAATTTTGTTTTAGAAGTACTGCTAAAACCTGGTTTAGTTATACCACATTGTTGTGTGACACCATTTCATTAAAATGGATGAAATCTCTGGTGTTCATCTTTTTCCTCCTCATTTCCTCTCCTAATCAGTCATACCCTGTAAGTTTTCCCTCTTCACATTTTGCACGGACCACAGCGTGCTAGGACGTACATTATGACTTTACTTAGAAAGAGTGTACTGTGAATTAAACTTTCATTGTGTTCCTGATGTATCATTTTGAAGGTCTTCTGCTGGAAGTTCCGATGTAGGCCCACAGGAGAATATGATTTGTATCAGCCTTTGTTTTAGAATGTTTCTGAGTTGCTGAGGAAGCAAATGGAAGATTTCTTTTTACATTAAGAAATGGGTTAGGGACAATGGTTTTAACTATTACGATTTGTCTAATGTGAACTATCCATGATCTTGTTATACTGAAACCCTGGTTTAGGAGGATCTAGGTGTCTTCTCATTTTCCTCCCAAGACACTGACCGATTTACTTGAGACTTTTTACCTTAAAATGCTGTCAGTACTCTTTATGAGTTTGACACTTCGATTCTGGAGAGATTCAAATTCTTAAATAGGGATTATTATTTTGATTTTTGTATTGTGTGATTGAGTCTTTATGACATTTATTGTATTTTCTATAATGCTTTTATTAAGATTTTCTGCAATATATATATAAAAAAAAATCCTGATCCATAACGCAATCATTGAGTGGTCCCAGTTAAATATGGTTTTATGATTCACACTCTGCGAATCTGATGGGTTCAATGTATAAGATGGTGTCTTTAGCTGCTAGAGCAATGGAAACCGCAGTGTAGAACTGCTGGAGGTAAATCTGGGGGTCTGGATTATTGGGTTTCTGTGTATTATTAGGGTTTGGCACCCACAACAGTATGCTTCTAAAAGAGGCATATGCTCTGTTTGCATCCAGAAACCAACTCGGCAATCCCTGCAACTGGATACATCATTTTAAAGCAGAGGCCAAAATGATTTTTAAAAAAAGTATGGGAACTGTGATCTGAGTACAATGAGTGCTTGTCTCCAGTCCAGGGAGGACCTGGCCTGGTAGTTCAAGCTGGACTGATCCCATTGGGCACAGGGTCAAGACTGATTTGCATATGTCTGAGTTAAAACTGGAATGGCATGATGAGCAAAAAAACGATGGATTTAGGCCTAGATCTCTGTATTGGGGTGAATGTATGGCATTGTTCTGCATTCTGTCCATCAATTGTAGTTTTTGCCGGAGTACAATGAGGGCAGGGTTATCTAGAGTGGAGGCTGGGTCAGAGACGTGGCTAATCAGAACAAAATAATTTACAACTACTTTGTTGACCTTGCATCTACATATAACTGCATATCAAATACAATACACACACCTTAAATAAAAAATAAATGTAATTTAAATTTATTTGGAGGGAACATTTTTTTGTAGTGGGAAGCTTGGTTGGTTAATGCAATCAGTTCAGACCCTTGCGAGTGTAACTGGACAGTCAATAATTTGAATTGTGGTAGGTGCACTGGGTAAATACTAACATAAATGTATAGTGCTATGGGGTACAAGCCTATGACTGAAAGCCCTGTGAATATGCTTCGTCCAGTAAGTCATTTAATTTAAAATATATTACAAACAATATAAATAGGCTGCTACAAAAGGATTGTGTTCATATGTTTACAGTTCTTTCTTTTTCAAATCCTATATTTTAGTAATACATTGACTGGACTATTACACATCTTTTTATAGGTTTCCATTAAAAGGACTCATTCCAGATTCTATCCAGTAAAGCCTATACAATCTCCTGAGCAGCCTACAGGTTTGCTGAATAACTAAGTGCACATATTTACATTTATTTCAGGAGCAGGCACTCTGGGCAGAAGGCTTGCTTTTTCTTTAGCTAACTTTAGCTTCTCTCACTTCACAGTGGAGGAGGCCCTTCTCTCCCCTTTCAACCTGCAGATAATCAACACGTTTTTATAGGGAACTCACGACACTCCCTTTTTAGTCAAAACAGTAACGTAGCAATTAACTAAATAATAAAAAAAAAACTAGAGCACAAGCTAAGCAAAATCAATGATTGGCTAATAAGCATGTTCTAAAAAGAATTATAATAAAAAACATAACTTTTCAATTTTGAAAAGGTAGCCAAATTAAGGTGTGTCTGAGGCATTCATGATATCTTGCCAATGAATTCAGAGCAGATTCCGTCTCCACAGATGATAATTGTTCAACAGCCCAGTTCATACCAGAGATCAGATATGATTCTCTGTATCAGCCACTAAGAAAGTAGCCGGGTAACCTGCATCCATGTCATTAGAGCCCATATTTAGTGATTCATGTGCTGAAAGGAGTGGCTCATAGCTCGCATTCTGAAGAAGCTGTAGGCTCAAGGGACAACTCAGAAAATGGGACGCTATTGGACTCATCAACAGGTACATGTCCACGGAAAGTGGTGTCTGCAGAGCCAGGCAAATATCTAGTGCCCTTTCGCAGGGGCAGCAGAGGCAGTGAAACACTGGTTGTATGCAGGTAAACCAAGAGGGTCAGAATGACAATAACCAATCAAGGTCCAGTTCCTGGAGCAAGAGGATTTCAAAGAATCGAAGCATGTGCTCACCGCACTGCTGGAGCAGTGTTATTGCCAATGGGATTGAAAACGGACAATCCATTGCAAAGGAGTGAAAAATAGTATAAAAAAGCCGCAAATCAAGAATAGCACCAGTGGAATGCTCTCGCAAAATTTTCTGGAAGAAACGGACTAAACGGGAACACACAACTTAAAAAAAAGCGAGCAAGGTGGGCAGTATTGGCGCATTTAAGATGGGATGGACGAAGTCAAAAAAATCTAATGGTTAGTGTTTAACAAGGACTGTATCTCACTGGATGTCCATGCAACTTGTAATTCAAATGTTTCCCAAGCAGATGATAGTGCTACATCTTTTTGAAACAATAGTGCTTTCAGTCTGCTTAGCTTGTGAAAATCTGACTTTAAAGTTGGAATAGAAGGCCACAACGACCTATCCATACCCCCTTGAGTGTGAGGGACGAGGACATTGTTAGAGCAGACAGCTATCTTGGAAACCGATAAAATGTATGGGATTCCAGCTCGCATTCAGCCACAGTCCTGATGACATATCAATAACTTCAATTTGAAAGGACAGTAAATAGTGGGAGCATTGGAGGAGCTGGTATACCTTTTAGATAACAGGCCAAATTCCCTACCGACGCATTACATGCGCCGTGAATGGCAACATGTTTGCATACGAGTGAATGCCCAACAGAAGTGTTGCATTCCTTACCAGTAAGGAAGAACTCTTTGCTGGTATGTTCACAGTGATAAGAAAATGGGAGTAACCATAGTCCATGAATGAAGCTGCTTCCTAGGGGCTCATATCTACTGACAGAGAAATGGTTCATACAAGCTGTGAACTGGAATGTTGAAATCTGTAAAGATATTACGTTGTGTATTAACCAGACAGAGGAGGGAGTTTCTGCAATAGTGAATGTGAGCTGTTCTAATTCCTCTAGATGTAACATTGTGTAGGGGGCGTCTTTCTTAGCCAAGAGTCATTGTTTACATGTCAGATTGAAATGCAAGAATAGCTGGCTGGAACGGAGATAACGCCAATAAACTTGACCAGTGTGCAGCTAAACTGCATGACAGATCTAAGCTGCCTTTGCCCATGGTACAATGTCGACATGTCACTTTGCATGATATTAATACCAGATGGCACAATGTTATATAAATTATAAATGCAAGAAGACAGAATATTAATACTATCAATCACAGCAAACACTATCCAGATTATCTTGATCAATTTGTCTTAAACGTGCAGCAACTTACATTTGTATTCATTTCCAAATGTCATTATATGTGGCATAAATAAATCTTTTTGAACATGGGGACTTAGCATGTAATGAGAAGTCTGATGTCCATGTCTTCGGACAAGAAAGAAAGATGCTGTTTTACTGCAGATAGTGTAGAATGTTCCAACCATTACTGACACAATTTCCCCACTGAATATGTGGCAACAATACTTGAATGTTGTGAATGGGAGTAACTGGGTCGGCTCTGCTTGCCTTAAACCCCGGCGTAGAATAAAAAAAACTAGCATAACAGCCATTTGTGTCTACTGGCCACAATAACCACCCATGAGTACTTCAAAGTGTGGAATTAAATGTACCATTCTGCAACATATTATTGAGCTGTAATTTGTTAAAGTTGCCAATTAGCAAATTGGGCAATGGAAGGAATATTGGGTGCATTAATTTCTTTAATCTCAGCCAGTCAAGGCACGTGGTCTGTTGAACGGTGTCATTTAGAAAAAATCATTTGTGTGGGAATTATTCAAGCTCGGAACACATTTTCCATCCCCTGAACTTGCTAATGTTTAATACCACAAATACATTTCATGTCAATGGTTTCCTTCCAATAATCATAGCCTTTTACAGATAACTGGATAACAAATCAGTCTGTGTATGTTAGCGTAGTTTGTGTTAGCATATATTTCTTTGGCAGTGTAGGGACTAGCTTGAAATAAAATTATGTTGTATCTGATGTATCATATTGAAAAATATGTGAATTTATCCCTGTGTGTTTTGGAACTCTCTTGCAGGGGAGTGGGGCAATGTTTCCATTGTGTTTTATTAAGAAAGTGTACTTTGAACACTAGCTCAATATAAATAGTGATGTCCATAATGATGGCAGTAGAACATTTTACCGTAATTAGCAGAATTAGGGTACAGATCCTCTGATTTGAAAACAGTATAATATTCCAGCTCCAAGAGCATAGAGTTTACAGTTCCAACATTCCAATCATCTGAATGTAAACCAGGCACAATTACATCACCCATTGAAAACCTAAACAGACATGGTATAGGCATCATTTCCATAGGTTCGAATATTTCGAAGGGAACTTTATCCCAAACAATTCCATCAGTTACTGGAACAGCTGAAATGTTCACTAGGGACAAGTCTCTTTTTAGTTCATGTGAAGATGAGAGCCTTCTGGAAGATAACGGGCCTTATTAAGCAAGAAAATAAAGTCAGGAATTGAATCAATAGGAACAAAAAAATGTAGGCACGTGTTATGCAAACAATTCCAAGGTGGGACAAGATAAGTGCATTTCAGCCATGAAATGAAAACACAGATCCATGTAGGAGGAGTTTCTAAAACAGAAGAACTGTTGAACGAGTCAGAAGAAAAATCCTCTCTACCCACATACGACCAAGAAGCAGTTAATGGAAAAACTAGTGCCCCAGGTACTGCAACAGGACTGTAAAAATCTAGACGAGGTGGATCGGTGTAAACAACATCAGCTGCAGAAGACGCAGTAGTAAGAACAGTACTCACTTCAGTCGTATTGGTGGTAGTTGCAGCGGATGCAGGAATTATCCCCCAACCAAGCTGGGGAGTAACAGCTTTGTGGGTGCTCACGAGCTGTAGAAGAATTTCCTGTAGGGTAGCAAGAGGAGCTAGGGAACTAGGAAGAACTTCTCGTGGCCTACTGTTTAGAATCAGCCACAAGATGTAACTTGATTAGATAAATGGAGACAAAATCATTGAACCAGGAAGCAGTGGCAAGAGTACAGTTCTTGTGTCTTGAATGCCAAAGACTGGCAACGCTCCTCTATATGATAGGCCAAACTCCTCCTTTACCGCCACCTGCTCTCGCAGGTGATACCCAATTCGTGGAATCAGCCAGAAGGTTCTGGTCTCTCCTTGATTTCTGCAGAGGCAGACATCTTCAACTGCTCGAGGGATTGGGCATCATGGACATTTTGTACATCCTATAAGACGGCACAACAATCCTTTACATCATAGAGAGTGGCTCCTGCCCAATGTCTGGACTATCAAGTTCTGGACCGTACATTTTCATGCCAAAGAGGACCTCGTATGGGGTCTGGCCACCCAAAGATCTATTAGGGAGGTTATTAAGTGCTCGTTGCACCCCATATAGGTGGTGGTTCCAACTACGCCCTGTGCCTAATACTTAAGCTGTTAAGGACTGCTTTAAGTGACGGTTCATCCAGTCCGCAATAGAATTGCCTTAGGGCCGATATGGAGAGGAATAATGCACCCAAGGGTGCCATAGTATCCCGGTAAGCTTTAGAAGCGAAAGCCGGGCCCTGGTCCGAATGGAATATACTGCAAGCATATGTCCAGATGAAGACTTGCATGTCTGTAATAACAGTGTGACACAATTTGTGCAAACCAATAATTTTTAGGTTGCATATGGTAGTAACCAATGATGTTGCACTTGAAATATCAAAATTTTGTTTTAGAAGTACTGCTAAAACCTGGTTTAGTTATACCACATTGTTGTGTGACACCATTTCATTAAAATGGATGAAATCTCTGGTGTTCATCTTTTTCCTCCTCATTTCCTCTCCTAATCAGTCATACCCTGTAAGTTTTCCCTCTTCACATTTTGCACGGACCACAGCGTGCTAGGACGTACATTATGACTTTACTTAGAAAGAGTGTACTGTGAATTAAACTTTCATTGTGTTCCTGATGTATCATTTTGAAGGTCTTCTGCTGGAAGTTCCGATGTAGGCCCACAGGAGAATATGATTTGTATCAGCCTTTGTTTTAGAATGTTTCTGAGTTGCTGAGGAAGCAAATGGAAGATTTCTTTTTACATTAAGAAATGGGTTAGGGACAATGGTTTTAACTATTACGATTTGTCTAATGTGAACTATCCATGATCTTGTTATACTGAAACCCTGGTTTAGGAGGATCTAGGTGTCTTCTCATTTTCCTCCCAAGACACTGACCGATTTACTTGAGACTTTTTACCTTAAAATGCTGTCAGTACTCTTTATGAGTTTGACACTTCGATTCTGGAGAGATTCAAATTCTTAAATAGGGATTATTATTTTGATTTTTGTATTGTGTGATTGAGTCTTTATGACATTTATTGTATTTTCTATAATGCTTTTATTAAGATTTTCTGCAATATATATATAAAAAAATCCTGATCCATAACGCAATCATTGAGTGGTCCCAGTTAAATATGGTTTTATGATTCACACTCTGCGAATCTGATGGGTTCAATGTATAAGATGGTGTCTTTAGCTGCTAGAGCAATGGAAACCGCAGTGTAGAACTGCTGGAGGTAAATCTGGGGGTCTGGATTATTGGGTTTCTGTGTATTATTAGGGTTTGGCACCCACAACAGTATGCTTCTAAAAGAGGCATATGCTCTGTTTGCATCCAGAAACCAACTCGGCAATCCCTGCAACTGGATACATCATTTTAAAGCAGAGGCCAAAATGATTTTTAAAAAAAGTATGGGAACTGTGATCTGAGTACAATGAGTGCTTGTCTCCAGTCCAGGGAGGACCTGGCCTGGTAGTTCAAGCTGGACTGATCCCATTGGGCACAGGGTCAAGACTGATTTGCATATGTCTGAGTTAAAACTGGAATGGCATGATGAGCAAAAAAACGATGGATTTAGGCCTAGATCTCTGTATTGGGGTGAATGTATGGCATTGTTCTGCATTCTGTCCATCAATTGTAGTTTTTGCCGGAGTACAATGAGGGCAGGGTTATCTAGAGTGGAGGCTGGGTCAGAGACGTGGCTAATCAGAACAAAATAATTTACAACTACTTTGTTGACCTTGCATCTACATATAACTGCATATCAAATACAATACACACACCTTAAATAAAAAATAAATGTAATTTAAATTTATTTGGAGGGAACATTTTTTTGTAGTGGGAAGCTTGGTTGGTTAATGCAATCAGTTCAGACCCTTGCGAGTGTAACTGGACAGTCAATAATTTGAATTGTGGTAGGTGCACTGGGTAAATACTAACATAAATGTATAGTGCTATGGGGTACAAGCCTATGACTGAAAGCCCTGTGAATATGCTTCGTCCAGTAAGTCATTTAATTTAAAATATATTACAAACAATATAAATAGGCTGCTACAAAAGGATTGTGTTCATATGTTTACAGTTCTTTCTTTTTCAAATCCTATATTTTAGTAATACATTGACTGGACTATTACACATCTTTTTATAGGTTTCCATTAAAAGGACTCATTCCAGATTCTATCCAGTAAAGCCTATACAATCTCCTGAGCAGCCTACAGGTTTGCTGAATAACTAAGTGCACATATTTACATTTATTTCAGGAGCAGGCACTCTGGGCAGAAGGCTTGCTTTTTCTTTAGCTAACTTTAGCTTCTCTCACTTCACAGTGGAGGAGGCCCTTCTCTCCCCTTTCAACCTGCAGATAATCAACACGTTTTTATAGGGAACTCACGACACTCCCTTTTTAGTCAAAACAGTAACGTAGCAATTAACTAAATAATAAAAAAAAAACTAGAGCACAAGCTAAGCAAAATCAATGATTGGCTAATAAGCATGTTCTAAAAAGAATTATAATAAAAAACATAACTTTTCAATTTTGAAAAGGTAGCCAAATTAAGGTGTGTGAGGCATTCATGATATCTTGCCAATGAATTCAGAGCAGATTCCGTCTCCACAGATGATAATTGTTCAACAGCCCAGTTCATACCAGAGATCAGATATGATTCTCTGTATCAGCCACTAAGAAAGTAGCCGGGTAACCTGCATCCATGTCATTAGAGCCCATATTTAGTGATTCATGTGCTGAAAGGAGTGGCTCATAGCTCGCATTCTGAAGAAGCTGTAGGCTCAAGGGACAACTCAGAAAATGGGACGCTATTGGACTCATCAACAGGTACATGTCCCACGGAAAGTGGTGTCTGCAGAGCCAGGCAAATATCTAGTGCCCTTTCGCAGGGGCAGCAGAGGCAGTGAAACACTGGTTGTATGCAGGTAAACCAAGAGGGTCAGAATGACAATAACCAATCAAGGTCCAGTTCCTGGAGCAAGAGGATTTCAAAGAATCGAAGCATGTGCTCACCGCACTGCTGGAGCAGTGTTATTGCCAATGGGATTGAAAACGGACAATCCATTGCAAAGGAGTGAAAAATAGTATAAAAAAGCCGCAAATCAAGATAGCACCAGTGGAATGCTCTCGCAAATTTTCTGGAAGAAACGGACTAAACGGGAACACACAACTTAAAAAAAAAGCGAGCAAGGTGGGCAGTATTGGCGCATTTAAGATGGGATGGACGAAGTCAAAAAAATCTAATGGTTAGTGTTTAACAAGGACTGTATCTCACTGGATGTCCATGCAACTTGTAATTCAAATGTTTCCCAAGCAGATGATAGTGCTACATCTTTTTGAAACAATAGTGCTTTCAGTCTGCTTAGCTTGTGAAAATCTGACTTCAAAGTTGGAATAGAAGGCCCACAACGACCTATCCATACCCCCTTGAGTGTGAGGGACGAGGACATTGTTAGAGCAGACAGCTATCTTGGAAACCGATAAAATGTATGGGATTCCAGCTCGCATTCAGCCACAGTCCTGATGACATATCAATAACTTCAATTTGAAAGGACAGTAAATAGTGGGAGCATTGGAGGAGCTGGTATACCTTTTAGATAACAGGCCAAATTCCCTACCGACGCATTACATGCGCCGTGAATGGCAACATGTTTGCATACGAGTGAATGCCCAACAGAAGTGTTGCATTCCTTACCAGTAAGGAAGAACTCTTTGCTGGTATGTTCACAGTGATAAGAAAATGGG